>NC_136059.1:890534656-891134656 GCF_964261635.1 Lissotriton helveticus
CAGGTCTCTCAGATGTCCGGAGGTGTGGCTGCGTCGGGGGATGTCGAGGATGAGTCTGGCTGAGGCGTTCTGGATCCGCTGGAGTCTCTTCTGGAGCTTGGCGGTGGTTCCGGCGTAGAGGGCATTGCCGTAGTCCAGTCGGCTGGTGACGAGGGCCTGGGTGACCGTCTTCCTGGTTTCGGTGGGGATCCACCGGAAGATCTTCCGTAGCATGCGCAGGATGTTGAAGCACGACGAGGAGACGGCGTTGACTTGTCTGGTCATGGAGAGGGAGGAGTCCAGGATGAAGCCCAGGTTGCGTGCGTGGTCTGTCGGTGTGGGTGCGGTGCCCAGGGCGGGGGGCCACCAGGAGTCGTCCCAGGCGGAGGGCGAGGAACCCAGGATGAGGACTTCCGTCTTGTCTGAGTTCAGTTTCAGGCGGCTGGTCGTCATCCACTCGGCTACATCTTTCATCCCTTCGTGAAGGTTGGCTCTGGCAGCGGCGGGGTCGTTGGTCAGGGAGCGGATCAGCTGGGTGTCATCGGCGTAGGAGATGATGTTCAGGTTGTGTTGGCATGCGATGGTCGCGAGGGGGCTCATGTAGACGTTGAAGAGGGTGGGGCTCAGGGAGGATCCTTGAGGGACGCCGCAGATGACTCCGGTGGCCTCTGACTTGTACGGTGGTAGACGGACTCTCTGTGTTCTTCCGTCGAGGAAGGAGACGATCCATTCCAGTGCCTTCTCCTGAATTCTGACGTTGCTGAGGCGCTGCACAAGGGTGCGGTGGCAGACAGTGTCGAAAGCCGCGGAGAGGTCTAGGAGGATGAGGGCCGCTGTTTCTCCGTTGTCCATCAGGGCACGGATGTCATCGGTGGCAGCGATGAGGGCGGTCTCGGTGCTGTGGTTGGCTCGGAAGCCAGACTGTGAGGGGTCGAGGGATCCATTCGTCTCGAGGAAGGCGGCCAGCTGTTTGTTGACGGTCTTCTCGATGACTTTGGCTGGAAACGGGAGGAGCGAAATGGGGCGGTAATTCTTGAGTTCGGTGGGGTCCGCAGTAGGTTTCTTTAGTAGAGCTCTGAGCTCGGCGTGCTTCCAGCCCTCCGGGAAGGTGGCGGTGTCGAAGGAGGTGTTGATGATGTCCCTCAGGTGGGGTGCGATGACAGCGTCGGCCTTGTTGAAGACGTGGTGAGGGCAGGGGTCGGTCGGAGATCCGGAGTGGATGGAGTTCATCATGCGGACGGTGTCATCGGTGCTGATCGGAGTCCAGGCGCGGAGGGTGGTGGTGGGCGGCGTTGCTGCGGTCGTTGTGTGCGATGGTTGAATGCTGAAGCTGTTGTGAATGTCCGTGATCTTGTTGTGGAAGTAGGAGGCGAGGGAGTTGCAGAGGTCTTGCGATGGGGTGATGTTGTTGTTTCCGGCGCTGGGGTTGGAGAGCTCTTTCACGATGTTGAAGAGTTCCTTGCAGTTGTGTGCGTTGTTGTCCAGCCGGTCCTTGAATGCAGTTCTCTTGGTGGCGCGGATCAGTTGGTGGTGCTTCCGGGTGGCAAGCTTGAGGGTGGTCATGTTGTCCGGTGTTGGTTCCCTTCTCCAGACTTTCTCGAGGGCTCGACAGTCCTTCTTGGAGCTCTTGAGTTCGTCGGTGAACCATGGGGCTTTCTTGCTGCCGGGTCTGCTGGGCGGGGTCCTCAGAGGGGCGAGTTCATCCGCGCAGTTGCTGATCCACTTCGTGAGGTTGTCGGCGGCCTGGCTGGGTTTCGCTGAGCTGGCGGGAGGGTGCTGACTCAGGGAAGCGGCGAGCTGGTCGGCTGTGATCTTGTTCCAGCTTCTTCGGGCAACCTGTTGCTGGTGGTGGAGGATCGTCGTTCTTCTGAAGGTGAAGTGGACGCAGCTGTGGTCCGTCCAGTGGAGTCCTGTGGCGTGGCTGAAGGCGATGTCTTTGCTGGATGAGAAGGCGGCGTCGAGTGTGTGTCCGGCGAGGTGGGTGGGGGTGGTCACCAGCTGCTTGAGTCCCAGGTTTGCGAGGTTTTCCAGCAGGGTGGTGGTGTTGCGGTCGTCGTTGTTCTCCAGGTGGAAGTTGAGGTCCCCGAGGAGGATGTAGTCAGCGGAGGGGAGGGCGTGCGGGCTGATGAAGTCGGCGATGTCCTCGCTGAATTGTGTGCGTGGTCCCGGGGGTCTGTAGATGAGGGTGCCTCTGAGGGTGGTCTTGGGGTTGACGTGGATCTGGAAGTGCAGGTGTTCGGCGGGTGCGATGGTGTCGTCGGTGTTGGTCGTGATGCGGATGGTGTTCCTGTGGATGATGGCGATGCCTCCTCCTGTCTGGTTGACACGGTCTCTCCGGATGATCTTGTAGCCGTCCGGGATGGCGATGTCGGGCGCTGAGGAGGCGTTCATCCAGGTTTCCGTGAGGAAGGCGACGTTTGGGTCTGTGGTGTCGAGCAGGTTCCAGAGCTCGACGGCGTGTCTGTGGACAGAGCGGGTGTTGAGCAGGATGCACTTCAGGTGGCTGCTGTTGTTGCTCGTCTTGGTCAGTGCGGGTGTAGTGCAGGTCCGGATGCAGGTGAACTTGCAGGAGCGGCAGCTGAAGGGTCCGTGGGTGCGTCTCGGGGTGGCTCGGTAGCATCCAGGGGTTCGGCCGGCGTTGAGTGCGTTGAGGGTGGCGGCGTCGTACGTCCGGCGGGTGGGCTGGGGTCTGCGGGGGCCAGGGGTTCCGGCACTGGGCGCGGTCCAGGCGTGGACGGGCGCAGACGGGCTTACCTTTGGCGCGCCTTCGGCGCACAATCGGCGCACCCGCTGCGCGTGCACGCTGCCCGTTTGCCCCTCTGCCATAAGAGGAGAGAGGGGGGGTGGAGCGAGGGAGGGGCAGCTGGGAGGCGGGAGCGGGGCGGCGAATGGGAAGGCTCCAGGTGGAAGGGGGCGGGGCCGCAGGGGATCAGCGGCGGGGAGCGGGGAGGTGGCGGGAAGAGCAGCGGGGTTACAGCGGGAGAAACGGCGGCAATAGACTAACAAGTGAGAAGACAGACAGGCTGGGCACCGCTGGGGAAGCAGCACCAGCACAGGGGGAATAAAAACAAAAGTGCAGGAACAGCGAACAGCCGGATGAGAGGCACACAGGCAGCAGGGAGCGGCGCTGCGCTCCAGAAGCAGAGACCACGCCTCGTGGTCAGGGGCACAGCTGTGGGCAGCAGCGGAGACGGGGCAGCCTGGGAACACACACGGGGAGTGCGCGTGGTGGAGTGACCGGCCCAGAGGCACAGATCACTCTTAATCATGTGAGATAAAATCTGAATTCCGGTGCCTTTGCCCATGTTAGGTATGGCTCCATGTCTTGGGTGGTATGATTAAATGATCACCAAGTGCTTTCATAATCCTAGCATTGTCTTTTTTTTAAAAAGGAACTGTGTCTTGATCTAGACCTAATAGTGTACATTTATAGTACATGGCTTTTCAAAAAGTTTACTCAATCCCATCTCTTGAAAATAGTTTTTAACATATTTAAGCCTTGGCACAGCTGTTCAATTCTTTTGCACTAGACAGTCTTCTACTATTCTGCTAAAAAAAGGCCAACACAGGAGTGGCCCAAATTTTGATCCATAATAAAAATAGGGGCCAGGCCTTCCCTATCTCCTCGGAAGCTTACCCTCAATTCATTGTGTGCTCTGAGGCTTGGAGTTGATTGTGGAGATCCCAGTTGCCTATTTAAAAATGTATTCCCCACCTCCTGTATGGGTTTAGCTGCACAGTACCCACAAGTGTCAGCCCCAAATGTGCTGATAGTGAGGCTTTTACTTTTATAAAGCATGGTCATTTCATTTGGTGGTTTACGTCCTAGTTTCTTGGCAAACCTAAAAAGTGATTTGCACGATGCCTCGATGGAGTGAGCCCTCTGGCTTAATAATCTTTCCAACTTCATCTTGTCCTTGAATAAATGCCCAGATAATAAAATGTTTTCTCTTTAAATTGGAGCCTCCTCAATAAAATGATTTTTCGACCTGGTATTTTTTGGGCCACAGGTCATAACATAGGATTTAGTATGATTAACCTTCAACTTCATTTCCTGCATAAAATTATTAAAACCATCTAAAAGTGCTTGAAATCCATTTGCTGTACTGACTATTAAATCTGCGTCGTCCACATACAAAAGCACAGGGACTAGGCGTGACAGAATTTTGGGGGCATCTACTGTAAAGGCAGTTACAAAGGTATCCAGGGCATTGATATAAAATAACAATAAGAAAGGAGCAAATATACAACCCTGTTTGACACCCCTACTAACTTAAATGGGGGAGGGAGATCTCCATTTTGGGTATTACATACCTGCATGTAAGTATCACAGTGAAAGCTTTTTACAACATGCAATATGACCAGATCAACCCCTTTTCACCTCATGATAAACCATTGGGTATCCCTGTCCACTAGATCAAAGTCACAGGGTAGGGCCATATAGGTCATGTGAATGGCTCCTTTCCTGGCCTTCACATATTTACCTAAGATCAGGGAAAGTTTAGGGCTTGCTCAGTGGTGCCCAAGCTCAGACAGAACCCTTATTGGGCATCTGGAAAAAAAACATTTTTCTTCAGCCCTGGCTTCCAATATTGCCAGAATTTCCCTTTCAAATATTTTTCGGAGATATCGAGCAAAGAGATGGGCCTATAAATGAAGGGGGAGTTTCTCTCTCCTTTTCAAAAAAGGAGGACTGTTGCAAAGCTTTTTGCTATTATCTACCAAGCCCCTGTTGACTGTGGCTCTGAAGACGTTTGTCACCAAGGGGGCCCAAAAGTCCATATTAGATTTAAAAAGCTCATCTGGGACCCGATCTGGTCCTGGAGCATTACCTGTCACAATTCTCAGGATGCCCCTGTGTACCTCATCAACTGTGATTGACTCACTAAACTCTAAGAGAGCCAAGGTTGGGACATGTGGTTCTTCTGGTTCTGGGATAGTTATTTCACTTCATTTTGGTTTGGAAATTTGTGTGAAGTGCTAAACCCATTCTTGTTCCAATATATGAAATTCTATTCCTGAAGGGTTTGTGTCTGGAAAAAAAGGGACAATTACTATCTCTCAAAAGGCTTGTTTGTCTTTCACCTGCAGCACACTACAAATCATTCCAAACTTTTTTTCTAATGTCGGTCTTATCTCTTATTGCTGCTCTAACCACTACAGGGTCTCATAGTATAACATTTTTAGCCTTTTTTTAGGTTTTGTGCAGTCAGGGTTCAAGTAGGATTGGGTGGGGCGATCCTTCCAGGGGTTATCCATTAATAATGTTTGGGAAATCGTTTTGATTATCTTGGTAAAGCTATTGCATATGAAAACTGGTTCCATTTCATCCGCAAGACAGCATAGGATCTCAGTCTGAAAAATAGTCTGTAAATCTAAAAAACGTTGTTGGGGTCTGCATATTTCCTTATTCTTTGTACGCAGCTATCGGACGCGTAATTTGAAAAGGAATTCATTGTAGGAGTGAGAGAAGCATGCTGTGGGAAAGAGATGTTAATGATTATTTGGTAATGGTCACTAAATGGCGACAGGTATACCTCATATTTTTTTAACAAAGGCACCAGGTCATTTGACAGAAGAATGTGGTCAACAATACTATCAATCAATCAATCAATCAATCAATCAATCAATCAATCAATCACAGCATTTATATAGCGCACTACTCACCCAGAGGGTCTCAAGGCGCTAGGGGAGGGGGGGTCCGCTACTGCTCGAACAGCCAGGTCTTGAGCTGCTTCCTGAAGGCGAGGTGGTCCTGGGTCAGGCGGAGGTGGGTCGGGAGGGAGTTCCAAGTCTTGGCGGCCAGGTAGGAGAAGGACCTTCCTCCTGCGGTGGCTCTACGGATCCGGGGGGCAGCGGCGAGGGCGTGGCTAGTCGATCGAAGCTGGCGTGTGGGAGCGTAGAAGTTGAGGCGGCTGTTGAGGTATGCTGGTCCTTGGTTGTGCAGGGCTTTGTGTGCGTGGGTGAGTAGACGGAAGGTGATTCTCTTGTTGACCGGGAGCCAGTGCAGATCTCTTAGGTGTCCGAAGATGTGGCTGCGACGGGGGATGTCCAGGATGAGTCGTGCTGAGGCGTTTTGGATCCGCTGGAGTCTCTTCTGGAGTTTGGCGGTGGTTCCGGCGTAGAGGGAGTTGCCGTAGTCCAGACGGCTGGTGACGAGGGCCTGGGTGACCGTCTTCCTGGTCTCGGTGGGGATCCACCGGAAGATCTTACGTAGCATGCACAGGATGTTGAAGCATGACGAGGAGACGGCGTTGACTTGTCTGGTCATGGAGAGGGAGGAGTCCAGGATGAAGCCTAGGTTGCGTGCGTGGTCCGTCGGTTTCGGTGCACTCCCCAGGGCGGGGGGCCACCAGGAGTTGTCCCAGGCGGAGGGTGAAGATCCCAGGATGAGGACTTCCATCTTGTCCGAGTTCAGTTTCAGGTGGCTGCTCATCATCCACTTGGCTACGTCTGTCATCCCTTCGTGTAGGTTGGCTCTGGCGGTGGCGGGGTCGTTGGTGAGGGAGAGGATCAGCTGGGTGTCGTCGGCGTAGGAGATGATGTTGAGGTTGTGTTGGCGTGCGATGGCTGCGAGGGGGCTCATGTAGACGTTGAAGAGGGTTGGGCTGAGCGAGGAGCCTTGAGGAACGCCGCAGATGACTTCGGTGGCTTCTGATCTGAACGGGGGAGGCGAACTCTCTGCGTCCTTCCGGCGAGGAACGAGGTGATCCATTCCAGTGCATTCTCCTGGATTCCGACGTTGCTGAGGCGCTGTACTAGGGTACGGTGGCAGACAGTGTCGAAGGCTGCGGAGAGGTCTAGGAGGATGAGGGCCGCTGTTTCTCCGTTGTCGAGCAGGGCTCGGATGTCCTCTGTAGCTGCGATCAGGGCGGTCTCGGTGCTGTGGTTGGCCCCAAAGCCAGACTGCGAGAGGTCGAGGGATCCGTTCCTCTCGAGGAAGGTGGCCAGCTGCTTGTTGACGGTCTTCTCGATGACTTTGGCAGGAAACGGGAGCAGCGAGATGGGGCGGTAGTTCTTGAGGTCGGTGGGGTCGGCTGATGGTTTCTTTAGTAGGGCGCTGAGTTTGGCGTGCTTCCAGCTCTCCGGGAAGGTGGCGGTGTCGAAGGAGGTGTTGATGATGTCCCGCAGGTGGGATGCGATGACAGCGTCGGCCTTGTTGAAGACGTGGTGAGGGCAGGGGTCGGTTGGAGATCCGGAGTGGATGGCGTTCAATGGGCGGCGGTGGGTGGGGCCGCAGGGGGTCAGCGGCGGGAACCACTGGCGGCCGGGCGGCTCAGCTGTGGCTGGGTCCTCGGGTGCAGGAAGGGCAGCGGCGGCAGGAGCAGGTGGGCGGGAGTCCTTGGCAGTCCTCTGCGGATCTTCTGGAAGCGGCGGGAGCAAGGGGGTGACCCGGCCTACTGAAAGGCGCAGTGGTCACTCCAGAGAGCGTCCGGCGATCCCCTTAAGTAGGAGGACGGGAGGGCGGGTCTGCTGGGTAGGCGGGAGCGGGGCGTCCAATGGGCGGCGGTGGGCGGGGCCGCAGGGGGTCAGCGGCGGGAACCACTGGCGGCCGGGCGGCTCAGCTTTATTACTACCTTTTCATCTCTCAACAAAAGTTAGATCATTTATGTGGCTACCACAACTTACATCTGATGCAAAAGACAAATTGTTAATTAGAATAGTTCTAGTCAATGCATCGCCATATGCTGAATGGTGAAAATGGCTAACATGCTCTCCTAAGCCGTCTTTAATGTCCACACCTGCTTTCAACTATATATACATTCAACAACACTAAAATTCTGCGCCCAAAAAAGGGAAGTGCCAGTTGAGTATTTATTCATTACTTCTAGGATTGAAGAGTCTAAATCCTCAATGATCCCAACAGGCTGTGTTGTAAAATATTTATAATAAAAATTAATCAGAACAATATTAAAAACTCCCATCTGAGACAATTCTAGTATCAGGTAATAGGGATTAATGAATAGCGTTTTGACAGTCAAATTTCTTATTGAGGTAGAGCCCATAACTAACAATCCCCCCTTACCCCTACCTGTGATGGATGGAACAGCAGTGCTCAATCATATAGGCAATAGCTCTATAAAGAATCAATTTTTGCGTTTCCAAACGCGCTGGTGCCGCAATTATACGGTCAGTGACGGGGTCTGAAGGGAAGGGCGGTACGCTTCACTGTGCCGCTGGTGCTGCCAGAATTGGGGATTACTGTTTAACATACTTGTTGCCGGCTGTGCGGAGGTTCGAGGTACCCCTGCAGCCAAGTGGCGAGGGGATGGACACTGTGTCTGAGGGGAGCATAGTACCTGAAGAACGCCATGTGAAGCAGAAACAGAAGGAGCCACGAGGGGGGAAGGAAGTTGGGGATGGTAGCAGGCATAGAGAAGGGGGGGGGTTCTGAAGGCTACATCTGAGGGGTTAGCACAGCCCGCCCTACCAGTAGTTAGGAACAGATACCAGCTACACTCTCAGCTGGATAGAGAGCTTTTATTGCCCCATACTGGCTGCACAGGAGGGGTGGTCCCTCTTACTCCACAACAGAAAAAGAAGGAGAGGCGAGAAAAAAGCAAGACAGGGGAGGCTAAGAAGCGTAAAAACTGCCCCCCTTTATTAAAGCCCACCCCCTCCCTGAAGTCCTTTTTTAAAATAATGGAGCAGGTGACTGCCTCCAAGGGACGGGGGGCACCTTCTATCACTAGTACAGACAACGTCAGTCCCCTAAAGGTAGCCAAGCAGGCAGCCCTCCCCGCTACAGCCACCGCCCATGCCCATATTTTGGTAGAAAACAGGTCTTCCTCACTATTGTCCGAGCCAGAGACAGATCTAGGGGCTGGTCAACTAATTTCTTCCCCCAAGGTAGTGGAAGTTTCGGCGTCCCAGGTACCTCCAGAGCCCAGTCCCCAGTCCACGGCTAGATCACTAGTTGACAATTTTGCGATTGATCCCATGGGGGCTCGGCCAGCAGAGATGGGTAGTGGTCATATCCAGCTTGGATTACTCCTCCAATCCCTTCGAGATGATTTGCTCTCTAAATTAGAAATTTCTGAGGGGAATCAGAAGGAGATAAATGAGAAATGTACCAGCCTTGAAACAAAACTAGATATCTGTAATCGGACGGAGGCACTGGAAGGGGAGGTTGCCACTCTGTCTGAAGTGTCTCAAGCCCATTCAAGAGACATAGCTGATTTAAAAGCTCAGAATAGAATGCTGCAAATGGATATGGAGCGACTGGAGATTCATGCCAGGAGGAATAATTTGAAATTTCTCAAGATACCTGAAGGGGCAGAAAATGGCGATGTAAAGTCCCTGATATGTAAGCTTCTAAGAGAAGGGGTGCTAAAAGACAAACCGGCTATTGACCTTGAAAGCAAAATCCAGAGGGCACACAGGGACCCATTTAGGCAGCACCCCGACAGAAAAGCTCCAAGGAAGATCTTAGTTAACTTCTACACATACGCGGTAAAGGAGCTGATCTTAGGTAGGGCACTCACGGACACGTCTCTCCATATAAATTCAACAAAATACCTCATTCGTTCAGATGTAGGCAGAGTCACTGCACAGAGGCAGTGGGAGTTGGGGTCACAAATGTCTCACCTGAGGAGTCAGGGTGCGCAGGTCTTGATGAAATTCCCTGCCGCTTTGAAGGTGGTGTGGAGAAACAAAACTTATAACTTTACTTCTCCTCAAGAAGTTGACACTTTTTTAACCAACATGAAAGAAACTCAACGCTAGAACGATCTCCTTCCCCCTTTTTTAAGGTCCATGGTCTATGGCTCAAGCTCAATAGGACAGACACACTGACAGCAGTACACCCTTACATCTAATTTTTGTGGAAAAAAAACTAAAATATGCACACATATAAAATACGAAAAGTCAAGGGCTATGGGGGAAGCTAGAGTGATAGTAGTTATAATGGCATTTAGGGAATATAAATTGAAAAATATAAAATATATAATAAAAAAAGGAAAAATTGTTTTTTCTCACTTCTAGATTAAGGAAGGGTACAGTTTTCTTTTTAGTTTTCCATACACGGAGGTATATCCTGAGTTGGAACAGAGGGTTCCTAAGTGGCGACAAGATCACCAAAGGTCACAGGTGGGGGTTCCTCACGGGAGGTGGGAGGGTGCAGGGGGGGTTGGGATTAGAAAAGGGAAAAAGCATTCCTCATATTACCATGAAAACAAATAAAGATAAGGCGGAACTTTCTAGTTCGAAAAGAATGGAAGCAGTATTAAGTCTTCTCCAAGATATCCTCTCAGATGACCAGTACATTTAATAAAATAAAAATTGTAAGTTGGAACGTAAATGGGTTAAGGGACAGCAGGAAATTTTCTAGACTCTGTGAATTCTTAAACAAATCAGGGGCCCATATTTGTCTGCTAGAGGAAACGCATTTAGAACCACAAGAGTGCAAGGCAGCATTTGGCAAGCATCGGTGGGTCCAAGACCTTCTCTGCTCGAACCAGAGTGGAAACACAAGAGGAGTGGCCATTAGAATCCGTGCAAATGCCGGGATTAAGGTAGAGAGGTTTAAGACTGACCATTCAGGCAGATGGCTGACTGCATCTCTCGTAGTTGATAGCTCACGGTTAGCATGTGCAGTCTACTATGGGTCTAATGTAGACTCTCCAGGGGCCTTGTTGAGCCTAAACGCTAGCCTCTTGGTTCTGGCGATACCCATTATTATAGGAGAAGGTTTTAACCTGATCTTTGATGTAACTTTGGATCGCACTTCCAGAGCCAAATTTACCCCCATCGCAAATCACAAATCGAGCTTAAAAACATCATGAAAGATTTCAACCTCTTAGATATCTGGAGGGTGAAGCATGGCAATGTGAGTGATTTCTCCTTCTATAGCCGCAGATACAGACACCATTCTAGAATCAACTTCTTTTTATTAGATCAGGTGCTTTTCCCTGCAGTAGATACTATATCATACATTCCAGCTTTACTTTCTGATCATTCCATGGTAGAACCAAGAATTAAGCTTAAACAGGGGACACAATTAAGATGGTGGCCTCTGGATAGGTCAATACTTCAAAAAGAGGAGGTAAAAAATGACTTGGAGCTGCAGGTAGGGGATTATTTTAGGCTAAATTGCGGTACTACGACCGATCAAGTCGTATGGGATGCTTTTAATGCCTTTATGAGAGGATCCCTGAGCACATTAATGATTTGGAGAAATAAAACCAGGAGAAGGGCGGAAGAAGAATGTCTTCGCACGATCAAACAAAAAGAGCAGCAGCTCCAGAGGGCATCGCTGGATCAGCAGACTAACCTGCTTTCTATACAAAACGAGCTAGATTCCCTACGGACGGAATATTAGGCTACATTGGATAAAACACTTAAAGACAGATGGGAGGCAAGCAAACTGCAAAATTTCTCCTATGGGGAAAAGTGTGGACGACTTCTCGCCTGGAAGGCCAGGACAGACAGGGTCAGAAATCAGATCAAGGGTCTGTCCATACGCAACACAGGATGATGACTAGATTTGTGAGGAGGCCAAATTATTCATGCAGAATCTTTATACAGAAGAGAACAGTTTTTCTTCTCAAAGAGCAGATGTTTGGTTAAATCAGCTCGAGTTGCTGCAGTTAGCAGAGTCGGATAGAGCATTCCTGTTCTAAACTATAAGTGAGGGCGAAGTCCAAAATCAGATAAAAAAAATGACCAATAGAAAGGCAGCCGGCCCAGATGGGCTCCTGGTAGAGTTATATCTGATAGGCTTAGACAGGGTAGTTCCGGTCCTAACAAATTTGTTTAATAAAATATATCTTTCATGTGAGACTACCCCACAAACTTGGTCAGAAGCCACTGTCACTCTGATCCTGAAACCTAATAAAGACCCGTTAACAATTGAGTCTTACAGGCCAATCTCGCTGCTAAACACTGACTATAGATCTTTGCAGGGGTTTTGGCAGTGAGATTGGCTAGAGTTATAAAAATCATAGTACATCAGGATCAGAGAGGCTTCATCCCGGGCAGGCTGCTAAACGAACTAACCTTTCAAGTTATTGCCGCCATAGATGTTGCTACAGATAAGAAGCTTCCTTTGACTCTTGTAGCTATTGATGCCGCTAAGGCTTTTGATCAAGTAAATTGGTCATATCTATGGTTGGCATTATCCGGTTTTGGATTTCCCAAGAATTTTATAGCAACAATTAGATCTCTCTATTCTAGCCCTCGAGCATAAATTCTTGTAAATGGGCTCCTTACAGACTGGATCACAATATCGCGTGGAACCAGGCAAGGGTGCCCCCTATCACCCCTATTGTTCAATTTATATATTGAACCGTTTGCCAGTTAAGATCAGACCCTTTGATTAAACCTTTTAAAATCGTAGATCTAGCTTTATAATTTGCCCTATACGCAGATGATTTGCTTATGTTCACCTCCAATCCGGGCGAAGCTATCCCCAGGCTATTCTATCAGGGAGAGGCCTTTGGGGAAATCTCGGGATACAAAATTAATAAAGATAAAACGAAGATTATGCAATGGAACCGGGAGGTGGCTACTCCAGGTGTTAAGCCGCGAATGAGATATCTGGGCATATATCTGGCCCAAAATATTTCTGAGATATCTAAATCATATCTAACAAGAGTCTATAAGGATGTTTGCGGTTTACTACAACGGTGGTCAGGCCTCCCATTAAACATCTTTGGGAGGGTGAACCTAATCAAAATGATCATTTTACCAAAAAACACTTTTCTTTTCAACTCAATCCCACTAATTTTTAAGGTATCAGACATTGCCAAATAACAGGGAAAAATTGGTTCCTTCATTTGGAACACCAAGACATCAAGAATCTCTTGGAAAAAACTAAGGAGAAGTTTAATAACAGGAGGGTTGGCTCTAACAGACCTACTCATTTATTGTCATTCTTTCCATTTTAAAAATTTCAGACTCTTGGCCGATAAGGCGGATGCATCCTCTTTAGGGCTTTTGTTTCAGGCATTACTACATGGCATTCCACAAGGGCAAGAATATTTTCTTTTTAAATATGGTGACCCAAAGTTCTATAAAAAGGTGAGGTTTAAGATCTTGGGTGCGGCCTTGATAAATTGGGCATATATTAGAAAAAGGCTTGGAATTCCATACTACGCACCCCAGGCCCCGATATGGGACTCTCCAGGGACGCCAGATTGTCTCAATGATCAGCTATATCGCCCCTTTGAAGTGGCAGGGTTAATATGTTGGCGTGACCTGCAAAAGAATTCACAGCTTATGGATTGGGAGCCCCTGTCTAGTTTGACTGGCGGGACTCTTACCCGGTTCAAATATTATTAATTGTCAGGGTGGTGGGCAACCTTACCCTGGGATTTTGATACATCTAACCCAAATTTTGATTTAGTATTGATGAAAGGTGGTTGGAAGAGGGAGGTATCTTTTTGGTACTGGGCCCTGATTGAGACAGAGGGAGTGACGGAACCAGAGCTCCAAAAATTGTGGTCTAAATCTTAACAATATAAAGGACCAATGGGGGGACTCTTTCACTATGCTGCAGGCAGAGGTCAAATCAGCCCCTCTCAAGAGAAACCATCTTTTTACTATGTATAGAGTCTACATATCACCGAAAAAATTAGTTAAGATCACTGGCTTAGAACATTATTGTCTCAGGTGTAAACAATTGGCAGCTGATGACTTTCACATGTTTGTAGATTGTCCGATGATAATAAGCTATTGGACCAAAGTACAGGAATTTTTGGCCAATGTACTACACACACAATTGGAGGTCTCCCCGGGGACTATCTTGTTTGGGTTAGACACAGACTATCATCTTAATGACATGGCATCCAAATTTATTTTTTATGTCATCATCCTGGCAAGACGAGAAATATGTAGGGCCTGGAAAGATGTTAATGCCCATACGTTTACAGAGTGCCTGAAAAATATGATTTTCACAAGTGAATCCAATATAGCATGTGATAGCACAAGCTATGGTAAGGTCTGGGCGGCCCTTGTGGCTTGGTGGAACAGATGACGGTATTCCAATGATTTCACCTGGGCACTGTTGGTTCTTTCCTTCAAAGTAACGCAGGGTCATCAAGATAGTGTGAAATGGAGTGGATTAAGACAACAGTCGCTGCTAGAGGGTTATACCCCCTTCTCTCTCTCAATGGGTCTTAAACATCGGAACCGGTACATCTAGATTAGAGGGGAGAGGTCAGAATCTCCCATCTAGAACGCCTAAAAGGGTATATGAGGAATACAAAAAATAAAATAAATAAATAATAATAAAAAAGAATAATTCTAGTCAATGCATCGTCATATTTTGAATGGTGAAAATGGCTAACATGCTCTCCTAAGCCGTCTTTAATGTCACACACCTGCTTTCAACTATATATATACATTTAACAACATTAAAATTCTGCGCCCAAAAAAGGGAAGTGCCAGTTGAGTATTTATTCATTACTTCTAGGATTGAAGAGTCTAAATCCTCAATGATCCCCAAAGGCTGTGTTGTAAAATATTTATAATAAAAATTAATCAGAACAATATTAAAAACTCCCATCTGAGACAATTCTAGTATCAGGTAATAGGGATTAATGAATATAGTTTTGACAATCAAATTTCTTATTGAGGTAGAGACCATAACTAGCAATCCCCCCTTGCCCCTACCTGTGATGGATGGAACAGCAGTTCTCAATCATATAGGCAATAGCTCTATAAAGAATGTTAAAAGAAGAAAAAGAGGGGGAGGCCTTGTAGTGTTGCCCTCGCAATGTAAAAAGGTCTGTAAGACTGTTTAATAATAATCAGATAAGCCTTATGCTTACAATAAATGGCATTTGTAACATTTATCAGGGTACATGAGAACTCACACCTGACCATAAATAATCCAGCATGATTTCCTCTTAGTCAGTGTAAGATAAAGAGGGATTTAGGAGGTGAAGCTAATTCGGTACACTGTTTTAAATTGGTTTCAGAGGAAACTGAATATAAGTCTAAAAAATAGTCTACCACTTCTACACAACCTCCTCCTCACCATGAGAGATACTACCATCTGATTTGGTCTGTTTAATGTTATTTATTCTCTTCCTTGCCTTGCTTTGCCTTGCCAGCACCTTGCCACGCTAATCACTAAGTGCAAACAGCTTAGATTATGTTATATTAATTTATTCACAAAATTATTTGAGATCCATGCTTTGTACTGGAAATGGTTTAACTTCAGAGCCTCCAGTTTTTCTGCTAAGTGCTTATACTGGCCAAATGCAAATCTTGCTGAGCTTTCACAATCTCTCTCAGATATTTTGGATTGTCTCTATTTTCCAACTGTCCCCCTGTAATGACACCTATAATAAATCTTTACCCTTATCTGAGCACCAAGCAGAAAACATATTATATGACCCTAGACTGCTATTAAAAACTTCAGTTGTTTGTGCTTGGATATCATGGCCAAAGTCAGTTTTACCCAATAGTGTATGGTCCAGGGTCCAGGCAAATTTTGGCTTTTCTTTGATAATAAACTGGAGAATGATACAGAATGCATGATACGATCTGATACGTGTCTGGGATAAAATATCTCTAACTCATTTAGAAACAAACACCTTTGAAATGAGGAGGAAAAATGCATATATAAAAGAGACTACAGTGCAAGGAAAAATAATTATAACCTGGATCATCCGGAAAATAATTTTTCCACATCATACAAGTCAAAGCGAAACAAGTGGGGCAGCACTGCCTTCAGTAGTCTACATTTCATTTGACACTTTCATTTAGTTTTGTAACCCTACTGTTGATTTTATATTCCAATCTGCTGTCATTGTGATTGAAGGAGGAAGAATGGGCAAATCAATTCCCACTTTCATAAAGGAGATTGTATAATCTCGATTAGGACCATTAAGACTTGCAACAGAAAGTGAAAATGTACTTACTTCAGTAGTTCTGCAGTCTGTGTACTCACATGATCTGCTTCAAATGTCAGAAGATTTTCTAAATAAGATAGTAGTTACTTGATTTGTACACTTCGGTTTTGTGAATATTGCTGTAGTAGGCCCATACGTGTTTACCAAATATGTTTTACTTGGTATAATCAGCTTTTGACTCTTGGTTTATATGAAAATCTACTCTTCTTTTACACTAACATTGCTTATATTTATTAGAATGTTCATCTCTATTCTTATAGTTCACAAACTGACTATCTGTTTTCTGTCACTAAAAGTGTAAATATCAAGGCTCTTTTTTATAAAACTACACTCTATCACTGCCCTTCTAAGCTTCTCTTCTGCTTACGCTCCCATATTTGTCTTAACAGAGACCCTATCATAGGGTGTACTAGAACTTCAACTTCCATATGGTACAAATTAACAGGGATGTATATAATTCCCACAACAACTTAGTTTTAGCATATAAATTGCTTAATATAATAACAATTGTTTTGAAATTGACAGCTCTATCCATAATATCTCTGACTCAATGATCTTTTAGCATAATTTTCAACCTACATGGATGTTGTAGGCATGTGTTGATTAAAATTGACCTGAACTTGCTTATTATCAGACCCAGTTCCCATCAGTACGTTAAAACACATCAGGACAAATCAATATATTATTTGTTCCAAATGATTTCTTGTCAACTGTAATAGTATATCATCAAGTTTGTAGGTTAAAACGTTCACCAGGCCTTATAGTGGTTTGGAGGGATCATTTTAGTCATAAACGAGGGATCAGAATGTACTCTCTCAGTTTCTGTTGCTAAATTCTACTCTTTCAAATCTAGTACTACATCTAGTAGGTGGTTCAAGGCTGCTTCCTATGTTCAGCTCCTCCGAGTAATCAAAACCTTTGGTGTTAGTGCTTCTAGAGTAATTTTCTAGTTGCTCCAATGATCCATGAATAATCCACCCTTTCATATTTTTCATTTCTTTCATGTAAATCTAGGACTGGTTTTCTAGTTCTAGTAGTTGCTAAAGGTGTTATCTTTCTATACTTTAACTATAGTTATCTGTTGCCCTGCATCACAATGATCTCCATTAATTGATTACTAATTTTAGAGTGGCTCTTATCCGACCATGTGTTTTGCTCTAGAGCTAACTGTATTCACAAAATGCCTCCCATTATGAACTTCTGTGTAGGCTCATGATTCCATGTCTCATTTCCAGCTTCTCTCAACTCCTTAGATTTGTCCCTAAGTTCTAAATTATATGATCCCTAAGTGGCATCTTCTGGGTTCTGAATCTGGATATCTCGGCTGGGGAGTTGTAGAGTTAAGTATTATTTTCCATTCTTTTCTCTAAATTTGATATTCCTTCTCTTGGAAGGATATCTCATTCTTTTAGTCTATATATCATTTCAATCTGGGCTATATATTGAGGATCAGTAGTCCAGATTTTGCCTTGTGATAGACCTATTCAGCTATAGAGCAGCGAGCATTTCTCCTTCTCTTGCATCCAGAATCTGAGACATCTGTTTGGTTTTTCCATCTTTCCATCTCTTACCCTAAGAGCATCAGGCACCCTTGTGGAATCCCAAGTATCAATGAAATAGGATCCTAATACGGAGTCAAGGGAAATATCTATTTTGGTGCACAAAAAAATGTCTTGCAACAATGGGGCTGCTAGGTGGCGCACAACCAAGATGGCTGCATGCCTGTGAGGCTCTTGCTGCTTGGCGGCATCATCCTTCATTTGTCCGCTCAAACTCTTACTAAAACTGCAAAAAACACCTGCTGAGTGCCGACAACTATCTCGTCCGGTTCCGTACCCACTTTCAGGGGTAATGAATACTCCAGGATGTCACAGCACTCAGTGCAACCCTGCCAGCAATCCTAGCATGGAGCACGGTTGGAGGTGAGGCCAGCCCCTGTTGCAAGAGCCTGGGGATCCCACGTGGTGTCTGGGCCCAGGCAGCCATACGCTGAGGGTGAAGAGACGTGACCCAGTGCTTCCCGGGACTGAATACAGCAACGCTGCGTGCAGTTCCCCTCCTCATCAATACCTTCCTACAACATCTCTGCGGTAAGGGAGCACCGCATACACCATTACGGACACTGCCATCACAGTCTGGTATGCGCTACCTCCCCTGATACTCTCGTATGCATTGCCTCAACTTCGGCCTGCTGGAACGGGTGCAGAACATTATTACCCAATCCTGTGTGATGTTGTAAATGGGTCTACTCACCTTGCTGCCCCGCCTGGCGATACTATGGCACTTATAATTGTTTAAGAGGCACCGGGTCTTGCTGGGGGAGGCACGCTATCCTGCTCATCAATACTGAGGCTCTCACTGTGGCCTCACAGGATGTCTATCGTGTTTCTTCTGCCTGGGCTCCTGCTCTGCTATCCTTGCAGCGGATTGTGAATCTGCGAGGAGCTTGAATGCTTACACACCTGGTTTTACATTTCATGTGGCTGATCGCCCCAGTCTTCCATGAGTCACTCACGGGATGCTGCCTGCTACTTGGCACGCCTAATGGTGTTATGGTCTTGAAGCTGAGGTGTTCAGCGGATTAAGGGTGGCGATCGTCTGGATATACTTTTGCAAGAGGATTGGTGAGCTGCTCCTATACAGGCCTACATCACCCTCTCTCCAGCGGCAGTGAAACACTCTCCTTGGTTTTTTCCCAGTCTCGCCTGTTTGCTGCACATCTTCGTTGTACCATCATGGTGAAGACTGATGGAAAGCAGCCTAAACTTACCTTTGACGACAAAAAAGAGGCTACGCTTGACGGCTCTAAGGATTCAGTCCAAACCAACGCGGAACGAACACGAGAATTGCCACTGACTCAGGACAACAATGTGAAGACCTTATTGCTTGCTATGCAGCAAAGCCTCTTAGCCATATCGAATATGATGGACTCCATGAACAATCGCATTGACTTTTAAAGTCCAAAAAGTGGATAAACATGGTAAAAAAACTCGAAGAGGCGGAACAATTGATTTCAGATAACCAGGAACTGTGGTGCAGGTAAAACAGCACGTTATGCAGACGGATAAGCTCCTCAAGGTAACTGCAGTGAAAAAGGAGGATTTGGAGGCACCAGCCGGCGCACTAATATCCACGTCATTGGGTTTCCAGAGAGCACCAACATGGGGCGTATGGAAGACTTTGTTGAGTACCTGCTAAAAGACACTTTTGGTGTCGAAGCTTTCTCCTCTCAACAGACCGTGGAGAGGGCGCACCACTCATTAGGCCCTAGGCCTCCTCCCGGCTGCAGTCCTTGCTTGATTTTAGCATGTCTACTTAATTATCGGGACAGCAACACTGCTCTGAAGCTGGCAAAAAAAAAAACGAACCTACATCATTCTGACAAGGAATTAACTATCTATCTTGACTTTACAGCCGCAGTACAGAAGGCGCAATGTTTATTTCTTCCTGCTAAACAGAAGATTTGGATGGCGCAAATTGACTACGCTCCCATGTATCCAACCCGCTTGCAGGTTACCCACCAGGATAAACAGCATTTCTTCCTCAATGGGCAACAGGTAGAGGTCTTTCTCAGGAACATAAACAAACACTCTTCATGTGGAGTAGAGCAAGACCCTCCTTCGAGATCTCCATCCCCGACTTCAGTCGGATGCATTGGCATTATAACTTCTACATTGCTAGAGGGGGCATTCTAGTTTTTATTTTGGTTTTCATTCCTTTTTTTACTGGAATTGCTCCTGCTCTGTCTTGTGTCATGGTTGAGAACTTGCTGCTCTGGGATGGCATCAAAAAGCGTAGCTGCACCTCGCAACAATTGCACGTAGCTGGCCGCCCTCCGACTGGAGACAGATAAGTCGTATATGTAATTCATATCCTGTTATCTTTGGGCTTGGTATACACTGGAACAGAGACATGGACTATGCCGAGCACCCCCCTTTCCCTATCCTCCTTCCTGATGGGAGGTTGGTCCACCATCTGTGGGTGAGGGGGGGTCTGGTCTACCTCTAGCGATCCCCTACAAGGGTGTACCCCTTTAAAAGTTTGCAATGCTTGTTTGAACAGTAATGGAATGGGTGGCTTGGGTCCTGGGTGGGGGGCACTGTGACAGCACGTTTGGGGTGCTGTTGTGGGAGGGGGTGGGTAGGGTAGGGAAATGTTGTTTTATGTTCACACTATTGTAACTGTTCAGCAGGTAGACCTCCAATTGTACATCAATAGATAAATGTCAGTATTCAGTCCAGCACACACCATTATGTCCTCATGTCATTGATATATGGTCTCAGAAAATGAGACGTTAAAGGTACATCTGCTCACCTGGAATGTCAGGGGCCTGGGGGACCCCCGCAAGCACCAGCAGATACTGGCTTATCTTGAGAGGCACCAAATCCATATTGCTATGTTACGAGAGACATACATTGACCCACACCGGTCCCCGGTTTTTGTCAGTAAAAAGGCTGCGTACAGTGGTCTTCTCTTCGTATTCTACCTACTCAAGAGGTACAGTGATTCTCATCAAAAAGAATGTTCCTTTCATTGAGGGAAGGTCGAGTCAAGACTCTTAAGGGAGGTACTGCATGTTCTGGGGTAGGCTGGACTCACAGTCCATTACCCTCGTTTGTTGCTATGGGCCAAATGTTCATGATCCCAATTTCTTTTCAACACTCTGGGGACAAATTCTCAAAGTAGGATCCACACATATAATTTGGGGAGGTGATTTTAACACAGCTCTTAACCCAAAGGATGATAGATCCAACCCTCTTCCTTATCACTACACCAAAACACACGGACTGTTAACGGCCATGTTCTCTGACCATGGTCTCCTTGATGCGTGGCAACACATGCATCCAAATATGAGGGAAGACACACACCACACTGCGTTGCACTCCATTTGGGCACGTCTGGACTATTGGGTGGCTTCGCGCAGAGTGGGCCCATGGATACTTAATGCGGAACATTTGGTCAAAACGTACTCTAATCACCTACCGGTGCGCATGACTTTGGCCATTCATGACTAAGTCGCCATTCCGTTAAGGTGGAGGCTTGTACCGGAGGCTCTACTGGACACCACCTCAACTGGGAATAGTAATCTCTGAATTTTTTCAAAGAAACATTGGTTTAGTCACTTATATGGGCACGGTTTGGGAGGCCTTCAAGGTCACGATGAGGGGTTCTTGTATGGCTAAAGGTTTTGGTGTCTTGCGAGACATCAGACACCCTCTGCGGTTGCTGAACACATCTTGAAGCAGTTGGAGAGTGACATCTGTCAAGACCCTTCTGTGACACACAGGGCAAAATTTTGTGATAAACTCTCTGAGTGTACAGACACTGCTGAAAGTGAGGTGCGCTTTCGGGGGAGATACTTCATAGCACGCAAATATGGGGAAGGTGAAAGGCCAGGAAGGGCTCTTGTGATGGAAATTCGCTTGCCTCACTTCTCTAATCATGTCCTAGAAATCTGAGATGCTGTAGGGGCGCGTCATACTGACAGACACGCTATTCCCCAATGTTTTCACCTTGTTCTACTCTGATTTTTGCAGTACCCGCAGGACAATGCCTCCTGATCTACCTGAATACCTTAAAGACATCGCTCTGGGTTGGTTGGGTAGTGCCTAGAGAGAGTTTCTGGCAGCACCCCTCGAAACTGGCGAGATCAGAGCCTCGATTATGCAGATGAAGTCTGGGAAAGCTCCGGGGTCTGATGGCCTCCCTATAGACTTCTACAAAACTTACATTGATCAGTTGGTCCCCGTACTAAAAAAGGTCTATGAAGAGGTGCAAGAGGGAGGGACCCTCCCGGGTTCCCTACGAGATGCTCTCATCACATCGCTTCTGAAGCCCGGTAAGCCAACGGATGTCTGTGACTCCTACCCTCCACTCTCCCTGATCCATAATGATGCAAAAATCCTAACCAAAATCTTTGCAAACTGACTAAGTCTACTCATGGAGAAGATGGTCTCGCCTGATCAGGTCGGTTTCATTCTGAGGAGGGAGATGATGCATAATCTTCGCACTCTCTTCTCTATCCTACAAAATGTTGACCCACAATTAGCCCTAGTGGCGGTCTTTTTAGACACCACGAAGGCCTTCGATTCTATTGAGTGGGATTATCTTTTTGTTATACTACAATGCATGGGGATGCCTAAAGAGTTTCTGGTGTGGATATGCCTTCTCTACACTGCTCTGGAGGTTTTAATTAACGGTCCTACTTCTGCCCCCTTCGCCATCACTCGGGGTACTTGTCAGGGGTGCCCACTCTCCCCTCTCCTCTTCACTATTGCGATTGAACCCCTTGGGGCCCAAATTAGGCAACATCATCAAGATAAAGCACTACGATGTCAGCTCCATCCATGCGGATAATATCACCCTCTATATCAGAGATCCTCAACAAAATCTCATCCCAATCCTAGAGTTTGTGCGTTTCGGCGGGCTCTCTGGAATACATATCAATTGGGTAAAGTCTCTGATTTTTGCCCTCACCTCCTCGGTTACAGAATTCACACCAGATTTCCCAATAGAGTGGTGTGCAACAGAAGTTAAATACCTAGGGGGTCTACATGACTGCTGACCGTCATGAGCTAATGTGCCTCAACTACGGCAGGGCATTGGAAGGCATCACCAGCAGTGTCACGAGGTGTATTGCACGCCCCCTCTCCATGGCAGGGCGAACCTCACTCATTAAAATGATTATCCTTCCAAAACTCCTACACCTCTTTTTAAACATCCCATATGATCCTGGCAGGCATTTCTTCTCTACACTATGTACGTAGTTGATACGGCTGACTTGGGGGTGTAAGCAGCCCAGGTTAAAATGGGAAACACTCACTCACGCTTATTCCCAGGGAGGGTGTGACATCCCTGATTTAGGGTATATATCTCTGCGTGTAGGCGCACTATGCCCACTATCGGCTTCATTCACCTGCATACATGCCGCAAGTGGCAACAGAACACTGGCTGGCGGATGCTATCCCGCTGGAGGTGGTTATACTCTGCACACCTCTCGAGAAACTGATCTGACATCTGTAACATGTACAGTCAGCGCATGGCAATGCATTGCCCGACGTTTGCAATCCCCCATGCTGTACTCGCCCCTAATACTCTTTGTGCACCAACCTGTGATGCCAGTGTTGCAGGGGGGTACTTTCAAAAAAACTAAACCACAGCACAATATTGCTTGCTAGAGAGATCTTTATTTAAATGGCAAGTTTTGCACCATGCAGTAATTGTACTTCAGCAAAACACCTTCTACCCTTGACATCTTTCTTTATGTTAGACTGTGTCAATGAATAAAGGAATATACTCCATCATATCCACAAGAGCCGCCAATCCTCCCCCCTCTACATGCCATTTTACACAGTGGCGCCGCTTTCCACCTGGTGTCTGCGCTATATCATGGTCTGTAAAATAATCCAGCTTCAGTATCATTCCCTGCTAGGGACAGGTGGTCCATTGACATGGGACAGGATGTAGCTGATGAACAGTGGGTCTACTGCTGTACACCGACTGAACAGGTTTCTTCCAATAGTTGTCTACGCATCACCTGCTATAAATTTCTACACCGTACCTACTACACTCCTGCCAAGATGTTTCGGTATAAGCTGCGTGATAACGATAAATGTGACATATGTGGTATGGAGGCTGCAGACTTTTTACACCTTGCTTGGGAGTGCGGTGCTATACAAATGTACTGGCGACAGGTGTTTTTAGCCATAGAACAGATGACATCATTATGCCTCTTGGCCTCTCCTTTATTGGCCTTCTAGGATATAAAGAATACTTAGCTGTGGCACATCGGTGATTTGTGTTGTTTGGGCTTCTACTGGCCAAATGGAGAATAGCCTGTTGCTGGGGATGGGGCAGGGCACCCAAGTTTAAGGATTGGAATAATGATATGACATGTTGGCAGGAACAGACAACCACATATGCAGATTTCCTCCCTTTGACTTCACGCCCTAGGGATATATGGGACCCCCTTAAAGTGTATTTACTTGCACATCCCGTTGATGCTTCGCACACTACACATGCGCCCTGACTGGCCGTTCAATTGTCATTAAATGTTGGCTATACATGATTAATGTTAATTAGCCCATTCTCCTTATTGTGAGCATGGACGCTGCTATGTATTTTCATGTTTTATACCGCCTAGATAAGCTTGGCTCTACCCATATATGTCTACATTGTGCTAAGTTTATGTTCAATGACTTTCAAAAAAAAAATAAACTGTCTTGCAACAAGAAGGGGGAGAGGTGATGGGGTGCCCCTTTTGCCTAAAGGCGTTACAGCACTATCCATATTAAATGTAGAGCTTGTAGTGCGGTATTGCAAAGAGTAATATTGAGGTATGCTGTGAATCTCTACATAGACCATCAGCTGAGGCAATCAATGTGGCTGTTTTTATATCAGTGCTCTTAACTAACCCTGGGCGTAGTGTGCAGAGTGGGGCTCCGCGGAGCTACGCGAAGTGGGCGCAAAACTACGCCCACCCGTGCACTCCGCGTAGCCCCACTACGCACCACCCGCCTCCCTCCCGCCCTCCCTAAATATGTAAATAAAAGGATAGAAAGGTTTTAAAGACACTTACCTTGTCCGCCGCGTCCCCGGGGCTCCCTCTCGCCGTCCCTGGATTCGCGCCGCCGCCATTTCGGATACTAATGCGCATGCGCGGGTGCCCTCGCATGCGCATTTCTCATGAGAAATGCGCATGCGCGGCCGCCCGCGCATGCGCATTAGTATCCGAAATGGCGGCGCGAATCCAGGGACGGCGAGAGGGAGCCCCGGGGACGCGGCGGACAAGGTAAGTGTCTTTAAAACCTTTCTATCCTTTTATTTACATATTTAGGGAGGGGGGAGGGAGGCGGGTGGCGGCCGGCTACGCACCGTCGGCGGAGCGCGCGTAGTGCCGCCTGGCTACGCCCGCTACGTAAAATGCGTAGGAGACGGCACTACGCGCACTCAGTGCACGGAGCGTAGCTGGCCGCCCACGGTTACTCTTAACAGCAGTACACCTAATCCTTTTGGGCACTGAACAGCCGTAACAAATTTCTTTTCACTCATCAATTCAGAAAGTGGCTTACCTCTGGTCTGTTGTTGTGTGGGGTAAGAACGAATACTCACCAGTTCTGAGAAGAAAAACAACTTACAGGAGTTCTCTTTGGCTGCTTTTAACAAGAAACACATGTATTGGTTCTGCTGTGCCTCAATCTCATGGAGCGGACAACCAGCATTATCTGGAAAGGAACTCTGGAGGGGACTGCCCATTTTACAGGAGCCCAAAGGAGGAAAATCAATCAATGTTGCTTTTATTTTTGATTCCTGACGCCAAACCCTCCTAGTCACTTCTCACCTTCATCTCTGTCCCCACCTCCACTTTTCAAGCCTCGACCAGCATAGGCCTAGCTCAATCTATCAACTTACCTAAGCTACACAGCCACAGAGATACAGAAAACCCAGATCACATAGGGGGAAGAGAGACAGTATCATATTACTTTCAGTTTGTACATCAGCCTAACCCCTTACTCACCTTAGAGTAAGATCTATAATCTTATATTATTGGTTGGAGTACAGGGCACTAGTCATCGTAGAACCCAGTGCTGACCTCCATCTTTCTTCACCCCCAAAGGACCCATCTAGTGGCACAAACAGAGAGTTATTTAACTGAGTTGAGGTTACTTCGATTCAGTTGTTTGGACATTTCAAGAATCCATACTCTGGGGCTGTGTTGCCAAGATGAGTTAATGGATCACGTTGGGCTTGATTTAAGTCTCCCATATATGTGGTGTATGTCGGAAGGAAATTCCAAAGCACATAGTAGATGGATTACCTTAACCCCTTCGCTGCTAGGCCTTTTCCCCTCCTGTGCTAAGCCATTTTTTGGCGATTTGGGGTAGAGCGCGCTTAGGCCCTTGTAACTTTTTGACCACATAAGGTATCCATGCCAAATTTGTGTCCTTTTCTTCTGACATCTTGTGGATTCCCTTGGAGGGGTCACAGAAATTAAGCAAAATACAGTACATTTTTTGTTTTTTTCAGAAAAATGGGAAAAACAGGCTGCAAATGAAAGCCTCTGGGTTTTTCCCTGCAAATGTTATCAAAAAAGGGTTTGTGGGGCTGAAATCACCATTTTCTCAGCTTTTAGGGAATGACAGTCTTTTGTGAGAGCACCAACATTTTTCACACAGTTTTGGCATTTTTCTGGGGCATAGCCTATTTTTGCTATTTTTAGTGCTTTCAACCTCCTTCCAGTTAATGGTAGAAATTATTTTGAAAGCAATAATGGATAAAGGTGCTCAAATCAGGAAATGCCCGATTTGTGGAATGGAGAAGGCAGACGACATACATATCTTTAAAGAATGCCCATCTCTCGACGAGTCCTGGTCTGAAGTGGGTAAGACCTTAAGTTCAATCCTTCAACAGCAACTAACTGTAAGTACTTCTCTCGTGCTTTTTGGGATTGACAGCAATATAGGAGCGGGTAAGCTAACAAAAGAGCAAGAAAACTTGGTTTTTGTTTTGATTCTCCTCGCAAGAAGAGAGATATGTATAAAGTGCATTGGTCCAGTACCCCCTACGGTTGGGGAATGGATGAATTCAGTTTTGAAAATAAACAAACTAGATAGAAGGGGAAAACATACTAATAGAAACAAATTTTGGGAAATATGGGAAAGTCATTTTAACCCTAACTAGTGGTCGAGACGGAATGAAGATCCTATGATTAAGCAATGGTAATTTCTGTTGATGGGTATAATACTCATCGAGTAGTCTATGGTGGCTATCTCTCCCCCATTAACGAAAAAACAGAAAAGTTAATTATGTTATGGCTCCAAAGGGGACTCCTCAGCAAACCCGATTGATTGGGAAACTCCCCTTGCTCACTCGTATTTGGGGGCAGTGCTGGTACCTTCATTGCAGAGGCTGAAACCCGGGAATTCCAAAAAAACATAAAAACGCAATATGAGGATAAAAAAAATAAATAAATAAATAAATAATGGATCCTGGAAAGCTATACATTTTCGAAAAGTATACAAAATTCTGAATTCAGAAAGGGGTAATTTGTCTAAATCCATGAAGGTTTCTTTATAGAAACTAACAGTTAAATATTGTAATAATTGAAAATTAGTTGAAAAAAACAGCCTTTTGTCTCAACATTTTCACCTGTAACTTCTAGTAATTTTGACAGCTGTTTGAAAGCAATATACCGTTACATTCGTGTGACCTTCCTGGTTGTGGGGATATATAGGACTTGTAGTTTTACCAAGAACCCGACGAACCCAGAGCCAAAATCTGAGCAGCAACTTGCAATGGTATTTTATTATTTCCCGGGTATAGAGCATTTGTTCTGGGAAAATGTATACATGGAAAAATCGGTATGAAAGACACCTATGTATTTGTGAATTGGGTACAAATTATAGAGTTTAGAAACAGTATATATTTGTACCTTTTTAAAAATTGGGAATGCTCATACTAGCATGAGAATTATTGGTTATTTTTCAAAAGATTTTTTTTTTACACAATGTCTTTAATTGGGAAGGGAGAAATGCATTAAAACTCAATAGGTAATAACAGTTAATTTACAAATCTGAATTACCCTAAGTCTCCCGATAAAAACGGTACCTCACTTGTGTGGGTCGGCCTTGTGCCTGCGACAGGAAACGGTGCAAAATGCAACGTGGTCACACCTCAAATTTGCAGTTAGAAATTGACCCTTTTTTGGCAAAGTGCCTAGCTGTAGTTTTTGTACCCTAGCTCTGCCGGCACCCAGGGAAACCTAGCAAACCTATACATTTTTGAAAACTAGACACACAGGGAAATGTAGGATGGGGTGACTCCACTGCCTCCCACCAGGTTCTGTTACCCAGAATCCCTTGCAAACCTAAAAAATTGGGGAGAAAAACACATTTTCCTCACATTTCTGTGGTGGAAAGTTCTGGAATCTGCGTGGATTAACAAATTTCCACCCACCCCGCGTTCCCCTAAGCCTTATGGGAAAAATGGTACCTCACTTGCCTGGGTCTGCCTAGTGCCTGTGACAGGAAACGGCGCAAAACGCAATGTGGTCGCACCTCAATTTCGCAGTGAAAACTGGCCCTTTTTTGGCAAAGTGCCTACCTGTAGTTTTTTAACCCTAGCTCTGCCGGCACCTAGGGTAAGCTAGCAAACCTATACATTTTTAAAAACTAGACACCCAGGGGAATTTAGGATAGGGTGACTCGACTGCCTCCCACCAGGTTCTGTTACCCAGAATCCCTTGCAAACCTAAAATATTGGGAAAAAAATGATTTTTCCTCACATTTCTGTGGTGGAAAGTTCTGGAATCTGCGTGGATCAACAGATTTCCACCCACCCCGTGTTCCCCAAAGTCTTATGAGAAAAAAGGTACCTCACTTGCCTGGGTCTGCCTAGTGCCTGCGACATGAAACGACGCAAAACGCAACGTGGTCGCACCTCAATTTCGCATTGAAAACTGGCCCTTTTTTGGCAAAGTGCCTACCTGTAGTTTTTGAACCCTATCTCTGCCGGTACCTAGGGAAACCTAGCAAACCTATACATTTATAAAAACTAGACACCCAGGGGAATTCAGGATGGGGTGAATCGACTGCCTCTCACCAGGTTCTGTTACCCAGAATCCCTTGCAAACCTAAAAAATTTGAAAAAAAACACATTTTCCTCACATTTATGTGGTGGAAAGTTCTGGAATCTGCGTGGATCAACAAATTTCCACCCACCCCGTGTTCCCCAAAGTCTTATGAGAAAAATGGTACCTCACTTGCCTGGGTCTGCCTAGTGCCTGCGACATGAAACGACGCAAAACGCAACGTGGTCGCACCTCAATTTCGCATTGAAAACTGGCCCTTTTTTGGCAAAGTGCCTACCTGTAGTTTTTGAACCCTATCTCTGCCGGTACCTAGGGAAACCTAGCAAACCTATACATTTATAAAAACTAGACACCCAGGGGAATTCAGGATGGGGTGAATCGACTGCCTCTCACCAGGTTCTGTTACCCAGAATCCCTTGCAAACCTAAAAAATTTGAAAAAAAACATTTTCCTCACATTTATGTGGTGGAAAGTTCTGGAATCTGCGTTGATCAACAAATTTCACCCACCCCGCGTTCCCCACAGTCTTATGAGAAAAATGGTTCCTCACTTGCCTGGGTCTGCCTAGTGCCTGCGACAGGAAACGGCGCAAAACGCAACGCGGTCGCACCTCAATTTCGCAGTGAAAACTGGCCCTTTTTTGGCAAAGTGCCTACCTGTAGTTTTTTAACCCTACCTCAGCCGGAACCTAGGGAAACCTAGCAAACCTACACATTTTTAAAAACTAGACACCCAGGGGTATTCAGGATGGGGTGACTCGACTGCCTCCCACCAGGTTCTGTTACCCAGAATCCCTTGCAAACCTAAACAATTGAAAAAAAAAAACATTTTCCTCACATTTCTGTGGTGGAAAGTTCTGGAATCTGCGTGGATCAACAACTTTCCACCCACCCCGCATTCCCCAACGCCTTTTGAGAAAAATGGGACCTCACTTGCCTGGGTCTGCCTAGTGCCTGCGACAGGAAATGGCGCAAAACGCAACGTGGTCGCACCTCAATTTGCAGTGAAAACTGGCCCTTTTTTGGCAAAGTGCCTACCTGTAGTTTTTGAACCCTAGCTCTGCCAGCGCCTAGGGAAACCTAGCGAACCTATAAATTTTTTAAAACTAGACACCCAGGGGAAATCAGGATGGGGTGACTTGACTGCCTCCCACCACGTTCTGTTACCCAGAATCCCTTGCAAACCTAAAGAATTGGGGAAAAAAACGCATTTTCCTCACATTTCTGTGGTGCAAAATTCTGGAATCTGCGTGGATCAACAAATTTCCACCCACCCCGTGTCCCCACAGTCTTATGAGAAAAATGGTACCTCACTTGCCTGGGTCTGCCTAGTGCCTGTGACAGGAAACGGCGCAAAACGCAACGTGGTCGCACCTCAATTTCGCAGTGAAAACTGGCCCTTTTTTGGCAAAGTGCCTACCTGTAGTTTTTTAACCTTAGTTCTGCCGGAACCTAGGGAAACCTAGCAAACCTATAAATTTTTTACAACTAGACACCCAGGGGTATTCAGGATGGGGTGACTCGACTGCCTCCCACCAGGTTCTGTTACCCAGAATCCCTTGCAAACCTAAACAATTGGGAAAAAAATGCATTTTCCTCACATTTCTGTGGTGGAAAGTTCTGGAATCTGCGTGGATCAACAAATTTCCACCCACCCCGCGTTCCCCAAAGTCTAATGAGAAAAATGGTACATCACTTGCCTGGGTCTGCCTAGTGCCTGCAACAGGAAACGGCGCAAACCACAACGTGGTCGCACATCAATTTGGCAGTAAAAACTGGCCCTTTTTTGGCAAAGTGCCTACCTGTAGTTTCTGAACCTTATCTCTGCAGGCACCTAGGGAAACCTAGCAAACCTACACATTTTTGAAAACTAGACACCCAGGGGAAATTAGTATGGGGTGACTCGACTGCCTCCCACCAGGTTCTGTTACCCAGAATCCCTGCAAACCTAAAACAGTGGGGAATACACACATTTTCCTCACATTTCTGTGGTGGAAAGTTCTGGAATCTGCGTGGATCAACACATTTCTAGCCACCCAGCGTTCACCCAGGTCTCCCAAAAAAATTGGTACCTCACTTGCGTGGGTAGGCATAGTGGCTGCAACAGGAAAAGGCCCAAATCATATGGTGGAGACTTAAAAATAACCTTTAGCAAAACTACCTTATTTGGGGGGGGGGGAGGGGGAACCTGAGTTTTTGGCCCAGGGCTCGGCGTCCATCTTTGGAAACTACCAAACCCAAACAGTTCTGAAAACAAGACACCCAGGGGAGTCCAGGGAACCCCCCTTGCAAAAGCTGGTAGTTTTGACATAGGTAGCCTATGTCAAAACCACCAGCTTTTGCAAGGGGGGTTACCTGGGTTTTTGGCCCCATGCTAGATGGCCATCTAGGGAAACCTACCAAACCCACACATTTCTGAAGAGTAGACACCCGGGGGCTTCCAAGGAGGTATGGCATGCGTGGATCCTTCAACGTTCCTTTACCCAGAATCCCTTGCAAAACTCAATTTTAGCTGAAAAAATTTGATTTATCACACATTTTTGGGTGGGAAAGCGTGGCATCACTGGGCTCACACAAATTTCCTCCTACCCAGCGTTCCCCCAGGTCTCCTGATAAAAATGGTACCTCACTTGCTTGGGTAGGCATAGTGGCTGCAACAGGAAAAGGCCCAAATCATACGGTGGAGACTTAAAAATTACCTTTAGCAAGACTACCTTATTTTTCGGGGGGGCATCTGAGTTTTTGGCCCGGGGCTCGGCGGCCATCTTTGGAAACTACCAAACCCAAACAGTTCTGAAAACTAAACACCCGAGGGAGTCCAGGGAGGTATTTCATGCATGGGTCCCGGTACGTTTTCCTACACTGAATTCCCTGCAAACCTTAAAATTAGGTAAAAAAACACTTTTGCATACATTTTTAAGTGGGATCTCCGTGCCGGCACAAATATCCTGCCACCCACCGTTCCCCTTGTTCTCCCGAGTAAAATGATACCTCACTTGTGTGGATGTGCCAAAGGCCTGTGACTAGGATGACCCCAAAACTCTGTGCTTAATTTTTCAATCCAGAACGCTACAATTTCTTAAAAATACATTTTTAGCCTGTTCTGCTTTAGACACCCACAGAAGTATGGTATCATTTTACTCGGGAGAACAAGGAGAACGCTGGGTGGTAGGACATTTGAGCCGACACGGAGATCCCACGCAAAAATGTATGGAAAAGTGTTTTCTTACCTAATTTTAGGGTTTGCAGGGAATTCTGGGTGGGTAAACTTTGGGGGACCCACGCATGCCATACCTCCCCGGACTCCCCCGGGTGTCTAGTTTTCAGAACTGTTTGGGTTTGGTAGTTTCCAAAGATGGCCGCCGAGCCCCGGGCCAAAAACTCAGGTGCCCCCCCAAAACAAGGTAGTTTTGCTATAGGTAATATTTAAGTCTCTACCGTACAATTTGGGCCTTTTCCTGTTGCAGCCACTATGCCTACCCACACAAGTGAGGTACCATTTTTATCGGGAGACCTGGGGGAACGCTGGGTGGGAGGAAATTTGAGGATCCAAACAGATTTTACAACTTTACCACACAAAACAGTGAGAAAGCATTTTTTTGCCAAATTTTAGCTTTGCAGTGGATTTGGGTAGGAGAATGATGAGGGACCCACGCAAGCCATACCTCGCAGGAGTCCCTCGGGTGTCTAGTTTCCATAAATGTATGGTTTAGGTAGGTTTCCCTACATGGACGCCGAGACCGGGCCAAAAACTCATGGGAACCCCCTTGCAAAACCAGATTGCTTTGTGATAGGTAATTTTGATGTTGCCTCATTAGGTTTTGGGCCCTTGCATGTTGCGGGTCCTTGAATCACCTACGCAAGTGAGGTACCATTTTTATCGGGAGACCTGGGGGAACGCTGGGTGGGTGGAAATTTGTGTGAGCCCAGTGATGCCACACTTTTACACACAAAAATGTTTGAAAAAACAAATTTTTTCAGCTACATTTAAAGTTTGCTAGGGATTCTGAGAAAAGGAACTTTGGAGGATCCATGCAAGCCATACCCCCTTGAAAGCCCCCGGGTGTCTACTTTCTAAAAATGTGTGGGTTTGCTAGGTTTCCCTAGATGGCAACCAAGGAAGGAGTGAAAAACCCATGTGACCCCCTAGCTAAACCAATTAGTTTTGACAAAATTAGTTGTTTACTTGTGCAGCGTGACAATTTGAGCGCAATATTGCAAGGAAAATATGACGGACATTGTGAGTTTTGCAGGATACTGTGGATAAAATTAATTGTTAGATTTCACCAGAGTGACATCACCATGTAGTCCCATGGGTTTTCAACAATATCTACAATTGGCAGGTTAGTCATAGGCGGAATGTACACCTTGGCAGAGAGACTAAAAAAAACAAGATCCCTGCACAGCCATCTATTCCTCAAACACACACACATACTGGTTGGATTTGGCACGAGGGCAAGTGATGGTTCAGTATATATAATTTTATTAACAAGAGATGTCACAAAAATGAAATGCACTGTCAATTACATGTACAAAAAAACTGAACCAATGACTCGCAGCTCATGAGCTGTAAAGCCACTTCAAGGCACCAACCGCTTTACAGGCCATTCACACACCTTTCATACCTGACACACAGAAGACCATTCACATCACCAGGCACAAAAGCAACACATCACAACATTTACAAATAAAGTGACAAGGTGTGTCCTGCTTCAAAAAATAAATAAATAAATAAACTACACAGACATCAAGTTCTCAAACACACACACATACTGGTTGGATTTGGCACGAGGGTGAGTGATGGTTCAGTATATACCATTGATTAGCAAGTGATTTCAAAAAAATGAAATACACTGTTAATAATGGAAAGAACGAGAAACTGAACCATTGACTCACAGCTCGTGAGCTGTAAAGCCAGGACAAGCCACCAACCTCTTTACAGGCCATTCATACACCTTTCATACATGTGACACATACAAAACATTCACACCGCCAGCCGCGGACCCATCACATTACTACACTTCCACCAACAGACAGCGCCAATCAAGGGTCTATCACTTTCACACGTCCACATTCCAGACACAGAAACTACACAAACTCATGGATTGCATGGAGTGGCGCTCAGCTAGCACTGTGTGTAGTAACCAGCATTAAGTTACTTCCCACACACCGCCAGCCGAGCACCAGTCCACGCACACCGCCAGTCAAGCATCAGACCACGCACACCGCCAGCCAAGCACCAGTCCACATACACACCGCCAGGAAAGCACCAGCCAACAGACACCGCCAGCCAAACACCAGTCCAGGCACAGCACCAGCCAAGCACCAATCCAAACACACCACCAGGCAAGCGCAAGACCACGCACACCGCCAACCAAACACCAGACCACACACACCACCAGCCAAGCACCAGTCCACACACTCCACCTGGCAAGCGCCAATCCACACACACCACCAGGCAAGCGCCACTCCACACACACCGCCAGCCAAGCACCAGCCCAGGCACACCACCAACCAAACACCAATCCCAACACACCACCAGGCAAGCGCAAGACCACGCACACCGCCAATCAAGCACCAGACCACGCACACCGCCAGCCAAGCACCAGTCCACAGACACCGCCAGCCAAGCACCAGTCCACAGACACCGCCAGCCAAGCGCCAAACCATGCACACCGTCAGACAATGGACACTACACGCAAACCAACATCATACTTAATTTTTTCTTTTTCAATACAAATAAAAAACAAAAACAAATTGCAAATTGATACAAATCTACTAACACAACAACTAAATATAAATACACTACACAAATGCCAACTTTGAAACTGAACAATAAGTTTTAAAGAATAGATACCAGGCAGTTCACTTTACCACTCATGGATGCTCCCAAAACTTCTTTTCCGTGTGGTACATTCGAAAACAAGCAGGTACACACAGCCCAGGGTTAGAAGGACAGTCGGGGCAGTACATACGAACCTCCTTCCGCAAACCTCTTCACCAACAGACTCTACATCTCCGATTGGGAAAGTCTTTTGAGGTTGTAGGATGAATTTGATCAGGAAAGTGGCGATCTTTCAATCTGGGAACATCCTCCACCACTCCAACTCTAGGAACACTTACCTGTTCCACTAAAACAAGTCTGCCTATTACAGACTCCTGAAACTTTACAAAAGTCATCTTTGACTGAGGACAAGAATCCTGGAACACAACAAAAGCAATAAAGGTTGCCAAGTGGAAAAGATGGATAGCCAACTTCTTGTACCAAATGTAAGCCTTACGAAGAGCAGCATACGGTTCCAACCTCTAATCTACTCTATCAACACCACCCATGTGCCTATTATGGTCTAAAATGCACACAGGTTTGCACGCTTCTGCAACCTGACCCCAAACAGTCACCGGTACAGTGCTTTCATCATGTATGGAAGTCAACATGTAGACATCTCCCCTGTCTGAAAACTTCACAGCTAGAAGCTCCTCACAACACAATGCACTGCACTGTCCCCAAGCAAGTTTTTGACAAACAAGCTCTTTTGGGAAACCTTTACGGTTAGAGCGGATTGTGCCACAAGCAACAGTGTCCACTTTGGCCAATTCCCTGAACAACCGCACACCAGTGTAGAAGTTATCTACACATAAATGATGGCCTTTGTTAAACAATCCTCTACCAAGTTCCCACACAATTTTCTCAGTCACTCCAAAAGTGGACGGACAACCAGGGGGGTTAATCCTGGATTCCTTACCAGTGTACACCCTGAAATTAGAGACATATCCAGTGCAACTATCACACAGCATATACAGCTTAATTCCATAGCGTGCCCTCTTACTAAATGTAAAATGTAAATTGATACTTGTATAGCACACTACTCACCCGCAAGGGTCTCAAGGCGCTTGTACAAATACCGCTGTGGAACCCATCCTGGCTTTCCCTGTGAGGTGTCCACTCCTGGGCACCCCCAAGGTGGAGACCAGGCATCCTTAGCATTGTGGGGGCCGTTGTGGAGATTAAGCAAGCTATTGCCCAGAGTTGCAGAGTGGGACTCCATGATTGGAATAGGCACCGAGGCGAGAATTATCAGGTCCATGGAATTTTGAGCCCAAGACCCGCGGAGGCGGGGAATTGAACCCTGGTCCCGGGCTAGACCTCTGAATCAGGATCTGCCGCTCTAACCATTGAGCCACACTTCTCCACCTAGGAATGTATTGCCTAAATACCAAGCTGCCCTTGAACAACAACAAAGACTCATCCACTGCAATTTCTTTCCCAGGAGCAAAGATCTCTGGAAATCGATCAACAAAATGATCAATGACAGGCCGAATCTTGAATAGACGGTCACAATCAGGGTGATCTCGTGGCAAAGCTAAACCATTGTCAACAAAATGCATCATCCGAAGCAAAAGCAAATACCTATCACGACTCATGACTGCCGGAAATATAGCTGTTGCCATCAAGGGAGTAGTAGACCAATATGAAGCCATTGATGGTTTCCTAAGCAAGCCCATCACAAAAAGTTAACCCCAAAAACGTTTTCATCTCCTCCAAATTTGTGGGAGTCCACCGGGTAGCTCTACCGTAGGGCTTAAGGCTGGCACTGTCCTCCCTCAAAAACTGTTCTGCATACAAATTAGTCTGCTCTACAATCTCTGCCAAAAACACATCATCCATAATCAACTTGAAAAAATCAATTGGCAAAAAGTTTTCAGTGTTCACCCTACACCCTGGAACACCACTAAATTCAGGCAATGCCTGCACCATGCCTGTGGCAACCCAGAGGTCAGAACTTTCAACGACAAGTCTTGCAGCCTCAGGCTGCCGCCCAGCTGACTCTTGTCTCACTACACCAACTGGAAGTCTAGCAGCCCCAGGCTCCAGCCCAGATGCCTCTTGCCGCACTATACCAACGTGAAGTGTAGCAGCCCCAGGCTGCACCCCAGATGCCTCTTGCTGCACTATCGGCACAGCAGTGTCCTCCTCTAACACAGGCACGTTATCCACACCAAAAGTAGCTTCATCAGCACTCAGAGTATCTTCATCATCAGACGATGCCATGTGGAGAGAAAACTCACTACCAGAATCTTCACCTCCCACCTCTGCCTCAGAATCAGAGTCAGTCTCAGCACCATGGTCAGAGGAAGAATCAAAAAGCATTCCAACAACTTGCTGAGTGGTAATCCGGCGGCTAGCCATTATCCTCACAAAAAAAGGAGACTGCACAAACAATTCAACAACCAACACTGAGCAAAGTAGGTAAAAAAATGTAAGCCTTTACCACAAAGATCTATAAACTGAATAACTATACAATTCACTTACAAAATACAGCCACACTCACCAGCACCTACTCTGCAAAGACACAGCAAATATTCAACGATATCTCACTAGAAAGAAGAAGAAAAAACTTAAATCTACAAAAAGCAAATACACATCAAGCACAAATGCAAAATATGTTTCACAATCACAAAAACAGAAACCAAACATACTCGTATTACTACACTTTTCCAAAAAAATGTACATAAAAATTGTACAAGAAAGGTCTCTTACCACACACATGCAACTACACAAACTGCAGAACCACCAGTAACGAAACCGCACACTGCAACAGTCTAAAGAGAAAAGAAAACATTACACTTTAGAAAACAAAAAATACACATTACAACAGGCTACGTCACAGGTTATGTTACAAATGGGGTGACTGTCCCAATGGGGGACCGAATATAAATCTTTTTTAAATTTGGACCCCCTGGAAGCAACCCTTGCCCAAGGGGTCGCTGCCATTTTAAAAAAAAAAAGATTTTCCTGGTGTCTAATAGGGTTTTTTGCTCACTCCTGAGGGCAGAAAGGCAAAATTATGAGGCAGAATATATTCTATAAAAACTATGGGCCCAAGGGTCGCTTCCTTTGCAAAACAAAACCAATCCCTAGTGTCTAGTGGGCTTTTCTAACCACCCCCCCCCCCGGGTCCAGATTCGGCAAAAAAAGGGGCCAATCTGCCTCCAGGGGGGCAGAAAAATCTAAACCTAAGAAAGCAACCCTTGCCCAAGGGGTCGCTTCCTTTGCAAAAAATGAGACAATCCCTGGTGTCTAGTGGGCTTTTCTACCCCCCCTGGGTCCAGATTCAGCCAAATAAACAGGTGATCTGCCCCGAAGGGGGGCAGAAAAGTCTAAAATAATATTTTTTGCCCCCAGGAAATGACCCTTGCCCAATGGGTCGCTTCCTGTTGATAAAAAAAATTAAACACTGGTGTCTAGTGGGCTTTTCTGCCCCCCCCCCTGGGTCCAGATTCGCCGAAAAAACGCGCCATCTGCCCCCAGGGGGGGGCAGAAAAGTCTGAATAATTATATGCCCCAAGGAAGCGACTCTTGCCCAAGGGGTCGCTTCCTTTTTACAGCAAAAAAACATCCTTGGTGACTAGTGGGGGCATTCCTGGTGCAGGATCGCGACGCTGTGTGCAATCCTGAACCAGGAATGCCCTGCATTGGGACATCAGGGAGAGGAAACAGTGTTTCCTCCGCCCCGATGCCTCAAGGCACCGAGAAACGGCCCCTGCCCCACCGAAGAGCAGAAACCTCACCTGCTCGCTGGAGGTGCTGGAAAGAAATGGCTTCCAGCGCGTCCAGCACTTCCTGGTGACGTCGGCGCGCGCTGAGCGCACTGACGTCACCAGGAAGTGTGGGGGGGCCGGGGGTGGCAGCGGAACGTCTTCCGCTGACACCCCTGCATCCAAATCGAGGATCAATGCCCCGGGGGGGAGCGCCAGCGCTCCCCCCCAGGGCTGTGCCGATGACGGAGCGGTTCCATCATCAGCACAGCCCAACCGATGCTGATGACGGAACCGCTCTGTCATCAGCATCGAAGGGGTTAAAGGTTTAGATTGGGTTTCAATTTCATATTCTGAATCTGTCCTAAGTTTATGGACATATAAGTGCCACCATAAAATGTGAACTTTTAGGTCAACATTCAGGTTCGGCTCCTCTGCTATGGCAGAGGCGAGTCGACCCACTGCTTTAAAGCAGAGGTGGCGTACATAGTAGAAGCATGAAATGATAATGACTTTACATTAATCACATTTTATGCTTCCTGCTGCTTTGCGAGCAGGCAGGTAGGTGGGTCTGCTCTGCACTTGGAGCAGGGCAGAGGAGGAGTGTTTTGACACTCCTAAGTGCGCAATGACTGTTTGGTCAGCCTTCTCCGGCCGCCCAAACCAGTCCTGCGCACTTTCCCCTTCTGCATTACAGCCTGCATGGAGAACATGCCCACCCCTTCAGCCCCTGGCTGAGTGCCATGTCACGGTGCTCAGACCAATCACAATGCTGCATTGCAGAGTTGTGATTGGTTTAAGGGAGGGAGCCTGGTTGCCTGCTTTCTGTTCCTGGAGTGGAGACAGGAGAGCAGAAGAAGAGAAGCGGGACCCGGCAGAAAGGTACATTTATTTTTTTATTATATTTTTGGATTCGCCCCACATGGCACCCCCTGATATTCCCCATGCAACACCCTTGTGACCTACCCGTGACTCCTCGTGCTCGCCCCACCACCTATGAGCCAATGCCAACCACCCCTGGCAAACTTCATCTGAACAACATGTATTCTCCACAAATGAGAACTGTATATGTTCATACAGGATTAGGTGTTCTCCCTTTGAAATGGGAGAAGAAAAATGGCGTAACAACAGTGACACTGGTGTGAAAACTGCTGAGAATGTACCATGTGCTTTATTTTATTCTGTCCATTGAGGTAATGCTAAAAAAAGAATAGCTAGTACTACTTCTCAAGGCTCATTACATACTAGTGCCTTACAGACTACACATTCCAAACTCTTGAGAGGAAACTTTCACATAGCAAGGCTGCTCCATTCATAGTCATCTACATGTTGCAAAGTATTAAAAAGACTGGGTGGTAAATTCCGTTCCGCTCGCGGAAATTGCAATCATTTGACATTTTCACGTTCCGCGGAGAACGCGAAAATGTAAAAATTTCCGCAGTACGCATCGTCCCGGAATTTTTTTTCTTGCTCGCACTGTAAAAGTACATTCTCACGCGCGCGTTCGCCTTACCTGCATCCCCGCGTTCGCCGACAAGTTTTCCTGATCCGGTCGCATTCTCCACTAGATGTTGGATTGTTGGTAGCCATTTTGCGCTATCTCGGGTGAGTCAGCGCCCGCGATCATGTCATTCATCACGCGATCACGTCATTCTTCATGCGATCATGTCATTCGTCTCGCGATCATACACCGCGAGATTATGAGATCTCGAACACGTCATTCTCCACCGCGAGCGAGAGAGTGAGGACACGGACACGTCATCTCGAATGCAACAAGGAGCGAGAGAACACAAACACGTCATATCCAACGCGACAGGGAGCGAGAGAACGCGATCACGTCATTTTGAACACACCGGCGGAAGTAATGTGAAGTTCAAGAACTCGAACATGTAAAAATTTCAATTTGGAGAAGAATATCAGCATGAAGCCTTCTGCAAATGATGATTTGGATGAAAAAACTCCTCAGATTGACCTTTGGCTGTCCTTTTTGGTGCAAGGAGTCCATTTTGAAAAAGGTGGGGAGAGGGAGGAAGTGCCACAGATTCTCCAACTTCCTGTTCCTGTCCAGCAGGCTCCTCCCGTGCTTTGTCCATCTCCTGCTCATTCTGCCTTTGGATTTTGAGCTGGAAAGATCACTCTTTTTGTCTGCTGCATCATTGCCATTGGATTTGAGGATTTTTGAATTGGATATTTTACACGTAAGTGGTTGTTGTGTCTGTTTGATTGGGGGCATTGCAGTTGTTGCAACTACAATTTATTTTTGGTAACTATCATTCCTTTTTTTTAAATGCTGTGGGTAGTAGTAGTCAGTAGGCCCAGAGCTAGTCATGGCCTCATGGGTGTGTGCATGATGAAGCAACTGTTCCATTGGTGTTTTTTATTATGTATTTCATTTTCAAGCATCATTTAGGGCCTGGATGGCATTGGATTGAATTTGGAAATGTGTTTTTTTGGGGTGGGCTTTCTGTTGTTGGGCCTGGCCTTTTGGCTGGTGGCCATTTAGAAGCCTAGGCCTGCAAGCTAGTCTGGCCTTGTCTGCCAAAAGGCCTGTTTTCATCCAGTAGGCTCAGAGCAGGTAGCCACAGCTTTATTAATCAAGTGTTTCTGTGTGGTCTAATGAATTTTTAGACATCATTTAGGGAATGGATGGCATTGGATTGAGTTGGGAAGTGTATTTTCTTGGGGTGGGATTTCTGATGTTGGGCCTTGCCATGTGGCTAGTGGCCATTTTGAAGCCTAGGCCTGCAAGCTTGTCTGGCCTTGTCTGCCAACAAGCCTGCTTTCATCCAGTAGGCTCAGAGCAGGTAGCCACAGCTTTATTAATCAAGTGTTTCGGTGTGGTCTGTTGAATTAAGACATCATTTAGGGCATGGATGGCATTGGATTGAGTTGGGAAGTTTTTATTTTGGGGTGGGCTTTGTGATGTTGGGCGTCTTAAAGACATGCCTTTGTTGTGTGCATCTGGTGTGTGTTGGTGTGCTATGCATGCACCCTGTAGACCTTTTTGGGGCCTGTGAATTTTCGTATTTGCATTTTGTTGCATTAAAAAGGCAGAGTAGTGTGCTTTAGCATACATTCTTTGCCTGGTTTTTATAGGCCTTTTGTCAGCTCCTGGTGTTTCCCAGGCCCCCTGCTTGTTGTTTGTGATTTGTGAGTATCCATGTGCCTGGCGGCCTTCTTTTGTGTTGGGAGTTATTAGTGTCCTGCTTTTGCCATATAGGCTTGCATGGTTTTCATATTGGCTTACTGCTTCCATCCATCCAGCCCCTTTGCCAGCAGCAGCTCCATGAATGATGTGATGCTCAAATTATTTAACGGCAAATAGGGTCCACCCCACTTCCATTACATTTTTATTTTGGTGGTTCTTATTCTCTTTCATATCCTTCCTGAGAGTGTAGTCTGTGTACACAGTAGTTTAACATAGCCCTTGTTGACAAAGTCTAAGAAATGGCTAGACTATATCTTTTGTTTGCACTAGTACAGTAGTAACTGAACCACAACAACACATGCAACATTTCACTGATGTTCTTCTCCTGGCTTATTTGCTTTTAGCTGCACAAAAAGTCAGAGGAGGAGGTGTCATCATCATCACCCGTTGTACTGCCAGTCAGACAGAAGTCCTGCTGCACAACACGTCCACGTGTGACCTCAACCTGTTGTGCATCTGCGTCCTGTCTGACATCTGAAGAAGATGGCCCCAAAGAAAGGTACCAGGTCCAGTACCAAGAAAGTTGCCGTTGAGAAGAAGGAACAGAAAAAGGAAGTGCCAGCATTAACCACAACTGGTGTGCCGGCCAATGTTTTTTTTGGGACCAAAAACGTTACGCCTGCAGCAGCGTTGTCCGGGAGCCAAGCTGGGAGCAGCACCTCCGCACCAGTGGTCCAACCCCACAAACCTAGGCCCAAGCTCTTGAGTGACGCAGAGGTAGCCAGTCTACTAACGAGCAGCATGTCATCATCGCAAAGTAGTACACAATCAACGCAGGCAACTCAGCAGATAAGTGTGCAGCCGCAACAACAACAGCAGCAGCCGCAACAACAGCAGCAGCCGCAACAACAACAACAGCAGCAGCCGCAACAACAACAACAGCAGCAGCCGCAACAACAACAGCAGCAGCCGCAACAAGAAAAACAGCAGCAGCCGCAAGAACAACGGCAGCACCCAAAAGAACAGCAGCAGCCACAACAAGAGCAGCAGCAGCCACAAGAACAGCCCACAATAGTAGTTGTTGCTCCTGAAATAGGGGCATTTCAGGAAATTGAGCTTCCTGCAGACAAAGTGGAGCAAACCACTGTTTCGGAAGATCTGTTGTCTTCCAGACCACCAGCAAGGAAAAGGAGGCTTAGTCCATCATCTTCTTCTTTAAGCCCCGCGTCTGATGATCGTGATGCCACTTGGCAGCCACCAGCTCAGGCTGAGTGATGCACGCCACAAGACAATGCTTCTGAAAAGGAAGGTTCCAGAAAAACTTACAGTTATGGAGGTAGATGTACAAGAGGGGGATGATGTTGATGAAGAGTTAGATGAGCCAGTCATCACGCACATCACTCCCACCCCAAAGGGGATGGAGACCAACATTCTCACCCTATCCAGAAAGGCTGCTACTGAGTGGGATGTAGCAAGGATACCACCAACACAGGTTACACCACCACGACCTCCAGCTGCTATATTTTCAAAGGCCCGGCAGGGAACTGCTACATCCAGTTCAACCCTCTCAGAAGGTAGGTGTGGTAGTAAAAGTCACAGTGTAGCTGCACAGAGTCACATTCCAAGCACACCCTCCAGTTCATCTGGTATTGAAAGTGGCGCATCCAGCAGTGCCCGAAAGTTCTCCTCCCCAGTTTGGGACTTCTTTTCTGTTAGCACCAGGGAGCTTGTCAATTAAAAATATTTTTTTTTAACTTACATAGACTTGGTGGTATTTGGTGTGGACTTACACGAGTGAGCGAGCAAAAGGAAGGGTGTGCATGTGCTTTGCTTCCACGACTGAGAGGTTGGGTGTGTTATGGTCTGGGTGGTCTACTTGTTGGGTATCTTGGGGGGAGGGTTCGGAGAGCTAATAGTTATGACAAGACACTACTATAACTAGTCAGGCAGAGGATTGTGATGGGTTCTGAACTTCAGATTGAGGTGTGTGAGGAAGGTCCAACCACCCATCCCCAACGTCCTATTTTATTGTGCACAGGTCTGTATGAGCAAAATCCCTACAACAGTAGTAGTATTTCTTATCCTATCAAAATAGTAATACATCTGGTTGGGCATTTGTTGGTGTGAATTGTCAAAGCCTCAAGATTAACAAAGACTCAAGATCAATAAGACTAGAAGTAGTACAAGAGGATGACCCAAAGGACTGGACTCAATGGCTAGAGCTACTGGTGAATCTAAGTTTTATTTACAATCTTTTAAATAAAGAGTGGCCAACTGGGCAAGCTTAGCTACTACAGTACAGACATACTAATAGTAGTAGTAGTACAGAGAGTCATCATAGCAGAGGCAGGGATAAGAAGATTTTCAAAACAGTACAGATCGAAGGATTATTCTTGGTAACAAATAGCATTCGGAAACAGAAACAATAGTTCGGGAAAAATATGGTGCAGTAAAAGTTAGAATTATTATTAAAAACAAGAAGACTTACTAGGGTCAGCAGAGGAGCCCTTGTTGGTGTCCTCCTGGTGTTGTTCTCCCGCCGACTGTGTCCTCCCTGTCTGCCTGCCCCTGGGTGCTGAACAGGAAAAATATAAGAAAGAGACAAACATTGATGGATGGTGTCAAACAAAATAAAATATTTTTAAAGAACGGTGAAAAAACACTTATGTAAACAACAATTGCAATAACTAAATTGACCGATCTCATCTGGTTAACAAGTAGTATCAGGGGATTTGCGGATCGACTACTTACTATTTATCAACACTAATCCAGTCTTCCATTCTGATTCCAGAATACTAACTAACTCTAAGTATGACGTACCATCTGACCTAGCCCACCTATTCCAGGCGTGCCAATTGTACATTAAGTATGCATTTCCACTTCTTTTAGTCCTCCACAATGCATATAGTCAAATGGAGGACACATGACTACATTTTTGAATACACAACATTTTTGGTTGATTGATTGATGCTGATGTTTTTAGCCTAAGCCTATTACCACCACTCATTGAACAAACTAGAAAAGGTTCTAATAAAGACTGGGGTACTAGCAGCACATGACTTAACTGAGGGGGCATCACGCATACCACTAAAAAAATTACAAAGTAACTAAACCTAAGTATCAATCCGCTCCTATCTCTTAGTGGCAGGACAAAGTAAGGACTAGAGTTACTATAGCATTATGTGACTTAATTTCTCTAAAATAAACTCCTACATAATCACGCTAAGGGAGCGCAAACGCAAAGTTGCAAACAAGTAAGATTAGTAGTAGCAGAGAGGAGCACCTGTGTCATAACAATCACAGAAGACTTTTAAACGTAATTCACCTGGAATGATTATGTAACCAGCAGCATTCTAGCTGGTTGGAAGAAAAAAAAGATATTCGCAATTTATAACACAGAGCAGAAGAACAGACACAAAGTAGTAATAATTAAATAGTTACTCACCAAGACCCAGGACCTCCACTCCTAGCAGGTCCAGCAGGTCGTCCTCACGGTCCAGGATATGGGACCACTGGTGCATCAACTGCGCCTGGGTTTGCCGGACCCCAGAGCAGCGGAACACTGCCGGGTGCACCTTCCCCCATTGCTGTTGACGCTCTCGGGGCCGTACCTGGACCCAGGCCTGCCACCTGCTTCTAGGGTTGAGGGGAGGTGGCGCTGCACAAAGAAAATTAGTGCAGCCAACTCCACCTCCCCAAGTAAGGCCCGTGCCTACACCCCTTGTGAAGGCGGTCGCGGCCCTGGCTGTGGTGATCCTTGCCCTTCGACATGGTTCTGGGGAGAGTGAGATGGGGCGGGAATAAATTAAAAAAGTACGTAAAGGAAATGATAATAGCAGGCAATAGAAAAAGAGTGAAAAAGTAGCTAAAAAACACAAAAAAATAGACAAAAACCAAAAATATAGAAGCAGGAAAATAGTATGAATAATATTAAGTGAAAAAGATTTTTAAAAAGTTTCTAGAAAGTAAGGATTGAAAATATAAAGGGAGGATTCAAAAGCAGGCCCCAGAACCATATCATAGAGTGAAAAACAAGATGGCCGCGCCCATTGTGACCACGTGCGCAAGTTCGCGTGATATTTTCTTCCCGAGCATGCAAAAAGCGGCACGAACACGTAAAAGCATACATGCACAGGAAATACGTAACGCAAACGGGCGCAAGCATGCATTGCGCGACCCGGAACAAGAAGTAAGCAGCGTGAGCGGGCGGGACAAGTAAAAACAAGATGGCCGCGCCCGTGAGTGACCGCATGGGTAAGTTAGCTAGACATTTTTCAACGTGATCATGCAGAATATACCGCGAACAGGCGGGAAATAAACATCTGCGTCTTTGCGATATTTCCGCGCGCTTGCGGAGATTTTTAACATTTTCGCTATAGTCTGTGAAAGTGAATTTCGCAAATTCCACCCACCACTTCAGCTCTGTATATTCACATTGAGGAACATAAAATGGTTACAAGCAGGCTTAGTCAAGCCATTAATCGCTTCTCAATCTCTGTGTGTTTGCACTATCATTCTAAGATAATATTGTGAATCGTTGTGTTGTAAATTAATTTATATTTTGTTTTATAACCCTGCTCAGGTGCCAAAGCATATTAGCTATGAAGAAGAACACTACACTATGTGCTAGTGCTCGTTTGGAAGGGTTACTGAATTGTAGCAGTACTTGTTTGAACGGATTACTGAATTGCAATGTCATGTGATTCCTAGAGTGCTGCTCTTATATTAAGGTTACTTCACATAAGCTTGTAATGGAGGGAGGAGGTGTGAAGGATACAGCACATGCACTTTATATTAACTCATTATTGTGTTTGATTGAAAGTATGTGGATTATGTGGGTAATTTTTTTGTGTTGTGAATGGTGAGTAGTGGAAGGCGCCCTTCGTGTTTCTGCATTTGTGTTGTGTGTTTATGTGGGTTGTGGAATAAAGAGGAGCAAACCTTAGATGTGCATGTGAAATTGCTTAATGTCACAGAAGGTGATGATGGAGTTCTAGGTTTGATTTTAGAGTCGAGCCCACAATCAATCACCTGGGATATGTACAGTGCAGCTATTCACCCACGAGGGTATCCAGTTGCCGGGGTTCTTGCTGGGATAAGTCAAAAATCTAGTTCTTGAGTCACTTACTGAACTTCGGGAGAGAGGATGATGTTCGGAGTTGCAGGGGAAGGTTGTTCCAGGATTTGGCAGTGGGGTAGGAGAAATAACGTCTTCCACTGTTGCTTCGGTGGATGCAGGGCATGTGAGCGAGGGAGGAATCAAATAAGTCCACAACAAAAGATTGCACTCTCCCCAGTAGAAGTCCCCAAGAGGATCTATCTTTCAAAATGGCCTCTTCTACGTCCACTGATAAGTGTCATGGTAGGAAAATGTTATAACACAGTAGGAACAAATAATATCCCAACAGAAAGTCCACACGGGCCACGATATCAAGGAAATAGCTCAGACACCCTATCGGGGGTGGGTAAAAGTAGAAACAGCCAGTGTCTCATCCAGCCATTTTCGTCTTTTTATTTTGGCAAACACCTGAGACATTAGTTTTTAATGTTATGTAGAAGGCTGAAAATTCAAGATCAATTTCTGCTTCCTGAGACACTTATTAGCCTTACACAAACAAGCACTGATACTACCGCCTTTATCGAAGTACAACGTTCTACTGTTATATTAGCTGGTGCAAAGCATTGAACACTGAAGTGTATAAAGAATGTAGCCCCTAGAAACATTCTAAAATACTGGCCCAAGTAAGGAATAATAATTTATTCAGCATTTTTTAATGGTAATAAATTGTATAAAATGTACAATTTGTCTGTCACCTTTTTTTAGGAATTACTAACTATTTGATATAACTGATTATTTGAAATAAACATTATTTATTATGATATCTACAAATAAGTTGTTGACCCAAATTAAACAATGAACTCTAAAATGCTGTCCTATAATACCTGACGCCATGCCGTCACATTTAGACTAACTCTTCACAAACATCTTTCAACCCCAAAATATTAGTTGGATTTTCTTGCACTTCATTTAGTTTCATTAGATCTCATTAGTTCGCCTACATTGAAAACACTGAACAAACGTATTAGATTGCAGAATTAAGTAATATATGGCGTACCTTTTATTATCTACACTGTTAAATACTTATTTTGCGCTACACAAAAGTCAAATATGCCAATTAGTTTGTCCTAAACAGTTACGTTGTTTAACGCACATGCAGTGAGGGCTGTCTGTCGACCTCTCACTGTCCAGAGGTTGAAACATCAAGTTATCAAGACGTGCTTACAATCTAAAAATGTTAGAATTATTTTTACTTCCTAGAAACGTGGCTGCCATATTTGTGAAGCAGTACTTTGCATCACAAATTGCCTGCACATTGACGATGCACAAGTGTTGCCTGTTTTTGGAAACGAAATGTGTGCTCTATCATTCGATGTCACAAATGTTGCATGTATATAATCTTTGACACCTAAACCATGAGGAAATTGGCAATGGATTATATGTTTTCCTTTGCTATTGCATATTAACCTCTAGTTAAGTAAACATGAGGTGATGTGGTACGATGGCCAAGGATGCTTCCAGAAAACATGGTAGAAATACATATCAGAAATTTTGTGAGATGCCAGATACAACTGCGCATGTGGCCTGGAAGAAAACAGGGAGAGTAAGGGCAGAATAAAACTTTTTTACAAGTAGTGGTATTCCATGTAGATCTGCTGCCAAATCAAGGGACAGGGCAATGTGTTCATGTCAAATGTGTCTATTCACTAACTTGATGTCCTCTGGAATTCCAATCAAAGTGACCCTCATTCTTTATATTTTTTAATTCATAGACTGCTCTTGGGCTCATTTGCTTTTAATTGCAGCAGTCTGTCTCCTTGTTGGTGTATTATAACCTTCACTCTGAGGAGAAGCGTTGCTTCTGTGCGGATTTTTTATGGCTTCATTATTGTTTATGGTTTACGCCTTATTATGAGGTGCCCCACAGTTAATGCTAATGTCAGTTAGCAATAGTGATGATTGCACTTGACACTGCTGATGACCAGTTAAGCTCCCTTTGCACACATTATCCGGTATCTCATGCAATACAATGCAATCTCTTTTCACGCTATACTAGAATATTTTTCACTGATGTGTGTTTGCGTCCAATAGTTGCTCCTGGTAATGTTGAGTTTCATGGCACTAGCTTAGAGCCAACGCTACATGTCAGTAAGTCCCACTTGTGAATCTGATCATACTGAACAATATGCAAAATTCTAGTGGACTTTACACTTCTTGAGATGGTAAGGCTTTATAAAAAGTAGTCTAATAAGAAACACGAAAACCTAATTATTACAATGTTAAGTCCCATCTTAAACAAATAGGTTGTTGATGGGTGAATCCTATCGCAGAAATATTGTACAGTCCAGAATTTCTATTATTCTATCGGCTCCAGTTTACATATTGCACAAGTGGAATATATGCCACCCCTCTAGTTTCCGTTGTGAGTCTTTTGTACAGAATATATGTTTGCGTAAAAAACATGGTACATTGTAAATTTAACGCAGGCATTGTTGGACCCGGCCTCGTGGCGTGGTCCTACCCCTCCCGCGTGGCGGGCCCCGGACGACATCGGCCCTCCACAGAGCCCCGGGCGGCCCCTTCCGCCCGATCCTGCACGCCCCAACACTATCGATCCGGTTACCACCACGGGCCACCACACCGGCCTTACTCCATCATGGGCCCATCACGTCCTGAGCACGAGGCCTCGCCCGACTCCATGTTGGGACCACCACGTCACGAACACGTGGCCTCAGCCCCGGCCCAGGCCCCAGCGAAGCCCCGACATCGAGGCGCCAAGATCTACCCAGGTGGTCGAGTGGCCACTCAACAGATCCCAGAGGAGGGAAGTTTCGATGGGCCTCCAACTCTCCCCGGACGCCTGGTATCGATCGCCCCCGGCATCCCTGGGTGCTGGCTCCACCCCCCTGCTGGGTGTCTGGACACCATCTTCCCGACCCCTCTGGCCCCCAGGCGGAAGGGTCCGGACATCAAAGGACTCCAGTCCTATATCTGGGCCAGCCCCGGAGTAGGACGGCAGTTGTATCCTGGACTGGAAAGCCCTGCTGACGCTGTCACGGCCGACACCAGAAGAACTCATTGACCCTGTAACCCGAGGATACCTTGAGAGCCTGCTGGCGCTGCCGCGGCCCACCTTTGCCGAACCATCTTGAGAGCCTGATGGCGCTGCCACGGCCCACCTTTGCCGAACCATCTTGAGAGCCTGCTGGCGCTGCCGCGGCCCACCTTTGCCGAACCATCTTGAGAGCCTGCTGGCGCTGCCGCGGCCCACCTTTGCCGAACCATCTTGAGAGCCTGCTGGCGCTGCCGCGGCCCACCTTTGCCGAACCATCTTGAGAGCCTGCTGGCGCTGCCGCGGCCCACCTTTGCCGAACCATCTTGAGAGCCTGCTGGCGCTGCCGCGGCTCGACCTCTCGGAACCCCCCGGCTCGAGGATTGAGAGCTGTGCGCAGGGTATCCCGTCCTACACCCCAACCAAGACTGTCCCGCTACCCTGACCCCCCTTTCACGAGACTTTAAAGACCCCTCGAACTACTTGTACATAGCGCTGAGACCCAGCAGCCTTTATTTCCTGATAAAGCTTACGAACTCGACCTCTGGTGTGGTGTCCATTTGTAGTGTTGTGGTTACTCTGCTGTACGATCCTAGGAGAGGGCCCTCCCCCCGGAGGCCTCCCAGTAACGCTCGGCTACTTCTTGACGGAGAGGTGGACCTAGGGGTGGTCAGTCAGACATCTTCTGCCTCCCCCAGGGTCGCCTTTCTAACATTGGTGGCAGGCGACGGGATCCGAGCCGACGCAGATCATACAGAGAGTAATTCACTCACTACCGAGAAAAACACACCGTGACCATGACTACTCAGGAAACCAGACCGACTGCGGAATTCCAGAAAGAAAAGATGGAAGATTACAGCCACAAGGAATTAAAACAATTCTACAAGGATCTAGGCATCGCTACCACGGGCCTCAACACCAAAGAGGACTTTAAATCAGCCCTGCAAGCCTGGGCGGACGCCGATAACGCGCCACCCCAGAATGAAGACAACCCGGGCCTGAATGGACGCCCGGAGACCGACGCGAACCCAGCGGGGGAAAGACCCGCAAACATAGACACGGGCCTCCCCCACGGAGACGCCCGAGAACGAGAGAGGAACCGGCTCCACGAGTTGGAGCTCGCCAGACTCCGACAAGAAGGAGAGATACAGCTGGCAGAAAGGAAATTAGCCCTCGAGCAACTACGGCTGGAAGGAGACCTAGAGGAAAGGCGAAGACAACGAGACCTCGAAGAAAAGAAACTCGTGCTCAAGCATGAGCGCGGCCTCAAAGAACTGGAAATCAAGGCCAAGACAAACGAAACCGGCACCGCCGGGGGCAAGACCTCACCCCCGCCGGTGGACCCGAAGGTGCACATACCCAAGGAGGTCGTCAAAGAATACTATAAGAACGACGACATCCAACAGTGGTTCAAAGCCTAAGAGGTCGCCATGACCGCCCATCGAGTACCCCTCAAAGACTGGGGCGCCGGCTTATGGGGAAAGTTCATCAACGAGGGGAGAGACGCCCTACTAGAGCTCCCCGACGCCGAGATGACCTCGTACGAACACATGAAGACCCCCCTCCTCACTCGCTACGGACTCACCCCCGAAATTTACCGGCAGCGATTCAGAGACTGTAAAAAAATCCCCGGTACCACTTGGGTGGAGTACGTGAACTTTTACAGCAGAGCCTTCGAAGGGTGGATCAGAGGCTGCCAGGTCACCACCTACCAGCAGTTGGTCGACCTCATCCTATGGGAACATCTTTCCAATAACTGCTTCATCGAACTCCGGCAGCACCTCCTCGACAGCAAATTGACAGAGCCACGAAAACTCGCTGTCGAGGCGGATAGATGGGTGAGCACCCGAGTTCCCCGGAATCCGATGGGAGACTACGGCCCGGGATCCCCGGGGAACCACTGACCACGAGGCGGCGGAGGAGGCCAGAGCAGGGCCCGAGACACCCCCACGGGGTCATCCCCTACCTCCCCGTCGCCATCCCTGGGTTGGAGGGGGGCCCCCCAGCAAGACCCGGGCCCCGCCCGAGTGTTAAGTGCCACAGATGCCAGCGACAGGGCCATTATGCGAACGACCCTCTCTGCCCGATGAACCAGCGACCCGGCACCACCGGTCCCCCGAGCCGCCAGATCGCGGCCGCCGCCCTGAGTGCAGAGGGAGGCGAAGAAGAAGGCGACGACACCGAGCAGGCCGAGTGGGAGCCCGCCGCCATGATATTAGCATGCCTGGGTGATCGAGACATGATCCCCCGAGACCCGATCCCAGGTAACACCCAGAAATACCGCCAATGGGTCACCATCAATGGACGCCGGGCCGAAGCCCTCCGGGACACTGGAGCCAGCGTGACGGCGGTCCGCTGCCACTTGGTGACTTCCGAACAAATTCTTCCCAACTTCTTGTGCCCAGTACGGTCGGCGGACAACTCTGAGAGTTTGTGCCAGATGGCCCGCATCCCCTTCGAGTGGGGAGGGGTGTCGGGCATGCTGAAAGTGACTGTCCGAGACGATTCCCCCGTGGACTGCCTCCTCGGGAACGACCTGGAAAGTTCCCTCTGGGCCGGCATAGAGAGGAGAGAGCATCTGGGAATGCTAGGCCTTCCCGAGTGGGTCTGTGCGACCACCCGCTCCATGTCTGCCCGGGCCCCCACCCCAACGGAGGAAGACCCGATCGAGGAGCTGGAGTGGCCCGCACCTCCACCACCCGCCGTCCCCGAGGACGCCGACCCTGAACCCGGCCCCCAGGGGCCCAGCCATGAAGAAATCACCGAGCTCGGCCACCTTCCAGAACTAGCTCAGTGGCGCCAGGAAGGTGGCCCCACCCGCGAACAATTCCGACAAGAACAGAGCACCTGTCCCTCCCTCGAGGGAATTCGACGACAAGCCGCCACTCAAGCCGCTGGAGACCCGGCGGGGTCCCACTGGGTCTATTGGGGCAACGACCTTCTCTACCGTGAGCAGAAGATTGCCGAACTAGGGGCCAGCCGGGTGCTGGTCGTTCCCCTCCGATTTAGAGACTTCCTCTTGAACTTAGCACATGATGTGCCCCTCGCCGGGCACCTGGGGCAGGACAAAACTTACAGCCGCCTGGTGACTCATTTCTACTGGCCGAAAATGCGCAACGATGTGCATAATCACTGCAGAACCTGCCCGACCTGTCAAGCCAGCGGGAAGAGCGGGGGGAAAGTCAAAGCCCCGCTCCAGCCTTTTCCCGTGGTCACCACCCCCTTCGAGCGAGTGGGGATAGACATCGTGGGGCCCCTGGACCCCCGCACCTCTCAAGGGCACTGCTTCATCCTCGTTCTGGTAGACCATGCCACCCGCTATCCGGAAGCCACCCCCCTCCAAACCATCACGGCCCCAGTAGTAGGTCGAGCCCTAATGGGGATCTTCTCCAGAGTCGGCTTCCCCCGAGAAGTCGTGAGTGATCGGGGCACAAACTTTATCTCCAAGTATATGCGATCCCTGTGGCAACAGTGCGGGGTCACATATAAGTTCACCACCCCGTATCACCCCCAAGGGAATGGACTTGTGGAGCGGTTTAACCGGACACTGAAGGGAATGATCAAGGGCCTAGAGGAACCACTACGACGCAAATGGGATGTTCTGCTGCCTTGCCTCCTGTTTGCGTATCGCGAAGTACCCCAGAAGTCCCTGGGGTTCAGCCCCTTCGAACTATTGTATGGGCACCCGGTCCGAGGCCCCCTCAGCCTGGTCAAAGAAGGCTGGGAGACGGCTGTCCGAGGTGCTCCACCAGATGTCTACCAGTACCTCCTGACCCTCCGCAACCAAACTCGGAAGTTCCGGGTACTGGCCGAAGCCAACCTGGAGGCAAGTCAGGAGGAGATGAAACGCTGGTATGACCGGAACGCCTCGTCCATCGAATTCGAGCCGGGCCAGCAGGTCTGGGTTATGTCCCCGGTTGAACCTTGCGCCCTCCAGGACCAATGGACGGGGCCCTTCAAGGTGGTGGAGCGCAAGAGCCCCGTCACTTACTTGGTGGACATGGAGTCCCCCAGGAACCCCCTCCGGGTTCTACACGCTAACTGGCTCAAGCCGCACTTTGCCCGCACTGAACTAAGTCTGCTATTAGCGACCGATGACGGAGCTGAAGACGACTCCGAACCTTTGCCAGATCTCATGAGCACCACTGAGAAGGACGGCTCCATCGAAGGGGTCATACTCTCCTCCACCTTGACCCCCGAACAGCACCATGACTGCCGGCAGCTGCTGGGGCAGTTTGCAGATCTGTTTTCCCTCACCCCTGGTAGTCACCCGGTGGTGTGTCCACGATGTAGACACCGGAGACAGCCCGCCTGTAAGACACCGAGCTTTCCGAGTGCCCGACCGAGTGCGGGCCTGCATCCAGTCCGAGGTGGCCAAGATGCTAGCGCTGGGGGTAGTCAAACCCTCCGACAGTCCGTGGGCCAGCCCAGTTGTCCTGGTCCCTAAAGCTGCTGCAGCCGGCACGCCCCCAGAGCTCCGGTTCTGTGTTGACTACCGGGGGCTGAATGCCGTCACCAGGACCGACGCCCATCCCATCCCCCGGGCGGATGAACTGATCGATCGCCTGGGGGCTGCAAAGTATCTCAGCACCTTCGATCTCACGGCCGGGTATTGGCAGATCGGCCTCACACCCGGAGCGCAAGAGCGATCAGCCTTCTCGACCCCTGATGGCCACTACCATTTCAAGGTGATGCCCTTCGGCATGAAAAACGCCCCGGCCACCTTCCAGAGACTCGTGAATAGAGTGCTGGCCAGGCTAGAAGAGTTCAGCGCCGCCTACCTAGACGACATTGCGGTGTACAGCCTCCACTGGGATGCGCACCTGACCCACCTCCGGGAGGTCCTGACTGCCCTCCGTCGGGCCGGACTGACCATAAAGGCCAGCAAGTGCCAGATAGGACAAGGGTCCGTGACGTATCTGGGACACCAAGTAGGGAGCAGCCAGGTGGCTCCCCTCCAGCCAAAGATTGACGCTATCCAGGCCTGGGAGCCCCCGGTCACCCAGACCGCCGTCCGAGCCTTCCTGGGGCTCACTGGATACTATCGGCGCTTCATCAAAAACTATGGGAGCATTATGGGGCCCCTCACAGAACTGACCTCAAAGAGACTACCACAAAGGGTGCACTGGACCCCCGAGTGCCAGGTAGCCTTCGACACCCTAAAGACCGCTATGTGCACCGCCCCTGTGCTCCAAGCCCCCGACTACAGCCGGGAGTTTGTGGTCCAAACCGACGCCTCGGAGCACGGCATTGGGGCGGTCCTCTCCCAAGTGAACCCTGAAGGGGCCGACCTCCCCGTTGCCTTCATCAGCCGGCGGCTGCTGGCCAGAGAACAGCGCTGGAGCACCATCGAGAGGGAAGCCTTCGCCGTCGTGTGGGCCCTAAAGAAGCTCCGGCCCTACCTCTTCGGCACCCACTTCCGGGTCCAGACCGACCACCGGCCCCTACGATGGTTGATGCAGATGCGGGGAGAAAACCCGAAACTGTTGCGATGGTCAATCTCCCTCCAAGGGATGGACTTCACTGTGGAGCATCGCCCCGGCAACGACCACGCCAATGCTGATGGCCTGTCCCGATTCTTCCGCCTCGGCGAGGAGAATCCTCAAGAAGATGGGTGACTCTCCCCTGCCTTCAGCTGGGGGGGACGCGTGTTGGACCCGGCCTCGTGGCATGGTCCTACCCCTCCCGCGTGGCGGGCCCCGGATGACATCGGCCCTCCACAGAGCCCCGGGCGGCCCCTTCCGCCCGATCCTGCACGCCCCAACACTATCGGTCCGGTTACCACCACGGGCCACCACAACGGCCTGACTCCATCATGGGCCCACCACGTCCTGAGCACGAGGCCTCGCCCGACTCCATCTTGGGACCACCACGTCATGAACACGTGGCCTTGGCCCCGGCCCAGGCCCCAGCGAAGCCCCGACATCGAGGCGCCAAGATCTACCCAGGTGGTCGAGTGGCCACTCAACAGATCCCAGAGGAGGGAAGTTTCGATGGGCCTCCAACCCTCCCCGGACGCCTGGTATCGATCGCCCCCGGCATCCCTGGGTGCTGGCTCCGTCCCCCTGCTGGGTTTCTGGACACCATCTTCCCGGCCCCTCTGGCCCCCAGGCGCGAGGGTCCGGACATCATAGGACTCCAGTCCTATATCTGGGCCAGTCCCGGAGTAGGACGGCAGTTGTATCCTGGACTGGAAAGCCCTGCTGACGCTGTCACGGCCGACACCAGAAGAACTCATTGACCCTGTAACCCGAGGATACCTTGAGAGCCTGCTGGCGCTGCCGCGGCCCACCTTTGCCGAACCATCTTGAGAGCCTGCTGGCGCTGCCGCGGCCCACCTTTACCGAACCATCTTGAGAGCCTGCTGGCGCTGCCGCGGGCCACCTTTGCCGAACCTTCTTGAGAGCCTGCTGGCGCTGCCGCGGCCCACCTTTGCCGAACCATCTTGAGAGCCTGCTGGCGCTGCCGCGGCCCACCTTTGCTGAACCATCTTGAGAGCCTGCTGGCGCTGCCGCGGCCCACCTTTGCCGAACCATCTTGAGAGCCTGCTGGCGCTGCCGCGGCTCGACCTCTCGGAACGCCCCGGCTCGAGGATTGAGAGCTGTGCGCAGGGTATCCCGTCCTACACCCCAACCGAGACTGTCCCGCTACCCTGACCCCCCTTTCACGAGACTTTAAAGACCCCTCGAACTACTTGTACATAGCGCTGAGACCCAGCAGCCTTTATTTCCTGATAAAGCTTACGAACTCGACCTCTGGTGTGGTGTCCATTTGTAGTGTTGTGGTTACTCTGCTGTACGATCCTAGGAGAGGGCCCTCCCCCCGGAGGCCTCTCAGTAACGCTCGGCTACTTCTTGACGGAGAGGTGGACCTAGGGGTGGTCAGTCAGACATCTTCTGCCTCCCCCGGGGTCGCCTTTCTAACAGGCATTTTTTTCTTGTATTCATCTGCACAATGAATATGGTAAAACTAGGAGTTAAATGTGAGAAATCATGACCTTTTTGCAGAGTCTCCCCATTTTGTGCCCCCATTTTGAATACTAGATGCTGGTTTTCTGACTCAGATTGTGCCCTAGACTCTGCAAATCAGACCCAGGGCCTGTGTTCTGATTAAAAGTACATGGTTAGGTATACTTATGATAGGCAAAGACAGACCCTTGTAAATACCATATATATTAAGGCAAGGGGTATTCAAACTATCTATAAGTCCCTAGTATATATCAGACAGGATGGTTTAGAGGCCCAGTAGATTTCCTGCACTAGATTGTGCACTACTGTGTTGCCTGCTGTCATTTACAAAGCCAGCCCTGCAGGCTGCTTTTAAAATGTAATTATATGCGAATTCGACTTTGGTATTAAAGGCACTTCCCTTGACGTAATCTATGTTAGTTTTACATATGTCACCCCTATGGTCTCCCCTAGGTGCCCCAGGGGTAAGGTGCTTGTAACCGTGAGCAGAGACATTAGAAAATATGTTTTAGAAGCCCTAGGGAGGGAAAAACTGCCAATTCTGTTTTTTCCCACTGTAGTGAATGGCTCCATAGGCTAACATTGAGATATTTTATAAATATTGACAGGAGCCATCTACAAATATACTTCAAGGTATCTAATTAATAGTTAAGATAAATCCAACAACTTGTCCCTGATACATTTATAAAAACTAATACAGAAAATAAGTTATTAAACTTTCTTTTCACTGAGCCAAAATCCAGCTTTCCAGCTGCCCTCTCCCCATTGGCCAGTCTTTGCCATGCTGAGGCAGAGCTGCTTGATGAGATGTGAAGTGTACTATCAGAGTAGACCATGGATTTTCTTGATATGCCCTTCCTAATAGCGACTCGCAAACCCTGTTAGGTTACCTATCGGGTTAGTATATGCTAAAAGCCCTTTAGAGATTGCAAACAGCCAACTTCTCCATTTGCGACTGCTAAAAGCAATTGTACATCTGGCCATTACTTATTTAATGTATTGGCATTTTGAAATGCTATGCACACCTGTCTCCTAAGTTAAGCCTGCCTGTTCGCTGTCAGATACCAAGTGTCACGCCTTAGCCCGCCCAAATCAGACACAGGACACGGAGCTCGGTTAGGGGTAACCTTCTTTATTCCCTGCCAGGAAGTTACTGGCTTACAAACTATTTTGCTCCTCCTTTTCCTGTCCTTTCACTTCCTTTTCCTCCTTGCTTGACCTGTCTCTCTCTGAGGTCAGGCATAACGACATGACATCTCCCCCTTTTGTACAAAGAAGTGATGCTACATTTCTTCGACGAGTCGCCGTGGTTTCCTCACCTGGCGTCTGGGGCGAGCCTCTCTCTCTGGCGTGTGACTGCGTCGATCAGGACCCTTGATCGTTCTTGGAGATTGATAGTATTGGACATTGTTGCTGTCACTTTGACTGGCAGGGTCACTTGACGTGTGACCTGAGGATGTTTCGTGCCTGTTCACAGGATAGTGTCTTTTGAAGTGAGATATATTTCTCGTTATTTGCTTATGATCAGCTTTGGCTGTAATCATGGTTCCTTTCCTCTTGTGGACTTGTAGGGGAAGATTCAGGTATCGGCTGTCTGCTTTCGTTCGCCGGTCTCCTCTCACTATGACCCAGTCTCCCTCACGGATGTCGGCCTCTTTGGCGTGTCGGCGACAGTCTGCATACGTTTTCATTTTCTGTTTCTTCTTTCTGTCAATGTCGACTAATGTTTCGTGGTCAACGGTGACAGTCCGTGATTGAGGCGTCGTGCTTATCATGGGTACTCTCGTCCTGGGTGTCCTCCCCAACATTATTGTGGCCGGGCACTGATTCGTGGTGTTGTGAGGAGTGGTCCGATAAGCCCTCAGTACCTCGTTCAAAGTTTGCTGGACGTCTCGGCGTGTTAACTCTGCTTGTTGGATGGCTTTCTTTAGTGTTCCCATGAATCTCTCCACCATGCCATTGGCTTGTGGCCACAGTGGGGTTATTTTGTGATGTGTGAAGTCGAGGTGTTTTGCAAATTCCGCGAATTCATGGCCATTGAACGGGGGCCCGTTGTCGGACTTGACTCTTGTGGGGACACCCCATGCTGCGAAGATGTCATCCAATACGGGAATGACGGCTGTTGCTCTGGTGGATGATATCATGTGCGCAAAAGGAAATCTCGAATATTCATCCATGACAACCATGATGTACTGTCCAGATTGTAGTGGTCCAAAGAAATCAACTGCGACTTGTTTCCACACCTCATCTGGCAGTTCAGACATTTGAAGTGGTGCTGGGGGTTCTTCGCGACTCACTAGTTGACACGTCATGCAGTCTTTTAGGGTTGTCTCTACCATGGAGTCGAGGGAGGGGAACCAGACTCGTTCTCTCAGGGTCTTCTTTGTGGCGTTCATGCCTCTGTGGCCTTCGTGGGCTAGATTGACAATGCCTTGGCGCAGTTTGTGGGGAATCACGATCCTCCCCCCTCGCAAGAGAAGACCGTTGTCACTGATGGACAGTTCCTCATGAACGCGATGAAACGCCGTGAGGTCGTGCAGGGGTGGATCCGAACCAGGAGCGGTGTTCATGGCATGCCGCCAGGAGTTGTTACGCACGTGGGTCATAACAGTTTGAATCAGTGGGTCAGAAGCAGATGCATTCTGGATGGTTTCCAGGGGAACTGCCGGAGGGCACGCAGCATCAATGACGAAATGAATGTAGTCGTCTGCCAGGGATTCAGCTTTCGCGACACTCGGCAAAGGGTGTCGGGACATATAGTCTGCTGGGTTTTCAGCCTTGCCTGGTTTGTGGACAATCGTGTACACGTAGTCTTGGAGTCTCAGACCCCAGCGTTCGATGCGAGGTGGCATCTTGGCGTTGGGATTGCCAAATATGGTGAGTAGGGCCTGATGATCAGTAATGATGGTAAAATGTTTGCCATACACGAATAAGTGGAAGTGTTTACACGCCCACACTACAGCCAAGCTTTCCTTCTCCGGCTGGGAGTATGCTCTTTCCGTATCCGTGAGGCTGCGACTAGCGTAAGCAATGATGTGTCGCTGGTCAGAGTGTTCACGGTATTGGGCTAGAATACCGGACTGGCGTCGACGGTGATCTCTGTCCTCTTGTTTGTGTCGAAGTATGCTAGGTTGATGGCAGAACCAACAGCTTGTTTGATTTCCGTGAAGGCTGTGGCGCACGCTCGTGACCACTCAAAAGGTTGTCCTTGGCGTGTCAGTTCTCGAAGCGGGTAACTGATGGTGGCGTAGTCGCGCATGTATCGCGCGCAGTAGCTCGCCATTCCCAGGAAGGAGCGGAGGTCACTCACATCCTTGGGTGTCGGAGTGTCAGCAAGTGCGGCCACCTTGTTGGGGTCTGGCGTCATTCCTTCACTTGAAAAAGTGTGTCCATAGAATTTGAGAGTGTTTTTGTGGAACTCGCACTTATTGGCATTCAGCGTCAGGTTTGCTTGCAGCAATGCATGGCACACTCTGTCCAGCGCAGTGTCATGCTCAACTTGATCTTTGCCGAAAACCAGCAGGTCGTCGCTGTAGTTGAAGGAGTTCGGGATCCCTTGGATGACCTTTCAGATTGTTTCCTGGAAGATTTCGGCGGCTGATGAAATGCCGAAATTTAAACGCTTGTAGCGGAACAGGCCTTGATGCGTGGTAAATGTTGTGATATATCGTGACTGTTCATGGAGCTCTAATTGGTGGTAACCTTTGTTCAGGTCGAGTTTTGAAAACATTGTAGCACCATTCAGTTTCGTGATCATATCACTGATGTGTGGCCCTGGGTGGCGTTCACGCTCAATGGCGGTGTTGGGTGCTCTCATGTCCACGCATAGCCGAACTTTGTTGTCTTGCCCTTTCTTCGGGACTACCACGACCGGGGATACCCATGGGGTGGGTCCGGACGTGCGTTCTATGATGTCCGATTGCAAAAGGTCCTGTAACTCATCATCAACGGCTTGTTGCAGGTGGAAGGGCACTTTCCTGTGATGCTGGGCAACAGGTGTGATGGTTTCGTTGATATGGAGCTTTACTTTGAAATGATTCAGCTTGCCCAGTCCTTTGAAGAGTTTCGGGAATTTAGCCACGATGTCAGGGGCATCTTCCGTCATGTATAACAGCTCTACTAGCTTCAGTCGTTCCGCTGTTGGCAGACTGAGCAGGCAGTCGGCGAAATCGGGTCCTTCCACGACGTGGACATATGCTGGAATTTTCCTGTTTTTGAAAGTCAGTGTGGTATGAAACCGACCGAGGCATGGTAGTGGTTTCCGGCACATCCATGTGAAGATGCGAACCGCCGCTGGCTCTAGTTTGGGCCGGGTCTTCATTTTCTGATACTCTAACGCACAGATATAGTTCAACGAGGCACCTGAGTCCAGGACGAACTTTGCTGGATGGTCTCCTATCATAATGTCTAGTTTTGGATATCGTTTTAGTCGGTCCGGGTCAGCCACCATGCAAATATATTCATCACTGTCCTGTAGCATTGTTGACGAGTCAAACACTCTGCAGACGTACTCATCACTATCTTGTGACACTGTGGTGAGTGAAGATGAGCTGTTGGATGAGGAACGGTGAGCCTGGCGTGCCCTCGTGGAGTGATGACGAGGGCGAGGCATGCTTGTGGATCGGCTGCGCCGTTGGTGAGAGTATGTTGAGTGGGTACTGGAGCCTGAGGAGTCGGAGGAGTGGCTCTCTCTTCTCGTCACGGCTCGGGCATGATGCCGGGTGTCGGATCGTGGAGTGGGAGACTTTCGGGTAGATTGTCTGGCTTGGCAAGCAATCTCAAAGTGATTGTCCTTCCCGCACCGGTGACATCGTTGGCCGATGGCTGGGCATTGCCCCGAGTGGGGATAGTCTTGACCGCATCGATAGCAGGCAGGTGCAGGTTTGGTGTGCTTTGTATGTCTCGATTCCCGTCGGGGTGACACTTTCCGGGAGCTGTGGTGATGCTTGCTTGTCCTATGCGCGCTCGTCCCTGGGCGGATGTTTTTGCGCGTCTGTACCCGAAGGGCATGCTCTTTGTGTTCTTTGTGGTCAGGCTTGTGTGTTTCTATTCTCTTGGCATGATCTTCTGCTTGGTCGTTAATCCTTGTGAGTTCTTCGATCTGTTCTAGTGTGTATTATTTCTTTAGGAGGCGTCTGCGTAGTGATTCTGAGCGGCAACCGTCGATGATGCGGAGCCGCAATGCGTCTTCCGTCTTGAAGTTTTCGAAGTCGCAGTGACGTGTCATCCTCTTGATGCGTGTAATGAAGTCACCCATGCACTCTCCTTTCTCTTGAGAAGCTAAGTTGAACACATAGCGCTCGTAATCTACATTGCGTTTGTGCAGGAATCGCCGGTCAAGGGCAGCCTTCACTTCGTCATAAGTGGCAGTGGCAGCGTTGGGCATTTCTTTGATTATTTGTGCTATTTCCTGACCTGCTAGATTTCGTAGCGCAACCAGTTTGCGCTTTGAGTCTTGTACAAGGGACCCTTCCATGTAGTCTTCGAAGTCCTCGCTCCAGGTTTTCCAGGCAGGCCCCATGGTGTTGCCAGGCGTCAGCACCAGCGGCTGTGGTTGTCGCATGAAGGGTGCCCCTATGGACGCTGCTTGAGGCATCAACGTTGTGCTGACCTGCGTGGGTGCGCCTCCATTTGTGGAAGTGCTTTGAGCGTCGGTATCAGACATGGTGGTTCTGTAGTCTTTTGCAGTAGCTTGTAATTACTTTTGCTTATTGTTGGCAGTCTTTTGCTTGTTTCTGTATTCTCTTGCAGTAGCTCGTAATTACTTTTGCTTATTGTTGGCAGTCTTTTGCTTGTTGCTGCCTTTCTCTTGCTCATATGTGAGGTTAATGGCCCGGTTCCCCCTTTCTGCGTGCTCGTGGTCACTCGCCTGACTCTAAAATGGCCGCCGTAGGGGAAGCGTGGGTTTACTCGGGGCTGGCGCCTGACTTAAAGATGGCCGCCGTGTTCTCTGGCCCTCGGCAGTCTCTGCCATGCATGCAGACCACGCTCTTGCTTGTCTGGTGGTCGCGTGCGCTGCGGGACTCACCCTCGCAGTCCTCGGGCCTCAGAGGGGGGCAGGGTATTTGCGCTCACCTCAGCGCCGCTCAGCAGGGCTCTCCGCGTCTCGTGGTCCTCAGGCCTCAGAGGGGGCGGGGCACTCGCGCTCACCTCAGCGCCGTTTGGCAAGGCTCTCCACGTCTTCTGTCACGCGGGGGCAGCGCCGCTTGGCAGGCTCTCCGCGTCTTCTGCGACCAGGCGCTGTCGCGCGGGCACTCTCTTGTGTGCTCTTCCTTACTCCGCTCCGTCTGTGAGCCAGGGTAGCGATGCAGGCGTTGCTCCGTTTTGCGCTCTTTCTTATGGAGCAGCGCTTCTGGAGCTGCTGGCTTGTCGTTGGGGCCGGTCGTCGGCTGGGCTGCGCGACGTTGTGTGTGGGGTCAGCTTATCCCACCCTCGTCGCCATTGTCACGCCTTAGCCCGCCCAAATCAGACACAGGACACGGAGCTCGGTTAGGGGTAACCTTCTTTATTCCCTGCCAGGAAGTTACTGGCTTACAAACTATTTTGCTCCTCCTTTTCCTGTCCTTTCACTTCCTTTTCCTCCTTGCCTGACCTGTCTCTCTCTGAGGTCAGGCATAACGACATGACACCAAGGGTTGAGGAAGGGAATAATTTATTGAGACCCTAACTGAACCTTTTATTAGTGGCCTTATTACTAGTGGTAAGTCACTACTTATCACTACTAGTAATCTACTTTTAAACACCAATGTTTTGCACTTAAAGGACGACAGGGTAGCTATATCCGCACTCACTTTTTCATGATTATTCCTTTGTATGTATTTATACAGTATGGAATAAGAAGTGACGTTTTTAGACAATAAACAATATGTGTGTAGTTTTAATATTGCTTTTTTTAAAATGCATGAATCGTCTTTATTTTATTTTATACACATATAAAATTTCAAATAAATAAACGTTTTATATGAATAGAATTTGTTTCTCGTGCTTCTTATTTCTATTCCTGAGAGGCATCATAACTCCTCCATATCAATGTTATGGTAACATAGCTGTGTTTTGCAGAACAAAGCTCTGTGTGCACAATCTCGCAAATTGGCACTACCTCAGTAATGAATATCATCAGGGCCACTAATTGTAATAGGGAAAAGCAAAAAAGAATCTAACGATAATCTTCACCGCATAGAAAAAGAAATGGAACGTTAATACAACGCACCAGAATGGAAACAAATAAAATAAAAACTGAACGAAAGATACTTCTTTTCAAATCACTAGATACCCCCTCAAAGTAATTGGTTATGGGTACAGTGTTTACCTTTCACATTTCCATGTTGCTCCTCGCCAGTGCATCTGTGATAATCACTTCAGTAACATAAAAATCTGACAGAAAAATGTTGTGACATTATGTCATTGTTTCATAAGTCACCCGGGCTATGTAATGTTTAACTTTGTATACAGTGAATTGTTGAAATGTCTTGAATTGAGGTCTGCCTGTAAATGTCTCAATTTCCTTTAAAAACTCACCTTCAGGCTGACTTTGAAGGCTTACCAAAGGCTAGCATGGCACGTGTTTGTCAAGAATGCTGTGGCACCTCCCGGAGAACAGACAGCGTCATCGGGTGATTTCAAGCCCAGGAGCGCGCGCTCTCATTTGTCTTCCTGGCAGGTCCCCTTTCAGCAAGCAAACATTACAGCCAGCATAATCTCAGCCGCAGGTGGTAGAGCTAAAGGATGATAGCTTCAATATGTCTGGTCCTAATGATAGTGCCTCAAAGTGACTTAATATCAAACACGTGCTCCATTATATTTGCACCCTTTAAACCCTGTCAAACAGCACAAAAAAGAAATCATTTAAGAACAACGAACCGAGAGGTACACCTCACAAAGACATTCGATTTTCATGTGAGCCTTTGAAAATATCTTTGAGCCGCAAGCTTTGCCAATTATGCGCTGTAAATTGTAGCAGCTGGAAACACCTAACACTGTAACTATTATGCCAGAGCAGCCTTGTACACCAGCCAGCCACACAACCCTGTGCAAAGAAGATTGTATGTTCTGCGCTACACCTGAGGAATGATCAGTTATAACATGCGGATCTTTGAAGACAACTAATAAAATCCTTTGAATTAAAAAAAAAAAAAAGAAAAGCTGCCTGCATGCATAGTTTCGAGGGAGCTCCTAGTCCAGTAACAATGATGGGCCCCCTGCACTATAGTCATGAGGAGCCCCGAAGCCTCCACTATCTCACAAATATACATAGGCTTTGGGCTCACTGCCCCCCACCTTAGGAGATGGTGATCCCTGAATAATTGGAGGCCCCCCTGGGCCCCAAGGACTGCTTGGGCCTGTGTTACGTCCATGTGCACTCTCTAAACACCAAGGGGCAGATTTACAAGCCCCTTGCGCCTCATTTACGCCGCCGTTGCGTCACTTTTATGATGCCGCGGCAGCGCAAATCCTGCTCCATGGTGCAGGGGTACTTACAGCGTGACGCATCTGAGAGATGCGTCACGTTGTAATGCCCTGCGCCACATGTAGGCATTCCTGTGCAGGGGGGGGGGGGGGGCGTTCCGGCGCAGGAACGCCTTCTAAAAGTGGCTGAGTGAAATCTACAAGATTTCACTCAGTCACTTTTAGGCCCATGCTGCGTCAAAACCCTGCCCCTGCCTGAAGCATGCGTAAGGATTGACGCAGCATTAACTAGATAGGGCCCCCAGAGCATTGCTGGAGCTGCGTCGCGCTTGCGACGCAACTCCAGCAATGCGTCACTTTTACGGCACAGATGCGTCACGCATCTGTGCCGTTTTTGCACCATGATGCGCCGCATTGTAAATGCAGCGCATCAATGATGGCGGAGCTGTGGCGCACAATAACTGGCGCATCCCTGCTGATTTGCAGGGATGCGCCAGTTATTGTAAATATGCCCCCAAGTACACAGCATGTCTTACTCTCTAGCATGGTTGGCTGTACCTTCCCACTACCTTTGGCACCTGCGTCCTTTTCTTATACTCCCTACAGCCTATATGCAAAGCTGAACTGGCAGTGCATGGTGGTTGTAGTCACAAGAGCACCCGGGGTCAATTTCCCTTCTCCAATACCCTCACTTCTTCTATATCTAGCCATTAAAGTAGCCAAACTGTGGCTCGTTGGTGACATACAAAACCTTAAAATGAAATTAATTAATTAATGGACCTAAGACTTAGGGACACTTGTATTATGCATTTTACTGGTGGCAAACAGCCCTATTAGCAGAATCGGGCCGTTTGCGACCAGTAAAATGTATTTTGGTATGTATGAATTCCAATTTTCGATTTGGTAACATGTTAATACATCGTAATTTGGAATTGTGAATACATACTGATTTGGTATTGGAAGGGGCATGTTCAGAATGTCCCTTCCTTCTACCAAATCGCAGCGGTATGTAGGAATGTTTTGCGACCGAAATGCGATCACAAAACATTCACATTTTACTACCTACTTCAAGTAGGTGGTAATCTATTCGCAAATGGGATGAGGTGCCCCTTCCCCTTTGGGAATAGTAGCAAAAACATTTTTTCAGAGCAGGCAGTGGTCCCACTGATCACTACCTGCTCTGAACAATTTCGGTGCTCATGACGGAATGGTTCCGTAATAAGCACCAGTGCTTGTGTGCTCAAGGCGGAACCATTACGCCATGTGCATAAGTGCACTGAATCTCTCTGCTGTAAACAGCAGAGGGATGCCATTATTTATTTATTTTGCCACAGGAGGTGGCGATGAGCTTACCTAATCTCCGAAGGTTGTTTCTTTGCAATGTAATGACGATCGCGAGCATGGCGGACAGTCGTCATTACATTGAAAATGAAATAAAATTAGCCAATCAGCTAGCTTCAATTTCAGTGCTCTGGTGCTCATGGGGCTATCTCAGCCCTCAAGCAAGGAAACACATGGGAGAGGTACCATTGCAAAGGGAAGAATCTCCCCATTCCAATGGTACCCCTGCCTAGTGGACCCTGGTTGGGGATCGCCCCATGAGGGTGATCCCCAAGCAAGGGTCTTTTTTCCCCCATTTTGAAATGGGCATATTCATGAGGGCTGAAGCACCCAATCTGCCTCTCCCTAGGGTGAGGGGGCAGAAAGCAAACTAGGCACCAGGGATTGTTTTTTCATAGGCAGGGGTGGGGGATGCCCAGAATGACCATTTCAATGCCCCCACATTCCTCACCCCAAAAATACCAATGTCTTTCTGCCCCTCCCCCCCAGAAGGCAGCTGGGGGCAATAGCACCAAGGTGTAGGCCTTTCTGCCCTCAAGGAGGCATATGGCGGTGATAGCCACTTATCTGCCCCTCATGGGGGGCATAATGCCCTCTTTGCACCAGGGATTTCTTTTATTATACATAGGGATGGGGCTGCCCAAAATGGACATGCCAATGGCCCCCCAAAAAATTGACACAGTCTTTCTCCCTCCCCGGGATGCAGATGGAGGTAATAGCACCTGATCTGCCCCACCCACCGTCCAGGGGCAGGGAGCCCACTAGGTGCCAGGAATGATGCTGGGTTTTTCATACATAGGAGTGGAGCCTGCCCAGAATGGGCATGCCAATGCTCCCACAAACCTGAAAGATGGCCACAGTCTTTCTGCCCCCTTGGGGGCATAGTGGGGCAATAGCCCCCAATCTGCCTCCCCCCACCCCCGGATGGCAGAAAGCCCATTAGGCACTGACCTTTTTTTTTGCAATGGGCCTAGCTGTGGATTTTGGGCCTGTGCGCAACTGGCACCTAGGGCAACCTAGCAAATCTGCATATTTCTAAAAACTAGACGCCTAGGGGAATCTAGGATGGGGAGACTTGTGTGCCTCTCACTAGGTTCTGTTACACAGAATTCCTTCCAAACCTCAAACCTTGTAAAATGAAAAACACATTTTCCTCACATTTCTGTGATGGAACATTCTTGAATCTGCAGGGAGCCACAAACTTCCACACACCCAGCATTCCCCCAAGTCTCCCCCAAAAAATGGTACATCACTTGTGTGGGTAGGCCTAGTACACACACCAGGAAACGGACCAAAATCCAACGTGGACACATTGCATTTTTCCAGTGAAAACTCAATATTTTTTCGGAATGTGCGTAGCTGTGCATTTTGGATGCTAGACATGCCAGGAACCTAGGGAATCCTAGCAAACCTATACGTTTTTGGAAACTAGACATTCAGAGGAATCCAGGATGGAGTGACTTGTGTGTCTCTTACCAGGTTTAGTTACCCAGAATCCCTTGCAAACCTAAAACTTTGTAGAAAAAAACACATGTTCCTCACATTTAAGTGAGGGAAAGTTCAAGAATCTACATGGATCAACAAACTTCCTCCCACCCAGCATTTCCCAAAGTCTCTTTATAAAAATGTTACCTCGCTTGTGTGGGTAGGCCTAGCACTCACATCAAGAAATGACCCAAAATGCAACGTGAGATTCCACAACCCTGGGTGCCTTTATAATCCTCAAAATAAAATTTGGCATGGATACCTTATGTAGGCAAACATTTCCAGTGGCCTAAGCTCAAACTACCCCAAATAGCCCAAAAAAGGCTTGGCACAGGAGTGGTGGCGGGCCTAGCAGCGAAGGGGTTAAAAAGTAAAAAGAAAACTTTTCATTTTTCTTTTTTAAATGCAACCCATTTTCCTTTAAGGAAAAAGTGCTGCAATAAAAAAGATTGCTTTATTTAAAAGCAGTCACAGACATGGTGACCTGCTGACCCCAGCAGGCCACCATCCACATGATTTTATTGATTCCCAATTGGTCACAAATTGCGACCTACCTAATTAATATTAATGCAGTAGGTCGATTTGCGACCCACTAGGAATCACTAAATCAAACTCATGGAGTTTCATGCATTAGGAATATTGATTACCTAATTGTAATTCACAGAAAATCACAATTAGGTAATCACTAGTTCAAAAATTGATACATGTGGCCCTTAATGTTTAGTAATTACCAAACTACTTAGAGATAATCTTCATGTCACACCTCCTGAGACAGGCCCTTTTGAAAGCACTATCTTTCTATTTATCTGAAAAAAAATGTTTACAAAAATACTCCCTTTTACATTAAGTATATTGTTACATCCTCCAATAGAAATTCCTGTAAAACTACCAAGGAAAAATTGAAGAGAATCAATTCTACCACTCCCAGGTAGGAAATATGGTTTAAAGACTGGGACAAGAAGAATAGGCCTTAGTTTAATTAAGATTACCACAATGTAATCCAGGCATTACCATCTTGTCCCTCTCTCTCTCCTTCCTTAACATTTGAGAACTTAACAAGTGGATGGGATGGCGTTAATGAGCACCAAATGAAAATAATACATAACAGAGGAATGTATTAATAACTGAAGAAATAACTCACAAAAAGAACTCCAGTCAGTTAGGGAACTCAAAACAGCAGAACCAAAAGTTCCACCACATTTCATCCACTATAAATTGTATAGTTCAATGCATGTGCTTGGAGAAAGACAAATGGCAGGTCTAGGCACATCAATAATGGAAACACTTTGGGCAACTACATATATATCAGAGATTCCCCAAGTGGAATGACTTAGACCTAGTGTGGGGAAAAATCTCCATTGAGCATAAGCCATAGAAATTGAAAGGTGAATCCAACAGTTAAGTTATTCAACTGAAGGCTTAAAACCTTGACTGCTAAGTCAATAAGTTATAAACAAAGATATGGTTGGGTAATTAGAGATGCATTGTAAATAGCTCTAGTATCCTACCAGCATTCAACATATATAAAGACTGTTCTTCCTTAGAAGAGTGTCAAGTACAAAGATAAAAAAGGACAACCTCTTGCTTGAGACTTAAATGAAACAAAACCTTAGGAAAAAACTAAGGGGAATGATGAAGAACAAGAACTTCAAGTAGAAAATGAAAGCAAAAATGGTTCAGGGTAAAAAAGAGGCCAGATTTCACCCTACCTGCATGGAGAGGTAATAGGTACTAATAAAACAACCTTAGCGAAAGAAGTTTTAGGAAAGATTTTTTTAAAGGCTCTAAGGGAGCAGACTGGAGAGATCTCAAGGATGTCAAGAAAGATCCCAAGGATGAACGGGAGAACAAAATGTAGGGTGAGCCAGATCAAAGCTTCTCAAAATAAATAATTCAAATTCAAGTAGATGTGGTACAAAAGGGGGTGGTGATGGACGGAGCATCTGAACCAATCAAACACTCACACCCAGTTAACAGATCTGGGTTTAATCCATCACCGTTCTTTAGCCCACTCTGCCACCCCAGTTCAGACATGGCCATATGCAAATCAGTCTGACCCTGTGCCTCATGGGAACAGTCCAGCCCGGACTGCCAAGCCATGCCTTCCCTGGACCGTAAACAAGCTTCCGAGGACCGGTTTCTGGCTGTAATCCCCTGGTTCCTCAGGATTGGGGCAGCGCTATGGCTTCACCCGTTTCTTAGCCCACAACAGAAGACAGATAGGTAGGTTGACGTAATCGGCTTTATTAAGCTATAAGTGGATAATCACGCGTAATATCACACAACTATCACGGTGAACCAACAGCCCTGGGAAGGTCTATTTTCCAACCGTCCTCTACACGAATGCCGGTCCCGACATTCCCCAACAGAGGACCCCGTGCTAAGCAGTGGCCAACAATGCCACTCGATACGAATCTGGTGATGTAATTCCACAGATCGTCCTCCGCATGAGTGTCGGTCCCGACACTCACCAACGGAGGGCAAGCACGCGTTGGAGGAGGGCTCCTTGATGTAACCGTGTCCTCACACTCGAAACCCTCGAGCGGGGACAGCGGCAAAGTTTTGGCAGCCTTAGCGTCTCTCACGCTCGATAAACCCTCGAGCGGGGACAGCGGCAAAGTTTTGGCAGCCTTAGCGTCTCTCACGCTCGATAAACCCTCGAGCGGGGACAGCGGCAAAGTTTTGGCAGCCTTAGCGTCTCTCACGCTCGATAAACCCTCGAGCGGGGACAGCGGCAAAGTCTTGGCAGCCTTAGCGTCTCTCACGCTCGATAAACCCTCGAGCGGGGACAGCGGCAAAGTTTTGGCAGCCTTAGCGTCTCTCATGCTCGATAACCCCTCGAGCGGGGACTGAGGCTCGCTCGCTCGAATACCCTCGAGCGGGGACTGCAACAGACTTCTCAGAAGCCCTCGGCTTCCTTTCCGCTCGATAACCCTCGAGCGGGGACTGTGACAGGGAAACAAGGTAGGTCGAGCAGTTCTCTCTCCGTCAACCTCGAGCGGAGTTTAACAACTATGAAGGTGAGCGGTCCGTGGCTCACGCACACTCGAGCGGGGACGGGAAGGTCTTTGGACTGTGGCGGATACCCCACGGCTTACCCGTTCAGAAGGCTTACTGTCGGTATCCTTGGTTAGTCGTTGGTACTCTCCCTCTGCACGTCTCGGGGAAGGGTTCTGCCACTGGAACTCAAAATATCCGACGCCGCGTCCCGCCACCGCTGTTTGTTTTAAGGCGGTGCCAGCTTCCGTCCTGCGCGGTGCCCTCCTGGGTATCGTAGTTCTTGTGGAGGGCGTCTCGGGAATTGTAGTTCTGAGAACGGAACGCTCCGGTCGCTGGACTGAACTGCAGTGTGTCCTAACACTGGCATTTCAGCAGTCTTCAGCCCGGCTTGCTTGAATCCAGTGGCAAAGTGAGCAAGGGACTCATGTCTGAGCATACTCTGCCAACTTATGGCAAACAAAATGGTCCAAAAAGGGGTGCTGATGGATGGAGCATCTGAACTAATCAAACACTCACACCCAGTCAACAGATCTGGGTTTAATCCATCACCGTTCTTAAGCCCACTCTGCCACCCCAGTTCAGACATGGCCATGATAGCCACTAGTCATTAGCAAAGAAAAGAGAGGGAAGGTGGAAAGGAGAATTAGGAGTCAAGAAGATGAAAAGGCATTGATTGAAAAGGCTTTGAGACCCCCCCTAGAAAATAATCCTAGAAGTAGAGGGTTCATTAGTGGACTCCTGAATCTGTGACAAACGTCCTGAAGTTGTCTGCTCTCAGGAAATACTATGTTGAGGTGGGAAACACTCTGCGTAGGAAATCTGTGGACACATTGTCTATCCCAGAATGTATGTAGCCTTTAGAGAGAGAAAACAGATGCTGCCCAAGCACAGGTCTTGTGAACTACTCTTCCCAAGGACTTTGCCACTTGTTTGTGCATTCTGACTGTATCAGCATGACCTGTCAGAGAGTTAGAGAAAAGCAGCAGATCCCCGAAGATTGCAGCCATTTTTCTCCAGGGTCAAAGTTTGTAGAAAGGTGACTGAAGGAGAGTTGGACAATTTCTGTGGTGAGGTTTAAGGGGCTCGGAGTGAGAGGAAGAATTCTGGAAGAGGCACCGTTAAAGGAGAGCTTAAGGTAAATACTTTCCTACATAGCCTATACAAGCAAGAGAATACAGGGAATAGAAATAAGGATATGCTGTTGAAAGAAATGACTTAATACACTCCTTATAAGGGGGAGTGGTCTTTATTATTAACAATTTATTTTCCTGTAAAATGGAAGTTAGTGTTTAATTTGCCAATCTCAGGATGTGTAACACCTCAAATGGTAAGCACTGGGATGAGGAAGAAGGACATCTTGGTAATATTATATTCAGTCAGATTTGCAACAAGTTTTCATGCAGGAAAATGAATTCTGTGTTAACTTAGACTTCACCAATTATTTTTATGTAAAGTTGCCTTGTGGAGGAAGAGAGCACCAATGCTCCTATTCAAAATTTGATGGTAAGTTTGAAGTAAGGCAAAAAAGGTATTTGCATCCGATTTCATATTCGAAATAGTGTGACATTCCAGTATACCTGTAGTATTGGCCTGAACTAATTCCCCCAGGTATAGCCTAAAAGAATCTGCATAGGCCAGAGTTCAAAAAGAGAACACATTTGAGGAAATTGAATGTAGTTACTTTGATTCTGCGCATTATTGCTCATTCCGAACTGGTAAACTTGGAATTGAGTATAAAAAACACCATAGATCATAACCAAATTACCTGACAGTGAATTTACAGGATGGCAATTGTTGGTGTAAGGCATGTGTGTTTTCTGGTAAATATATCTGCGTGGGACCTATTTTGCTGGTAAACTTTGATATGTTTAAACATAAATTGCAGTAAAGATGATGCTTTTCATGTGGGAGTCCAAAAGAGAAATACTTCTCATAGTATGTGCAGTAGTAGCGCTTTTCATGGACCTTTGCTAAGCCTCACAACACCCCTAGTTAAATTATGTAATTTTATGTCACTGAACAGACGCACCCAGTGGCTATTGAAGCCCAGATGGAAGAAACTGCTGAATTTACACATGGCAGCTATAGCATGTGTAAAACATTGGGTTGCTGTTTGAGGGGGGTAGAATCCTACTCAAGCAGAAACCACAATGCTTGCCAGAGTGAAGTCACAAGCAAACCCTAAATGAACCTGTGCTCACTCCCTTGGTAGCTTGGCACAGAGCAGTCAGGCTTAACTTCAAACAGTAACACAAAGAAAACATGCCACAAAGATATTCTGTGCCAGATTAGAAATATAGAGCATTTTAAAATAAATACAACAAGACCAAAACAACAAAAATCTAATAAGCAGGTCCACTGGTATTCAATTGTAAAGATTTAACTGAAAATAGGGCCACAAAGCACCAACTGTGAAGATCTGGTCACGCCGGGCCAGGAAAATGTCACAAGTTCAGATCGACCACAACGGAGCAGAGCCTGGCTACATATAGCCAGTTAGACCAGCTGAACAAAGTTCCTTAAATACTGATTTGTGAAGCTGTGTTGAAGATGCGTCACGCAGATAAAGTGATGCATCAGTTTGTGATGCAGCAAGATTTTAATGCTAGATTCAGCATCGTCTTCAAGGATCCTGTGAAGAGGACTTGCGATGTAAAGTCCGGCATCGATAATGAGTCACACATTCAGGCAATGCGTCAGGTGCAAAGAGCTGCGAGGCTGCAAGGCGCGTCCGGTGTACTTATTGAGGCTGGTGTTGATGAGGGATGTGAAGGCCTGCATCAAGGATGCGTTGCAGAGCAGGGGTCCTGATGAAGTGGTAGGCTACAATGCGATACAGGTCCTCATAGCAGAGGAGATGCATCGGTTCTTCTGGATCCACAGAGGCTGGCATAGCACCTTAGACCCACTTCCAAGTGTACAGGACTTGGGTGGCTCCACTTGGCATGGTCAAACTCACAGATGGCAGAGTGCAGGTGCTGGTGTTGGGGTCGAGATTATTGGAGCCTTCTGTCCCTGAGGCTCAATTCAGGAGGCCAGCCAACTAGCCCTCGGGGTCACCCTAGTGGTCCTAGGTTCAACAGATGAAGGGCCAGTCCTTCTCACCCAGGAAGGAGGGCAGCAGGCGAGCACAGCAGGGCAGCAGTTCCTTCAGAACGACAGTCTTGCAGAGTGGCAGTCCTATCAGCAGCACAGCAGTCCTTCTTCTGACAGAGTATCCACAGGTCCAGAAGTTCACTGAAGAGCTGGTGTATGAGGTCCAATGTTTATACCTGAAGTCCTCCCACTGCAAGGTGGGAGAAGCGTCTAGAGGTTTTTCTGTGAAGTCCCCAGGCATCCTGCCTTCCCTGTCCTTGTTCCAGACTAACTTCAGGAGGTATTCGGCCTTTTGTGTGAAGGCAGGACACATCCTATTCAAGTGTAAGTAGAGATGTGTCCAGCTCTGCCCTCTCAATATTGCCTGTTATGGCCCATCAAGGCACATCTAACCTCTCTATTGTACATGGCTGTTTAGGAGGAATGCACATACTCCAACTTCCAGCTACATCATGTCATTTGACACGGGTATGAGCTACAGGTACTAAATGACTAAGGCAAGAAAATAGCAACTTTCTAAATGTGGCATTTTCAAAATTGTAATTTAAAATCCGACTTTACAGTGAGAGAGAAGTTTTCATTACAATTCCAAAGACAGCAAACATTAAATGGTTCCCAGCTTCCCCTTAGAAATGACAGCATATTAAATGGAGTAAGCTAACTCCAATGTTATTCTATGGGAGAGGTCGGCCTTGCAGTAGTGACAAATAAATGTAAGAGTTTTCACTACCAGGACATGTAAAGCTTAAAATTACATGGCCAACTTTTTAAATACACCGCACCCTGCCATCTGAGCTGTCCAGGTCCTTCTCTAGGTGTGAATTACATGTATCAAAAAGGAACGTTTGGGTCTGGCAAAAGGTTTATTTTGTCAGGTCAAAATGTAAGTGTAAAACTGCACACACTGGCTGCAATGAGACATGTTTGAAGGGTTACTTAAGTAAGTGAAACAATCTGTGCTGCAGGCCTACTAGTAACATTTATTTTACAGGTCCTAGGCACATGTTGTACCACTTCACTTTGGACTTATAAGTACATCAAATATGCTAATTGGGTGTAAGCCAATTCTGCCATGTTTATGAGAGCACAAGCACTTTAATACTGGTTAGCAGTGGTAAAATGCACAGAGTCCTAAGGCCAGCAAAAATGAATACAGCTAAAAGGCAAGGACAAGGGCAACATCTTGGGGGTTGACCCTGCAGAGAGGGCCAGGTCCAACAGCATGCAATTGATTTAGAGAGGAATAGGTGAGATGATAGAATTTGCTGACTCTGTCCAAATGTTCTTTTTGTTGTAGGCACACTGCAGTAAGGGACATTATTGTTTTCTAAAGCCAACACAGTAAGGTATCACTTTTAATTGTGGGGATCACTGTGGATGTCTCCATGTAACACTTGTCAGTGCTTTTGTAACATGCATTGGGACTTTTATTTAAATAATTTCTAGTAACAGTTTATTGTGCCATATATGTAGAAATGAGCTCCCGGTGACATAATTATGCTTTGCCATACTTCTTGGATTCACAGCACAATAGGTTTCAGGTGTTGTGATTGACCCCCTCCACCCCACAATGGCTTCTTTGACCAACTTGATAGTTGAATTTGATTCACCTGGGAAGATTAGTCTTCTAGAACTGACGAGCACCTACGTTACAAGGATTTAGGGTCTCTCAACAACACTGTTTGGAGTGTCAGGGGGAGAACTGGCTATCGGCCCAGTGGAAGGTAGATCCTATTGACTAGGACTCAGATGTCTTAGCCTGGCTTTGAACATTAGAGAGACACACAAGTGCAATCTGTCCAGAACCACCTTTCTAATATTTTCTAATGACATTGAACATTGGAAAGAATAGGCCTCATTTGTAAGTGAGTGGTGAGGCAAAAGCTAACAAAAGTGATTGTGTTCTCATATGCCTATCTCTTGGTTTTTTGGCCTCATCTAGAAGTGGAGAAACAGCTTATTTTATTATGGGAGAGGGTCAGTCAGCACTGCTAGCAGAAGCACCTTGCCAGTGAGGCAGTTGGTAGAGAATCCCCATCGCAATTGTGTTGTCAGACCCACCTTAATTGTAGTGGGCTTGATGAAACTGAATTTTCTCAAGCACACCAATTTCATAACTTCAAATGCAGAAATGGCATGATTTTGTAGTGATAGGAAAGCCCTCCTTTTTGCCCTGATCACCCCTTTTTTTTTTACTAATGCTGGTGGTTACTGACTCTAACAGTGCCATGGGCTCTGCTAACAAGGCCCAGGGCCAGTGCTCTGTCCACATAAAGGTATATGTTAATTGGTTTAATTGTAATTGGTAAATACAACCTACCTATAATCTGGTAGGGCATGTAGGTTTAGAGACCACAGAGGACTTAATTTGTTTGTGTGCGCCACTATGGTATCTGGTGTCATTTTAAAGCCAGCCATGCCTTGCGGATGGTTTTAAAATAATACTATGTCCAATATTCGACCTTGGAGTTAAAAGTACTTCCAAAGTCCAAAACTACCTTTTATGACTTATAAGTCACCCCTACGCTCTGCCCTAAGTGCCTCAAAGGTAAGGTTATAAAAAGAAGGGACAATATAAAATATGTGTTATATGCCTGGTAAGGACAAACAGCCAAAGGTGTGTTTCTCTATTGTAGTACTGCGATTCCCATAGGCTAACATTGGAAGGCTTTATTAAACTTAACAAAATATATCTTTTCATTGGAGCTAGCTAGCAATGCCACTTAAACTATCAAAATAATGGTTACAATAAATAGAACAGCTTGCCAAGGTCTGATCTATTATAACTGTTGCAGGAAAGTCGTTTTGGATCTTACTATCCTGAAGTTTACATAAAGCAGCCCTATAGCAGCCTCTTCTGATTGGTTAGCCATTTAACAGTCTGAGCCAAACTATTTCCTAAGTAGATGGGAAGAGGCCTGGGGCTGCAACAATGCAGCCATTTTGTGAGAGAATATTTGCTTCCTGGAGAAGCTAGGGAAAGGAAGAAAACTGGGTAGATAAGCAGAATTTCAAAGGTGGGAGCGTCTTCAGACAACAGATGTCACAGGACCCAGACCACCCCCACTTCAGAGATCACTATCCAGATGGGAGCCCCCTAATTAAATTAGGAGAGGGCTGGGAGGGGAGTGTAGTTAGTTGTTAGCCACATCTCTGGGTTGGGTTACACAGACATACACACAATGGAAAAAACATTTCCATTTTGATTTGTGGGAGAATAGTGCATTCTGGGTCAAAATATGCCACACTTCACAGGGGGAGGTAACTTTATTACCATTGGTTGGGGTGTACCCACTCCTGCAAGCCCACAATAGAGGATAAATATGTTGGAGCAGCAGAAGCTCTTCAGAACACTGCCTGGAACAAAAAAGAGCAAACTGCCATGCTGGAACATTGGACTGCACCACAGAAGGCAATCATTTAAAAAGACTGCTCCTGCTACACTCACAAGGCTCCTCCAAGGAAAGACTATACCTGACTCAACGGAAAATTAGTGGACAACTTGAGCAGCGACCGGTACAATAGAGCTGGAAGACATCACCTTCCAAGCCACATAGAGGATCATCCCAGCTAACCAGTTGAAGCTGGCTTTTTCCTGGACTGTGCAGGTGCATTGTGGGAAATTGAGTCCTAGCCCACAAGAGGCAATCCAGAGTCTTGAACCTGTGACTGGTGCTACTGGACCCTTGTTTTCCCCAAATGAACAAGAAATTGCAAGAGCTCAAAGTTTGTAAACTTTTTGCAAAGTTTGACAGGAAAACTCTAGGAGGGGATTGGCTCGACTTCGATAGTCAAGCCGCCATCGTTGGCACGCAAATCGTCCTGACCACACTGGTTTGTGTCACTGAAAGCTCCTCATCATCAATGTCGAGGACAAAGATTTTCAGAGGCTCAATGAGGCATTCTGTGCTAAATGTGTATATTGTTCTTTGACTATGTTTATAATGCTTTTGTCATACAGAAGCTATAATTTTCTGGCATATTTTGAAATTCCTTCTGGGATATTTGAGATTAGGCATGGGTGATAAATTCCACTCTGCTTGCGGAATTTGCGGAATTTTGGCAATTCCGCATTCCGTGGAGAATGTGGAATTGCCGCAAATAACGCAATCTGCGACATAGCGGAATTTTTTCCTTATTCGCGCTTTCAAAATGCGTGTTCAGGCACACGGTAGCGACTGACCAGGATCCCTGCGTTTGCAGATGAATTTTCCTATCCATTCGAATGCGCCACGAGATTTTGGTAGCCTGCCGCGCGATCCCGCAAGAGCGTGCGATCGCGAACATGTCATTCGGACGCGCCATCGGACATCCACGGTCGCGCACAGGAAACATGCATCGCGAGCGGGCGGGACAAGTGAAACAAGATGGCCACGCCAATTGGCGATCGCATGGGCAAGTTCGCAAGATAGTTCCCATCGAGCACGCAAACAGCATCCCCGAACAAGAAAGACGCATCGCGAACAGGCAGAACAAGCAATTCCGCGTGCTCGTGAAATTCTGCTTAGTTCGCAGAGATTTTTTACCATTTCGTGAACTTTGCGTAACGTGACTACGCAAATTCAACCCACCCCTATTTGAGATATGTCTTGTTTTCATAAAAGTTAGAAACGTCCTGCCATTTGTATACTGCTAAATTGCCATTTTTGAAGGAAGTCCATTCCTATGAAGTATGTTCAGCCATGTTTATAGCCCCTGTCCCACATGTGAGGACCTCCTAAGATCTATCAGATGCTTCTATGATGAGGATGAAGCCCCTGAGTGCACTAGGATGGTGCACCTCACACACTTTGCAGCCACTTCAAAAATTGTCTGCAACATTTGAGGCTTCAGTTTTCATTGACTTTGGGCATCATGTAGAATTTGCAAATCCTCTAGGTTTTGGAGGAAACTCAGATGACTTCACAAAATGTTCTTCACAATAGTATCCCTAGGGTGGAAGATATTCAGCTGGTGGATTCTGCTCCATATGCAGAGTATCCTCCAAAAATTAGAAGAGTTTCAGCTCCCTCAAAACTCTCTATCAGACTTTAAGTCTACACGCTGGGATTCGCCTAAATGTAGCTCATGAGGGCGGACATTTATTTAAACCTGAGGTTAAAGCCAAGGCTTCTAGTTTCTTTTGGGAGTAACCCATTTTTGTTGCATGGTGATGCCTACTTCTAGATCTGACCTAGTGATCATTTAATTTGAGCCTCCAGGAAGTGTCTTATGGACTATGTAAATGCATTGGTAGGAGTATTCATGTTACTCTTTGAAAAGATTATACTAACTGAATGTTTCTTTATTGTACAATCCTTGTAACTCGGGAACCAAGCACCTTACCCTTTCTTAGCACACCTATTCCAGCTCATTGAAGCTTTATGAATATGAATGAAGGCAAATTGATTTGCAGCACTCGCTTCTGTGATTCATTTTGCTCCTACAATATTCTTACACTAGTTTTAATGGTGACAATTTTAGATTTTATACAGCAGGAGCGGGTAGAAAATCATGATTTATTAAAGACACAGAGGCTAATATTATGCATACCAGCAGCGACTTAAAATATTATATTAAGACTAGCAATGCTAACTGCATTCCAATCCACTATATATTCCTAAACCAGGCAGGCATATTTCTTATTTTTTCTACAGACAACTTGAACAGTTCCTTTTTGTTTTTCTTATCATTAATGATGAACGTGATCCTAAGCTCCTCATTCCACAGCCTTACTTCTTATAATTGCTGCTTCTTGAAACACCCATTGGGGGGGCAATATTAGCTTCCTGTCTTTAATAAAATCAGATTTTCTACTGACCACTGCCGTGGAAAATCCGGTTTTTATGGCTTGGCATGGAATCCAATATTATACATGTTCAAAGCCTTGCCATAATATTCCTCACAGCAGCCCATTCTATTGGTTTGAAATAAAACTTCTTAATCATCAAATCTGTTGACCAATCAGCTGAAGGCAAAATATTTCCCAAACTTCCTCCTAAAACCATAGCTTTGGAAGCCATAGCCCTCATTGCTGAATGTGCTTCAAACCTGCCAACATCAATTAATTCTTTCCTCATGACTTCCTCAACTCATCTAGCCACAGTAGGACTTGAAACATGTTTATGAGGATTCCTGAAAGAAATCAGCAATTGAGAATCTATTTGACCCCTCAAACGTGATGCTTTTCTCTCATACTCCTGCAAACACATAACCACACACAGCTTCCTGTTCTCTACCAAGACTGGATAAAATATAGTCTTGGACATAGTTTTTGTTCTTCTCCTATGCTAAAATGCACCCCATCAAGTAAATAACTATGTGATGATATACCCAATGTCCTTACATTCAATACCCTTTTAAAAGATATTAAACAAAGAAGCATGGTAAATTTAAATGAAAAACATTTTGCATTCAAAAAGTCATACTCACTCCAATCAGCTAATCATTAACATCTAATCTACATCCCAAAGGGAAGAATACTTAAGTTTCCGGCGACACCTTTAAACAAACACTTCATATCAGTCTCTCCACTATGTCTTGCTGCCCCACTGGCAAGCCATCTACCAACTCATGCCCTGCTGAAATAGCTGATCTACTCAGATTTACTGAACCATATCACATGCCTCCTAAGAAAACCTTGGCCAAATAATTAACCACACTTACTGCAGGGGCTGAAATGGGATCCAAATCCTGTGATGAACACCATCATACCCATCTGTCCCATTCCAAACTGTATGCTGTAGTCATTCCTGGACCCCAGAAGTCCTGAATAAGCTTTGTCACTCCCAACAATAAGCCGGACACCTGTCAAACTTTCCTGAAATCATTAATCCCATCAACTGCCTTTGACCCTGCAATACCAGCTTATGCAACTGTCCCAAAGGATCCACAAGCAGATTTGCAAACCCTGGAATTAGAGCTGGATCATCTACTAACAGCTCCATGTCGATAAATAATAAATCTTATTCCCTCGTCTGTCAACATCCAGCCAGCCACACCGCACCACCGCGCGTACCTGCACAGACCGCTACTGCCAAACAGACTATTCATCTCAACCCTCTGGATCTTAACCAAGCCATAATTGGTCTAATCACTTTTGTGACACACCAATGGGCTGATGTGAGTCCGAATGGAAGACTTTTGAACCTCCACACTGACCCTTGCCATATAAACTTTAGATAATGTCCCTGTTCCTGGAAAACTGGAACCGTTAATTAAGCAATCCTTCAAATCCGAACGCATCAACTAATCTCCTTTCCTCAACAGGTCCCTCAACTAAAGAATCTCTTCCATCCTTTAGTGATTGTACTGCACCCAGTCATTCAACTTCCTTAAGTTTATGACTGGTCTCATCCCTTTGTCTTTCTTCTCAACTAAAAACAAATTCCTCACAAATTCTACCAAGTCCTTGTGTGCTACCTCTATAGCTCCCTTTCTGACCTGCTCCTCGACTTCCAATCTTACCAACTCCATTTTCAGTTTTGTAAACCTTAATGCTCTTCACCAGATTACCTGCTCCGGTACCCCGACAAAATCTATATGGTAACCCTGAACTGTCTCAAGAACCGATGGATCTGCTCTTATCTCTTTCCATCTCTTTAAAAAATGAGCGAGTCTACAGCCAAGTTTTATTGGGGCACACAAAGGGTCTTTTTCCCAACATACATTGATATCCTCTCAACATTCTTTCTCAACTAAGTCTTTCTCTTTCCCTCTGTCTCTGAGGGTAGAAATTTGTAGACGGGTGTCCATGGTGTCTTTTTCCAGGTGAAAATGAACTCTCAGCCGAGAAATCGACCCCGCTTTCTACATCCCCTACAAAAACCTTTCTCATATCTTTCAGGACTTTTTGGATGCAGTTAAAAGCTCCTACATATTTTGCCATCTCCTTCACAAACTCTTCACCAAAGAGTAAACAATTGGCCTCTTGCCCGGCTTCCTTAAATGCAAGTTCTGCCAACTTTGGATCTATCTTCATCAAGTAACTTTTTCTACTTTTCATATATAAGGCTGCATTGGAATTTCCCAACAAAAATACTGGCACACTGCTTGCACATCCACAGATGTTTTTGTAAATAAAGCTCACATATGCCAGATATTTTCATTAAGGGCCCTAAAAACTCAATAAAAAATCCTGACAGCCCTTCAAACCTTTATCCAGACCCCATTTCGGGTCACACCCTGACTTGTTCAGGAAAGCCAAAACCTTTGTATTCAACCTAGGAGTATAAGCTACCTTCATAGTCAAAGATTGTTTGGAACATTCTGAGCGTAACCTATTCCTCACCTCCTTAGGCATTTCACGCCTAATCCAGTGACCCACATACTCTTCCACGTGATCTGCAGGTATGCATTTTGGGGACAAAGAGTGTTGAATTGTGTGAAGTTTAAACATACATTCTTCAAGTGGGTCTTTCACAAGTTGATCTTGCTCTTCACAAACCAATTCCTTCTTAGAATTTTTCCTCTTCACTCCATCATCTGAATCCTCCTTATCAGATGAACAAGTAGTCACCATGTCACCACTTCCTGATGGCTCATCATATGCAACTGCTAAGTGACTCTTTTTAATGGCCTTTACAGCCTTCCCTGCTTGCTGCTTTTTCAAAGCTGTCCTTCCTCATTTTTATTTTTCCATACAATCATCCAGATTGTACCTAACTGGTTAGACAAAAATAGAAACAGACCTATTTACGCATTCCTGCACTTTGTCCTCCAAATTCTGCTCAACTGACAAATCCACCTCGATAATGAATAAATAGTCTAGTATTAAATATTCCTGAAAAATCTGTCCTCTCCAAATACCCCTCAAATTCCAACAAAAATCATAAAATTTCACTTACTTTATTGAAAAATAACACCAATTGCAGCATGCACTGCCTATCTTCTTCACTCACTAATGGGACTGACAGAAAAATAGACTTATTTAATTTTCCAAAATATGTGTGTCGCTCTATAGATTTTGAGCCACTTTAAATGCCCAACCCAAAATGACCAACCACATTCAGACTCAGCCTATGGCACACCGGATGAGTCAATTTCAGAACTCCTCAGCGGCAGAGTACACACACAGTGTGGTGAAAGCTGTTCATTACCCAGCACAACGGGAGGCGTCCATTACACAATGCGAGGCGCCGAGAACCAGAGGCTTGGAGCTCCTCACCACGCGATACCACTCTTTTTGCATGTGCACGTCTCACTGACTACGCAGGTGCAAATTCAAAGTTGAACAACGAGTTAGTAACCGCTCTTGCCACAACCAGCTTCAAAGCAATTAAATCACTCAGCCCAAAAGAAATTCCTTGCCCCATCGATATTATTAGCTACACTCTAACCAGCATCGCAACATCCCTCAAAACCTGCCCATAAAATCATTTTGCTGTGAACAACATCTGTCCCAAAGACAGTCCACTATATAAGTAACCCCAGTTTCCTAAACTCAGGCCCCCTACAATCAAGCTACACTTAGACAGCATTGGTTACAAAACTAAGAACACTCTGCCTATTTAAAATTTAAACAGGAATGTTGTAGTTTTACAATCATACAACCTAAAACACAACCTCAAACAGTCACCTTATTTACAAAACCTTCAACATGAAATGTTGAAGATCTTCAAGTAAAAAGTTAAGCTTTACACTTTTTCAATCATATATGTTTCACACAAAAGACATTTTCACACTTATAGACACACTGTTTAATATGTAAATTCTCTGAATTTATCTCAGGGGTGAGCAGCAACAAAGAAGGAACATGGCTGGCTGGTCCAGGAATATATAGTGGATTGTACTATTGTTAGCGTTCCTAGTTCCATACAATTTCTTAAGTTGCTGCTGTTTTAAGTGGCAATAAAGAGACAAGCATAATATTGGCCTAATATTGCCATAAAATTGCACACCTTTTACTTCCTTGGGGTGAATGAACACAGATTGGTAAGCAGGTGTGTTCGGACAAATTATGCCGACTGTACATGAATGTTCTTATATTCCAGTCCAGTGTAGCTAGTAAATTGCAATATTTTGTGTCAGTTACGCTCTCAAAGATACTGTAAAATGTAGTCTAGCCTGCCATCAGTTCTGTTCTTGATTTGCAATAAAATTCCAATACAGTCCTGCAAATTAGCCAAAGACATATTCCAAATCCTCTTTTATCAGAACCTTTTTTGTAGAGCCCCACATTCCTAGGCTGGTCATCCCATTTACTTGTTAAACTATGGATTACGGCCGATTAGAGGTAAGTAAACATATAAATAAATTAAACAAATGTTGTTGCACACGCTGCATCGCATTTGGCAATGAAGCGCACGCAACGGAATTCGTTTTATTTAGTTATATGTTTACTTACCTCTAATCGGCTGTAATCCGTAGTTTACTACGCCCGCCCCACATCAGCGCCAAGCAGCACTCCCACCACGGGCCACTACTGTGTCTTTTGAGAATTGAGACAGGTGCAAATTGACATTTTGGCTGCAAATATATGTCCACGGCTGAACTTGCCCTTTTATTTAACAGGTATTATAAAGTACTCTAGCGATTTTATATGGACTTTTGCCCATTTAGCACGAACCAAAATGACACAGAAGAAAAAAATACAGAGTTTTGCTTGCTTTCAGGCATTTACATTTAATAAGCACTTCTACATGGGTGTTCCAAGACACATCAGATTGAGTAACATAAGGAAGTATGTTGTTTGCTGTGTATAGAAAGTGAAGAGGAATGCTCAAGGAAGTACTTATTCTCAAGTCACAGTATCTAATGTGCATCAGTATTCATCTTTATTATGTGATGATTCATTATTAGTTCATTCATTTGTGATAGTAATCACCTTTTCTGATTCCGTGAGTATTAAAGGAATGTTCCTATTGTTTAAAATGACTAGTTTTACCCAGCAAGCTGGTTGAGTGAAGTGATACTCCTGTTGACATATGCAGTGATCTGAAGGTCACAATTCTGAATCCCGGTAAGGAAGAAAGCCTCCAGCATGAAGGATATAATACTCCAAGGGGCGTCTCCCCCGCAATGGCGGAGGAGCATCACCCCACAGTCACAGAGCCTGCACGTGAAAAATAAAACAACATATTTTCAGTTTCATTTTTTAGTTGCTGGCTGAGCTTGTTTGCAGTAGCGAGGGGCGGGACGGGGGCTTGGGGGGGGGGGGAGGAAGAGTGCTATGTGCACCTCTATGTGCACATGTGTGTTTGGCCAGCCGTCTCGGGCCTGCCAAACACACATACTCAATTAGGTTTCTCCAATCAGGCTGCATAGAACAGCCAGGCTGGAGAAACCATACAGACTCCCTGACCTGAGTGGAGCATATTATCAGCCCACTCATGCCAATCTCTGCGCTGCTCTCATAGTATGAGAGCAGCGAGGGAAGTGCACAGCGAGTCTGTGATGTAATCCCAGTGTCTGCTGGGACCAGGAAGACCTCAGAGCGACACAGGAGGCGGCCGGTAGCTGAAGGTAAGATTTCCTTTCAAAAAAATGATAATTAAACTCCCTCCGGCCCACCCTCCTCCTGCCTTGCCCCCTCTAACCCACTCCCCCACCCACCTCTTTTTCATTGTGGCATTCACCACCGAATACTACATGGAATCCTTGACAGCCTTGTACATTTTGGCTACAAAAAGCAGAAAGTATGAGATCACCTGAGTACTGAATGAATCCATGTTGGTCCTTATTATTCAGATATAATATTTGATATCTGTCAGTCACATCATCAGCAGAGGAGTCAATTTCAGAACTCCTCAGCAGCAGAGTGTACACACATTGTGCGGAAAGGTGCCCATTACCAATCGTGCGGGGAGGCGTCCATTACACAATGCCAGGTGCCCGGAACCAGAGGTATAGCGCTCCTCTTCATGTGGTGCCACTCTTACTATCTGTGCACTTCCCACTGAATACGCAGGTGTAAATTCAAAACTATACAAAAAGTTTGTAGACGCTCTTGCTACACTGGCTTAAATGCAATTAAAAACCTCTGCCCGAAATAAATTCTTTGCCCCACGAACTTAGGGGCATATTATCAAGGGGTTTTATCTCCGCTTTTTTGGCTTTAAAAGCCAAGAAAGCGGAGATAAAATTATCTCCTATTACCTAGCTGTCGCTAACACCAGTTAGCGACAGCTAATAGGAGATAGCGACCATCATGGGCCCCACTTTGCATGTCCGTGATATTTATCACTAATGACATGCAAAGTGGGCGTGCCAAGATGTTAGCGACTGGAAACAGTCGCTAACATCGCTATCTCCTATTACCAACTTTTTGAGATATTCGCGCTAAGCGCGAATATCTCCAAAAGCTAACACCTGCCCTGAGCAGTTCTTAGCCATGTTATCCAATGGGAGGTGGATAACATGGCTAAGAGCATTTGCTCGATAATGCATGAATATCGCTGAATTTTCAGCGATATTCATGCATTGCGGCCGTTTTTTATCGCATTTGCGATAAACCTTGCTAATAGCAAGGTTTATCTGCGATAAAAATCGCCGATGTGCGGCGATAATTTTTGTCTCTAAACAAGTTAGAGACAAAAATTATCGCTAGTTGTTGGTAATATGCCCCTTAATTAGCTACAACAGGCATCGCAACACGCTTCAAAACCTGCCCATAACTAAAACAGCATTTAGTTTAAAAAAGTCCATTCCAAAGACAGTCTGCCTTATAAGTAATCCTAGTATCCTAAACTCAGGCCCCTTACAACCAACCTACACTTAGACAGCATTGGTTCCAATACTAAGAACACACTGATTATTTAAAATTTAAACAGAAATGTTGCAGTTTTCAAATCATACAACCTAAAACACAACTTCAATCGTCTTATTTAAAAAAACCTTCAATATGAAACGCTGAAGATCTTCAAGTAACAATCTAAGCTTTACACTTTTTCAATAATATATTCATCACACAAAATACATTTTCACACATATAGACACACAGCTTAAAATGTGAAACTCTCTGAACTTATCTCATGGGAGAGCAGCAACAAGGAAGGATGATAGCTGCCTGGTCCAGGAATATATAGTGGATTGGAATGTTATTAGCGTTCTTAGTTCTAATGAAATGTTTTAAGCTGCTGCTGTGTTAAGTGGCAATAAAGATACATGCATATTATTGGCCGAATATTGCCATAAAATTGGATTCATCTTTTACTTCCTTGTGGAGAATGAACCAAAATTGGTAACCTGGTATGTTTGGACAAATTATGCTGACTATAAGGAATATTCTTAGATTCAAGTCCAGTGTAGCTAGTAAGTTACAATATTTTGTGTCGGTTATGCTAAAAAAAATACTTTATAAATGTAGTCTAGCTCTAGCCTGCCATCAGTTCTGTTCCTGATTTGCAATAAAATTCCAATACAGTCTTGCAAATTAGCCAAAGGCATATTGTAAGTTCTTTTTTATCAGGATCCTTTTTTGTAACGCCCCACATCCCTATTTCTACACAGTTAATATTTCATTGTAGGCCCGAGCTCGTTGATGCTGCAAAATAAATGATCATACCTATAATTTTGAGCGTAATAGGCTGGTCATCCCGTTTACTTGTTAAGCTACTGCTCTGACGGTTTATGTCATACTCATCATAGAACATCCCTGACATGTGATTTGCGCATATAGCTATAAATGTTGGCACTGATTCACAACAGTCTAAAATTACATTTAGAGTTTTATGACTTTAGCTGAATGTAAGTTTATACTTTTTGCCATTCACAAAACTATTGTAATAGTACACCAGGAATGACATGGAATCACATCTTTTCGGACATGCTAGTGTACAGGGTTATGTTTTTTAAAGTCGCCTATTCCCTCCACCATGACTTGTATGCTGCATTCAGCTCTGCATTGTGGGAATCACAGCAGAATGTGTGAGAACACTTTTTCTTCTTTTTTTTCCCCCATGCAGAAAGCCCATCTCTTAAACCCCTACCAAATTTGAAGATGACTTTGCCATCATTTAGTGGAATCGGTCCAGCCCTTGGCTGGGAAGATCTATAATCATTTTCAGGGTAGGAAAGGGTCAGAGTTTCAGTTTATGTATCTTCACAATTCTCTAACTTACAAGAATAACCAAGTTTTGTTCCGCCCACTTTCCACTTCTTGTGCGGGATTCCCCTTTGCAAATTTTTCCACACACTCCTTTTGGAGAAATCCACAGCAGTAAACCATGTATGGATACCTGAATGCCTTTTGAGAATTTCAGACAGGTGCAAATAATGATATTTTGGCTACAAATATGTCTACGGCTGAACCTGCCTTTTTAATTTACAGGTATTTAAAAGTACTCCAGTGATTTTATTTGCAATTTTGTTCATTTAGCAAGAACCAAAATGACATAGAAGAAAAAAATACAGAACTTTGCTTGCTTTCAGACATTTCCATTTAATAAGCAATTCTACATGGCTGATCCAATAGACATCAGATTGAGTAACATATGGAAGTATGTTGTTTGCTGTATATAGAAAGTGAAGAGGAATGATCAAGGAAGTATTTATTCTCAAGTCACAGTATCAACTGTGCATCAGTATTCATCTTTATTATGGGATGATCCATTATTAGTTCATTCATTTGTGATAGTAATCACCTTTTCTGATTCCGTGATTAGTAAAGGGATGGATGTTCCTATTGTTTAAAATAACTAGATTTACCTAGCAAGCTGTTTTCACTAATTTTCAAGGCACACATAACAATTTGATTGTAGAAATATGTTTGATTGTAGAAATATGTTTATATCTACGAAGAATCCAAGTGAACTCAAAATTCTGTTCTTCTGTATGTTCTTTTTTATTATTCCTTTAGCAACAAGCTTGTGGCGAAGGAAATAATAAAAAAGAACATACCGAAGAACGGAACTTTGAGTTCACTTGGATTCCTCATAGATATAAACAGATTTCTACAATCAAACTGTGACATGTGCCTTGAAAATTAGTGAAAACTGTATTTATCAGTCTAAAAAACTATTCGGGAAAGCAGGAGATGTCCTCCCTTTTTCAAAGAGCACAGTGATAATTAAATGTTCATAATAATTGTAGTGTAATCCATGCGAGCGCCATATAACTTACACACCTAACTATAGTCAAAAGAATACCTAGAAAGCTGGTTGAGTGAAGAGAAACTACAGTTGAAATATGCAGTGATCTGAAGATCACAATTCTGAATCCCGGTAAGGAGGAAAGCCTCCAGCACGAAGGATATAATACTCCCAGGGGCGGCTCGTCCGCAATGGCGGAGGAGCATCACCCCACTGGCACAGACCCAGCACCTGAAAAATAAAACAACATATATTCATAGTTTAATTTTTTTGTTGCTGCCTGAGCCAGTTTGCAGTAGTGAGGGGCGGGCCGGGGCCTTGGGAGGGAGGAGGAGGAGTGCTATGTGCACCTCTATGTGCACATGTGTGTTTGGCCGGTCGTCTCTGGCCGGCCAAACACACATATTCACTTAGGTTTCGCCAACCCAGCTGCGTAGAACAGGCAGGCTGGAGAAAGCAGCGTATTTTTAGCAGCCACGGCCCGTGGAGGGAGTTACGGTGGGGCAGGGAGGTGGGGAGGGGGAGGGGTGGGGTGGAGGGTGCTAAAAACCGGCATATGGATAATTGCAGGTAAGTAAACAATTTAATTAATAAAACAAATTTGGTAGCGCGCCTTGCATCGCAAAATGCGATGCAGGTCGCGCTACGAAATTCGTGTCATTAAGGGGGTGGGGCAGGGTGGGGGGTAGTAATGTATGGATTACGGAGTTTAACAGGTAAGTGAACATATAAATAAATAAAACAAATTTCGTTGCGCGCACTGCATCGCATTTGGTGATGCAGTGCACGCAACAAAATTCGTTTTATTTATTTATATGTTTACTTACCTGTTAAAGTCCGTAATCCATAGATTACTACCCCCACCCTGCCCCTCCCCCCCACCACGTCACGCCCTGCAGAAACTCCTACTACCGACCGCGGCTGCGGAAAGGTGTCCATTGCCCCACGGATTTAATTAGGTACACCCTAACCAGCATCAGAACATGCCTCAAAACCTGCCCATAACTAAAACAGCATTTAGTTGTAAAAAAGTATGTCCCAAAGTCTGTCTGCCCTAAGTAATCTACTTTCCCAAACTCATGCCCCCTACAACCAAACTACACTTAGAAAGCATTGGTTACAAAACTAAGAACACTTTGCTTATTTAAAATGTAAACAGAAATGTAGTTTTCCAATCATACACCTAAAACACAACTTCAAACAATCACCTTATTTTAAAAACCTTCAAAATGAAATGCTGAAGGTCTTCAACTAACAATCTAAGCTATACACTTTTTCAATATTATATTCATCACACAAAAGACATTTTCACACATATAGACCCACTGGTTAAAATGTGAAACTCTCTGAACTTATCTCATGGGAGAGCAGCAACAAGGAAGGATGATAGCTGCCTGGTCCAGGAATATATAGTGGATTGGAATGTTATTAGCGTTCTTAGTTCTAATGAAATGTTTTAAGCTGCTGCTGTGTTAAGTGGCAATAAAGATACATGCATATTATTGGCCGAATATTGCCATAAAATTGGATTCATCTTTTACTTCCTTGTGGAGAATGAACCAAAATTGGTAACCTGGTATGTTTGGACAAATTATGCTGACTATAAGGAATATTCTTAGATTCAAGTCCAGTGTAGCTAGTAAGTTACAATATTTTGTGTCGGTTATGCTAAAAAAAATACTTTATAAATGTAGTCTAGCTCTAGCCTGCCATCAGTTCTGTTCTTGATTTGCAATAAAATTCCAATACAATCCTGTAAATTAGTCAAAGTCATAATTCCAAGTCCTCTTTTATCAGAACCTTTTTTGAAGAGCCCCACATTACTATTTCTACACAGTGAATATTTCATTTTATTGATAGGTCCGAGCTCTTTGATTCCAAAAAATAATTGTTCATACCTATTATCTTGAGCATGATAGGCTGGTCATCCCTTGCACTGATTCACAACAGTCTAAAATTACAGTCAGAGTTCTATGACTCCAGCTGAATATAAGTTTACACTTTTTGCCATTCACAAAATTGTTGTAATAGTACACCATGAATGTCATAAAAATGAAATATTTTCGGACATACTAGCGCACAGGTTTATGTTTTTTTAAGGCCGCCTATTTTCTGCTCCGTGGAATTGTATGCTGCATTCGACTCTGCATGATGGGAATCGCAACAGAATGTATGGAAACACATTCTTTCTTTTTTTCCCATGAAGAAAGCCCATCCCTTAACCCCTACCAAATCTGAGGATGAGTCATTCCCTTTGCGGTAATTTTAGTGGAATTACTCCAGCCCTTTTTGGTTGGGAAGATCTATACTCATTTCCAAGGCAGGAAAGGGTCAGATTTTCCGTTTCTGAATCCCTACAAATGTGCTAGTGGTTTTGGCATTCTCTAACTTACAAGAATAACCAAGTCTTGTTCCACCCACTTTCCACTTCTTCTGCAGGATTCCCTTTTGTAGATTTTTCTCCTTTTGGAGAAATCCACAGCAGTAAACCATATGTGTGCTTGCCGGAATACATTCTGAGAATTCCAGACAGGTATAAATAAAGACATTTTGGCTGCAAATACATGTCAACGGTGAATTTGTCCTTTTAATTTACAGGTATTAAACAGTACTCTAGTGATTTTCATTTGCAATATTGCCCCTCTAGCATGAACCAAAATGACATAGAAGAGAAAAATGCAGAGCTTTGCTTGCTCTCAGGCATTCTCATTCTTTTAATAAGCACTTCTACATGGCTGTTCCAAAACACATCTGGTTGAGTAACATAGGGAAGTATGTTGTTTGCCATATATAGAAAGTGGAGTGCTCAAGGAAGCACTTACTCTCAAGTCACAGGATCTAATGTGCGTCAGTATTCGTCTTTATTATGTGATGATTCATTATTAGTTCATACATTTGTCATTGTAAGCGCCTTTTCTGATTCTGTGATTATTAAAGGGATGTTCCTATTGTTTAAAATGACTAGATTTAACCAGCAAGCTGTTTGAGTGAAGTAAAACTCCTGTTGACATATGCAGTGATCTGAAGGTCGCAATTCTGAGTCACGGCAAGGAAGAACGCCTCCAGCACAAAGGATATAATACTCAAAGGGGTTCCTCCGCAATGACAGAGAAGGGTCACCCCACTGGCATAAAGCCAGCACCTGAAAAACAAAATATAATTTCATAGTTTTATTTTTCAGTTGCTGACTGAGCCAGCGTGCAGTAGTTAGGGGCGGGGCCAGGGCCTTTGGAGGGGTGTGAATGAGTACTATGTGCACGTGTGTTTGGCTAGCCGTCTTAGCCCAGCCAAACATACATACTCACTTAGGTTTCTCCAACCCGGCTACATAGAATAGGGCTGAAGACAGGGGCGCAACTAGGTCTTAATTTCGGGGGGGGCTAACATGGCAAATGAAGGGGCGTGGCTAATGTTAATCAATGGGGTGGGGCTAAAATGGCAGATAATCAGGATTGATTAATGCTCAGGTCAAGCGGAGAAAACATGCAACCCTAAAATTACCCCCTCGCACCCCAAAACCCATTACCACCCTGAACCCTGAAATCATCCCCCTAGAACCCCAAACCGCATACTCGCGCTGATCCCTAAAATTACACCCTCACCCCCCAAAACCCTTACCCACCCTGAACCCTAAAATTACCTCTGGCACCCTAAAACCCATACCCGCACTGATCCCTAAAATTACACCCTTGCCCCCTCAAATCTATTACCACCCTGAACCCCCAAATTACCCCCCTAGCACCCCACAACCCATACCCACCCTGAACCCTAAAATTACCCCAGGTTCCCCAAAACCCATATTCACCCTGAAGCGTAAAATTACCCCTGGCACCCCAAAACCCACACCCACCCTGAACCCCTAAATTGCCCTCCTGGCCCCCAAAACTCATACCGATCCTGAACCCTAAAATTACCCCCTGGCCCCCAAAACCCATACCGATCCTGAACCCTAAAATTACCCCCTGGCACACCAAAACCCATTACTACCCTGAACCCTAAAATTACTACCCTGCACCCTAAAACCCATACCCACTCAGAACCCTAAAATTACCCCCAGGCACCCCAATCCGTAACCCACCCTGAACCCTAAAATTACTCCCTGGCACCCTAAAACCCACACCCACCCTGAACCCTAAAGTTACCCACTAGCACCCCAAAAAATGAACTCTGCAACCTTACACTACATTTGCATATTCGGAGGGAACTCTCCTCTTTGACGTTGGGCTGATCAGCAGCACTGTGTCCTGGCATCCAGCCCCTCCCGAAAATCTCACAGTGTGGACAGGTGCGGGCCAAATGTTTCCTGGTTTCTCCTTACCAGGGCCTCCTCTGCTTCTGCGTGTGTTTTAGCGCCCTGGATGTGAATTCCCTACAAGTGCACAGACAGCAGGGGGAAAGGGATGTCCAGTGCAGGTGAAGCTTTTCCTTTGTAAATTAATTCCTGCTGGCGTCATAGCCCATGGTGTGATGTCTGTGCACTTGTATGGAATACACATCCATACAAGTGCACAGACAGCAAACCCTGGGCTATGACACCAGCAGAAATTAAATAACAAAGGAAAAGCATCACCTGCACTGGCCGTCCCTTTCCCCCTGCTGTGTGCATCTTCCCACTCCCACCCCATGCTGAACACATCAAGTGATTAGGTGAAATCCCTGCCTTCAGGCATGGATATCACCTCAGTGCCAGTAAAGGAAAACAAGAGGTGGGGGCTGGGGGTTCCCTGAAACTAAGAGGCTGGCTGGCTCGGGCTGCTGGGCCTCTCAAAAAGCATCATAAAAATGATTTTCTCGGCTCCGATGCGCAGTTATTTCAGTGCGTGTCAAATTAGCCCGGGCTGAAGTAGACGACGGGGGGGGCTGAAGCCCGGTGAGCCCAATGGGTGTTGCGCGCCTGGCTGAAGAACCCATAGAGACTCCCGACCTGAGTGGAGCATATTTTCAGCCCACTCATGCCAATCCGTGCGCTGCTCTCATAATATGAGAGCAGAGTGGGGATTGCATAGGGCGTCTGTGACGTAGTCCTAGTGTTGTCCCAGAGTCTGCTGAGACCTGGAAAACCTAGGCGCGGCTTGGGACGCTGTCGGGAGCTGCATGTAAGATTTCCTTTCAAAAAAATATTATTATTAAACTCCCTCCCCCCCAAGTTCCTCGTCCCTTGCCCCTCCAGACCCCCACCCTACCACTTTTTATTTGTGGAAGCCGCCACTGAATACTCCATTGAATCCTTGGCAGCCTCGTACATTTTGGCTACAAAAAGCAGGGAGTTTGAGATCACCTGAGTACTGAAAGAATCAACATTGGTTTCTTTTATTCAGATATACTATTTGATGTCTATCAGTCACATCATCACCATACCTATGTTTCCCTCCTGTCATCTAACCCTACCGATCATAAACTTGAACCATTTCTTTAACTTCCACACTGTTCTTTCATTGAATAGAATGTTCTTTTAAAGGATGTTCCATTGCCAGTGCTTTATCTCAAGATATCTATTTAACGGTAGGACTCAGTATTCTATCCGTGTCTGATGTTACCATGCATAATGCACTGTTCGTTCGTTTCTAATTGCCAAAATCATAAATAGCATACAAATTATATTTCATTTGCAGATTGAAAGAAAGGATACATTTAAATTGTGAACATTGCCAGTGTCATCTATTTTCGGTGATGCCCACCTCCTTTGGGGTATGATTCATCATTAGCATGTTTCATGAATTTATGCTCACTAACATTCTCTGTTCCGCTCAGTTATCTTTTTCCACTCCAGAATCACTCTGGTGGTATAATTAAATGTACTCGTCAATAAAATTAGCTATTTGTACAGCATATTTATCAAAATTAACCCAAAAATAAAATCTATTTATTTAAGATATAATTACGTGAATAAACAGTTTTGGAAGGGAAATTATCTTGTTTTACAGTAGTCAAACACCATCTCAAAAATATTAATTAAGGCAGTCTTTAAGTGCGAACCCAAAACTACAAAACATTACCCCCAGGTCCATCCTGACCTCGTCCCATTCCTTAAAATATGGAGATAACCATCTCCACGACAGAAAAAAAGAAAAGGAACATGCTGGGATACCCTACCTGCTCCCTCCCACTGGGAGTACATAAGCAGTACCAGCCCAGCATGCAGCCTGTTTTTTTTTTCTGTCTCCGACAGAATGGATGTTCGAGTGTGCTGTGATATGTTATACTTACTGGATTCTTCTCCCGGCCTGCGCCCGCTCCTGCTGGGCTGGGGTGGCATGCTGGTCCTTCTCTGCTTCCCCTGCCCGGCTGCCTGGCTTCGCGGGCAGGGGTGCTGCTTCCTGGTGTGTCTGCCTCCCGGCCTGCCTGGCTTGCTGGGTCGCGTGGCTTCTTCCTGGCTGCTTTCCGGATTGACGGCCCTTTGCGGCTGGTGCGCCGTCATCCCGCTGTTCTTCCGGGTCGCCTGGGCGCGTCTCCCCGAGCTTGGCCGGGTGGGTGACGCGCTGCTCCTGTGGCTTGAAGGCGAGGCGCTGGATGGATTCTCGTACCGGCTGGGTGTGTGGGGGCCTTGTTTCGTGGTACTGAGGCCCCCTCTGCGGGTGAGTCCCGCTTTGCGGTGTTTGCTCTGTGCTTGTCCTTTTTTCCGCTTCACCGCTGCCCTCGCTCGCCCGTAACGCATTGGGTTATAGCTGAGGATGTCTGCTTTGTCTTGTATGCGATGCGGATGTCCAAACAAATGCAGGTTTTCATGCTTTTATGTACGTTGTGGGCTGTGCTTTGCTCGAAACTGTGGTTTCTGACACTTCCTCGTTTGTTGCGGGCAGACTGGGGTTCGGTTCCCTGGTGTGCCTGTCTGCATGTGAGGTTCTCATTGCCGGCCTCATTCAATGGCGCCATGTGATTGGGCCTCGCTCTGCACCTTGTTGGACCAGTGCTTTCCGTTTGGCCTTCTGTGTCCTCATCTATGTCGGCCTCTGTGCCCCGCTTGCGATGGAAGAAAGGCTGCCGCTTGTCTTCCCCAGGTGTCTTCCCCTGATGTCGCGGTGGTGTGGGCTGCTCTGCCTGGCACGGATGTCCTGGAGGGTGCCTGGGCAGTTTCTTGGGGGGCGATGAGCTGTTGGGGCGCTCCTCCTGCCCTCTGGGTGAGTACCGCGTAGCGGTCCCTGTTTCTTTTTTTTTCAGGTTCCTCCTGGGGCTGGTCCTTGGCTCCCTGCCTGTCTGTGGCTGGTGTGGTTCTTGCCTTGTCCTCGGCGGGGCGGCCTTCTCTTTCCGGCGCTGGTGTTCTGGATGGGCGGGTTGGCCTTGCTGGACGTGTTTGCGTCTTTTGCCTGCTGTTGTCTGTGGATGTTGCTGGTGGGTGTCGTCCTCTGGGCGTCTCCCTGCCGGTTGAGTGGGGTGTGTGCTGTTTTCCTGCACTGTTTCTTCCGCTCCTGTCCGCATGTCGCTTGGTCTCCTGTGCTGCCTTGGCTCTTCTGCTGCTGGGGTTGCTGTTCCGTGCTTGCCCTTGGTTTGCCTTCACCGTGCCTCCTCGGCGGCTTATGTTCCGTTGGTCGGGGCGGTGGGCTGGTGGTGCGTTCTTCCTGCCACCTTGGAGTCCTTTTCTCCTCCTCTTGGGTTACGTCTTTGGAGGGGTTCTGGGGTGTTTCTCCTGTGATGGGGGCCCCCTGCTTCGTTCGGGTTGGCCCCTGCCTTTTGGCTCTCTTTGGAGTGCTCCGGCCTGACTTTTTGGGGGGAGGGGTCCCCTGTTGCTCGGGCCCCCCTGCTCTGTGCTTGCTCTGCCCCTGGTGGGTGCGCTTGTGCCCTTGGAGGGGTGTGCGTTTCCCCTTATTTTCTTTTTTGGGGTTGGGCTGTTCTCGCTTCCTGCCTGCGCCCTGAGTCCCTGTGTTCTTTGTGTTCCGGGGTCGCGTATGTTTTCTCCAGTGTGCCTTTGGCATGCCTCTTGGGTTGGCTTGCCCTTGTGCCTTGGCTTGGGCTTTTTCTTTCTGTTCCCCTGGCCTGAGTGCTGTTTTGGGGGTTCCGGTTGGGCCTTGACGGGCTCGTGTGCTGTCCTTCGCCTGCTGCTGCGGCTCCCTGTGCTTTCTGTTTCCGGGGTTCTGGCTGGATTTCTTTGCTGTCCCCGTCTGGCCTCTCCCTCTGGCGCTTGCCGTTTGGTGTGGGTCGTTTGCCGCTTGTGCTGTGCTCTGCGGCTGTGTTACCCTGTGGCTTTGGCTTCTGGTCCTCCTGCTGCCTGGCCGTCCCTGGTGGGGTGTCTTCCTGCTGGGCCGTGACTCGCTTTCTGCGGCCTTCTGTCCTTCGGTTCCTGGCGTTCCTGTGGGTTCGGTCCTGGTACGTGCCTGTCGGTTTCCTGAGGTATCTGCTGCTGGTCGCATCTTGCTTCCTCTCAGGTGCTTTGCTTGGGCCCTGCTCGGGCCTTCTGGCTTTCGGCGGGTTTCCTGTGTCCTCCCCTTGTTTCCTTGTTGGGGGGGGGGCTGTTGGGCCCTTCCTCTGTCCTGGTGGCGCCTTGTCCTGGTTCGGGTTGGCTCCGGGCCGGGCTGGTTGTGCTCCTGGTGGGTCCTGTTGTTGTGGGTTTGTTTCTCTCCTTCTGCCTGGTGGGGTTTGGTTTCCTGTTGAGGTTTCCTTCTCCCCTCTTGTTTCTCTGGATGGTGTGTTGTTCTGTGGGGCTTTGCTTCGCTGGCCGCTGTTGCCTCCGGTGGAGGCTGGGTCTTTGGCTCTGCCTTCGGTGGGCGCTTGTTCTTCGTGTGCCTGGCTCCTGTGCCGCGCCCTGTCTGCCGGTCCTGGCTGGGCTGTGCCCTTTCCCTGCTGGTGGGTTTTGGGTGTCGGTCTCCCCGGGTGTGTGGCCTCTCTGCGCCTTCCTTTCGCCCCTTGGTTCCTGCCCTTCTGCTGGTTTGAGCGGGGTGGGTGCCTGTCTGGGTACCGGCCTGCCTGCCTGCCTGCCTGCCTTTTTCGCTGTTGGGCGCTTTTTGCTCCCTTCGGGTGCTTTTGCTTGCCCCGTGCTCATGGTGTTTGCCTTCTGGTGGTGTCTCCCCCTGGTTTCCGGGGGAGTGGGGCGGGGGTTGGGTTTGTTGTGGCCTTCCTCTGTCCTGGTGGGCCTTGGCCTTTTTGGTGGTGTTGGCTCGGGTTTCTTCTTGCCTAATGCCCTGTTTCCCCTCTTGTGCCCTGCCCTGTTGGCCGTGCCTTTTTGCTCCTTGTGGGGTTTGGGTGTCTGCCTCCCCTGGTGTGTGGCCGGTTTTCTGCTTCCCACCTCTCTCGCTCTGCCTTGGGTTGCGGTTGGCTTTGCTTCAGTTTTGGGGCTTTGGGGGGGCCTGGCGTTGGCCCTGTGCCCAACGCGGGCTGTTTTCGGCCTGTGCCCTTTGCTCTCTCGTTGGTGCAGGGGTGTCCCTTCCCGCTCCCTTGTGGAGTGGTGCGCCTTGGGCTTCTTTGGGCTCCTGTTGCTTGCTTTCGGTGCCGGGTTTTTTTCCCGTGTGCTCTGGAGGCCGAGGCTCTGCCTCTGTTGGTTTTGCCTTTCCGGTCCCTGTTTTGGCATCCTGTTCGCTTTACGTTTGGGTGTCAGGTGCGCCTCTTGGCTTGCTTCTGTTGGGCATTGTGCTGTGGGGCCCTTCTTTGCTTCGGGTCCTTATTTTTTTGGTCCCTGCTGGGTTCCTTTCCTGGCTGCTCCTTCTCTTGGGCTTTGTCACGGTCCTGGGTTGGTCTTCGGTCCTTTCTGGGTCCGCTCCCTTCGGTTGGCTGCAGCGCTGGGTCCATTGTGTGGTCTCTGGGCTTCCTTCCTCTGTTTCTCCTTTCTCTGGGAGGTCTGGCTGTGGTTGGCTGTTGTGCCTTTCCTGTGCCCCTTCCTGATTGGGGGTTCCTTTTTGCCTCTCCTTCTGGGTCCTGGTGGTGCGGTGTTGTGTGCCTCCTGGCTGGCTGGCCTGCCTGTTCTACGGCTGGTTTCTTGGGGTTTGGCTGTGGGCCTTGTTGTTGGCCTTCTGCCTTTGGGGTTTCGCCTTCAGTGGTTCCGTGGTGTATCACTTTTTCCTCCTGGGGGTCGGTTCCTCCTGTCCGGTTCTGGGGTTTTGGTTTCCCTAGTTCCGTGTGGGCCTTTGTTGTCTTTCTTGGCTGCGCCCTCGTTTTTGCCCCGGTCTTGGTCGTTTTTGGGGCGCTGGGTTCTCCCGGTTGGTTGTCCTTTTGGGTGCTGCTGCTCTGCGGAGTCTCTGCGGGGGTTGGCCTTTGGTTGGTCCTGCCCTGTGGCCTGGTTCCTCTGTGGTTCCCTGTTGCTGCCCTCTTTTCGGTTCTGCTGGGGGCTTCCCCTGCTGTGTTGGGGTTGTCCCTCTGCTTTGTTCCTTCCTGTTCCTTCGGATCGTCCGCCCTGTGCGGGCGGTTCTTTTCTGCCCTTGTCCTTTGGGATGGTTTGGCCTGTTGGTCCCTGGTTGTTTGGCGGCCTGGGTCCGGGGGTTTCGCCCTTGGGGGCTTCTCGCTGGTTGTTTGCCCTTTCCTGGCTCCGTTCTCTGTTGGGGCGCGTGCGCTTCTCCTGGGCTTCCTTTGGTCATGGAGGGGGGGCCTTGGTTTTGGCTCCTCTGCTTGCTCCCTTGGGGGCTTGGCTCTGCTTCTGTGCCTCCCTTCTGCGTGGCTTTCCCCTTCTGGCCTTTGGGGTCTTGGTTTGGGCCTCTGGGGTACTGTTTTTTGGTCTGGTGCCCTTGTTGTTGGTGGGGTTCCGGAAGGCCGGGTTCTCTGCTTTGGTATTCTCCATATTTTAAGGAATGGGACGAGGTCAGGAGGGACCTGGGGGTAATGTCCTATTACTTACCGGTAGTCTTCATTACTCCTGGTCCCGTTGACCTTGTCCCATTCCTTACTTCCCTCCCTCCCTCCCTTGCGGCCGGCCTTCCTGTTGTTGGCTTGGTGTTTTCAGGCTGCATGCTGGGCTGGTACTGCTTATGTACTCCCAGTAGGAGGGAGCAGGTAGGGTATCCCAGCATGCTCCTTTTCTATTTTTCTGTCGTGGAGATGGTTATCTCCATATTTTAAGGAATGGGACGAGGTCAACGGGACCAGGAGTAATGAAGATTACCGGTAAGTAATAGGACATTCTTGTATCTGATTTACCAGTGTATAGCTAATTAGCAATCACTGAACAAATACCTGTTTGCAATCGTAAGTGGTGTTATGCTTATGGAACATGCTCATAAATATTTCAAATTTGGATTTTCCTCTGATAATTTTCATCAGGTCAAACCTCCAAAACTTTAATTGGGGAAAAGTCCAAGTAGATACCTGGACGGTACGCAGACATAATATCGAACTTTTAATATCGAAGTGACATAATATCGAAGTTTAAATATCGATGATGAAAAATATCGGAATCACAAATATCGATTACAAAAATATCGTAATAAGTATGTGTGCTGAAATATCGATAACAAAAATATCTAAGTAAAAATATCGTTGTAAAGAAATATCGATAAATAGTAAAAATATCGAAATAAAATATATAGTAATAATTATGTAGTAATATGTGTTATTGTTGTGTAATAATTAATAATATTTACAATTTATTAATAGTAATGTGTACCTATAAAATATAATAAATAAAAAAAATAAAACATATATAAATTTAGGAGCGGGATGTTGGGTTAATAGGGGATAAGGGTGGGGAGTGTATTAAAAATGTATATATTATAAATATTAAATTGCAGATTTTTTATTTTAATTAGAAAATATATTAAAAAAAACATTTAAATATAAATTTTATATAAAAATTAATTAATTGATATATAAATTTAGGAGCGGGATGTTGGGTTTATAGGGGATAAGGGTGGGGAGTGTTTTAAAAAAAATTATATATATTTTTTTATTTAATTGAAAAAATATAATACATTTAAAAAAACATTTAAAAATTAAAAATGTAATATATTTTAAAATAATTCAAAATTTTTAAAATATGTTTTCAAATATATTTTTTTAGAAATTTGATATTTGAAATAGATGTTATTTTATAATAATTATTTTAAAATAATATAATATAAAAAATGTTTATAAATAAATATATTTAAATAAGAGAAAAAATTTAAAATGGTTAAATAATTCTACATAAAAAAAGTGTTTTACATTTTAAATTTATTGGGAATGTCTTTTTAAAAAAAAATATATATATTTTATAATTTAAAAATATATATTTTTAAATTTTTTGTTAAAATATGTCAAAACATTTATAAAACCAATATGTACATTAAATACAAATTTAAAATTTCGAATTTCGCTAAAATTTTAAAATAAATTGCGAAATTTTTTCTATAACATTTTACAATATTGTTCTACTTTAAAATATGTTTAACAATTTATTTTATATAAATAATCGGAATATTTTTTTACATTTATTTGATATTTACACATTCGGAATAAGTATATTTGTTTGTTGAGTCTATGGAGTGAGTAAAATTGTTAACAATCTATATTGCTGTACAGTTTTGTATATTATACTACATTTGAATAGTGAAAATAAAAATTATTAATTAGAAAAGATTATTTTTTAAACATTATTATTGTATATAGTGTTTAAGGTATGTATTTTTATTTAACTAAACATATATATACATGCATTTTATGTACCTTGGAGTGGGAATTTAAAAGTATATGTAAATAGTGTGCTAAAGTATTCCTAATTAATGTAGAATGGAGTAGGAATAGTAAATTATATATAATTAGTGTCCACCATCTATCTCTAATTAATGTAGACTGGAGTGAGAAAATTAAATTATATTTAATTAGTGTCCAGCACCTACCCCAAATTAATGGTGACTGGAGTGGGAATAGTAAATTATATTTAATTAGTGTCCAGCACCTACACCAAATTATTGTAGACTGGAGTGGGAATAGTAAAGTTATGTAGATTGAAATGTCATTAAATAAATATTTTAGTGAAGTAAAATATTAAATACTGTAGTGTTTTTTGGAACAAATTAAATTTTTTATTAACATTAGAAAGAACAACAATAAACATTAGTATAACATATATTTTTTACATTTATATTTATTAATATATTAGTGGAATTTGTGTAAATTTTATTAAACATTTCAAACAATATTGGTAATATTACTTAATTCAAGGAGTACATATTTAATAAACATAAGTATTGTTAGAAGTAAATAAAATGGGAAACAACCATTACAACGCAACTTTTACAACGCACTACCATTACAACGAAATTTTTACAACGCAAAAACTATTACAACGCATGTATTTACAACGCATTTTTTTGCAACGCAGGTACCTTTACAACGCATACCATTACAACGTAAGTATTGGTAAGTATATAATTATATTTTAAATTTTATATGTTTGGTTTTTTTTAAGGGATATTTTTAAGGGTCCAGGGTCAGTTTTCAGTTTTGGGGTAAAGGGGTATTTTTAGGGTTCAGGGTCAGTTTTGGTTTTTTGGGTAAAGGGGTATTTTTAGGGTTCAGGGTCAGTGTGGGTTTTTGGGTAAAAGGGTATTTTTAGGGTTCAGGGTCAGTTTTCAGTTTTTGGGTAAAGGGGTATTTTTAGGGTTCAGTGTCAGTTTTCAGTTTTTGGGTAAAGGGGTATTTTTAGGGTTCAGGGTCAGTTTGCAGTTTTTGGGTAAAAGGGTATTTTTAGGGTTCAGGGTCAGTTTTGGGTTTTTGGGTAAAGGGGTATTTTTAGGGTTCAGGGTTAGTTTTGGGTTTTTGGGTAAAGGGGTATTTTTAGGGTTCAGGGTCAGTTTTGGTTTTTTGGGTAAAGGGGTATTTTTAGGGTTCAGGGTCAGTGTTGGGTTTTTGGGTAAAAGGGTATTTTTAGGGTTCAGGGTTAGTTTTGGGTTTTTGGGTAAAGGGGTATTTTTAGGGTTCAGGGTCAGTTTTCAGTTTTTGGGTAAAGGGGTATTTTTAGGGTTCAGGGTCAGTTTTCAGTTTTTGGGTACAGGGTAAGCATGAGCGCTAAATCCGCTCCGCTCGTGGATTTTGCGGATTTTCGGTAAATTCGCGATCCGCGAACTGTCGCGAATTTACCGAAAATTCGCAATCCGCGAGCGGCGGATTCCTAGGTCAAAAGTTCAAGCCTTGCTGGCCTGTTGTTGTAACTATTTTACGATGGCGCCGGCAAGCTGCCAGCGCCATCGTAAAATAGTTACTAAATTAGCTTCAACAGGGAGCACTAATAGATAAAATCAAGCAGGCGCTCGTGCATCTGCTTTATTTTATCTATTCGAGCTTCCTGTCCCCAAATATAAACAACTATTTTTTGGACTCTCTTCCAAGTCCATGAACCTCCAATATTAGCGGAGACATTTTAATATACGCTGCATGAGAGGTGCCCTATACCCTCTTTTAAGTCTGCGAGCCTTCGAGAATAACGAAGACATTTTTTAATTATCACGACATGAGAGGTCCCCTTAGCCCTTATGTTTGTAACAGACATATTCTCCGCATCCTGGAACTGCGACATTGATCCAGAATTTCAACATACACGGCATTCTACCGAAGTTATAAAATACACGGCGAATTTAACTTCTGATGCAAGAAGACACATTATGTGCGTCTGTAAACTACCGCGTTACCAAAATATTGGCCAACACCAAAAAATCTATATTTTTTGTTGTATATCCCCCAGCTCCCCCATTCCTAGATCTATGTCTGTAAGCCCGTACTCACTGAGAAAAGTGGCGTGCTCTTCCGAAAGAAAGTGTTCGTTTGAAAGTTTGCAGCCGACGCCCAAAACGCCGCTTTATATTTCCGCAATGTGACAAGCACCTGGTGTTCACGCAATGTGTATCCCAAGGGAGTCTCTACAAATTATACCCCCGGCTACACCCTTATTATATTAAACTACGAATATATGACAATGATACGTACATCATTTAAATTATTTACTGCAATGTAGCAATTTTCAAAGTGCCCAATTTTGTTTCTTTACTGCGTAGGTCACCATATAAGTATAGCCCTTCAGCGCTAGTATCTTCCGGTTAGAAGTTTCCCCAGGGGATGTATCCAAAGCATGGTCTCCCATGCGGTCACCCTGTAAACATTCCTGGCACAAAATTAAACCTCAACCGGAAGCACTTACAGATATCATGTAAGCATGAGCCCTAGTTGAAGCTTAAATTCAGTGACTCATTTATCGGCCCCAAAAACAATTGTGAGCGTTGTCAAGGCTGGGCAGCTGTCTCTCATCGGTATCTGACCTTTTATGCACACAAGAGGCATGTGCACTCGCATGGAAGCCCCGCCCCAAATCCGCAATTACGAAAATCCGCAAATACGCGGATTTTGCGGATCCACGATCCGTGAATATGCAAATTCGTGAATCGTGGATCCGCCCATGCTTAGTACACGGGTATATTTAGGGTTCAGGGTCAGTTTTCAGTTTTTGGGTAAAAGGGTATATTTAGGGTTCAGGGTCAGTTTTCAGTTTTTGGGTAAAGGGGTATTTTTAGGGTTCAGGGTCAGTTTTCAGTTTTTGGGTAAAGGGGTATTTTTATGGTTCAGGGTCAGTTTTCAGTTTTTGGGTAAAAGGGTATTTTTCGGGTTCAGGGTCAGTTTTAGGTTTTTGGGTAAAGGGGTATTTTTAGGGTTCAGGGTCAGTTTTCAGTTTTTGGGTAAAGGGGTATTTTTAGGGTTCAGGGTCAGTTTTCAGTTTTTGGGTAAAGGGGTATTTTTTGGGTTCAGGGTCAGTTTTGGGTTTTTGGGTAAAGGGGTATTTTTAGGGTTCAGGGTCAGTTTTGGGTTTTTGGGTAAAGGGGTATTTTTAGGGTTCAGGGTCAGTTTTGGGTTTTTGGGTAAAAGGGTATTTTTAGGGTTCAGGGTCAGTTTTGGGTTTTTGGGGTACAGGGGTACAGGGTTAAAATAAATTTAAATTTAAATTAATTTAATTAAATTAAATTACATTAAATCAAATTAAATTATATTATTTTTAATTATTAAAATTTAAATTAAATTAATTAAATGATAATAAATTACATTAAATTATATTACATTTAATTAAATTATATTATTTTCTAATAATTTAAATTAACAAAATTATTATATACTTACCATACTTACGTTGTAATGGTATGCGTTGTAAAGGTATCTGCGTTGTAAAAACATGCGTTGTAAATACATGCGTTGTAATAGTTTTTGCGTTGTAAAAATTTCGTTGTAATGGTATGCGTTCTAAACGTATGAGTTGTAACGTCATACATCCAAATAAAATATACTGTTTGAAAAATACATATACAATGTATATATTCAAATACATGTTGTTAGAAAACAATAGTTTAGTATTTATATTAATATAAATATATTAATATTACATTTTGTAACAAACATTTTAATTGAAGAAAATATTGTAGAATAGATTTATTTTTATACATTTTGTTAAACATTTTGTTAATTTTTTTTGACACCATTTCAACATTTTTACAATTATAATAATAAATATTATGTATTTTATAATATTTATTTTTATAATTTTACAAATTGTGTACATTTTTCTAAGTAATTTAATACAAATTAAAAATTACTATTTTTTCATAGTATTCCTTGGTTTATTAAATTAACAAATACTTTGCTTGCATTAAATAATAAGGTTTATTTAATATGTTTTAACTGTGTTTTGAATTAATTTTGAGAGTAGTTTGGTCGTATTTAGTGTTGTTAGAAGTAAATGTGTTGTATTGGCGATTATGATATGTTGTGTTTGCGGATGTACATTTAACGTACTTTTTAGTGTTGTATTGCCTTGTGTGTAGAGTTAGTGTTTCGATGTTTAAGTTTATTATTCGAAAAATTATGTTGCTATTACTTTTAGTAGGAGTGTATGTGTTATTTTATGTGGGTAGGAATATTTCTTTTATGTCTTTCACTTGCAGGAGTTCCTGATGTCCGAAGGAAGCGTTTTTTTTGGGGAGAAGTGTTCATTAGTTTTATTAACTAATAGTTTGTAGACACTTCTTCAAATTTTTCGGCTTTCCTGGAGCGTTTTTTCTACATTTTTACATTTTTCGGGTTTTTTATGGTATTTCGAAAGAGCTTCGTGGAATGGATTTATCTATTTTGGGACAGTTGTATTTTTTCATTTTTTTTGGGGTAACTGGTATTCGAAACTGGATTATTTTGGTGGAAATGGATTCTACATCATTTGGAATATCTTTGGTAAGTTTTTTTACATTTTTATAATTGTGGGTGGGTAATGTTTTAATGAATATTGTTTAGTTTTATTTATTTCAAACATAATTAATGTGTGTATATATATTTAATTATATAATATATATTCCATACATTAATTTGTTTCGAGATAAATTATATGAATGTAATATTATTGTATTAGAAAATTTTTCTATTGAGATTGTTTGTGGCTTAGAGTATTTTATAGTAGTGTTTTGGCTATTATATTGAGGTATTCCATGCCTGTTGTGCTAGGGTACAGCTTTACTTGTTGCTCTAGGTATTTGTGCATTTGTTTTGTTTGTTTGGATGTTTTTGGAGTTAGTTCAGTAATGGACTGCTCCATTCTGAATTCCTGATAACTTTGCTCTTTTTGGAGGCATGTAATGAATTTTTCTAATGTTGGTTTAGTTCGGCCTGTTGATTGGAGGAAGGCATTGTGCCAACCTTCAACTGCTTTGTTTGTTTTAGATTCTCCATTTAAGGTGCTTCTGTAAACATTCCACCAGGGTATTAAGAATTTAGGATTTCTCCTGTGGCCAGATCTATGAAGTCTACCTATCCAAGTGTCCTCAAAGTAGTCTAAGAGAGGAGTTAACTTTGCTTCATTTTGTTTGTTAAATTGGCTGTCTATTAAAAGGTTGTAGTGTTCGGCCACATCTGTTTCAGGGACGTAGACTAGTGCTATCAGTTTTTTTATTTGATATGCAAAAGATGAGCTTGTAGCATATTCTATGCTTAGCGTAGTTTTTTGTAAATGTCTCCAAAGACACTGATTAAAATGATAATAGCAGCCTTGGATACAGGTATGGGGGTGTATTTTTAAAATAGCTGAGAGCATTGCTTGTTCAAAATCCAGTATAATTTTTTCAGGGGAATAGTCATTTGTTTTTTGTTTGATAATGTTTAATAAATCCATATATGTTGAATTAGTTTTATTTGGAAGCAGTGCATATAGTAGAGGTATGTTACAGTTTTGATATACGCCATGTATTGTGTAAAGTTGGTAGAAAGGTCTGGGACAGAAGTTAAAAGTACCGTCCATCATCCAAAATTGGCATTGTTGGAGTTTTATTAAATTTATAGCAGTACCAAAGATTATTATTCTTTTCTCATTGTTTTTATTGTCGTAAATTATAAAAGGTATTTTGTTTAAAGTTATAGTTTGGTCATGAGTTAAATTTATATCACTATATGTTTTAGGAGGTGGAGTGGTAGTAGTAGTTGCTTTTTTGGTACGTGATATTGTTCTTTTGAGAGAAATGATATTAGGCATTTGGGTAGTGGCTGTTTTTGGGATTTGTGGAATTTGTTCTTTTAAAATTAGGCTTGTAGGTTTTTGGGAACATGTACTAGCTTCTTTAATGTTTTCTAATGCTGTTCTGACTTCTATTTCTGTTACATTTGGAGGGTGGTTGTGTTCCCTGGTGTAAAGGACAGTTGCTTCTCTAGTTGTTGCTCTTCCATAACATTTGTTGGAGTAATATTTGCAACATTTCCAATTTACTTTCATCCCAAATTGTTTCTCTTGGGTATAAGTATAACCCATGTAGCAGAGTGATAGTTTCCCTTTTGACTGGTAACAAATTCAGCTCCTTCTGTCATTTTCTCCTTTTTAAATCTATTAGAAATATATGGTATAGTTATTATAGTTATAGTTATATGTATTTTAAGTGGGAATTATAAATATTTATATTGTGCATGCTTACCTTTGGTTGAAGTTTAGTCTGTGATGTTGATGTTCTTTACTCTTTTCCTTGTGGTCTGTCTTTTCTGGTGTTTCTTTGCTTGAAAAAAACATTTATTTGTGTTAATTGTTTAGTTATATTTTTTTGGGTAGCTTTTACATGTTTTGCTATAAGTTAAAGCTTTTACTTATTTTATCTTTTTGAAAAGTGTTTGGATATACTTACTTTGGTAGTTGTATCTTTGTTTGTTGAATTCTGTTCTTTGATATTTGTTGTTAGTGGATGTTGTAGTGGTGCTAGAAAAAAAGAAGGATATATGCATAAATTATTACAATATGTTAGCAATTTTTCATTCTTTAGGAGTTACTGTTTGTCACATCATTTAATTGACTTACTTTGTATTAGTTGCTTGTTATGCAGAGTTTTAATGCTGTTGTAGGTGTAAGGCAATCTGTTCAATTTTCAGTTGTGGCCTGTATTTTCTTTGATGTCTTTATCTGTAAAAAAAAGAAAATATTCATTAAAATCCATATTTAGAAACATATTTTTGGAAGCAGGTCTGTTTGCTGTTTTAATGTTAAAGCTTCAATTAATTAATGTTGTTGGAGAAAAAATATAAAATGATTACTTTGTTAGTAGTTTCGTAGTTTTCTTCTTAGTTTTTTCTGTTCTTTAGTAGTGAAGTTTTCTGTAGTGGTAGGAGATAATATACAATACATATGTATGAGTAGTTTGTCCTTTTTACTAAATGTGTAATTTTAGCAGTTCCTTTAATTAAGTTACATTTTGTTACTTACTTTCAATCCTCTTAATGGTAGGTTGAATCTTAGTTTTCTTGTAGGCGTCGTCAAATGTATCCACAGTATTCTTTCCTGTCTTCTACTTTTCTCAGGTAATTTGTTTGTTGGATGTAATTGTTTATATAGTGTTTTGGAGTTAGTAATTAGTTAGCTATTGGTGAGTTTATGTTTGTACTGTTTTGATTCGTTGGTTTGTATTTTTGAAAAACTGCTGGTGTAATTAATTACCATATATGGTAAACGCTAATTAATGTTGAGCATACATACCTTTATATAATATGTTAAAGAAATAATTTATACATGTGTAAATCATTTATTTTTAAATGTGAAAATGTATGTATTTATAAATTGTTGTAAAATGTGAATTGTAGTGCTAATAGTATTTTTTTAATGTTTAAAAGTGTTATAGAATAATAATAAAATTGTTCGATATTGCTTAAATAACGATATTATTGTAGCCGATATTTTTACTCTCGATATTTTTAACGTACTGTTTATAAATTTTAATTATCGATATTTAAATATTGCGATATATATGGGGTCGATATAATTGATATCGATGTTTATGTATTGCGATATTTTAATTTCGATATTTGTGTATGTGATTAAATAAGTATAGGATGACGATATATTTGATGTCGATATTTTTGTGTCGATAATTTTGTATTACGATAATGTGTGTTTCGATATTATGTCATAGATTCTACCTGGACATGCGTATTTTGGAGCGGAGAGTATATTTGAGCACTCAATTAGGTAGCATGGGTTTTTAAAGAATGCAGTCATTGCCTAATTTGAGCCGGTGGCTGCCCGTGAGCCAGCACTTGTTTTTCTGCATCAGCTAATTACCGATACAAGGGAGGGACAAAACTAAAGCCGAAAGGCGGGGTAACAGAAAGACGGCAACACCGTCAGAAAGGGAGAAACTAGGAATCTGCAAGAGTGAGATAAAGGGGCAGGCAGTTTCTCGGGAACACCCCAGTGGACAAATTCGGCCCTTTGGCAAGCGAAACAGAGTAATTAATAAGTAAATGTACCAGTAAGGGAATGAACACACTGAACGACACAACAACCAACACACTGACTTATTTAGATGAATCTCGAAATAGAGCTCTGAAGAAATCCATGAGGACCAGACGCTTTGGCCACTGTTTTAAGGACACCAATAAAAGACAAAACGAAGAGGAATATGAATAAAAAAATTGAACAAAAATATTTTGATGACGTTTTGAAAATCATAGTACTGTGTTTGATTTGCATTACAACTGTGCTGAACCACTATGATCAAAAAGTGGCAAACACTGTATAGAATTGTGATGCTGAACCATTTTGATTGATTAATGTTCAAGCAGATTTTTTTATTGCGAGGTGAAAAAGGTGATCTTCCAGTTCTGTGCACCATTAAAAGTGACCTGATAACTTTTCCCAATAAAATATTGGGTGCGGTATATCTTCACTTCAGCCCCTTTTTGCATACAACTGTTCTTAGTGTTTGGTAGAGGATTAAAAAGGCATGAGGTGGATTTAACACTTGTATTTGGAACCATGACTGCGGGTTTATGACAAAAGATATGGGTACCAGCCCACTTACAATTATTGTACAAATTAGGCACTGCAATGAATCACACGCCATCCTCTGAAGAACTCAGCACGTAATCAACAGTTTAAAGTTGAAGAGCCTCATCTAAGCTTTAGGCAAATTGAGAAATTTTTGCATTGCCCTTTGGCAATGTGGCTATTGTCTCCATTGTGAGAACAGGTTGGACGAAAAAGAAAAGAATGTGTCAGTATGTCTGCAATGCCGTGATACCTCGAAGGTGGGTTCTTTGGGAAAAAAAGTCTACTATACAATGGCAGTTTTTTCCGGGGGGTGAGGATCATTTGAGCATTAGCATTTTCCTGCCCAGAAGCACCATGTGGTACATGGTAATCCTGGAAAGTTAAAAAAAAAAGAACCTGGCTGCTATAGCATTGAAAATGTGTCATAAAACTGGTGACCTTCTAACACCATGTCCACAGGTGAGTACCTCTCTCAGAGTGTATCACCCATGGCAAAACCTGCAGCAAACGGTTGTGAAACCACCATCTCCCTCAGTATACATGAGGTATGAGATACAAGAGCGGTTGGTAAAATGGGAGAGCTGTCAATTTTAGCTTTTGTCTCAATGCTGAGCATCTCTAAATCAGATCCTAGATCACTAGTCTGTGCAATAGGACAGCCGCGGCCTGTGGAGGGAGTCCGATGGGGCAGAAAGGCGGGGCGGGGGAGGGGCAGGGTGGACGGTGCTAAACACCGGAATATGGATAATTGGAGGTAAGTAAACAATTTAATTAATAAAAGGAATTTTCCGGCATGTGCTGCATCGCATTTTGTGATGCAGGGCGCGCTACAAAATTCTTTTTATTTATTAAATTGTTTACTTACCTCCAATTATCCATATTCTGGTTTTTAGCACCCCCCTCCCTAACCCTTCCCGCCCCACCTTTCTGCCTTACCGGAACTCCCTCCACAGGCTGTGTCTGCAGTAGGAGAGTAACTAGCAATCAATAGGCAGTTCCCCTATCATCTCAGTAGTGGAATAGCAATATGACATAGAAACCTAGGTCATGTAGAATGTGCCGATAATCACACTAGAGATAAAAAAAAAGGGCAGCAATTTAATTACATTTCAGAAAACTAACGTGAGAGTTTCACAATGCTCACACCTATCATTAATTTCTTAAAATACAATAATGTCTCTGGTATTCCTTTGCTGCAGGACGAGTTAGAAAAATTCAACCTTCCTGGTTATCCATATTTCTTAATCCCTTCGTTGCCAGGCCTATTCCCCCTGTTGTAAGCCTTTTTTGGCTATTTGGAGTGGTTCCCGCTTAGGCTCTGTAACTTTTTGTCCACATAAGGCAATAACACCAAATTTGTGCCCTTTTCTAAAGGTACCCAGGGTTTGTGGTTTCCCCTGGAGGGGACTCAGAAATTAGCCAAAATTCAGCATTTGTTTTTTTTTATGGGGAAAATGTCCTGCAGAACAAAAGCATCTGATTTCCCCCCTGAAAATGGTATCAACAAAGGGTTTGTGGTGTTGAAATCCAACATTTTGTACACAGTTTTGGCATTTTACTGGGACATGGCCTATTTTTGCTATTTTTTGTGTTTTCAACCTCCTTCCAGTTAGTGGTAGAGATGGGTGTGAAAGCAATAATGGACCTGGGAAAGCTATACATTTCTGAAAAGTAGACAACATTTTGAATTCAGCAAGGGGTAATTTGTGTAGATCCTTCAAGTTTTTTTAATGGAAAATACCAGTTAAAAATGAGAAATCCTACTACATCTGGCCCTAAGTCACTCCACTATATGCTACTCCACTCTTCTTTAATCCACTGTATGCCACTCCACTCTACTCTACTCCACTCATTGACACTCCAGTCTACACCACTCCACTGTAAGCTATTACACTCTATGCCACTCCAGTCTGCATGCCTCCATTGTGCGACCCCACACTCTATGCAACTCTACCCTAGGCTATTTCACTGTACACAACTCAACTCTATGCTACTGCACTCTGCACTATTCCACTCCATGGCTCTCCACTCTACAACACTTCAGTCTGTGCCACTCCACTGTACATTACTCCCCTGTACACCACTCCACTGTACGCCACTCCACTGTATGCCACTCCTCTGTATGCCACTCCCCTGTATGCCACTCCCCTGTATGCCACTCCCCTATATACCATTCCACTCTATGACACTGAACTGTACTCTATTACACTCTACACCACTCCAATCCATGCCACTCCAATGTATACCACTGTGCTCAACACTGTTGCACTATATACGCTCCACTCTATGCTACTCCACTCTGCACCATTCCACTTCACGCTATTACACTGAACACCACTACACTCTACCCCACAACACTCTAACACACTCTACTCTACAATACTCAACTCTATGCTATTTCACGCTACGTCACTCCGCTCTATGCCACACCAGTCTTTGCCATTAAAGTCTACGCTACTCCACTGTATGTCAGTATTTTGTACACCTCTCCACTCTAAGCTATTCCACTCCACTGTACATCACTCCACTATATGCCACTAAACTCTACGCCACTCTAGTCTATGCCACGCTAGTGTATATCATTCTACTCTGAGCTACTCCACCCTATGCTATTTCACTGTGGGCCCCTATAATGAACGCTACTCGACAGCCACTCCACTCTGCCCCACTCTCCTGTACACTCTCCGCTGTATGCCATTCCACTGTACCCCACTCACTCTATGCCTCTCCAGTCAACACCACTCAGCTGTACGACACTCCACTCTATTCCACTCTACGCCACTCCACTGTATGCTATTTCAATGCATCGCACTCCACTCTAAGCTACTCCAGTCTATGTCACTCCAGTGTAAGCCACTCCACTTTTCTCTTCTCCACTCTATGCTTTTTATCTTACCCCCCCAACTTACACTATTCCACTGTACACCAATCCACTCCACCCCACTCCACTCTATGCCACATTACTCTACACCATTCAACTGTGTGCATTCCATACTATGCCACTCCAGTCAAAACAACTCCACTGTATGCCACTCCACTCTGTGCCACTATACTCTACGCCACTCTACTCTACCCTGTTCCACTGCATGTATCGGCACTGAACGCCACTCCACTCCATACTGTTCCACTCTACGCCACTCCGCTGTACACCGCTCCACTGTATGCCACTTCACTATACGCTATTCCACTCTACAGACCTCCACTCTATGACACTCCACTCTATGCTGCTGTACTCAATGGCACCAAACTCTATGCTCCTACAGTTTACACCACTACACTGTACACAACTCAACCGCACTGTACTCCATTCAATGACAGTCTGAGCCCCTCCACTTTACCAAACCATTCTCCACTCTATAACACTCCACTGCATATGAATGTACTCTTGCCAATGCAAGTCTACGGCACTCTACTTTACCCTATGTCACTTTAAAACATTCTTCTTCAATCTACAACACTTGGTGCAGCTCCTTCTATGCTTATTTACCTCACTATACTGTACTACGCTATGGGACACTGCTCCGTTCTACTCCACTATACTTCACTTTTGCACTCTAGGCAACTCCAGTGTATGCTACTCTATGCCACTCAACTTTATGGCAGTCTGTCACTCCCTCTACCATGCTGTACTGCACTCTACTTTACTCCATGCCACTCCACTGTACAACACTGTGATCGCCCTGTGGCAGTCCACTCTACTCAACTCTACAACACTGTCTGAGACTCTACAATACGCAGGTACACTCCACTGTATGACACACCCCTCTACTCTGCAACACTTTACTCCACTCTATGCTGCAGCATTCCACTGTACTCCAGGCATGCCTCTCCACTCTACAGCACAATACTCCACTCTATGCAATGCCACTCCTCTGGACTCCACTCCATTCTACTAAACTGCACAATACTGTGCCCCACTCTATGTCTGAGACTCCACCTAATACCACTCCACTCTGCCACACTCTGCTCCACTCCATGCAGCTCTACTCTACTAGACTCTACTACACTCTGTGCCACCATACAACACTGTAGTCCACTCTTTGCCCCTACATTGCACTGTACAACATTACTCCACTCTATTCCTCTACACTCCGCTGTACAGCACTCTAACCCACTCTACGACACTTTCCTACACTTTATAAAATAGCACGCCACTGTACTGCACAAGACGCCTCTCCAATTTATAATAGTTTACTCACATTTATGCTATGCCTCTCCACTCTACTTCACTCCATGTCACGGCACTGTACAGCACACTGTTCCACTCTATGACACTTTACTCCACTGTACGCTACTTCATTCAACTCTACTCCACCCGCTCTACTAAACTCTATGACACTACACTGTACCACACCCTCCTCCACTATACTGATGAGAGTCCACTTAACAACACTCCCCTCGATTAAACTGGACCCTATGATTTGAAATATGTCTTTATTAAAAACAAAGAACTATTAAAAATGAAATAAAAAACGGTTAAGCCGACACAAACATTAAACATTTTGAAGTTACAGTTTTACCTTAAATTTATTTTTCATGCACCACCTTTAAATCACTATGGGCCCGACTCACAAAACTAACTTAAGACCAAATCCTGAACTTACTAACATTTTCGCATTCACAGAAGGCACTTCCTCATTTTGGTATTCACAGAAGACACTTACTCATTTCGGTATTCACAGAAGTAAGGACTCCTAACTTTAGGACACCTAAATGCCTTCTGTGAATACCGAAAGTCTTAAAATTACGATTTTTCTCAGTTTAGTAGTAGTAAAGTTGAGAAAAATCCTAATTTTAAGACTTTCGGTATTCACAGAAGGCATTTAGGAGTCCGAAAGTTAGGAGTCCTAACTTTACTACTACTAGATTGAGAAAAATGCTAATTGTAAGACTTTTGGTATTCACAGAAAGCATTTAGGAGTCCTAAAGTTAGGACTCCTAACTTCTGTGAATACCGAAATGAGTAAGTGCCTTCTGTGAATACCAAAATGGTAGTAAGTTTAGGATTTTGTCTTAAGTTATTTCTGTGAATCGGGCCCTATAACTTTATTTATTCCTTGTATACAAATCAAACTTAAACTACTCAAACAAAAGTTTGTTTTCTAAAGAAAGATTAAGTATTCCTAACTATAAGGTTTAACATATCTATCTATCTATGTATCTATCTATCTATCTATCTATCTATCTATCTATCTATCTATCTATCTATATATATATATATATATATATATATATATATATATATATATTAATTTTTTTCACTGAAAAAACATAGGTTTGACAGACGTTATAGGTAGGAATTAGCAGTTAAAAAACCTTTGAAATTCACTGAAAAAAAACATAGGTTTCAGGGACGTTATAGTTAGTTGGGCATTTGACGCGCTTTCTGGGCATTCTACCCGTTACCTGTGAGGAGCCAGACTCGCGCTGTGTGTTTCCCTGCCTCCCGGCATTTTCATCAACTGTTCGCGACACCCGCTGCGCGGGTGCCGCTCACCGCTTTGTTGCCCCATCCTCCCTGGTGTGAGCGGCTCCACAGTCCGTGGAGAGTAACGCGCTCCCAGGTTGAGGTCAGACATCATCAGATTGAACGTGGAGCCTACCGGGGGACTGCGAGGTCCAGCAGCCTCAGCTGCACACAGCTGCTGCCTCTTCCCCCGGCGGCCACGCCCCCAGCCTCTGCAAATATCATCGCTTGGGTTTCCGGCTGACTTGGCGCTTTCTGGGCATTCTACCCGTTACCTGTGAGGAGCCAGACTCGCGCTGTGTGTTTCCCTGCCTCCCGGCATTTTCATCAACTGTTCGCGACACCCGCTGCGCGGGTGCTGCTCACCGCTTTGTTGCCCCATCCTCCCTGGTGTGAGCGGCTCCACAGTCCGTGGAGAGTAACGCGCTCCCAGGTTGAGGTCAGACATCATCAGATTGAGCGTGGAGCCTACCGGGGGACTGCGAGGTCCAGCAGCCTCAGCTGCACACAGCTGCTGCCTCTTCCCCCGGCGGCCACGCCCCCAGCCTCTGCAAATATCATCGCTTGGGTTTCCGGCTGATTTGGCGCTTTCTGGGCATTCTACCCGTTTCCTGTGAGGAGCCAGACTCGCGCTGTGTGTTTCCCTGCCTCCCGGCATTTTCATCAACTGTTCGCGACACCCGCTGCGCGGGTGCCGCTCACCGCTTTGTTGCCCCATCCTCCCTGGTGTGAGCGGCTCCACAGTCCGTGGAGAGTAACGCGCTCCCAGGTTGAGGTCAGACATCATCAGATTGAGCGTGGAGCCTACCGGGGGACTGCGAGGTCCAGCAGCCTCAGCTGCACACAGCTGCTGCCTCTTCCCCCGGCGGCCACGCCCCCAGCCTCTGCAAATATCATCGCTTGGGTTTCCGGCTGATTTGGCGCTTTCTGGGCATTCTACCCGTTACCTGTGAGGAGCCAGACTCGCGCTGTGTGTTTCCCTGCCTCCCGGCATTTTCATCAACTGTTCGCGACACCCGCTGCGCGGGTGCCGCTCACCGCTTTGTTGCCCCATCCTCCCTGGTGTGAGCGGCTCCACAGTCCGTGGAGAGTAACGCGCTCCCAGGTTGAGGTCAGACATCATCAGATTGAGCGTGGAGCCTACCGGGGGACTGCGAGGTCCAGCAGCCTCAGCTGCACACAGCTGCTGCCTCTTCCCCCGGCGGCCACGCCCCCAACCTCTCCCTTCTTTGCTGGTCTCAGATCTACCGCGACGCGGGACGCAGCTCGGGGCGAAGACCGGGCAAAGAGCGGGCCGTTTAAGGCCGTTCAAGGACGGCAAAGGACGGCCCCGGCCCAGTACCCCTGTTTCTTTGCCCTTGATAATTATAACACCCAAGATGTCGACTATACGCAACAGAACTCGAAGTTGCGCGAAAAAAGCTACGGCTGTAGCACAGGTGACTGGACCTATTGATCTTTTTATTTCACGAGTCCATTAGACCATTGACCAAAGTATTGTTCTATTGGAAAAAAGAGTCTCTATGGACCTTGCAAACGCTAGGCGCTCATCTTTGGGTCCTTTGGCAAAGGTTAAATCACCTGCTCCGCAGACTATGAATAATTGTTCCTTACCTATAAACATGCCTACCAGTAGTGTTACGACTGTACCTAATACTGTCGATCTATCGGTTGCCCCATCAGACTCAGACCCGTCCTCTGAAGACCTGGAGGTCACACCAGACCTAGAAACTTGTCAGTCACCTGACAAAGCGGGGCTGAGTCTGAGCGGGTTTAACGATGCGGAAACAGTTCCCGTACCTATTGTTCCCCGGGGAAGGGCTCCTAACCCTCCTAAGGTTACATTGAAGGGTAAAAATAAAGGAAAAGCACCAGTTAGGAATCACAATTTGATTTCCCCTACTCCACAAATGACATCAGGCATCCCATGCTGGGTACAAAATATGGTAATAGATTTAAAACTAGACCTTGAAGCCACTTTAGCAGCACAAATTAAGCCTCTAATTTCTAAAGTGGACAGGCTTACTTCGTTAATACATTCTAAATGGCCACACAAAAAGCAGGGACAAGGGCCTGATCAGCTACAAGGATCCACAGACTTAGCCCCTGAATGTTTATCGAGCACACAGCCTCCTAAAGATGAATTAAATAAGGGTCAAGTTATTGCAGCCCCTGGGAACCCAGTTATATCCCTTGTATCGCAAGCAGGGAACAATTTTGACCAACCAACAACTGTACTGGTTTCTAAGGAGAAGGCTCCAGTTCAGGCGAATCAACACCCTGTTACTGATAATATTAACACCTCTTCTATCCAAGCTAAAGATGTTGCCGGAAAACCCAATCCTAAATCTGCATCCCTCCCTACAAATAAACCAGAAGGGTCTAAGCAAAAGCAGGCGCGTTTTAGGTCCATTAATTTACCACCAGAGGTTTCCCCTTTCGTCGTTGTGTTGACAGCTGTTCCTCCATTGAAGGAGGGAGTAAAAGAAACGTTTACTGAGCTTAGAAATAAATGTGCTCAATGGCTCCATCTACACAAACCCCTTCCTAATAACATGAACGGCGAAATTCTCACCGTGCGTAGAGGGGACTGGGTGGGCAGAAGCAAGAAAACAATAGTAGGGGACGTAATTACAGTTAATTTTAGGGATGTAGGGGCAGCAAGCTACATATGTAATGCACCCAATAGTGGTCCTGCGACTCAAATCAATCCACTTCCTTTGTCTTATTTCTTATCAAAGCCAGCACGACCCAACCCTCCATGTCCTACTTTTCAAAGTAATAGAGGACCTGGGTATTTTCCACAGCAAGCTGCCAAACCTTGGCTGCAACCTCCTTATCCACCTCCTTATTTCCCACATTATGTTAATTTACAACAGCAATTACCAAACTCCATACCTTTTCCTATGCACCAAGTTAAAGCTCCCTGGCAACATCCATTTCATTTTCCGTCACCTTTACCCCAGTCTGCTTATCAATGGCAGCAATCTTTCCCGCCACCACAATTAGATAAACAACCGTGGCAACAACCATGGCAGGACCTGCCCCACTCCCAAGATCCTATGTCCTCTCAATTCGCCCATCCAAATAGATATGCCGTGTTAGATGAGGTAGACTGACTCAGCCCTCCAGAAGCATTGGATTCAAACATTCCTACGCCCTTTCTTGATATGGGGAGTTCTCTCCCCCTTGTCACCCCACTAGCCGAACTTACTATATTGACACCCCCAACACCTCTTCAGCATACAGGTAATCGGGGTAGCCCCGACACATGCATAACTACTGCTAGTCACAGCATAAGCCCAGTCACCATCTTTCGGGAAGATAGTCCTGCTTTATTACCACCAGCAAATCAGTCGGAGTTGTCTGTTGTTGGTGACTATGGTAAACCAGCAGGAATTTCTCTTATTTCCTGGAACATCGCTGGCCTTTCCGGCAAATTAGGTACACCTTTTTGGACCAGCTTTTTAGGCGAGGGATTTGACCTAATCCTATTACAGGAAACATGGTGTCCAGACCCTATCTATATCGAAGGGTATGCATCCTTCTGCCTTAGAGCAACCAAATCCAGCTCGGGCAGGGCTAAGGGGGGCCTTTTATTGCTTGTGTCCACCAAGCTGCGTGACTGTACGGTCAAATATAGTTCGACCGTGGGGACACACAGCCAAGTTATAAGGATGGAGTGTAGGAAGAACATTGATTTAGTTATTGTTAATTTTTATAACAATATCTTTGATGCTACTAGGGGGGATATTTTACTGCCTCTGGAAAGGGAAATTATTAAGGCCCTTAATATTTCGAAGGGAAGGGCTGAGGTGGTTTGGGCTGGCGATTTTAATCTGCAGCCCTGCCACTTGTCTAATGGGAACATCTGTGGCTTTGATGCAGCATCAAATAGCCACTGGGGAGACTTGGGGGTGAGGGAGGATTCTCCCCACTTCCAACACTGCAGTTATGGTTCCACGTTAAATAACATACTAGTCACGCTGGACATGACCCTGTTAAACTGCAACGTTGATAAACGGGCAATAATATGCCCTACATTTACGGGCAGAGATGCAGGTTCATTCATAGATCACATTCTGCTGTCTAGCAGTGGAAACTATACTGATTTGTACGTAAACGAAGAAAGCCTTAGTGACCACAATAGCCTACGCGTTACCCTTCTGGGGCATGGTACCTCATTAGTTCCAGATGGTAAATGTACAATTGACATAGTGCCTACCAGACCAAAGGGTCTAAGGATCAAATGGACTGGTTTAAATTCTAAAGTTAAGCAGAAGGAGGTCCTTATTCAATGCAAGAAACAAATTAGCTATTGCCTGGACGATGACTGTGATTCTGGCTGCTTAATAGATTACTTTGTATCTATGAACAGTATTATCGACGGTATTTTTACTAAGATCCCGTCAGCCAATAGTGGTCTTAAGCAGGGGTGGTTTGACAAGACCTGTATAGTTGCCCTCCGCGACTTAAAGAGGGCTCTTGGCACCAAACCACGTGTTAAGGCGGACATACAATACCTCAGGGCCAGTTACAAAACAGCTATCAATAAAAGGAAAAGGGTATTACAGACCGAAGCGTGGGATAAGTTGAGGGAGGCTGCTGAGACTAAGAATAGTAAACTCTATTGGGAAACAATTAATAGCCCGTTTCTCAATAAAGAGAATGTCCCAGAACTGACCTCATATGTGGCATGTAATGATTGGGTTAACCATTTTTCCAAAATATTTAATCCAGAAGGGTTGACCTCTGAGTTACCACCATCAGATATAAATCCATGGTTGCCCCTTCCAATGGCTATAACACTGGAAGAATGCCATGAAGCAATCTCTTTAAGTAAAGGAGGCAAGGCCCCTGGTCCCGATGGGGTCCCGTTGGATTTATATAAAGATGAAACAGTTTTATGGGCTCCCATTTTGATGAGAATTTTTAATTGTGCGGCTGAAAGTGATTTTCCATCCACGTGGGGTCAATCGACTATCATTCCTTTACATAAGAAAGGTGACAAATCAGAGGCCTCTAATTATCGTCCAATTTCATTATTGGACGCCTCTGTAAAGGTGATGAGTAGGATTTTGCTGAAGAGGCTAGAAGACTGGGCTACTGATTTTAACATCTTAACTAGAGTCCAATATGGCTTTCGCAAAGGCCTGGGTACACTGGACCAATGCGTAAATCTGGACCTTTTAATTAGTAAATATACTGTGGCTAAAAGTGGCAACCTCTTTTTATGTTTTGCTGATTTGAGCAGCGCTTTTGACTTGGTTAACCATAATATTTTATGGGAGGTTCTGCTCGATGCAGGGGCCCCAAGGGAAATAGTTTATTTTTTAGCTAGACTGTACGAAAAACTTTCATGCAAAGTCCGCTATGGGACCCTTGGTGAATGTACCCCGTTTTTTAGAGTGTCTCGGGGTATACGCCAGGGTTGTGTTTTAGCTCCGCTCCTATTTTCCCTATTTATTAATGGTGTCGACCGAACCCTGATTGACATCCCAGCAGATGCCCCCCTGATTGGTGGTAAACCTGTTCCGCTATTACTTTATGCGGATGACGCTGTTCTTCTATCTCGAACACAGATGGGCCTACAACGTCTAATTGATAATTTCATGCAGTTCATCCAAGCTAGGCGGCTTTGTGTAAATAAAGCAAAGACGTATGTAATGTCATGTGGTCAGGCAACCAAGCAGGTAAAACATACCTTTTTCCTAGATAAGACAAAGTTGACCTATGTTAAATCCTTTTGTTATCTGGGAATAACATATAATAATAGTGGGTCCTGGAACGAGGAATTTGATGCTGTAAAATTAAGGATGCTACGGTCTACTAGTAGCATATTTCGCTTTGCCTCCAAACTTGGCTCACGAAGTATCTTTGATATGATGAACATTTACAATGTATGTTGTGTTTCCTCTGCTCTGTATGGGGCAGGGGTGTGGGGACACTGTGAGGGTATTTCCCTGCAGAAGGAGGAAAACAAGTTTTTAAGGAGATTGTTATGTGTTCCCCCTTCTGCTTCCATCCAATTGATCCATAAAGAAGTTGGGATCGAGTATATCTCTGACTTAGCAGCAGTTCGGCCACTCTTACTGTGGCGTTCTATTTGGGCTAAGCCAGAGACTCGATTCACCCAGGATATTATCCTTGACTGTATAGGTTTGGATCACTCCTCACGTATATCCTGGTTAAGATACATCCATCGCTGGTATCTTCTTCTTTTTAACATTGATGTGCTCCGTGAGCCCGAAAGGGTTGTCTCCATTTCAAAAAAAGAAGTTAAGACAACATTTTTTAATTTTCGTAAAGCTGAGCGAGATAAAGCCGTTGGCAACCTTGTTACCGTGAAATTCTACAAAGATTTAAATTTAGCTCCTGGACTCCAATCTTATCTTGTATATGTGACACGCCCCTCTCACCAGTATGTTTTAACACGGGTTAGATTGGGCATTGTTCATCACTTGGTTGCTTTTCCAAACACAAAAACCAGTTCAAACATGCCCTGTCCGTGTGATAGTACCTCTCGGCAGAGTAGTTGCCATTTTTTACTTTTTTGTAAATTTTTTCAGTCCCTTAGGATAAAGTACCTTAAACCAATTTTTATCAAATATAATATTCATACCACACAAACAGCATTGATATTTTTATCTTCACTAGAGAACGAGGAGATCTGTTTCTTCTTGGCCACTTTTATCTTAAAATGTACAGCTGCCAGGAAAAGTATTGTACTATAATAATGTTTACCTACCTGTCTGTACTTATGTTATACAGCTGCCAGGAACTGTTTATGATATTACCGTTTACACTCCTGTCTGTATATATATGTTCTTAAATTTGTAAACTTTATATCAATTTCTGTAATTAAGGTATCATTATATATGTAGAGGTCCACTGTATTGAATGATTATCTAATAATTTTAATGTACAGTTCCCAGGAAATGCCTAGTGAGTAACTCCTTCTGATCCCCAGATTGTCCATATAAGAATGCTTCGTATCTTATAATAATAGGCTGACCTAAAGAGGCATGATTATTTATCACTTTCTGCACTTTAGCCTTTTCCCCTTTTAGGAGAGATTATATGGTGATTTTAATATTTCAATTATGTATTTTGCTTGTATGATTTGTATGTACAAATCGAATAAAAGCTTTTTGAATTGAAATTGAATTGACTCATATAAAACCAGAGAAATTCGCCAGTTAAAGTTAGTTGAGCTAACTATAACTCACGTGCCCGCAATGCACTGCTGATGACGTTACATATTACATCACATATTACATCACACATGACATGGTCAGTGACAGCACTGATGACTGATGACATCATCCAGTGAATGTGTGTTTCTGTAAAGTTTAAATATTTTTCATATATATCTATGCCAAGGTGTATTGAAGAATGAGTGGATTTACCAGTGCCTGAATGGATTATTTAGTAGGTGCGTAACTGACTGTATAAGGGAGTAATGGAATGTGTTTTACTGAATGCATGGGTTAGTGACTAAACTGTGTGAAAGTCTGTATTAGTCTCTCAGTTGGTGTGTAAGCGGCTGCATGGGTTGGTGAGTAGCTACATGATTGTCTCTATGGGTTATTGATTTGTTGTCTGAATATCTGTATGGGTGCCTGAGTGTCTGTGTAGGTGGGTGGTGGTATGTGTGGCTCTGCGTGATTCACTGGTTGTATGGATTCAAAAGTGCATCTGGGAAGGGCTGTATGGGTGAGTTAGTGTGTGTATAGGTGTGTTGGTGAGTGAATTAATGTGTCAGTGGTATATGTGTGAGTATCTACATTTGTTTTAAGGCAGAATATGTGAGTGGTGGAGTATATAAATTACTATACATGACAGTAAGTTATTTGAAGAGTGGGTGTATAAATGATTGTCTACTTGTATCATTGATTGTATAAGACAGTAAGTATTTGTTAGTATCTGCATAAGTAAGTGATGTGGTGTGTGTATAAATAACTGAGTTTGTGTGTATAACTGTATACATGAGTAAATGGGTATGTGATTCATTCTTTGCATGACTGACTAGATGTGTGAGTAACTCTATGGATGAGTGGTGGAATGTGACTGTATGTATAGGTGTATGAGTGCACATTATCGTACTATATTGATGATTAACTGGATGTATAAGTGACTGGATGTGTGTATAGACCTAGAAAATAGTTGGTGGCATGTAATATCTGGCATTGTTGTGTGTATGACTTCAAAAATAGTAGTCTGTATTTTAGAGTAGGTGTATCAAAGTTTATATTAAGGCATAAGTAAGTGCATCAGATTATCACGTGGATGATGTCATCAGTGATGTCATTTGAGATGTCATCAGTGATGTCATCAGTCATGTCACTGACCATCTCATGAGTGATGTAATATGTGACATCATCAGCAGTGCAATGTGGGTGCGCAAGTTATAGTTAGCACAACTAACTAGTATTTGTTTGCGCCAGCTGGTACTGTGGTATGCGACCGGTACGCACTACGTCATGTATGTACAACTGTATGGCATTTTAGGATCCGAACAAAATTTACCTATTCATGCCCTTATATAGGTACAATTCATGTTGCCCTTATATAGGCATAGAAATCATAACCATATTTAGACATAGCTCATGCAGTCCAAATACAGGCATGGCTACTTCCACACGTTCCAAAAAGCCACAACGATTTCTTGGAAAACCTGGCTTAAGCAGTCAGGCACATCCCCTTGCTTGCATTTTGATTTGTCCAAGAATTCATGGAGTTTTCAAAGAACCACCATTCCCTTGGGGTTCTTTGATGACGTTATTATGCCCGACTTTACGTCAAACTAGGCACCTTCTAGGTATAAATATTCCTACACTTGCCCAAGCAAACACACGGTGGTTCGGAGCAGCTCGACTATCTACTTGCCCGACGCAGCTCGTACAGCAAGTGCCGGAGGAAGCCGGCCCTCCAGCTGACGCACTGATTGAGAAACTGTCCTTTCTCTCACTAAGAATCCAGCTCCAGTGTTTCCAAGCTTCCCTCACGGGGTGTTGGGAAATCAGGTCCCGAGACAGAGATACCAGACCTCCTTCATTCTAAAACCAAGGTACGGAGTTGATAAGACATAAAGAGAAATCTTGGATAGATTCTTGGCAAAGAAACTAAACCTATGCTACACCACACATACTTCTTCCCTCGTACTAGACTTAGGTTAGGTACATCGGGGTAGGCGTATTTTAGAAGCACCAGTTGAGTACTTTTAGCCTTTGTTATTTAGTTATGTATTTATCTATGGTTTAGAAACCATACAATGCTTTTACAGTATTATTTTATAATACTCTTCTTGCTGTACGCATTATACTTAACAGCCAGTATTACGATTGTAGCAGTTCACTTTACTTGCATGAGAAAGAAGACTGTTCAATAAATCCTTTTTATTGAAAATGCCCGTCTCTCTATTTTCTCTGCACCTCTGATGAAACAAAGCATGCACGATTGACTGAGTAAAATATCTATCTATTGTTTCCACAACTCTGAAGATACGTTTATTCTTGGGGAAACAAAGTTGTCATGTTTATGCGGTTGTCAGAAACTAATCCCTTCTTGTTTATTCAAGAAAGTTTCTAGTGACCTCTGAGCTAGCTGGCACTCACAATTAAGTCTAATATATTCGATAGAGACCTAGTTGACCTAAGTCCTACGTCAAATCTATAGGATATATTATTCTAATGCGCAGAGCCTATTGGGAATATAGGAACTACACTACAGTATGGGGTGACTAATGTGACGAATGCACGCTGCCACGCCCTGTGTTACATTATAGACGCACGGTGTCATGCCGCATACGCCATTCCCTCATTTTTTTGTCTCAAAACTATATCTAAAACACTTTAAAGTGTATATGAGAGAAAGCGATAATTAAAAATATTTTAAACATTTATATATTTCTAATTGTAATAAACTGATATTATAGTAAATATATTTTCTCAAAATCACATCGGGTGCGGTCTCATTGTGCACTGAGTGCGCGATTGCCATCTGACCTTAAAAAAAAGCATTTCATTAGTTCATAACATTTCCTATTGTAACAGTTCAAAAACACCACCCATTTTAGTCAATATATCTGTACTGCATTTCAAGAGACACACCTCTTCTGCTTAGAGAGCTTTTTTCTAAACATTTTGTAATATACACATATCTTAAACTACACACAACATGCAACCATCATCTTCATCAATATTCATGGTTGGTAAAGTAGCCTTCCACCTGTGATAGCCATTCACCTAAAAGTTACATAACCAATTTTTTTTCCAATACCAGGGGTAACATGGTTGCATATGCTCTCCATAGCACATCGTAATATAGTAGGGGCCAGAGACAGTATCATGCATAGATAAGAACACACGGACACAGATAGATAGTGGAAGTGGGTAGGGCACATGCGCTCGACTTCTTTTTATTACCAGGGTCACATATCCAGTGACGTCTGTGCTGGATGCGTGTGGGGTGAGTGTAAACAAGCCCTCAGGGAATGGTTGCTGCTAGCATCAACTACAACAGTAATCATTGGATCACACACAGAGATTCAATATTAACCGAATTAATAATTTCTGCTGCAGTAAGGTAGGGACAGTAGATGTGTAATAATACAGAAATACTTCTATTATAAAAGAATCACAACTTGTGGTATACTGAGACATAATCAATAGATCTGAAATAATACACAAAAAGATGATATCATAAACACTACATCAGTTCTAGTGCACTCACATAGCCACATCAAAAGCATTCAGCATGTCCACAGCCAGCGATGATGCGTGCTGCAGGAGGGACGTACTAGGAGCAATGTCTGTTGCCATCAACACTGCATCATCTGCAATAGAGACTCAATCTGAATTGTGAACACTGCTGTCTGCAGTGTAGGCCACAGAGAGCAGTCAGCAAGCACCCGCAGCTATGAAAGGTGACTTGTTCTGCCCAGTTTCTCATAAGCAAAGCAAAAAAAAGCGTGTGCGGAGCCTGTAATACTACGTATACATGGTGCAGACAGTACACACTGGAGCAATGTCTTTTCCTACAGGACTACCCCATCTACAATAGCAACTCTATCTCAATTGTGAACACTGCTGTCTGCAGTGTAGGCCACAGAGAGCGGTCAGCAAGGGCCCACAGCCACATGGCATTGACTTGAGCTCTACAGTTTGCAATACACGAAGAAAACAAAACTATGTGCAGAGCCTGCAATGATGCGTATGAGTGGTGCAGACAGAGCACACTAGAGCAATTTCTTTTCATACAGAACTGCGTCTTCTACAATACCGATTCAATGTCAAAGGTGAACACTGAAGTCTGCAGTATAGGCCAGAGGCTAGAGCGTTCAGCAAGGGCTCACAGCCACGTGGAATTGACTTGAGCTGCCCAGTTTGTCATACACAAAGCAAAAAAAAAGCATGAGCGGATCCTGCAATGATGCGTATGCGTGGTGCGGACAGACTGCGCTGTAGCAATGTCTTTTCCTACAAGACTGTGTCATCTACAATACTGACTCAATCTCAAATGTGAACACAGCTGTCTGCAGTATAGGCCAGAGAGTATGTTCAGCAAGCACCCACAGCCACGTAGCATTGACTTGAGCTGCCCAGTTTGTCATACGCAAAGCAAATAAAAAGCGTGTGCGGATCCTGCAATGATGCGTATGCGTCGTGCGGACAGAGCGCACTGGAGCAATGTCATTTCCTACAGGACTGCATCATCTACAATATCGACTCGATCTCACATGTGAACACTGCTGTCTGTAGTGTTGACCAGAGAGACCGTTCAGAAAGGGCCCACCACCATGTGGCATTGACTTGAGCTCCACAGTTTTCAATGCGTGAAGCCACAAAGACCATGTGCGGAGGCTGCAATTATGCGTATGAGTGGTGCAGACAGAGCGTGCTACAGCAATGTATCTTCTTACAGGACCGCGTTATCTACAATAGCGAGTCCATCTGAATTGTGAACACTACTGTCTGCATTGTTTATTGAAGGCAGTACTCACAGACACAACTATGAATACTTTTTCTCACTGCCTCTTCACAAAATACAATAACATAAATTACAGAAAACTCTAAATAAATAAATCAAAACAATTCGAATTGGGATTTCATCTGTCCACAGTCTACACTATTCACTGTTCCTTTGGACTTGCAAGATGAATTTGGTCATTTTACTAAACCTATAACTCATCTGAAAAAAGTTTTTCAAGCAAGTACACTATAGCCTTATGCCCCGCTGTAGCAGGTTATAGCGGCTATTAAAAGCCCTCTCCAGCGTTACAGGCCCAAGCCGAAGGCGAGGGCCTTTAACAAGGGAGAGGAACTTTAATAGCCGGTATAGCCCAGCTACGAAGGTGCTATAAGACTATTAGAACATTCTGCCACTAGAGGATAGAATGTTCTAACAAATAAAACAAAGCCTTAAGGGAGCGCAAGGGAACTGGAATCCCCTCAGGCTCCTTGAAGCCTTTGTTCACAGACAGAGCAGTGAAAAAAGAAACATTAGAATGTTGGAACTCCAGGCTTATACCAGCTATTATAAGCCTTGAGCTACTCCAGTGTTTTCAATGGACCTCCCATCATTCCAATGTTCTAATAAAGCAATATTGTGTATATTTCAATAGACGTTGTAGTTACTTGACTGCTGGATTCTGTATTTAAACAATCACCACTCTATCTGAATTATGAACCCTGCTAACCGCAGTGTAGGGTAGAGGCAGTGGTCATTAACACCTCACAGCCACGTACCATTGGATTTGAAAGCACGGAGTTGGTTGTACCTGATCAGAGGGGGTACACAGAAATCATCACAGACTTTAACTTATGATATCCTCAATCATACAACCAAGACCCTGTTTCAATGTTCGGACCTGCTGTACTGCGATGTACTCCACCAACTAGTGTCAACTAAGTTCAATAATCATGTGCAGCAGTTAGATATGGAAGCACAGAGTGTGATGCACCTCAACAGATGAAGTTCTGAAAAAAACAAGCAGCAGGTAACATCAGACATCCTTTGTGGGATCAAGACACCATTCCACTGTTGGGGCCTAGAGTTGGTTGCACCTGGTCGAAGGCAGTACCTCCATCTCCACTCTCAGATACAGATCTAACATCGTCCATTGTGGGATCAAGACACCGTTCCACTGTTGGGACCTAGAGTTGGTTGCTCCTGGTCAAAGGCAGTACCTCCATCTCCACTCTCAGATACAGATCTAACATCGTCCATTGTGGAATCAAGACATCGTTCTACTGTTGGGACCTAGATTTGCTTGCACCTCATCGGAGGGGGTACACAGAAATCATCACAAACTTTAACTTCTGAAATCCTCAATCATAGAATCAAGAACCCGTTTCACTATTCGGACCTGCTGTACCACGGTGTATTCCAGCAATAGCAGTCAACTAGGCCCAATAATTATGTGAAGCAGTTAACTACGGAAGCACAAAGTCTGATGCACCTCAACAGAGGGAGTTCTGTGAAAAAATAGCGACAAGTGATATCGGACATCGGTCATTGTGGGATCAAGACGCCATTCCGCTGTTGGGACCTAGTGTTTCTTGCACCTAGTAGAAGGCAGTACCTCCATCTCAACTCTCAGATACAGATCTAACATTGTCCATTGTGGGATCAAGACACCGTTCCACTGTTAGGACCTAGAGTTGGTTGCTCCTGGTCGAAGGCAGTACCTCCATCTCCACTCTCAAATACAGATCTAACATCGTCCATTGTGGAATCAAGACATCGTTCTACTGTTGGGACCTAGATTTGCTTGCACCTCATCGGAGGGGGTACACAGAAATCATCACACACTTTAACTTCTGAGATCCTCAATCATAGAATTAAGACCTTGTTTCACTGTTCGGACCTGCTGTACCGCTGTGTAGTCCAGCAACTGCAATAAACCATGCCTAATAATGATGTGCAGCAGTTAACTACGGAAGCACAGAGTCTAATGCACCTCAACGGAAGGAGTTCTGTAAAAACCAACCAGAATGTTATATTGGGCATCTTCCATTCTGGGATCAAGACACCGTTCCACTGTTGGAACCTAGAGTTGGTTCCACCTGGTCAAAGGGAGTACCTTCATCTCCACTCTCAGATGCAGTTCTAGCTTCATCCATTGTGGGATCAAGACACTGTTCCACTCTTGGGACCCAGAGTTGGTTGCAGCTGATCCAAGGGAGTACCTCCATCCCCACTCTCAGATGCAGTATCACATCGTTCACTGTGGGATCAAGACACCGTTCCTCTGTTGGGATGTAGAGTTGGTTGCACCTGATCCAAGGGGGTACACCAAAATCATCACAGACTTTCACTTCTGACTTCCTCAATCATAGAATCAAGACCCTGTTTCATTGTTCGGACCTGCTGTACCGCGCTGTAGTCCAGCGACTACAGTCCACAAAGCCCAATAATCCTGTACAGCAGTAAGCTACGGTGGCACAGACTGTGATGCACCTCAACGGAGGGAGTCCTATCAAAACCAAGCTGCAGATAATATCAGACATCGTCCATTGTGGGATCAAGACACCGTTCCACTGTTGGGACCTAGAGTTGGTTGCACCTGGTCGATGGGAGTGCCTTCATCTCCACTCTCAGATGCATTTCTAACATCGTCCATTGTGGGATCAAGACACAGTTCCACTGTTGGGACCTACAGCTGGTTGCACCTGATCGGAGAGGTACATACAAACCATCACAGACTTTAACTTCTGATATACTTACTCATATAATTAAGACCACGTTTCACTGTTCGGACCTACTCTACCGCGGTGTAGTCCAGCGAATGCAGTCAACCAAGCCCAAAAATCCTATGCAACAGTTAACTACAGAATTACAGAGTCTGATGCACCTCTACGGAGGGAGGTCTGTGAAAGGCAAGCACCAGGTAATATCGGACATCATCTATTGTGGGATCTAGACACTGTTCCACTGTTGGGACCTAGAGTTGATTGCACCTGGTTGAAGGGAGTGCCTTCTTCTTCACTCTCAGATGCAGTTCTAGCATCGCCCACTGTGGTACCAAAAACCCTGTTCCACTGTTGGTACCTGTCGGACTACTATGTTAGTACTATACGGAGAACTCCACGGTGGTGGGCCTCAGACTGGGCGCTGTCTGCCTGTGTCGCGGTACCCAGCGTTAATCTCAGGAGCCTTCTGAGCTCTCAGACCTCGGCCCAGGAGCTTACGCCGGCACGTGGTGGGCCCTCTTTCACATACGGCGGTGTCGGAAGGTGAACTGTGGGGCATATATGCGTCGCAGCGGCCATGCCGCTTTCTAGATACCGATTCAGAAAAGGGGGTGGTGATGAACAGAGTGTCTGAATTAAGCAGACCACTCTTACCCAGTCCAAAGATCAGGGCTTGATCCACCACCGTTATTTAGCTCACTGCCCCATCCCAGCTCAGAACCTGGCTATATGCAAATTAGTCTGTCCCTGGCCCAGTGCATCATGGGAACAGGGCAGACCAAACTACCAAGCCAATTCTTCACCAGAAAGGAGACAAGCTTCCGGGGACCGGTTTCTGCCATTTCAGGCGTCGTCGGCCCGGCTTGCTTGAATCCTGATGGAGCAGTGAGCAAGGGACTCATGTCTGAGTATACCCTTCCACGCTTATGGTGGACAAAATGATTCAGAAAAGGGGGTGGTGATGAACAGAGTGTCTGAATTAAGCAGACCACTCTTACCCAGTCCAAAGATCAGGGCTTGATCCATCACCGTTATTTAGCTCACTGCCCCATCCCAGCTCAGAACCTGGCTATATGCAAATTAGTCTGTCCCTGGGCCAGTGCATCATGGGAACAGGGCAGACCAAACTACCAAGCCAATTCTTCACCAGAAAGGAGACAAGCTTCCGGGGACCGGTTTCTGCCATTTCAGGCGTCGTCGGCCCGGCTTGCTTGAATCCTGATGGAGCAGTGAGCAAGGGACTCATGTCTGAGTATACCCTTCCACGCTTATGGTGGACAAAATGATTCAGAAAAGGGGGTGGTGATGAACAGAGTGTCTGAATTAAGCAGACCACTCTTACCCAGTCCAAAGATCAGGGCTTGATCCATCACCGTTATTTAGCTCACTGCCCCATCCCAGCTCAGAACCTGGCTATATGCAAATTAGTCTGTCCCTGGCCCAGTGCATCATGGGAACAGGGCAGACCAAACTACCAAGCCAATTCTTCACCAGAAAGGAGACAAGCTTCCGGGGACCGGTTTCTGCCATTTCAGGCGTCGTCGGCCCGGCTTGCTTGAATCCTGATAGAGCAGTGAGCAAGGGACTCATGTCTGAGTATACCCGTCCACGCTTATGGTGGACAAAATGATTCAGAAAAGGGGGTGGTGATGAACAGAGTGTCTGAATTAAGCAGACCACTCTTACCCAGTCCAAAGATCAGGGCTTGATCCATCACCGTTATTTAGCTCACTGCCCCATCCCAGCTCAGAACCTGGCTATATGCAAATTAGTCTGTCCCTGGCCCAGTGCATCATGGGAACAGGGCAGACCAAACTACCAAGCCAATTCTTCACCAGAAAGGAGACAAGCTTCCGGGGACCGGTTTCTGCCATTTCAGGCATCGTCGGTCCGGCTTGCTTGAATCCTGATGGAGCAGTGAGCAAGGGACTCATGTCTGAGTATACCCTTCCACGCTTATGGTGGACAAAATGATTCAGAAAAGGGGGTGGTGATGAACAGAGTGTCTGAATTAAGCAGACCACTCTTACCCAGTCCAAAGATCAAGGCTTGATCCATCACCGTTATTTAGCTCACTGCCCCATCCCAGCTCAGAACCTGGCTATATGCAAATTAGTCTGTCCCTGGCCCAGTGCATCATGGGAACAGGGCAGACCAAACTACCAAGCCAATTCTTCACCAGAAAGGAGACAAGCTTCCGGGGACCGGTTTCTGCCATTTCAGGCGTCGTCGGCCCGGCTTGCTTGAATCCTGATGGAGCAGTGAGCAGTGAGCAAGGGACTCATGTCTGAGTAAACCCTTCCACGCTTATGGTGGACAAAATGATTCAGAAAAGGGGGTAAGAGTGGTCTGCTTAATTCAGGCACTCTGTTCATCACCACCCCCTTTTCTGAATCATTTTGTCCACCATAAGCGTGGAAGGGTATACTCAGATGTGAGTCCCTTGCTCATTGCGCCATCAGGATTCAAGCAAGCCGGGCCGACGACGCCTGAAATGGCGGAAACCGGTCCCCGGAAGCGTGTTTCCTTCCCAGTACAAGAATTGGCTTGGTAGTTTGGTTTGCCCTGTTCCCATCATGCACTGGGACAGGAACAGACTAATTTGCATATAGCCAAGTTCTGAGCTGGGATGGTGCAGTGAGCTAAAAAACGGTGATGGATCAAGCCCTGATCTTTGGACTGGGTAAGAGTGGTCTGCTTAATTCAGGCACTCTGTTCATCACCACCCCCTTTTCTGAATCATTTTGTCCACCATAAGCGTGGAAGGGTATACTCAGATGTGAGTCCCTTGCTCATTGCGCCATCAGGATTCAAGCAAGCCGGGCCGACGACGCCTGAAATGGCAGAAACCGGTCCCCGGAAGCTTGTTTCCTTCCCAGTACAAGAATTGGCTTGGTAGTTTGGTTTGCCCTGTTCCCATCATGCACTGGGACAGGAACAGACTAATTTGCATATAGCCAAGTTCTGAGCTGGGATGGTGCAGTGAGCTAAAAAACGGTGATGGATCAAGCCCTGATCTTTGGACTGGGTAAGAGTGGTCTGCTTAATTCAGGCACTCTGTTCATCACCACCCCCTTTTCTGAATCATTTTGTCCACCATAAGCGTGGAAGGGTATACTCAGATGTGAGTCCCTTGCTCATTGCGCCATCAGGATTCAAGGAACCCGGGCCGACGACGCCTGAAATGGCAGAAACCGGTCCCCGGAAGCTTGTTTCCTTCCCAGTACAAGAATTGGCTTGGTAGTTTGGTTTGCCCTGTTCCCATCATGCACTGGGACAGGAACAGACTAATTTGCATATAGCCAAGTTCTGAGCTGGGACGGTGCAGTGAGCTAAAAAACAGTGATGGATCAAGCCCTGATCTTTGGACTGGGTAAGAGTGGTCTGCTTAATTCAGGCACTCTGTTCATCACCACCCCCTTTTCTGAATCGCTTTCTAGATACCAGCACGCTGAAAGCATAATTCACGCAGCCACCTTCGCTCACGGCGTCAGCCTCGTGGCAGTGTAAGCTGCGCAGACCTGGCAGACACGTTCGCCAATCCGGAAGAGAACCACACCCAGAGAAACGTGCCTCTTCTTCATTCCCCTACGCTAACATTGCGTATGCCGAGCCAGCCCACTACCCTGAACATTTGGGAGGGGGGAGGCACGTATGCGCTACCATTCTGTAATCTTCCTACTGACTGTACTATTATGGCTGCGTCCACTGTCAACTTCACTCAATAGACCATCATTGTATGTTGACATGTACATGTCTGTGCTCTGCATGCTCAACTCTGTCTGGCACATCCCCTCAAGACTTTCCATTATATACTTTTATAATCGACAATTACTTACCATCTTCGCACATACTTTGCTTCCATCTCTCCCCGCATTCTGCATTGTGAGGCAGAGGTGCCATGCCATGTTTAGTTTTTGTACATGGCTAGGTTTCCCACAGTATGTAGTGTAGTTGTATCTGCTAGGTACACTTGGTTGTTTGTCATGTTGAATGTGATTATATAAGGTAGCACGTTTATTCACGAGCAGTGGTTTCTCCCATTTACCTATCACTGTCTTAAAGAACATACAGAAGTTTTTCTCACAGGTGAATAGTGCGACCACAATGGCAGTCATTCATTACTGTCCAAGAATGTCCAACTACACGGCGCTTCTAAGCTTACAGCCCCCAATCTTGTATCCTTTCTTAAAAAGACGCCAACTCCCACAATCTGACCAACATTCACACAGCTTTCTAATGGCAGTTATCTGCTACTCACTAACATGCACTCCTACGGAATGTGAGCTGGCACACCGCATGTCCTTACTGTTTCAAACCGAGTAACTTCCTGTGGCAATGTCTATTCCCACTCACACAAACTAACTCCCAAACTTCAACATGACCTTCAATACCTACTTTAAAAACAGATTTCAAGAAACAAACCAAACTAAAAGCGCTTTTGTTCAGAACAGAAGTCTCCCTCACTTCTGTAAAAGAAATTTATAGACTCAGATGCCACGAACTTCAAGTAAAATACACTCCCTTTTAAATACGAACCGTCAATTACACTTTGTTAATTGTTACACAATTTTCAACACATGTAACACTCAAGGTCTGGCACACTTTTTTAACATGGTCTCCTACAGCCTTCTAACAGGCTTTCAAACTGTTCTTCTTTTAATACCAGACTACATTATTTCGATCATCTCTGGAATAACAGGAACAGTGCCCATAATTCTTGCTCTCTTTGCGGCCATCCTACTACTAATTCTACTTCTAAAAATTGCTACGCTGTCTGTGGTAACAACTATGTCCGACAGAATACACCTCTACACCAAGCTACATCAATACTGTAAAAAAAATTAATATTTTTTTGGCTACCTGCCTCTATCTATTATCAAAGCTAGCTACAACATAACATTTATCTACACTTATGCAATATGCGTACAACCATCGTTTATTTGCAAAACTTGCCTATTTGACTGGCAAATGGATCTATGCCTTGCCAACTTCCCAACAATCGCTCCCGATATCCAGTAGAAAATGCATTATCTTGAAAACCATGAACTCACCTCCCCACCATCTCACAGTGGGCAAAATAACCCGGTAGGGGTAAATACTTCACTTCAGCCAGTATGCTACAGCGCCCAGAGCACATCAGTTTACAGCACTCAGCTCACGGTTTACACGCGCGCTTTCATCCTTTGTACCCGCACCTCACCTCAGCACCATCTCACAGTGGGCAAAACAGCACTTTCACACTGGTAGGGGTAAATACTAGGGGTGGGCGTAGTTTGCGAAGTAGCGCTACGAGTAGCTAAGCGAAGTGCACTTCGCACTACACGAACTACGAGTAGCACTTCGCGAACTGCGTAGTAGCATGTTCGCACTGTGCAAGATGTCGTTTTCAATGATTGCACAGTGCGGAGAAGCATCCGGCACTGTGCAATCATTGAAAACGGCATCTTGCACAGTGTGAGCTGTACTTTTCTGCCGCTCGAGTAGATTTTTACTCGAGCTGCAGCTTTCTCAACGTGGACTGGTAGTTTCTCATCACGAGCAGTCGCGAGCATGTGTGACCACTCGCAATGAGAAACCTGACCTCCTCGTGAGGATGTCATTTTGCTTGCTCGCGGTCGCCAACTTGACTGTGCTACGTGCAGTTTGCGTAGTGCAAAGTTGCACAAAATTCGCAAACTACGTGAGCGTAGCGTTGTGCTTTGCCCAGGGTTAGTAAATACTTGGCTTCACACTCCCTCTATAGCACACACTAACCACCTACAGACCTCACTGCGCTCCTACCATCCTCTTTCCCACTTTTTCTCCCTTTTTCCCCTTACTTGCTTCAACGGAATCACAAAATGGCTGCAAACCCTTCCTAGTTGCAACTGCTCGCACCGCTCGCAGCCAATCAGCAGCAAGCTCATGCTTGTAACGCCTCAGCCAATCAGATGGCAGAATTCCCAAATATCGATATCTATAAATTTCGATATTTCTCAAAAACTACTAAACGGATTTAAGGCAAATAAACAAAGGTGTGCTTTCTAGACCAAGACCCTTCTCCCTGCCAAATTTGGGGTAATTCTGTTCGACCTGTAGCCTTGTCTAAAGTTTCCTATGGAAATGAACATGGAGAAAACACGTTTTGGGACCCCCCTTTTTTCTCGGCTCCCCTTGACGAATCAGCACCAGACTTTCAACATAGGAGCTGATATGAACAAAGAATTTGTTTTGAAAATGTAATAAAGATTCATGTAACAACGCCAAAGTAATAAGCAAAACAAACATTTTTCTTACTATGGAAACTCGGCCCTAACTATAACTACCTACTGGCAATCGCCAGTAGGTAATACATACATCTATATATATCTATATCTACATAGATACCTGAGCCAGTTATAACTTACGCCCCCACAATGCACTGCTTCTGACCTCACATATTACAATTTGAGCGTAACTATAACCTCCCTGTAGCCTTTGTTATTTTCAGTGAATGTCTAATGATTTCAAATTCTATTATCTAACTATAATGTCCCTGTAACGATTATTTTTTTCAGGGATTTTCTTAGGATTTTAGAAAGCTATTTCCTAACTATAACGTGCTTGTAACCTTAGGTTTTTGTCAGTGAATTCCAAAGGTTTCTAAGGGTATTATGCAAGTAAAACGTTCCGGTAACAAAAATGTTTTAGCCGATTTCTGAGATTTTGTCTTTATTTCCTGAGTGTAACTTCTTACCTTTGAGAGTGGGTGTGTTAGTGGCTGTATAGGCCTAGGAGTGCATGTATGAGTGATCCTGTGCATGTGTCAGTGACTGTGTAAGTGTCTTTATGGTTGTGAGAGTAGTAATTTATAGTGGTGGTTTGAAAAATTCCGATTCGCCGGCGGATTTCCCAGAGTTTTGCCCACTCCAAGTGTGGAGTCCCGCAAAACTCAGCGAAGTGACGTGGAGCAGAGTTTTTTCTCGCTAGCGGCTGCCAATGGTAAGTTGGCGAGCGCTTGCAAGAAAAAATAATGCACTAGACCTCCTGTAAAGATTGCTCATCGTGGGCAGTGGCAGTAGGTCGCAACCACTGAGCGTTGAGAAGTCTGCTACTCGCGTTGAGGAAGCAGCTGCCCGAGTAGAATGTCTACTCGAGTGGCAGAAAACAGCAGCACCCTCTGGTGCAATGCATAGTTTCATTTCCACTGATTTTAGAGCACAGGACAAACTCCTGGCACTCAGAGTAGCACAACTTATTAGACTCTGCCACTGGCAGAACTCCATGGAGCAAGGCAGAGTTTTTCTGCAACTTTGTGGAGTTCCGCCAGGTGAAACTCTGCAAACTTCACCCAGGAATATTAATTTACTATATGGGTCTTTCAGTACGTGTGCAAGTGGCTGTTTGGCTCTGTTATTGGGTGTTTAGTAGTCGTTTGTCTGTCGCATGGTGTGTTAGTGTCTGTGTAATTTTGTGTGCACCAAAGCTTTAACATCATTACACTGCAGCTATCGTTGACAATATAGCTGTCAGTGACAGTGTCCATCTGTGAATTGAATTTATTCATATGCCGACACTTTACACAGTGATATGATGCTGAACTGAGCGATACATGATTTTTTGTGACTTGTGTGATTGTATTACAATGCTGGTATTATTTAACTTATGTGATTTTATAGAAAAGTCACATTTACTGGTATGTGTGTACCCTAAGTCTATTTTTATAACAATTTTAATAGGAGACCCTGTACAGTTTATTCAGATTGAAATGGTGTGTGTGGTAGTGAATGTGCACAGTACGTTTTTAGATCTAATACCAGTTAAAGCACTTAACTATAGTGTTCTTGTCTCAAGAATGATACAGAGGCCCATGATAGGGGTGGCAGCTTAGTAATATTGGTGCATGAGAGTTGTCCATCATAAGTGTCATCAATTCCTTACACCCATATTCCATTGACTGCTCTCATCACGCTGCAAAAAGAACTATTGATGGACAGAATGCAGAACAACGTCATACATTCACCCCAGAACAGAGATCTGGGGCTAAATCCATCGTTTTTTTGCTCACCATGCCATTCCAGTTTGGACACAGCCATATGCAAATCAGTCTTGACCATGAGCCTCATGGGAACAGTCCAGCCTGAACTGCCAGGCTAGGTCCTCCCTGGACCGGAAACAAGCATCCTAGGACCAGTTTTGGGGTTTCACCCCTCTTCAGCCAGGATAGCTTGATTCCAGTGGCATGGAGAAGACGGGACTCACGTCTGAGCATACCCATCCCAGTCAAGGTGACAAATGCAAAAAGAACAATTGATGGACAGAATGCAGAACAATGTCATACATTCACCCCAGTACAGAGATCTGGGCCTAAATCCATAGATTTTTTGCTCACCATGCCATTCTAGTTTGGACCCAGCCATATGCAAATCAGTCTTGACCCTGTGCCTCATAGGAACAGTCCAGCCCTAACTGCCAGGCCAGTTCCTCCCTGGACTGGAAAAAAGAATCCTAGGACTGGTTTCGGGGTTTTACCCCTCTTCAGCCAGGATAGCTTGATTCCAGTGGCATGGAGAGCACGGGACTCATGTCTGACCATACGGCTGGGTCTAAACTGGAATGCCATGGTGAGCAAAAAAACGATGGATTTAGGCCCAGATTACTGAACTGGGGTGAATGTATGACATTGTTCTGCATTCAGTCCATCAACTGTTGTTTTTACACTGATCACACTGCAGGCTTTCAGGTGACTCGAGCTCCCTCGCAGAAGTGTAAGAACAACAGTAACTTCCCGAGAGGCTGCTGCCAGCTCTCACAACAAAACTGTCTGGGGCCATGACCTGCACTACGTTGCATTGTAAATTCAGTTTTGGAGAAGGTCTTTTTCCATGAAGCCCCTGTCCTGGTGTGTGACAAAGTTTTTCTTTTTTCTTTTTGTTTGGGAGTCGCAACTGTGTCGCAACCCTTTCCGGCACAAATTTGCGGTACCACTGGAAATTCACGCCTCCAACGTGTTTTTTGATAGCACTTAAACATGTATATACAGATTAAAGATGTTGTTTAATGTTAGAGGTTTACTAATAAAGTCTTAAAAGTTGTATTATTGTAGAGAATTACTTTTAAGCTTGTTTGAATACATTTTCGGAGTTTGCAATGGTGTTGCAGATCTCAGGTGACACAGGAATAAATGGATTTGATAGAAACACCTTTTAATCATTAACAGAGGGAGCTTTTACCTCTCTTCTCCATCTTTTGAGGAATGGCTCCAATTTTTTACACTTTTGTATTGCCACTGATAATTTTGTTTTACTTTTTGTTTTTTTAGAGAAAGATGGCATCTGCTCCTCAAGACCACCCAGAGGAATATAGCAGCTCTTCACTAAAGGAAGAGGAAGTAAGACCAAAGAAAGAGAATATTGTTTTGCAATTTTTCTCCATACTAGTGGGGAGGGATGTAAATGCCTAAAAAGTAACCTGCAACATTTGCATGAAGACCCACTAGGAGGTACTGATAAAAATACTTATGATGTTCTTCTAGTACGACAAAGCAACTCAGAGCCATACACACTGATAAAAAGTACTCATGATGTTCTTCTAGTATGATGAAGCAACTCAGGACCATACATTCTAACCATCTGGCATGAGCAATGAGACAAATAGAGAGGAGCCAGGAAGGAACATCTGCTGGAGCTGAAACACAACCAGGCAACTCATCAGCTGCTCAAGGAATTGCAGACAGTCCAAGAACTATTCCTGAATTTGTGAATGTTCGTCAACTTTGCCCGAAATGTAAAAAAGAATTGACCGTAGGTCAACAATCAATTCCTGCTCTAGTTCACACCATCAACACACACATTACAATACTTGTTGCAATTCTGTGCTACTTGTTCATATATACTTTGTTTTCGAGTTTTCTTTTAAAAAAACAAATAACACCCCAAAAACAAATTTGTTAGAAAATACAACAAAAACTAAAAAAGGTACAAAAATGTTCTTGTTAGAAGTGGAACCACCCATTTCAGTTTACGAAAGAAAATGTATATGTTAAATGTATGTTTGTAACTGTGTAAATGCATCTTGTTATGTCTATTGGTGTATTACTCAGTGTATAGATGAGTGCATGGGTGTGTGAGTGACTCAATTTGTGAGCAAGTGCATGTGTTAGTGGCCATATGAGTGAGTGAGTGGTTGCATTGGTGTCTGTAAGGGTGAGTGACTGGCTGTGTTAGTGCCTGTATGAGTCAGTGTAAGGGTGTGTCAGTAGATAATAGGTATGAGTGGGTGTCTTAGTGGCTGTATGAGTGTGTAAGTGGGTGTGTGAGTGCTTCATGGGTGAATTAGTAGATGTGTGATTGATATATGGTAAGTGAATGGGTGAGTAAGTCTCTATATACGTGAGTGAAAGGGTGCATGACTGGCTGCATGGGTGAAATAGTGTGTACATCAGTTGTATATGGGATACTGAGTACCCGCATCATTGGTGTATGGGTATGTGAGTGGGTGTATAGGAGCCTTTATCAGTGAGTGAATGGGCATGTGAGTGATGCATTCATGAGTGATGGGATGTGGGAGCGGTTCTATGGGTAAGAGAATCAGTGTGCAACCAGCTGCATGAGTGAATAAATGAGTGTGTAAGTAGCTGTATGGGTGAGTTACTGCATGAGTGCTGTATGGGTGTGTGAGTGTGTGTGTGAGTCATGTATGAGTGAGTGACTGGGTGTGTGACTACCTCAAACAGTGAGTTAGTGGCCTTTTCAGTGACTGTATGGGTGTGTAAGCGGGTGGCTGAGTAGATGTATGGGTCAAAGAGTAGGTGTATGACTGTTTATATGAGTCAATAAATGAGTGTAAATAGTTGTTTGAGTCAGTGCCAGGGTGTGTATGTGGATGTATGAGTGAGTAAGTGTATGAATTGCTGTATCAGTGAGTAAATATCTGTATGGCTATGCAAAATGGTACATTAGTGATTGTAAGAGTGATTAAGTGAGTGTATTGTTGGTGTGGGTGTGTGAATGTGTATAAGTGTGTGTGTATGTGAGGGAAAGCATTTTTTGCTGTATGGGTGAGTGATTGTATGTGTCAGTATCTACATGGCAGAGTGCCGGATGTGTTTGCTATTATATCAGTGACTGAGTGGATAAATGGCTCACTGCATTGGTGTAAATGGGTGCATGAATGTCTGTATGAGCGAGTGAATGGGTGAGTGAGTAGCTGTAGCGGTGAGTAGTTGTTACATGAATGAGTGGGTGTGCAAGTATCTGTATGGGAAGGTGAGTGTATAGTAGTAGTAGATGTATGGGTAAGTATCTTGGTGTGTTATTGAATATGTCAATGAGTGAGTGCATATGTGAGAAGCTGAAGGGATAGCTCTATCAGTGTTTCTATATGTCCCAGTGGCTCTATGAGACTCTACCTTGGTGTATAGCTTGACTATGTTAGTTTGTAGAGCTACACAGAAATAAGTCACTAGGAAATTGCTTTACTTCAATAGCTAATGTTATTCATTGGCGGGCTAGAGGAGGGAGCCACGGACAAAGGTGAGTTGGTGTTCGGGCATAGCCCATCTGGTCCCCAGCTGAGAACTGCCAGCCCAAGAGGGGTTCTGGCATAGCCTGCCCCTAGTAATCCGGAGGAAAGCTACCCCTCTTTCTGGTAACCTGTGCACACCGAGTGATGGAGGGGACCCTGGGTGAGGAGGCACCCGACCTCTTGTAGCCCTGGTTGGGATCCGGTAGGCAGACGTGCCCTCATCGGGACTTCCAGGCCGGCCCGGCCATCTGGTTGCCCCATTTGAAAGCATTGTGCGTGACCAGATGGCCGAGGGGGAGAAGGCGCGACCAGATGGCTTGGACCAAAGGATGCCAATCAGCCCGCCAAAGCCTTTGCGGTAGGGGTCCTGCCTGCCCATGCAGGGCTCGGGGGCTCAGAGACCCCAGATGGGCCTCAGGCCCGGGGCTGAGAATGGGGGTTCCCGGCGGATCTCCAACCTGGGCCCAAGGCAGAGCTTAACCCATCCCTGGGCCCACTCGGTGGTCCTGGGCCAGGCCGCATGGGGGAGGCCTCCACCGGCTTGTGTCGGGCCACCAAGGGCGCCAGGCCTATGCTCCTGAACCCATACAAGTTGGGAAAGGCCTCCCAGGCCTGGGGCGTGGGAGAGAGCCCGGGGTGGGAGCACCCGGCCAGAGCTCTCATGCCCAGGACCGATGGAGCCCGTCCTGGGTACTTTGCCGCATAGCAGGCCAGAGGAGGGAGTTCTGGGCAGTGTGGAGGTGTTTTCCGGGCCTAGCCCATCTGGTCCCCGGCTGAGAACCACCGGCCCGGGGGGGCAGTTCCAGCATACCCTGACCCTAGTAATCCAGAGGAAAGATGCCATTCTTTCTGGTAACCCGTGCGCACCAAGTGACAGAGAGGACCCATGGCGCAGAGGCACCCAACCTCCTGGACCCCTGGCTGGGATTGGGGAGGTTGACGTGCCCTCATCGGGACTTCCAGGCCGTCCCGGTCATCTGGTCACCCCATTGGAAAGCATTTCGCGCAACCAGAGGGCTGAGGGGAAAGGTGCTACCAGAAGGTCGGGCCCAAAGGACGCCAATCTGCCTGTCCTGAGCCTTCGCCGGAGTGCTCCTGCCTGCCCATGCAGGTCTCGGGGATCTGAGTCCCAAGGGGTACTCGGAGACCCCAGCTGGACCTCTGGCCCAGGGCTGAGAGACCTTGGAACGGGCCATGGCAGAGCTTAACCCATCCTTGGGCCCGCTCGGTGGTCCTAGTCCAGGCCACACGGGTGAGGCCTTCAAGGCCTGCATCAGGCCACAAGGGCCCTGGGCCTCTGCTCTTGAACTCATCCAATCTGGGGATGGCCTGCCCGGGCCCCGGTCGTGGGACAGAGCCCAGGGTGGGAGCACCCAGCTAGAGCTCTCGGGCCCGGATGCCCAGGGAGGACTGCCCAGGACCGATGGAGCCCGTCCTGGGCACTTTGCCGCCTGGTGGGCCGGAGGAGGGAGCCCCAGGGAGTGGGGAGGTGTTTTCCAGGTCTAGACCATCTGTTCCCTGGCTGAGAACTGCCAGCCCAGGGGGGCTGTTCCGGCATACCCTGCCCCTAGTAATACGGAAGAAAGCTACCCTGGTAACCAGTGTGCACCTAGTGACAGAGTGGCCCCCTTGGTGTGGGGGCACCTGACCTCCTGGAAACCTTGCTGGGATTAGGGAGGCAAACGGGCCGTCATTGGGACTTCCAGGGCAGCCCGGCCATCTGGTCACCCCATTGGAAAGCATTGTGCGTGACTAGATGGCCGAGAGGAAATCTGGGACCAGAATGATGGCCGGACCCGGAGGACTCCAATCTGCCTGCACGGAGCCTTTGCCGGAGGGCTCAAGCTTGCCCTTTCGCGGGCTCGTGGGCTCTTCTCCAGGGGCCCTTGTCCCAGGCAGATGGACCCTTGGCAGGCCACAGGATAGGGGCTCCCACACCCCAGGCCATTCCCGAAACCCAGGTCCCAGGCCTGGTCCTTGCTTCTCAACCCAACCAGGCCATGGAGATCTGGGAGCCTGCCTGGGCATGACGGCCCCCCGTCCAGGGCACACAGACCCTCGGCTAGCCGCAGGATGTGGGCTCCTGTTCCACATATTTTTTCCATAACTCCATGGAACTCCGCATAGTGGCGCTACGCCAACTCTGCCCACCGCCAGATGGAAATAGAAAGGACTCGGCATCACCAGCAGCAGAAGGATTACTGAAGGTCAATATCACTCCTTCAACAAAAGAAGTATGAACCCCTACATTGAAATGAATACAACATCATATTTTTTACATCAAAATAAGATATAAAATATACCATTTTTGCATTGACTTGGCATAAATGACAATATCAAAAACATTAGCAGGTATAGTCTTTTATAGTAAATGCTTTTGGTGGGATACGATGAATGGTAAAGAATTTGGGCAGTACGTGTTGCATGTTTAGCATAGGAACTGTGTATGAAACTGAATGGAAGGCTTCCTGTTATAATTGTGAAATTGAAGGGGATCATTACACCAAGGAGACATATGTGTGCCTCTGCTTCGGATTTCCTTGGTGTTCTTTGGGGAATTCTTGGTGTCGGAGTTAGTGGAAACAACAAATTACAAGAAAGAGTAAAATAAACTCAAGTAGAGTAGGGTCCGGAGTAATGTTGAAAAGGTCAAGTGATAAGGAGGTATGTCTGGATAGGGCATTTTGAAAATGTGAACAGAGCAGGAAAAAGGGAGATTCAGGGATATTTCAGCTTGGAAATAGTTGATAGGTGACAACCAGATAGGTGTTGCTTCAAAAATGTTAGAAAATGGTGGTGTTCAACCAAACAGCATAGGGCATATTTCTTCATAAAGGGTGCAGCCAAATCTGGGTTTATGATGGAGATGAGTGACAGGATGAAAGGTATCGATAGGTTTAAGGCAACGTGCTTGTGGAGCTATGTTCATCCTGGAGGCAGAATGGCAAGAGGTAATGGTTCAATGGTTGGAAAGAGTTGGGATTGTGGAGAAGCTGGAAGAAAAAGGTCCATATCTGCGGCCACTGTCTAGTGAAATAGGCCAGCACTTGAGCTAGGATGAAGATAATGTAGGGGTGCACTGGATTGAGCAACAGGGGGCCACTTTTGTTGGCACTGTAATAATGAATAAATGAATGGAAGTTGTTTTGTAGAGCAAGCAATTACCATAATGTTTCCTGCTGCTCAAAGGGTCCTATAAATGGAGAATGCAAGAGCTAGCTGGAGAAGTTTTGAACCTTTTTTCTGAAAATAGAGGGCCTAATTAGCATGTCGGTGGGATGAGTGTCTGACAGACACCATAGCAGAATGGAACCGTCGACTATAAATCGGCAGCTCCACCTGCTGAATTAGAATGCAACCACCCGATGGGCCGTTGGAAACATCCATTTTTCAATAGCAGCTTGTGCGGCTGCCGGTAAAGGGTCCCAGCACAAACAGCAATTGAATACTGTATGTTTTCAATCACCGTTTCACCATGTTGCAGGCACCATGCCGTGCCTGTCACATGGTGCAGGGATGTTTAGGGGTACCATGGGTGCCCCCCAAACCTCATAGCGGAGAGCCAGGGGGGAAGAGGGTCTTGCTATAGACCCCCAAAGTCACTTTCTGCTCGTCTTGTCATGGCGGGCGGACCACCATGAAACGGCAGGTGGAAAGCAACATGGTTATCCCGCCATCATTATGGAATTACTATCCTACCGCCACTCCATGGGTTGTCCTCTGACTGCCAGTATTGTAATAGAGTGGTCGGACAGAATCTATGATGTCGGGTGGGAAGCCTCCGACGAGCTGTTGGATGGCTTTCCGCCTGACATTATAATTAGGCCCAGAGTTGTCAGACAAAATTTCAATGTTAAGATGAAGCTTGTTCCAGCATTTGGCGGTAAAAAAAGAGGAGGATCTGCCTCCGTGAGTTTTTAGGTGCACAGTATGATTGGTCCCAAGGCAAAGGAGGCAGATCACAAGGAGAGGGTTGAAATATATCACATGAATCTCTGTGAGTAGCAAAGGCTGAGGTCATAAATAGTTATATGGATGGAGGACCTTGTGTAGTGCTCCTGATTAAATCTCATCAGAATGATCCAGCATGATTTGAAGGTGGTGCACAACATATTGGAAAGAGCAGACATTTTCTTTTTTATCTTCTTTCAAGTAGCGTGTGACTCGAGGAATGGAGACCAACCACCATTTACAGGGCAATAGAGAAGTTTCTCCCTTTTGCGAATTGAGATGCACAAAAGAAAGCATGTGAATATGGTCTTTAGGTTTCTTGTGTTATTCTTGCATGATGGAATGCATTTATTGCAGTTGGAGGGAATGGTTGGAAATAAATCATTTGGTGGTTACAGAAATAACACCTCAGTAATGATCTTCTGGTGGCAGAAAGAGAAAACTCAGACTAGTCACGGGGCAAGCAGGGAAGATCGAAGGATCAGGAATGAAGAGGAGAGAAAATGCCTGAAAGAGATATAACAGGCTGACCTAATACTATTGAAGGTAGACTCTATGTGAATATTGAGAATGTTTGAAGATTAAAAGAAATAATTCAATTTGCAAGTTTACATCAGGAAAGATTAGAGAGACCCTAACATTAAAATAAATGAATGTAAATGATGGACGGAGCGTTTGAACAAATCAAACACTCACCCCTAGTCAACTGATCTGGGTTTAATCCATCACCATTCTTTAGTTCACTCAGCCACCCCAGTTCAAACGCTCCGTCCATCATCCCCTTTTGTATCGCTTTGTTCGCCCTAAGTGTGGCAGGGTATACTCAGACGTGAGTCCCTTGTTCACTTGGCCACTGGATTCAAGATAGCCTGGCTGATGAGGATTATGAATCCGAAACCGGTCCCAGGATGCTTGTTTCCAATCCAGGGAAGACGTGGCTTGGCAGTTCGGGCTGGACTGTTCCCATGAGGCACAGGGTCAGACTGATTTGCATATAGCCATGTCTGAACTGGGGTGGCTGAGTGAACTAAAGAATGGTGATGGATTAAACCCAGATCAGTTGACTCGGGGTGAGTGTTTGATTTGTTCAAACGCTCCGTCCATCATCCCCTTTTGTATCGCTTTGTTCGCCCTAAGTGTGGCAGGGTATACTCAGACGTGAGTCCCTTGTTCACTTGGCCACTGGATTCAAGATAGCCTGGCTGATGAGGATTATGAATCCGAAACCGGTCCCAGGATGCTTGTTTCCGGTCCAGGGAAGACGTGGCTTGGCAGTTCTGGCTGGACTGTTCCCATGAGGCACAGGGTCAGACTGATTTGCATATAGCCATGTCTGACCTGGGGTGGCTGAGTGAACTAAAGAATGGTGATGGATTAAACCCAGATCGGTTGACTGGGGGTGAGTGTTTGATTTGTTCAAACGCTCCGTCCATCATCCCCTTTTGTATCGCTTTGTTCGCCCTAAGTGTGGCAGGGTATATTCAGACGTGAGTCCCTTGTTCACTTGGCCACTGGATTCAAGATAGCCTGGCTGATGAGGATTATGAATCCGAAACCAGTCCCAGGATGCTTGTTTCCGGCCCAGGGAAGACGTGGCTTGTCAGTTCGGGCTGGACTGTTCCCATGAGGCACAGGGTCAGACTGATTTGCATATAGCCATGTCTGAACTGGGGTGGCTGAGTGAACTAAAGAATGGTGATGGATTAAACCCAGATCAGTTGACTCGGGGTGAGTGTTTGATTTGTTCAAACGCTCCGTCCATCATCCCCTTTTGTATCGCTTTGTTCGCCCTAAGTGTGGCAGGGTATACTCAGACGTGAGTCCCTTGTTCACTTGGCCACTGGATTCAAGATAGCCTGGCTGATGAGGATTATGAATCCGAAACCGGTCCCAGGATGCTTGTTTCCGGTCCAGGGAAGACGTGGCTTGGCAGTTCGGGCTGGACTGTTCCCATGAGGCACAGGGTCAGACTGATTTGCATATAGCCATGTCTGAACTGGGGTGGCTGAGTGAACTAAAGAATGGTGATGGATTAAACCCAGATCAGTTGACTGGGGGTGAGTGTTTGATTTGTTCAAACGCTCTGTCCATCATCCCCTTTTGTATCGCTTTGTTCGCCCTAAGTGTGGCAGGGTATACTCAGACGTGATTCCCTTGTTCACTTGGCCACTGGATTCAAGATAGCCTGGCTGATGAGGATTATGAATCCGAAACCGGTCCCAGGATGCTTGTTTCCGGTCCAGGGAAGACATGGCTTGGCAGTTCGGGCTGGACTGTTCCCATTAGGCACAGGGTCAGACTGATTTGCATATAGACATGTCTGAACTGGGGTGGCTGAGTGAACTACAGAATGGTGATGGATTAAACCCAGATCAGTTGACTGGGGGTGAGTGTTTGATTTGTTCAAACGCTCCGTCCATCATCCCCTTATGTATCGCTATGTTCGCCCTAAGTGTGGCAGGGTATACTCAGACGTGAGTCCCTTGTTCACTTGGCCACTGGATTCAAGATAGCCTGGCTGATGAGGATTATGAATCCGAAACTGGTCCCAGGATGCTTGTTTCCGGTCCAGGGAAGACGTGGCTTGGCAGTTCGGGCTGGACTGTTCCCATTAGGCACAGGGTCAGACTGATTTGCATATAGACATGTCTGAACTGGGGTGGCTGAGTGAACTACAGAATGGTGATGGATTAAACCCAGATCAGTTGACTGGGGGTGAGTGTTTGATTTGTTCAAACGCTCCGTCCATCATCCACTTTTTGTATCGCTTTGTTCGCCCTAAGTGTGGCAGGGTATACTCAGACGTGAGTCCCTTGTTCACTTGGCCACTGGATTCAAGATAGCCTGGCTGATGAGGATTATGAATCCGAAACCAGTCCCAGGATGCTTGTTTCCGGTCCAGGGAAGACGTGGCTTGGCAGTTCGGGCTGGACTGTTCCCATGAGGCACAGGGTCAGACTGATTTGCATATAGCCATGTCTGAACTGTGGTGGCTGAGTGAACTAAAGAATGGTGATGGATTAAACCCAGATCAGTTGACTGAGGGTGAGTGTTTGATTTGTTCAAATGCTCCGTCCATCATCCCCTTTTGTATCGCTTTGTTCGCCCTAAGTGTGGCAGGGAATACTCAGACGTGAGTCCCTTGTTCACTTGGCCACTGGATTCAAGATAGCCTGGCGGATGAGGATTATGAATCCGAAACCGGTCCCAGGATGCTTGTTTCCGGTCCAGGGAAGACGTGGCTTGGCAGTTCGGGCTGGACTGTTCCCATGAGGCACAGGGTCAGACTGATTTGCATATAGCCATGTCTGAACTGGGGTGGCTGAGTGAACTAAAGAATGGTGATGGATTAAACCCAGATCAGTTGACTGGGGGTGAGTGTTTGATTTGTTCAAACGCTCCGTCCATCATCCCCTTTTGTATCGCCTAAAACAAGTTAAACCTTAATGCAAATGCATTGCAAAGCAATGTTTCCATGATAGTAACTTCATAAGTGCCCATAACTGACATCCTAATTCCCTAAACTCTAAGGGTGTGCGTCTCACCCCATTTTAATAGTTAACCTTGTTACTGGTACTACTAATGATAGTCTGAGAAGGTAAAAACATCACTATTTACTTACAGAGACCAGTCCTTTCATATTATGAGTGCACTTGAACATTAACGTAAGTAATCCATTTAATCTTGTGGTGTATACCGATATTCATGATTATGTTGCACCAGACATCACCTATTTCTCAATGTGAAATATATTATGACTCTTAACTTGGGATCCATGCTGTATCTCAGAACATTCTAAGGTATCTTAAATTGTACATAATTACCAAAAGCAAGAATATGTCATACAGTCATTCATCCCTTTATGTGTCAGTCCGTCCAATTTTATAATTCAAGATATCTCTCTGCACAGTAGTGCTTTCTTCATGTCCATTCATTCCCTCTTCATTTACTATTTCTAAAATGGTAAATTTCAATTGGCTAACGTGTTTATGATCATTAAAATGAGGCCCTACTGATGAATTCATGTTCTTTGTTCTTATATTACTTTTGTGTTCTATTAATCATGTTTTCATTTTGCTTTAAGTTATTCGTATACATACCTTTCTACATGGGCATTTTAGCATGTAAATGATGTTGGACGTATTGCAGGTAGCTGTGACTTTCATGTAATGCCTTTTAGGGAGGGTGCTATTTCTGTCCCTGGTATGAATTGTGACCACAAGATGAAACTGGCACTGGAGGGTTCCCTAGGCTATCTACTCTGCTCCGAAATGGAAGATAAGCCAAGTTCTCCGGCACAAGACTACCTGCATCAGGCCTTATGCACCCTTGGTCTATCTAGAGCCTGGGACTTCCCACTGAGCCACTCAAAGTTACACAATTTGACTAAATCCAGCACTCAAAGATCTTGCGAACGGAGTGGAGGCTGGAACAGGTATGAGCAACTAGCATGGGCTGTTTAGTGACCTGTAGCTCTATTGAGGACATAGATTCTGTAAACCCAAAGGGTACCTTTAGCTTAATTTTCCCTGGCATGAGGACCATTCCGTGGTGGAGTTAAGTAGGCACAAACACTATAAGATGAGCATTTGCACTTTAACTTCCATATTGCCATATGCACCTTAACTGTGGCACTTGCACTGAAATCCTCGGATACGCCTGCTCTCGATTTTAAGTAAGGCCTATTAGAACGCAGGGATAGGGGGTGAACATTTTGGGGAAGGCATAAGCACTTTCATGACATTTTTTCGTCCATCCAGTGCAAGGTTGATGAGAATGGTTTTCTGGTGGCCATCTTAGAAACGTATTATGAGCATGTGCACTTTAACTCCGATTGCCCTTTGTACCTTAAACCCTATTCATTAGCTGCCAGGCCTCAGTGTACTTTTGTTATAAATGGCCAACAATATCGAGTAGTAGCGTAGGTGGAGGGGTCCCACTCTCAACTTTTTTTAACCTGAGTATGGACAAGAGGTTTATACGTTTTGAATGTGTTATTTTAAAAGGATTTATGGGTAGACCATTTTGCAACACATTCCATCATGAAGATAGTTTGGATGTAAATATTTTATGTATTTTATAACGTGTTTTATCGAGCATTATACTGCAACCGTTTTTATTAATCAAGCAAAAAAGATGTTTGAAACCTGGTATGATATTGCCGTACCGCAATATGACAAATGACTTTGCCACTATGGCACAAGTGTCTATGGCTAAAGTGTGTCAGTGCAGGAAGAGAGCAGTACAGGGCCACCTTTTAGTAGATGTCGCTGTTTTGCTATCTCCCTTACAAACAACTATACTTGCTGCCTCATTTATGAGGCCTTGCGTCAGTTTTGCGCTTCCGATGCATCACTTTTTGTGACGCATCGGCTGCGTAAAGCATGCCTCCGGTTGCGCACTATTTACAAAGTGACGCATCTAAGCAGATGCGTCACTTTATAAACCCCTGCGCTACATTATACCTGCGTCAGGTATAATGTATGCAGAGGGGGCGTTCCCCTGCAAAAAGCCTCGTAATAGTGACCCAGTGAAATCTATGAGATTTGACTGCGTCACTTTTAGGAGGCTGTTGCGTCAAAATCTTGCGCCGCCTCACAGTGGGCGTAAGACTCACGCAAGCCCTTTCACATGGGGCTTTCCCCATGTGAAAGGATGCATTGCTGGAGTTGCGCCACTTTGGTGACACACTCCAGCAATGCGTCACTTTTGCTCTTACAGATACGTCAGAAATACTGACGTATCTGTAACTCCTTGCGCAATGATCCGTCATATTGTAAATATGACGCATCATTGGGGTCGCAAGGAGGGTGCAATGAAAAGTGACGCATCGGTGTTTTCTCGCAGCGATGCGTCACTTTTCATAAATGAGGCCCTTGGTGTTTTAGGCGAATGAAAAAGATTAAACATGGACATTAGAAGACATCCTTCATCTAAAGTTCTGTCATGTGCATCAATAAAGGCAGTTTCAGATGTGATTTAAAAAAGACAGTTTCAGAAGTGCTTTGGAGAACTGGTGAGGAGTTCCAACAGTGGTAGATTTACTGGAAAGACAGAAAGGGAAGAGAGAACGCTTAAATGTGTAGTGGGTGAAAAGTAAAGGTTAAATCGGGGGGATGGTGCAATTTAAAGAAGAGGCTGGTTAGAGTTCAGATTTTGTAAATAGAAAAATTGTGAAGTATCCTAATGTAGTATTAGGCACGTGTTACAAGGGTAAGCAGGGAGGTGACAAGCTTTAAACATTAGACATTAAGAAAAAAACGTAAAACACGTAGACATTAGTAAAAAGATGGTCCTGTGGATTCTCCATGCTTTCCTATTGTGGCCCGGTCACATATACTGGCTGCTCTAGTTTTAAATATATGTGGAACTATCATTTTCCAGACAGCTTTGGCAGAAATATAATTCGTATGTATACTACTAGCACTAGATTTAAATTCTTTGAAAAATTGAGGTTGATTTGGATTTTACCTATTTGCTTGGATTCACTGTTCTAGTTCTTAGAGAATTATGTAATGAGTGAAAGGTAAGATTTAGAGAAGAGCCTTAGACCGTAGAATGGGACAAGACTGGCCCAGGACTGGTGGGTGAATGACCATTAAAAGGATAACTCAAAAGACTACCGCCAAGGGTAGGTAACATACAATTTGGATGAAACCCTAAGTCTCCCCCATTCTAAAATTCCACTCAAAGTCAGACATATGCCTCTAATTAAGGAATTGTGGGAGTAGAGACTGCAGATGGAGAGGAGGTTTGTTTGGAGCAGTGAGCAATGTTTGAAAAGCTGTTGGAATGGATAAAAAAAGAGTAGCACCAGTCTCGGCAAACATAACTAAATAGCCAAAGGAGGAGTTTAAGATTACAATAGGATTAAAGAATAACTCGAGAAATAAAGAATGTGAACATATTATAAAATCAGTAGTAGCTTAAAATACATATACATTGAGATTGGATGTCTCAAAAATAGCTTGGCTAGCCATTTAGTGTAAAAAAAACTAAAAGGAGATAAAAATATATTGTACAGCTCAACTAATAATCTAAAGTCCTTACTACCACACACAACAGGCAAAATGCCAAGCTCAGAGATTTCAAAAAATATGTTGCATTTTGGGAGAGATTACCACCGTTAAATATGATACTATTTATGGATATAAGGCAAGTGTTGAGCTCAGATGCCAAAAAAAAGGATATTGATATTGTAACCTTTGCAACTGAGAAGTGGAAAGGAAATTATCTCTAGATTAAGAAAATTGGAATGAGAAAATAGCTAGTTGAATTAAAAAACACATTGGCAAATTCAGGAAGTGTTTAATTGCCTTTGGTTCACTTGTCTTAAAATGGAGAACTTCACGGCCACATCGAGATTTAGAGCGTCTACTCATGGGTAATACAGAGAAAGCACAGAGGGCCTAATTACAATGTCAACTGGACTTAAGTCTTACCAACACTCTCCCGGTCCTGGGACCGACCGACTTCCGGTCGGCGGTTCCAACTGCCTAATTAGGATGCGACCGAACACTGTTCGGTGTTATTCCTACATTGCCGTATGGGAGCATGCATCACGGCCGTAAACCGGCCATAATACGTGCTCCCAGAGGGAAATGGGAGGTGCTGTTAATTTCTGCACCCCGTGCCAGGCACCTTAAGGTGCCTGCTCTGAGGTGCAGGGATCAACAGGAGGCACCAGAGGTGCCCCCTAGGCCCCCAACCGGAAGCCACACGCACAAGGAGGCCCTGCTGGGGCCAAATACACTTTCCACATGGATTCCGTGTTGTACAGGCCGGCACGGAAACCGTGCCTCATAATCCCAAGGGTGGAAAGGACCGCCCTTTGGGATTTTTAGCCAGTTCTGACTGGCCGATAGGCTCTTTAAGCCTGTCAGAATCCAGCTTGAATGACTGGCCTGTTTCAATTCCAACCAGCTGATACATAATCAGCCGGTCAGAATTGAAACCAACGATGGGGGTCGCAAAGCCTCCCGACCTCCATCCTAATCGGCACCAGAACGTAATGTGGCCACAAGTAAACTGGTTTTACAACACTTAACACAATAAGTGGCTTATATCATAAAGGTCATGAGAATAAATGTATAAAGGCTAATACAAGGAAGTAAAAGTAAGTTATCAGGCTTGTGCGTATAATGAATCATTGGACCAGGATAGGGTGTTCAGAAAAAATATTGAGTAAAAAATATTGGCTTACCAAAATCTCAAGTAAAAAATATTGTGATACGGTAATATCATTAACAAAAAAATCTCTGTCAAGAATATCGAATTTGAGGTAATTAATATCGTTTTTGGAAATATGTAAGTCATTAATATAGTTTACAATAATATAGTTGGTTAGTTTAAACTATTTTTATGAATTTTAAATGTATAGGATGTAAAATTTGTACTAAATATTGGTTATGTTTTTTAGTAAAGTTACATTTCTAGTAGTTATTAAATTGAATTACATACATTTTTGTGATTTTTACTACCAGAGCAGGTTGTGGGTTTATAGCAGTACAAGATGAGAAGTAATTCAACTATAATAATTAACGATTATTTTTAAATTAATATTATTTACTTAATTGATAATTAATTATGTTAACTGTGCAATACATTTTTTTAATTCAATTTTTATGTGTGGGCCATTGATTTATAGGGGTGCAGAGTGGGAAGTAATTTACTTATAATTAATTGATAATTAGTTGTTAATTATAATTTCTTATTTAATTTATAATGAATTATGCTATTTGCGTAATTCATTTTTTTTTATTTTAGGTGCGGGTTGTGGGGTTTATAGGGTACAGGGTGGGAAGTAAAATAATTCTTAGTAAATAATATTTATATTTGTAATTAGTAATGATTCTTTTATTGATAATGAATTTTGTTAATTGTGTAATTACATTTTTTAAATTTAAATTTTATGTGTGAATAGTTTTTTTTTTTTTTAGTGGGGAATATGGTAGGAGGAACGTTAATTTTAATTAGGCAATAATTCATTTTGTACTTTATATTAATTATTAAATTGATAATTAGTATTCTTATTTGTGTAATAATTTTTTGGCACATTTTTAGGAGTGTGTTGTGTGTTTTATGGGGTTATATTGTGGGAAGCAAGTTATTTATATTTAATGAATATTTGTTTTTTGGTAATGATCATTAATCCGTTGATAAATATTTATATTGATAGTGTAAATAATTTGCTTTTTAAAGTTGAGTTTTAGGTGCGCGTTGTGAGTTTTGTAGGGGTATATGGTGGGAAGTAACTAAATGAAAATTATTTAAGAAATATGCTTTTGTTAATAAATAATTTATAAATAAAAATAATTATTTACTTAAAAAAAAATATATTGTAGTTATAATAATGTTTGTAGTTATTATAGGTATTTAACATTATTAACATTGCAATGTCTTTTTCTAAATGTAATATAAAATATATTTGTATTGTATTTGAATATTTTATTTGTATTTTTTTAACATATTTTTATTTTTGTTTGTTTACTATGCTTTTGAAATTGTGTTATTGTGTTGAAGGAAATGTGTTTGTTTCTAATACTGCATTGAATCCGTAATCAAGCACTTCCCTTACTGTTGCACTCATTGGTGTGGGAGTAGTACATTTTACCCTTCCGTAATCCAACACTTTTGCTACTGTTGCTATGACTGGAGTGGGAATAGTGAAGTTTACCCCTCGGTAATCCAACACTTTCCCTACTGTTACAATGACTGGAGTGAGAATAGTACATTTTACCCCTCTGCAATCCAACACTTTCCCTACTGTTGAAACTTACTGTAGTGGGAATGGTAAATGTTACCTCTCCCCAATCCAACACTTTCCCTACTGGTGCACTGACTGGAGTATGCATAGTAAATTTTACTGTTGCATTAATTGTAGTTGCACTTTGGCCCTAATTTGGATGTTGGTTGGAGTTGCCTCTGACCGACATCACTGCGGTTTCGGAACCGACAGACCTCGGGTCAGAGGTCCGTAACCGCAATTACGATGCAACTGCACATGGTGCAGTCGCAGACTCCCATTTCCCTATGTGAGTTTGTGCGGCAGTCAGAAACCTGCCGCAGCACAAGCAGCCATAGAGAAATGGATTTCCAAGGGGGCATGATTTGTTTTGAAATAACAATGTTATTGAGAACATTCTTATACTCATTTTTTATATTAATACATTTAAATATTTTTAAATTATGGCATACATTAGATACATTAAGGTATTATTATTATTATTATTAAATTAGACAGACATATAAATATATATTAATATACATGTTTGTTTTAATTTTAAAAATAATAATAATTGTTATATTTTCAAAACAATGAATACATATATGTTATTTTATTATATTATTATTATTTAATGTAATTGATGCTTACTATTTAAATGTATATATATATATATATATATATATTAAAAAATCGATATTTTTGACAACTATATTAGTGATAACAATAATTTTTTAGATACTTTTGTATTTTTAATTTTAAGTATAGGAGGTCGATATTTTCGATATTGATATTTCTGAGCCAATATTTTTGTATGAAGATATTTTAGTAGTAGATCTCTTGCCAGTGAACCAGCAGACAGCATGTGCAACTGCTCCCTCATCAATAAATAGTAAACTTCAATATTTCTAATATTTCTAACATTTATATTCCAAGTTCAAATATTGCAGACCAAGAGAGGAATATAGCCTAGTTTCCAAATTAACTAAAATATCATGGAATTGCTATCATGGCATTTGAGGAAACGTATCTAAGGATTGCATTTAAACTTAGGGATTTAGGGTTTGATATAGAACACCATACAGCACTCAAAAATCACCGTCTTTGAGACTACAAAAAGGCAAGGTGCAATGTGTTGTAAGTGAAAGTCTTTCCGACACACATAGGGGGCCTATTATGATGGTGGTCGGAAAGCCTCCGACTGAAAGTTGGAAGCTTCCCCACCATGTCGGAGCCCTTCCGACCAGCTTGATGGTCGTGGTTGGAATGTAAACCAGCCGGTCATCACGACTCAGTTCCGATGGGCTATCGGAGTATTCCTGTAGGTCAGAACCACACCGTAACCCCCTATGAACGGCGTTTCTGCTATCGATATTACGATGTTGCATTCCGACAGCCTTTCCGTGCCAGCCTTTCTGACTTGGAAAGGCTGTCAGATAGTGACTTTGGGGGGCCCTGCCGTGGCCCAAGGTTGGTGGCTGAAGGGAGAACCCTGCACTGTGAGGCAGGCACCATGGGGTACATGCGACAGGGTGCAGGAATTTACACACACTCCCATTTGCCCGTAGCAGCTTGTTTTATGGCTGGTTTACGGCTTTAACACAAGCTCCTATAGGGAACAATGGGAATCTCCATCGTAATCCGTCACTCGGAATCGCCGGCCGCCTGTCGTCGGTCCTGAGTACGAAACAGTGTCAGTCGTAGGCTTTCCGACTGACATTGTAATGAACCCCTTAGTGTATTTTGTGATGTATTCCGATTTAGTACAAGGGGAGCATGAAAGCTGAGTCCCTCTCCTTCCAAATTGTAATGCACATGATCAATGGTTTACGGCTGTGTTTGTGGTTCCAAACCATTAAATGGATATGGTACTGTCAAACGAGGTGGCAGAGAGTCGCTAAGTAGATCAAATACACAGAAAATGTGACTATCCCGAGAGATTGCCAGTGGTTAGACAAATTGCAAGCATTCCTCCCATCACCCTTTGCATGTTTGAGTCACAAAGTAGAATCTTTCAAGACAGACAGCTTCCTCACAGCTTCCTCACAGCTTTCTCACAGCTGGTGGCAGGCTCAAGCTATTTTTGTTCGTGGCAGTTTCTATCATTTTAAGTGATAGAGACTGATCTGTTGTTAGGCAAATCTAAATGCAGGGTTGGGGGTATGCTATCCTTTGCAGGCCTTCATCCCTGTATTTTCAGCCATTAGAGGGGTTCACTTACAGAATGTCTGCCTTGTTAATATTCATGGCATAATAGATTAACATATCTGATGAAGCACACAAATAATTGCAGATCTTATTTCAAGTGCTACACAAATATTGCTCTATGATGCAACTTGGAATTATTATATAGGTCCTTAATTGAAGAAAGGGCAAAGAAAATCCATTGGATAATCTAAGTGTGGATTTATCTCAATTATATCAACTGCAATAGATTCTAGACAATGTGAAATGAGCCACAAAGCATTTCTTACAATAGAATTAACATTGTAGGGTTAAACATTTTTGGGAACTGTGGTTAATTCTCATTGGGATCTAATAATTGCTAAGGTGTATTTCCCTCACTCAAGGATATGACAGTGGATATTATAATAAATTGCCCTAGTGCTCCATTAAAAACTCTCGGGGGACTTCAGATCAAGCATTCTTAGAGAATACATTTGAGATGAATATGAAACTCTTCTGAGAATTTTGATACAAATTGTGCCGAAGGCTACAACAGATTCAAGTGCAAAGGGACAAATGTATCAAACTTTCATGCAGCGCAGCAAGCTACCTTTCTACACTGTGTGAAAGAGAAGTGGCAGGAACGTGTTGTATTGGATGTATGACGTTACAACGCAGGCTGTTACAACGCCTGCTTTTACAACGCGGTTTTTACATCGCAATCCATTACAACGCATAGTGCTTTTGGGTGTTGGATAGTGAATAGTTTAATTTACTATTCCAACTCCAGTCCCCGTGGACACTAGGGAAGGTTATTGGATAGTAAATTAACCTATTCCCTATCCTAGAGCGCCCCCCAGCGCAATGCGTTGTAATAGTTTGCGTTGTAATGACCGCGTTGTAATGGTAGTGCGTTGTAAAAGTTTCGTTGTAAATGTTGTTTACCGTTGTATTTAACATTATACAGCACATTCCTGCCATTTCCTTGTGCTGTCTCACAAACTGCTGCCTAGAGCCAATTTAGGCCCCATGATGTAAGGGTGCCTGCATTGCAGACAGGATTGTTTTTGTACAGGGAGGGGCACCTTCCTGCACAAAAACAATTCTTTGAGGCGTTTATCTCTTTCTATGTGTGCTACAGAATGCAGAAAACATAGAAAGAGGACATAGCAAGGAATATTAATGATATCTCTCCTTGTTATGCCTCCCCTGGAGATGCGTAGCATTTTGACACATTCCTGGGTCTACTAATAATGATAAATCTGGGAATGCTCCAAATTCCATTGGTGGATGAGTGGGAGAAAACCATGTTGTACCCATGGAATACCTCCCTGGGGCAGAGTAACACAAGGCAACGATTTGCAGCACTTTGCATTGCTCTAGATTTATCAAGCGATTCAGGGCCCGTGAGGTGGCTTTGCATGGCTTGAAAAGTCTAACTTTAGTGTTTCGTCGCCCTTGCCCCCCCATTGCCTGGTACAAGGGCAATGCAACACTATGATACATTTGTCCCAAAGTACTTAAGTAGCATGCTGCAATCATTTAATCTATCAAGAGTAAATGGAAGACAAAGTCATGATCAAACAGAATATGTGATAGAATGGCTGTTTTATTATCAGCTCCCAGGATTTCAACATTGCAAATGAATTACAAGCAGGAGTATATTTGGGAGTGAATATTTGTCTATAAAACACTAACTAAAGGTGATAATAAATCTGCCTGAAATGTCACCAATATGGGGAATATTGAAAACGTAAACTTCTAGATTAAGGGGCCGATTTAAAGTTTTGTTTGATGACTACCTGTCAACTATATATAGAGGTCACTGGATGTCCTGTTGTGATATGTGGCCTGATTATGAGTTTGGCACAATGGTACCTGCTTCGCTGCAAAAAACCCGCACAAGGACCACCAACTGTTTCACGAGTTGATCTTGTATTACACAAGTTTAAATCGTGATACGGTCGGTGGTCCTTTTCCTTTCCAAATGTGGTGCCTGGAAAACAGGCACCGCAATGGGAAAGGCAAGAAAAGGATAGCATGGCATGGGCATGGACATGGACGCCTATGCTGTGCTGGAACTTTGTGGGAATACATACAGTGGGGCACATGGTATGCCCCTCTGAATGTATCCGCCCTAAATATATCCCCATGGCAGGGGGGGCCATGGGGGCCCTGTAGGGCCCCCTTATTTCCTCCAATCAGCCTTTTCATGCCAGTGCTCCCACCATGAAATGGTGCCGGTGGCCGAACTCGTAATATGCTAAGTGGGACTGCGCCAGTCCCCGCTCAGCATATTGCGAAGTGACACAGCTGCAGCACTGCCAGTGAACTACTTTCCTTGGCACAGCCTGCGGTCCACTGTTGATACGACTTTAACAGTTGTAATAGAGCAGACGACAGACTGCCTATGTGAGTCTGGCAGCTGCAGGACCACCAAACTCGTAATCAGACCCTATGTGCCTTCAGAGGAACCACCATCAAGTGATCCCTCTAAAGGCACTGCTAGCTTGGTGCACAACCACTGTCTTTCAGGTGGATGCACATTAACATTGTTTGGTTTTAAAAAACAAACTCTCAAAAAACGAATGCCCCTTCACTTTTGGGAGGTTTTTCCCAAGGTGTCCGGAGTCATTTTTTATTTTTGTTTTGCTCCGGCACTGTCAAGTTATTCCCGGTGGTGAGTGACAGAATAAAATCATACCCCCCCTCTCCAAATAGGGCGGCCAGTCTGATGTCCTTACTGTGATGGCCGCTATGCCATAAGGCCGAAAGAATACGATTTCTGTCAGTGGCGCCAGTGTGGGCACCACTGCCAGAAAGAAGGCAGTCTATCTGACTCATAGTAGAGTTGGTGGACCAAAGGTTTCACTGGCAGAGTACTCCACCACATTTTTGTCAGAGTACCCTGTCTGCCAAACTCTAATGTGGTCACTCAGTAAGTAGTCTCTGGCAGCAGAAATCTAAATCAACCATGCCATTTGGTAGTCATTATATTAAATCCACTGTTACATGATAAAAAATTAGTGCCAATGGGCTATATTTATCAAGGGGTTGCATTGCTTTTGCACCACATAACGTGGTGCTAAAGTGACACAAATCCTAAGATGCGATTTATGAAGTCACCAAAGGCCACCGTGCGTGTCCCTGAGAGGCTTGATAAATCCAATGCAGCACAAATCACTGCTTTGCATTACTTTGTACCAGTGAGGCACTCCATTTGTGGTGCAGGGTGTTCCCATGCAACACCCATGGATTTTGATGCAATCCCAGAGTTACCATTATTAGTAGACCTGGGAATCACCAAAAAGCTATGCCTTACTCCTTGAGGAGAAATATCTTTATTTGTCCTCGTTCTTTCCTCTTTCTAAGTCTGCTGCATTGCGCAGCACACGCAGAAAAAGGAAAATGCCACAGGGGTTGAGTTTGTGCAGGAAGGTGCCCAAAAAGCTGCACAAGAACAATCTAAATTGCAATGCAAGAACCCTTGCACCACGGCACAAGAGTGCCTGCATTTGCACTAGGCAACAGTTTGTGTGTCAGCGCAAGGAACTGGCAGGAATGCACCATATAATGTTAAATACGACACATCCCTGCCCTTTCCCTTACATGCAGCGCAGCAAGGTGGCTTGCTGTGCTGCATATAGTCATAGTTTTATTAATCTCCCCTTAATTTGGGCTTCCATTGAAGCATAATTTCTAGCGACCCTGATTATGAATCTTTATTAATCAATATTCTGTGGCGTCACAGGTGATAATGTATTATATCTCCTACGTTTTTAAACTTAATTAAATGCAGAATACAGGTCCAAGTATGGACTAAAAGAGTCTAACAGACGGATTTCTCTCAAGAGTATTTCGGATCAACCATGCGCTTGCTTTTCTTATGCTGCAAACAGGGCCCCTACAAAAATATACATAGATAACATCCACTAGGATCATGCATGTTAACACTTTAAGTGTACGTTCATGCAAATAATGCATTTTGTAGGCGCACATCACATATAGCTCACATTAATATTCAGCATTCTCCTCCTACGTGCTGAATTACTCATTTTGTGTCTCTTGAACTGCTCTAGCCTACGTTTAGTTCAGGCACTAGCACCGACTGTTTCAGAAAATGATTCATAATCTATTAATACACATGTACGCGAATAATATATAGCAATTACCATGGGACGAAGGGTCTATTACATGTGTATGGCTTACGCAACTCCCTGCTGAGAAAATCTAATTTGATGTTTTCATATTCTCACCCACTCCAACCCCTTCAAGACCTCAGCCAACTAGTAAAATTGATAGGATGGAAAAAGCTGCGTGTATGTGTAGGTGGAATCGCACAGTGTGTCACTTTGTGCCGGTTCTGGCAGCTTTCTACTTCACTGTACTCTTTGCATAAATGCACGGTTTTCCTGTGTTTATATTGCCTTTTATGTTTGTTTATCAAGCACCATGAATCGATTTATGTAATTATTCAATCTGCTTAATTATTGTGTATTTCCTGATCTCATCAAGGCCTATAAGGTACTCATTTCAACCTGTAAAATAATGCTGTATCCGTATTACCACGCCTTTCTCTCAATTCCACAGATTTTGAAGAGGGCAGCGGTTCTACTACACATCACACAAATAGTGTGACATGTTACCATGAGAAAAAAAAAACTGGTGGTGAGAACTTGCTTATGACTGTGCAAAAAACGCACTGTCAACATTGTCATCCCCTAATACTTCACATGATTTGAAATGAAACTATAAATCAAAGGAAATAGGACACAGTAATGTTATTTTGGACTAGACTATGAACACTAGATTTTACATGGGAGTCTAAATAAGCCCATTATTTATTTATTTATTTATTTATTTTATTATTTTTATACAAGAAAAACATTCGCAAACAGTTGTTACAGGGTTAGTATAGAATGACACAATAGATAATTTTTTCGCAGGGCCTTTTAAAAGGAAAATAATGTGATTGTATACATAAATCACACACCGGGTCTGTGACTCACCACACATATAACAAGGTGCACCGCTGCAGACCAGGTGAGTGTGCTGTATGAAAACATATGCAGATAGTCACTGCCCCTTCCTGTAGCTTTCTTGCCACAAGTCACCACATCTGCATTAGTAATACGGCAAGGGCGCAAAGGAAAAGGGTTCTCTCATTTTCATGTGGAAATGCCACTATGCAAATGAGGGGATGCCTCTTTGTGATCAAACCAGTGCTCATTTTATGCTACCATGATTCGCATTATAGAAGGGATCGAACAAGTATCTGGACGACCTTCTGCAATACCAAAGTGCCTGAGGGTGGGAAATGAGGGTCACACTCCTGTTATGCCCCTGGACACTTTATGTAATATTGCCCTCTGCAGTCATTTAATGCATTGAAGTAGAAATTATATTTTGAGTTACCCATCCCCCTTCTATTCCAGCATTGCAGTAATCTGAAAGTCCACTTGGAAAATGTTCTTGAGTTGTCTCTTCCACAAAACAGGCAGTTTGTATAAGTAGTGGGAGTAGTCACTAACTACACAAAAAGTACCATAGCCTCAACTAGCTTTTGCCTCCTGGTCAATCCTCAGTCAAGTCCAAATTTCCCATCAAGGCCAATGCAAAGGCCCAGCCACAATTGTCCTTCAGGCACTGACTCATAGAGAATCACAGATCGAGACAGAGAGTTGACATCCTCTTACGGTAAAGGGTTTCAGATGTTTGTATTTCAAAAAGTTTCATAAGTTACACAACAGGAGTGCCATTTGAGAGGAAAGAAAATGGAAGAAAAACTCATCTCCTGAGGACCTCTTGATAAACAAATCCCTCTGCTCAACATGCATGCATCTCTTCAGATCAGCCAAAGCAAAAACTATACCAAACTATAGAAATACCATTAATGAAACCACCAAGAGTAGCATAACGCTGTTTAACATAATCAAGAAGTACGCAAATCCCCTTCCGGGCCCAGTGTTCAATTTCAAGACGACATCAATGCTAACAATATACTGCGCAACTACCAATTTGGATTTAGATCCTTCGTCCGTCTTTTTGATTTGTGTGTTTTTCCCTCTCTTGCTCTTGGGCAATGTCTGATGCAAGAAATAAGTGCCAGGCCGCAAAAGCAAGTGCTGGCATCACAGTGATAATGTTATATATCTCCTACAGCCATGTTAAGCACTGCCAATCATGATGCAACACAGAAACCACTACCTTACACATTATAGACAATGTCCTCTTGACCACTGATGAAGATGCCCCTTGCATCTTCATATTGCTGAACCTCTCAGCTGCCTTCGACATTGTCAGCTATCCCACTATCATATGCACTCTAAAGTCTCAAATATATTTCAAAGACAATGCGTTCACTGTTTCTCATCCTACCTTTCCAACATCTGTTTGTTCACATGGGAGCGTCTAGGTTACAAAAGATCTCTATTACCTCTTGAGTCCAATGTTGGGAACCAGAGATATGAATTTTCAAAGATTTAATAAAATATTGCACTTAGAAACATATAGCACCATATTGTGATACCTGCTCGCGATAGAACGGGCCAAAGTCAAAGTTTCAGACCGGGCGCGCTGGAACCCTGAGCAGCTACAACTCGCAGCAGGTCCCGGACTCAGTTTCTACCTTCACACTCATTTCTGGAGCTTCCATTCCCGAGGGGTCTCAAAGATCCTAGCCAGTCCCGATCCCGTGAGGGTTTGCCGGCTTGCCTTCCGACGAGCACCCAGTCAACTTCCCTGGAGTGGACTTAGAACATTTTGCTGTGGGGCAACCCAGGAATCCAGGCTGGCACGCGACAGAAGGCAGGTGGCTTGGCTCTCACGGTTGCTCCCGGTCACCTTTTCTACGAGTGCACTTAGAAACTTTTCTGGAGCTTTTTCTCTTGGCTTGTCTTTGAACATGTTCAGCTCTTGCTGGTTTTTGGCTAGGCTTGCACTATAGAAATATCATATAAATGCATACTTACATAAATACTTGTGCAGGGCATTGACCATCCCAGGGCTCATGTCATTGTACTTCAGCAATAAACGTTGTCCTTTGACCCAGCCAGCCAGTTGAAGAACACAGCACGAACACACATTAAGCAGGCACATCCAGATTTTAGGAATTCTTTGGATTCAATAATTTCTTCATTTCAGAGCGGTTATTACTTTAACTTCCACTTTTCAATCGTACTGTGCACAGGGAACTCTTACACTTGTGGATAGTTCAAAAATGCATATTATAGTTTCTACCATTTTAATCCTGGACAAAATTATGTATAAATCAACTTCAGACATTCTCAGTTTGTCTACAGAGTTGGAATCGCTATTAGGAATTGACATTAGGAAATCGCAAATAGGAAATGCTTTTCCATTCCCACTTACAGACCAACTAGGAAATCCAAACCCAAGGGTGCCTCTGGGCTGAAGGCAAACCTAAATTCGTAATGCACATGTAAGGGCACATGTGCCCTAGGGGCATATGTGCACTTCATGTCACATTAAAAAAAATGCATTGTAAATGCATTTTTTTATTTTGCACATGGTTAGCATCCACTCTGTCAATGGTAATAGCATTTAAAAATCACATTTACGAAATGCTTTGTACATGTGCTTTAGGAATCTCAAATAGGCAATCCCTATTTGCGTTTCCCAAATCACGGTCGAAATTAGCTATTTCTACCGGGTAGAAATTGCAAACTGAGGCTTTTTTTGGCCTTTGTACATTTGAAAAGCTGTTTTGCATTTCTTAACAGGCCGAAATTGTGGCTCAGCATGTAAAAAAATGCAAACAGCTTTAAAAAATCTGGCCCTTTGTATCTGTATTAAGCTTTCTTTTCTTTGTTACTGAGAAACAGTTTTCAAGTCAAAGAGCACCGCTCCTTGATTCCCAGGAAAATTGTTATAATATATCCAGCAATGGAAACTCATAAATTGCTTTCTTCCTGAACATCCTTAAAAGGAAGCCATACTGCCTTCGTTTCAAAGCCATTGTTTCACTGTTTCTATTTTTAAATGTGAAATGATAAGAAACCCATATGTTTAGAAAGGGTTTGCATCCCTCAGACAAAAGACAAACTGCTGACAACAAAGTTATCATCATTAACGTTTTGACTTCTGTAGCAAAAGGGCTAAGCTCACTTAGTACCCCCGGATATCCACATAAGACTACACAGTTTTTGGACCTTTATTGTAAGCGAATCTCATCACCTAAGTTAAGATTGGATGGTAAATTGAACTGAGAGTACTAACCACCAGAATCCGCTTTTAAGATAAGGCCTATGGTTCTGTGCTGGTTAGACATGAATACTTGTGCACATGTGTATGCAGGATATTTGTGAGAGATACGCAGCTTGGTATCTGTGGACAGGCAGCTTATCATAAAAGACACACTTCAGGAATCGGTACTGCCCTATGGTAGGACCTATAATGTGAGTGGTTACTCACAGTGTAGGTCTGTCGTGCTTACTGAAGGTCTGTGCTGCTTGCACTGTATTACATATTATAGGTCTGACCTGTACTAGAGTACAGTTTTGCTTCCCTTAGCCAGGGTCCAGCAAGGTAGCAATCTAGGAGTAATCAATCAGTTCCTAACAACCTATGTACACTCATGATGGCACTTTAGGATTCGTCATATTTCCCTGGATCAGCTCAGGATGAGATTCCAGGTCTTTGTCCTCCTACTGGTCCAAGTGAATTACTCAGCTGCCCAGCACAGGGATCAAAATCTTCCCCAGACAATACAGCAGTTAACAGTTATTTACCCAGTTACTGGGAAAGGAAGAGGTGCTGAGGAAATCTGAAACTTGCAATTAGTTGGTAACACTGCCCCTGGGCTGGGACAGTCCAGATCCACTGGAACAAAGGAGAAGGACCAGACTTTAGGAAACAACAATGGAGGGACTCATCTTTGATGTTTTGGTGGGAAAGGTTCAGGCAGCTGTGTCAACTAGGAATGGAGCTAAGGCTTTCAGGGAAGCTCTTTTCACAGACAGCTTGAATTAGCCATTTTGGATTATCCAAGGATGCTATGCAGGAGGATTTGGACGGAGGTAAACTGTAAACTGTAAACTTCGTACTTGTATAGCGCACTTATACCCTGAGGCCTCTAGGCACTGTACGCATACCGCTGTGGAACCCTTCCTGGCTTTTCCCTGTGAAGTGCCCACTCCTGGGCACCCCGAGGTGAAGCCAGGCATCCCAGCGCTGTTGGGGCCATTGTGGAGATTAAGCAAGCTATTGCCCACAGTTGCAGAGTGGGACCCATGATTAGAGTAGGCACCGAGGTGAGAATTATCAGGTCCGAGGAACTTGAGCCCAAGACCCGCCGAGGTGGGAATTGAACCCTCGTCCAGGGCCAGACCTCTGCATCAGGGTCTGCCGCTCTAACCATTGAGCCACACTTCTCCACTCACGAGGTGAATTGACACTGTGGAATTCAATGATTTGTTATGCGTGCCTGGCATCTCAAACTTTCCACCTCTACAGAAAAGCTCCTGCACCAGGGAGAGAGAGAGATAAGGCGTTGGACCTGGGAGGACAATAGTTAAGGAAGGCCCAGCTATAAGGAGAAGCAACCTGATGCCCTGCAAGAATGGACTTTGAGGCTTTGAATCCAGTTGACCACAAAAACATGGATGGATTTCTCTAGGGCTATTGGCATGGCCCTCTTATGCCACTGAGGATCAATTGCAGAAATAGACCTGCTGGGTGACCTTGGATGCTTCCCCTGGGTATTCTGTGGACTGAGCCTTTACTCCACTAATGCACAGGTGCCCTTCAATACACCAGGAGACACCAGGAGTTTCTGGGACCTTCGGAGTGAATCATGGAGGGTGTTTTGTTGGTGGCTGGCATTGGAGGGGCTGTGGAAAACACTACCCGAGCAGGAGGGAGCACGGGCCCAGGCAGAGGACAGGTCTGGTGTGGAGAGCCAGAAAACTCAGCTCCCCTTGAACAATGCAGGAGGATTTGGATGGGGGTGGAGTGAAGATGTGGAATCCAACAATTGGCATGGTGTGACCAGGAGGCGGAGTGGCTTACCCCTTCTCCAACACCCCCTCGATGTCTGTTCCCCTCTTTGTCATCCCTACAGCAGCCCGAGGTCTGGAACAAGACAACGCAGTGGGACTCATCCAACCCGTGGGACGAGGGAGGGCGCTGTTTCTTTAATTGGACGGAGTTTGATCCCGGCCACGCCCCCTGGTCAGCTGGGACACCGGAACCAAAAGCCGAGTCTTCGGAGAGGGAGGTGTGTTCATCACCCGGAGGAGTCGAGGAGTCGTGGAGGGAGGAAGGAGACGTACGGAGCAGAGAAAGCAGAGACGGGGACGAGAACGAGGAGGAAGAAGGAGAGACGGAGGAGGCTAGCCCAGCAGTTGCAGTGCCAGGAGGCCAACGACAAGGCGCTTCGCCCAGCCGCACTTCAAGGGAAGTGTGGCTAATCCAGGTACGGGACCGTATCGTGGGCTGGGCGGGTAGATGAGGTTTTAAACCTCCGTAGTGCACCCGCCACCGTTATCCCTTCACTGAACCCTCCCCTACTTCACTACCGACACAACGCAGAACCTGTGTGCACGAGTGTAACTCCCCACACCCTTTCCCCTAAGCTCTCAGTGAACCTGAGCCCTTTGCTGAGTCCGTTTCTCTTTTGTTACATGCATCCCGAGACTGGCCGACAACACGCACGTGCCTACAGCCCCCAGAAGTCCACGGGAGGGATGAAAACCAGGCGGTGATCACTGGAAGGAGAGGAGTTCACCTGCACGTCGAGTGTCCGAACCGCCTCTTCCCTACTACAGAAACCCACCGCGGCGCAAGCGTTTGTTAAAGATAATAAAACCTGCTTTACCTTTACCACCCGAGTTCGTGTTTCCATCGATCCCGCCACAAGTGGTGGAGAATGCGGGCAACCCAGTAACCATCTGTCAACCCAAGATGGAGGAACTATTGCAGACGCTGGTGAAAGGTCAAGAGCAGCTAGGATGGGCAGTCGAGCAACAACTCACTGCCGCCCAGGCCGACAGAGAGACATTCCGTAACACGGTAGCTACCGAGATGGAGGGACTGCAAAAAGTTATAGGGGACCCCAGCAACCCTACATACAGGGAACCCAGGGCTACTCACCCAACCCCTTCCGGAATATCTCTCCAAAAATACGTCCCTGGAGATGATCCGGACGCATTTTTAACCAACTTCGAGAGGGTGGCATTGGCTTGCGGGTGGCCTGTCGAGAAATGGCCATTCTTTCTTGCCCCCCTGCTGACTCATGAAGCCCAGGCGGCTTATCAGGTGGCCAACGCCTCGGGTCAAACCCAGTATAACCAAATCAAAACCATTATCCTAGACCACCTGGGGATGGATAGCGAAGCTTATAGAGTACGTTTCAGGAAGGAACGGGGGACCCCGGGTGATAATCCTAAAACACTATTCTTCAGAATAAAAATGGCCGCCGACAAGTGGCTAACGCCGTTAACCAGCTCCAAAGAAGAAATCATGGACAAAGTGTATCTCGAACAATATTTAGAGGCTCTCCCTTATGCGACTCAGAAATGGTTGAGACAACATTCGAATCTGACAACTATACAGGCAATGGAAATGGCACCCACTTTTTCCAGGGCCCAACCCAAACCACAGCCATTCGAGCCAGAAAAACCTGCCAGACCAACCCCACGTTTTGAAAAGAAAACCCGACACCCTCTTGCGTTCCCGCCTATGCGACCTATAAGGCCGGAGGTTCCGGTCTTCAAGGGACCCCAATGTTTTGAGTGTGGGCTGTGGGGCCACATAGCCCGCATGTGTCCACAGAAGAGAGCACCCGAAGAGCCGATGGACGTCGGCTACCTACCGAAACCAATCATGTACTCAGCGTAGCTAGGAGGAGCATCTTATGTAAGTGTGAGGGTGAATGGGTGAGGGCAAAAGCACTCCTAGACTCGGGCTGTAAACAGTCAGTGGTGCAGGGATCCTTAGTGAGGGAGGGCCAGGTTGTCCCCGGGACCTTAGTGCACATCAAGTGTGTCCATGGGGATGTGAAACGGTACCCGGTAGCCTACATACCTCTACAAATGACGGAAAGGGATGACATTAGTGGTTAAAGTGGGAGTTCTAGAGAACCTACCCGAGGAAATCATCATAGGGACGGACAATCCCAAGTTCCTAGACACGTTTAGTAAGACCATGAAACGAGAGAACCCTGACTTCCCTAAACCCGCTATGGTGACAGCTGATCCCTGGATCTCGGATCGTAGTTTTAAGTTCGCCCAGGCCAACGACGCCAGTCTGTTTAACGCGTGGGAACAAGCCCATCAGACTCAGGACGACCCCAGTCCCCGATATCCCCGCTTCCTGATCCAAAACGACCTACTATATCGACAAGCGAACCCTACAGAGGCACCGCAGCTACTCGTTCCTCAAGACTTTAGGGAACAGATAATGTATTACTCCCACACTCACGTTAGCTGGCTTCTTACACTTTAAACCCCCACTTAAAAAGCTCCTTCACAAGGGGATGAGAGACAGATGAGGAGACACTGGAACATGAAGCATCAGTGGTGAAAGAAAGCCCAGCTAGAAGGAGAAGCCACCTGATGTCCGGCAACGATGGAATTTGGAGCTTTGACTCTAGTTTACCCCCAGGAATAGGGTAGATTTGGCTATGGGACCTTGGGACTGCAGCAGTAAGGGTGTTCTGCTGACTACCGGTGGAAGGGCTGTGGAAGACTCCACCCAAGCAGGAGAGACCAAAAGAGCTCAGGCATCGGGCAAGTTTCGTGAAGAGGGCCAGAAAAACCAGCCCCGCCCATGATAAAATCCCCTTTAAAGGCCTGAGTGACCGCATAAAATGCCTGGCAGCTGGGGCTGGTCACTAGGAGCAAAATGAGCCAAAGATGATGAAAAGTGGCCCTAAGCGATGGGGAAATGGGCCTCTGGTGAAATAAATGAGAAAACCGAGCGCACAGTGCTCTGCTGTACTTTTTTTTAAATACTCCAGGGCAGTCTAAAGCCCAAGGGTCCATTTAAAAAAAAAATGTGGAGGGGGCATGAGTGGGGTCGCCTCCCCAACCACAGATATGTCCCTTGCGGGTCCTCATCGCCCCTGGGGAAGGCACATCAAAAGTCAACCACTAGGAAGTACACAGCTGGGTTTGTTGCCTGCCCCCTATGTCTTCGTCTACCCCAAGATGGTGCACACAGAATGACAGAGGGGGTCACAGAGGAGCTTGAGCTCTCCATTTGTCCCCCAATGATCCTAGCTGCTCGTGGGAAAAAACAAAGGGCTGTGGCAGAGGAAATGCTACAAAAAAGGATTGTGGCAAATGGACGCTTTTTAAAAAGTGTTGGCTCTGGCAGGCAACACACCAATTTCCCCCACGATGGGATTGAAATTAACATATCTTTTCCTCGTGGTGCCCCAGGGGTTGCAACAGCTCCCCACAGGAATGTGTTTCACAATGTGCTTTAAGTCTCCTGCGGCCTTCCAACAATGACCCAAAAAGAGGCATGTTAGTATTGTTAAGCTCTTCCTGAGCATGTGCTTTTAAACATAGAATCAGGAAAGCAGTAGCCCCTTGTAGTTGGTCCTATGACTTAGCAGTCTGATAAAAGTTGATAAAAGACTCAGAGACCCATATTTGGAATGTGAATGCTTTATTGATAAAGGCAATAATGACAATTCATTATTTCCCTTTTTAATTATTTCTTTTGAATATTGATATTTTCACATTAATTCCAATAGGGATGCAATGAAGAAATATAACACATGGTTACTCTTGTTAGTGTTGTGACAACCTGACAAAGCCAGTAGGTCTGCTTTATGTATAATGACAACCCTCATATTATGATGTTGCATCTAGCATATGTGGGGATTGTAATACTTTTAGAGTCTGGCCTCAATAATAGTAATTCAGATGTGCGGGTATCATCCAAAGGTACTTCCATTTACCTTAATGTGTATATTTGTGATTTAATGCATAGTATTAGGTAGTGGATTTGTAATAAAAGTACTTGTCCTTTTTAAAAGAAAAAGCGCTAACTGGACAATAATTTACTGAGCGGGATTGTTGTGTACGAGCAGGCTGGATTTACTACCCCACATCACCTTCCTTGAGTAGGCCTTGGACTGATCTGCTTCAATACCTTGAGAGAGTTGGGAAATGTAATGGGGTCCTTGGTTCCCAGTATAAAGTCAATTGTGGACATATTATTTGTGAAGGTCTCACATACTTCTTAACTTATAACCCAACTCCTTACCACCTGTTAATGTGGATGCTTCATATCACTTTATGCATGCATCAAGAGGGAAGGTAGGTAGGCATGCAGCTCCACAGCTTAGAGGTAACTAAGATCAGGAGAGATAATTGATGGAAAACAGCAAAATCCCTGGAATTAGTGCACGAGAAGTCTGTGAGGAGGTGTTACTTAGTAGGTTGTAAAGCTTAAGTAAACATTGACATCCTCTTTTTTAACACATTTTTGAGAGCTTTATAATGAGAAAATCCTATTCTGGATTTCTTCTTCTGAAGAAGACAGTTCATAGATGGCTGCTTCCAGCCCTCCCCCTTTATTTTGCTAAGAGTATAAATCCTTGAAGCAATCAGATTTCATCCTTTAAGTTCATAAAAAGGACAGCAATCCCACTTCACCTTTCTAAATACCAATGAAAAATTACTAAAATGTCATTCATTCTTTTATAATTTGTATATGTTCTCATTTAAATTCTCATATTTTTGTCTTTTATTTGGAAATGATTTGTGATTTTTACAATCTTATTGTTGTATATTAGCTAGTTATGAAATTACTCTTTCTTTTTTCTAAATGATCATTGTAATGCTACGTGAATGTATTTGCATCTATTCACGAACCACGACTCATTTCATTATGTGATTTTATGTGGCTTGTGTTATAATTGCAATGGCTGTCACTTTCTACCAATTCTGATATGCACCATCTCGGCATGCCTCAGGCACGATAAGAAATGCGTCTTGTTTACGACACGTATTACCATCGTGGCATGCTTTGATCACCAATGCGCCGTGGATGCTTGGCACTGGTTGCCTGACACCTTTTCACTTGGATGACCTTTTCACTTGGATGACCAATAGCACCCCAAGCATGGTATGTGAACGTATTGAAACTGTTCTATGAGTAGTACAGCTGGTTAATTATTTGTTATATGTTTTCTTTTCCCTCCGGTCAATACAGGCTTTTAAACTCAGGCAAGCAATGAATGTCCTGATGATGATCCATTATTGTTAACTGGATCGAAACGCCGTCGACATAATATGTGGTCTAAACACTAGTTTACTATTATGTGCCTAAAAATCATGTGTTGTCCACATTAGTGAAGCAAATAGATTGTAAAATTACCTTTTTGCTCCTGTTCCTTCGAATGCCTGAAATACCCTAGTTAACTGTATTGTGTACTGTATGTGTAGCACCGTGGATACAGGACTGTGTCCCACTGTCTTATTGTTGTTCTGTTTGATTCGACCAATTTAATTATCGAATAAATTCTGAAGTCAGGCTGGACTTCTTGTTCATTATAGTGCATATTGTGGCCTATAATTAATGAAAGTGATATTTCTCTTTGTCAAGGACCATTGTCTTTTGCTTAATTGATACCCCAGGTCCTTGCTTACCTAGAGGGTTCCCTTGTTCTTTAGTAATACAAGTTCTAATACGGCAGTCAAAGCTTTAGTCATCTCCTAAATACACTATAGATGTACGTTACTCAGTGGTCCTCCAAAAAAAAGTGCATCATCAATCTAAAAACTATTTTACATGTAAAAGGCCTCTATCACCAAAGATTTATACATCACCCTTTACTTTCAAGGTTAAATTGACAGTCTTTTGAAGCGTGTGTTCTTTCAAAAGAGAAGGCCTGGGCAGTAAATTCCATTTTGCTTGTGGAATTAGCAGAATTTGGGTAATTTTGCGTTCCGCGGAAAACTTGGAATTGCCAAAAATTCAGCGATCCGTGGCTTCGCGGAATTTTTTGCTTGTTCGCACTTTCAAAATGCATGTTCGCTAGATATTTCTCCCCGAGCACGCAAACAGTGTTCGCGAACAGGAAAAAGTATCGCGAACGGGTGGAACAAGCAATTCCGCGTGTTTGCAGAACTTTCGCGTGCTCGCAGAGATTTTTCACCATTTCGCAGAGCTTTGCATAGTGCGACTATGCACATTTCGCCCACCCCTACAAAAGAGCATGTCTGATCTACAAGCCCCTTGGCCTCAATGCACCAAATACTTAAAAAAGAAACTCATATTATCAGGAGGATCCAGGCTGCTTAGAAGCAAGAGGAAACTCCTACTTCACACTCCATTTGTCAGAAAAAAGAGTACCTCATAGAGGACCTTCTCAAGAATATGCTCTGAAAATCGTGAATGCAATACTAGTATAACGGAGAAATGCACCAACCTTCAACATGTTCAAAAATATACCGAAAAACCTCCTGAAAAGAAAATGTCTGAAAGCCTGGTCCATGATGAAACTTCAGTCCAGGCTGGAGCCTTCCACATTTAAAGAGAAAAATAATGCGATTAAAATGACGGTTATATAAATAGAGAAATATTCCCTACATGTATCACAGTAAATAAAACGACACCCCGGGGACCTACTGTTAATGAAAGAAGATGATATTGTAAATAATTTAAGTGAAATTGCTGGAAGAAAATATATGATTTGTTGTAAAATTTACTATAATCTGAAATTTAAAGTGTATGAAAGATATGATAAATAATATGTATTATTACAAGTAAGTGAACGTGAACCGTTGTAAATAGAAACAAATACTATCTACATTATGTATTTAAGGCTGTAAACTGCTCTTTGAAAAGAATCTACTCATATTCTAGTCACAAAACACGTATATCTCCGATATCTCCGATGTCTGTACATCAGAATTCATATATTAGATAATGTTAAGTCAGGAATTTTACATATTTACATTTATTCCGTAAAATACAATGTGACTTTACATTAAAAGATAAACCCAGTTGATACATGGTTGCACCTATACCTCCTTAGAACTAATCCAGCCCAAGTGGGAAATACATTTTGCAATGACCAAAACATGTACTATAAACTGATCGGGATATATGGTCAATAATGATATTTCTACACCCCACAGATAAGTAACCATAAATAGTATTCTACATTCTAATCTCAATCATCCAAAGTATGAGTTATGCATTGTTGATACTGCATTAATGTCAATGTACATTAATACTTTAAGTGAACAATTTCTACTTCAATCTTGCCCCAGTGGGCATGTGACCAGATCCCAATTTCAATCTCGCCCCAGTGGGATGTTTTTGTATGAGAGTCCTTTTTCTATATCAGAGGTTTCTGATGGAATCAAAAGTAGAGGCTCCACATAAATTACCAAAAACAGAAGAAAAAATCATCCATTGGGAAGATGAATATACTTTAATAACCATGGATGTAAATAGTTTGTATATAAGTATCAAACACGACTTGGGTTTGCAGGTGGTCTATCTCCCTATTATTCCTTTCAGAAATGGTTTTAGATATGGTTTATTTTTTGTTTGACTAATAATCTTTTTCATTTTTGATATAACCATCTATAAGCAGTCACATGGGAAACTGATTTGCCCCAGCTATGCTAATTTAGTCATGGGCTAAGGTGTACTCATGTTGTTTGGTCTCTTTTGCCTACGTGCAGCATTTAAAACATTTTTTTACAACTCCTCAAACACAAGCTAGACTCCAAAGTAAGATATTTACGTAAGTCATGCTCTGTAAAAGTGGGGTTGCAATGTTGACTTGTATTTTAGAGACACAACCAGTAATTTTACATGAAGGCCCATAATAAAAAAAATAAGAAAATGGCAAAACGAAAAAAACAGTGATGAAATCTGGTGAAACTTCCTCTTGCTTTATGAACCCAAATTAGTAAATTCAACCAACTGAGTTAAAGGTTCACAATGCCACCAACCACCTTTGCAATTTTAGATCATTTATAACAATATTAAAAGCAATACTACAAGTCCAGAATGCAACGTATTGTTGTTCAAAAGCCAGCACTGTCTGAATGTGTTGCCTATAACATGGACTTGCTTGTCAGTTAAAGATGGATGTCCCTGGCTGGAGGAGAAGCAATGTCAAACTGGCCTTACCACACAGTGCCCCAACCTATGCCTCGCTAGCTGAATTAGGCATGGATTTTATCACAGACACCATCCGCTGTCAACCTTTGCTTCTGTGGCACCGTATTTGGACCAAGGAGGAGTGCCACTTAACGCGTTCTTTAATTTCAGACTGTATAGCCCTTGTCAACTGGGAAAAAATACCCTGGCTGGTATATATCAGGAACCTTTGCCGGGATATGGACCGTACCAACTTTTTTAACGATCCACTGAGTATGAGTGACATAACGAGGAAAGACCTTAAAAAGCTATGTTTGTCCCATTTAAGAGCGCTTCGAAGTGCAGCAGAACTGGTAAAACCTACAAACTCACAAGTTATTGCCGTACAGACTCATTTGGGTATCCAACCATATCTGACCTTCCCTTTGAACAATCATGAAAAGTATCTTCTCACAAGGTTTCGTTTTAATTCTTTTTTCCGGCTTGTAACCTTTCCAAATTTCCAAAACTGGTCCCCTGTTATTACTCCCTGTCCCTGAGATGATGTTTCCCCCCAATCAACAATACATATTCTTTTTTTCTGTAAATTTTATGTCTTCCCGAGGAAGGTCTGGATTTTGCCCTTACTAAGAACAATCGGCCAAAGAACTTGTCGCCCAGCATATTTAAGTTTGCAATGTCTGAACTCTCCTTTTATAGCAAAGTATGTAGCTAATTTTTTTAAAACCTGCATCAAATACCGACGTAATTATGAGTAATCCATATTTTAGCTTATGCTCTTTTATTTTCTTTTTAACATGATTGACTTACTCTTTATACGTCTTTTAACATTGTATAATTCCAATGTTTTTCTTTGTACTTTTTATGGTTGCAATAATATGTGGCTATCGAATAAAAGTTTATGAAATGAAATGATAAGTATCAAACACGACTTGGGTTTGCAGGTGGTCTATCTCCCTATTATTCCATTCAGAAATGGTTTTAGATATGGTTTATTTTTTGTGTGACTAATAATCTTTTTCATTTTTGATATAACCATCTATAAGCAGTCACATGGGAAACTGATTTGCCCCAGCTATGCTAATTTAGTCATGGGCTAAGGTGTACTCATGTTGTTTGGTCTCTTTTGCCTACGTGCAGCAGTTAAAACATTTTTTTACAACTCCTCAAACACAAGCTAGACTCCAAAGTAAGATATTTACGTAAGTCATGCTCTGTAAAAGTGGGGTTGCAATGTTGACTTGTATTTTAGAGACACAACCAGTAATTTTACATGAAGGCCCATAATAAAAAAAATAAGAAAATGGCAAAACGAAAAAAACAGTGATGAAATCTGGTGAAACTTCCTCTTGCTTTATGAACCCAAATTAGTAAATTCAACCAACTGAGTTAAAGGTTCACAATGCCACCAACCACCTTTGCAATTTTAGATCATTTATAACAATATTAAAAGCAATACTACAAGTCCAGAATGCAACGTATTGTTGTTCAAAAGCCAGCACTGTCTGAATGTGTTGCCTATAACATGGACTTGCTTGTCAGTTAAAGATGGATGTCCCTGGCTGGAGGAGAAGCAATGTCAAACTGGCCTTACCACACAGTGCCCCAACCTATGCCTCGCTAGCTGAATTAGGCATGGATTTTATCACAGACACCATCCGCTGTCAACCTTTGCTTCTGTGGCACCGTATTTGGACCAAGGAGGAGTGCCACTTAACGCGTTCTTTAATTTCAGACTGTATAGCCCTTGTCAACTGGGAAAAAATACCCTGGCTGGTATATATCAGGAACCTTTGCCGGGATATGGACCGTACCAACTTTTTTAACGATCCACTGAGTATGAGTGACATAACGAGGAAAGACCTTAAAAAGCTATGTTTGTCCCATTTAAGAGCGCTTCGAAGTGCAGCAGAACTGGTAAAACCTACAAACTCACAAGTTATTGCCGTACAGACTCATTTGGGTATCCAACCATATCTGACCTTCCCTTTGAACAATCATGAAAAGTATCTTCTCACAAGGTTTCGTTTTAATTCTTTTTTCCGGCTTGTAACCTTTCCAAATTTCCAAAACTGGTCCCCTGTTATTACTCCCTGTCCCTGAGATGATGTTTCCCCCCAATCAACAATACATATTCTTTTTTTCTGTAAATTTTATGTCTTCCCGAGGAAGGTCTGGATTTTGCCCTTACTAAGAACAATCGGCCAAAGAACTTGTCGCCCAGCATATTTAAGTTTGCAATGTCTGAACTCTCCTTTTATAGCAAAGTATGTAGCTAATTTTTTAAAAACCTGCATCAAATACCGACGTAATTATGAGTAATCCATATTTTAGCTTATGCTCTTTTATTTTCTTTTTAACATGATTGACTTACTCTTTATACGTCTTTTAACATTGTATAATTCCAATGTTTTTCTTTGTACTTTTTATGGTTGCAATAATATGTGGCTATCGAATAAAAGTTTATGAAATGAAATGATAAGTATCAAACACGACTTGGGTTTGCAGGTGGTCTATCTCCCTATTATTCCATTCAGAAATGGTTTTAGATATGGTTTATTTTTTGTGTGACTAATAATCTTTTTCATTTTTGATATAACCATCTATAAGCAGTCACATGGGAAACTGATTTGCCCCAGCTATGCTAATTTAGTCATGGGCTAAGGTGTACTCATGTTGTTTGGTCTCTTTTGCCTACGTGCAGCAGTTAAAACATTTTTTTACAACTCCTCAAACACAAGCTAGACTCCAAAGTAAGATATTTACGTAAGTCATGCTCTGTAAAAGTGGGGTTGCAATGTTGACTTGTATTTTAGAGACACAACCAGTAATTTTACATGAAGGCCCATAATAACAAAAATAAGAAAACGGCAAAACGAAAAAAACAGTGATGAAATCTGGTGAAACTTCCTCTTGCTTTATGAACCCAAATTAGGAAATTCAACCAACTGAGTTAAAGGTTCACAATGCCACCAACCCCCTTTGCGATTTTAGATCATTTATAACAATATTAAAAGCAATACTACAAGTCCAGAATGCAACGTATTGTTGTTCAAAAGCCAGCACTGTCTGAATGTGTTGCCTATAACATGGACTTGCTTGTCAGTTAAAGATGGATGTCCCTGGCTGGAGGAGAAGCAATGTGTTTTGGATATTTGGATATTTGGAGGGGTATTTATAAAGCGCTGCGTTCGCTTCGAAAGGAGCATCATGGCGCTGAGTAATCCTTGAGGCCAGGTCGCAGAGGGTAAGGGGGGAGGCTAAATGGAAGCTTTGGACCATTCGTCGGGGAGATTGAAAATCCATGTTTTGAGAAGTTTTCTAAACGGTTTCTCGAGAGTCTGATGTCTTAGGTTGCATATGCAAATAAAGTCCTGACTGCTATGAGGCACACAAAAGGGTGTGAAGCAGCTCCAATGCACGTCATGGCTGAAGCTCAGGTCTGAGATGCATAACACGGGCTCGGAGGTGAAGAGGGCTCAGGTAGGTGAGCTAACTTAACGACTTCAGTATCCTCCAGAGCATGACTGCGGAACGCTCGCTACAACTCGGATGCACCAGTTATAGGCAGGCTTCAAAAAGGGGAGTGATTAACCCATTGATCCTAAGATGCTCCACGGGTTTTGAGTAAAGAAGACCAATTACTTCGATGAATTTAGGGCTAAGTCCCAGGTGGGCCAACAATGCAAACAGGTACAGCCATTCAAGCAAATCGAATGCCTTAGTGACATCAAGGAAAATCGCAGCAGCCTGTAAGGATGGCTCTATCACCTAGAGGATTGCAAAGAAAGTAAATACATAAATTGTATGTTTTGCCCCTGCCAGGCAAGAAAACTGATTGATACGGGCGAGTTATAAGAGGAAGTAGAGGGAGGAGCCGCGAAGCTATCAACTTAGCAAGAATCTTGTTATCCACGTTAATCATGGATAATGGCCTGTACAAGTCACACCGCTGCGAGCCCTTGTCTGGTTTTAGGATGGTAACTATAAGCACTTCCCTAAGGGAGGACTGTAGTTCGACCTTCTCCATAAGACTTGACATGCAAATTGATAGGATGAGGGGCAAAATAAGCTTCAAATTCATTATATAAAGTGGCAGAGAGGCCATCTAAACCAGGGGCCTTGCCCCCAGGAAGAGCTTTGATAACCTGCACAACCTCTTCCTCTGTGAAAGGCTCATCTGAAAATGACGGTGACCATCTTTGTGCCAGGGTAGTTTGATCAAATCAAAAAAGGAGTCAAAGTCCGTGGGGTTGAGGGGTCTGCGACTTCCTCATGTTATAAACAGAACAGTAAAAGGGTAAAAGGAAGTCATCTCTTATTGTATAGCCTCTTGACTAACTATTAGCTTATCCGATTCCTTGCTGAGCTCAGTGATATAACCGTAAGCACAGGGTTTGCAGAGTGAGCCAGCTAAGGTCTTTCCTGTCTGATCTCTCCTCCATAGTGCCTAATACACGCCTCCTTCCCAAGATAGTTTGTCTCCCGTTGTGCAGCTCCTCAATCTCATCTATCTTACTACATATTTGGACGAGCTTGTCCATCCCACTGGTTGCAGAATATTCATGTTCAAGGTCTTAGATGTTTTCTTCAAGGTGCTTCAGTTCACCCCTTATCAACAGCAGAAATCCAGTCAGCCTAGCTATGCACTCCCCTCTAATCACCGATTGAAGGCTTCCCATATCGTTGAAGGAGAGTCTACTGTGCCCACGTTGTGCATAAAATATTACAGTATTGCTATCCAAAATATTGGATCCCTCATGGCCCCCAGCAGCAGCTGCCAGGAGTATGCACGAGGAGGGTATTCTGGTAAGAGGAGCTGAAGAAGTATGGGAGAAAGATCGAAAAGGGTCCTTGGCAAATGGGATATCGAGGTGGCCCAAGCATCCACAAAGTAAGCCATTAGTTAATATATGACCAAGAGGAGCTTGCAGAGACCACACATGTACCCTCCTCGCTACCCCAATGTGTGATCCTCCAGACGTCTATCAATCCATTGTCTGTTATGATGGACTGTAGTTGTGCCGCCGCTCAAGGGTGGGGTAGCTTGAACCGTCAGATTTATCATACAGGGGTCTAGGACAGCAGTAAAGTTCCCCATCATGTGACCACTTTGGGGCCTAGGTAGTCCACCAATCTCCAACTTTCCACAAAGAAATCGGAGTCATCTATGTTGGTGCCATAGAGGGAGATGAGCCTCATTGGGAGTCCCTGCAAAGTGCCAGCTAGCATTACATACCATCCCTGCCAATCACATGAGGCCATATGTGTGCACCAGGGAAGCCCTGTTCTGATGAGAATAGAAACCTCGCTGGCATAATTCGAATAGTAAGCTATGTGTTGTTCGCAAATTCAACCTGCTCACAAGCGCGTAACAGAGCGATCAGTGAAATGGAACTCCTAAAGAAAACATATGTCTGCACCGTGCCGCTGCAAGAACAGCAGCACCAACCTTGCCTTACTCCTATCATTCAAGCAACAGAGATTCCAAGTAATACCCTTTAGCTGTGCAAAGTGGAATTTTAGCAAATAGCAAATGAGTAGCCCCAAGATGTGGTGGTGTGAAAGTAGACAGCAGAGGTGAGGGAAGGAAAGAGTGAAGGAAAAAGGGAGAAGGGAAAGTACTTATATTCAACTGACCCCAACACAATCCACCACACTACCACTTCAGTCCCCCCAAATCAGGCTAAATGAAGACACCCCACCCAAACCATAGCCACAGAGGGCTAAGAATGCAATGCAAAAAGGGAATCATGCCATAGGATAAACACTAGTACCCCGGCACTATCCCAGCTACAGTAAAGCTGGGTGGGCTGAGTTAGAAAGTAGTTGACGGTCAGCACATGCCGGGCAGAAAAGGACCCCAAATATCGAGAAACAAATGTCTCTGTATGGGGGTCCCCGGCCGGGGCAGTAGCTTAATAAATCCGTCTGATCAGAGTCTTTCAGCAGCCATCAGCTCTCTCAGATCGAACATAATTAAATTGGTCATTATCGCTTGTGGGGCCAGTATCATCAAACTCATGGTGGGGCCTCAGGTTGATTTCAGCTAGCGGAAGGCCCTTAACAAATTTAGTGGCTGCCTTAGGATCAGCGAAATATGTTGTTTTGCCAGCATGGAAGATGTTCAGCTTCGCTGGGTATAGCATAGAGTATTTAGGGTCCATTTTTTGGAGGGAGTACTTCACAAATAGGAAATTGCCCCACACCACCTAAATAGACACGTGAAATACACATTAAAAAAACTACTGAAAGATCTGTATTTATGTCTAAATACTCTTCCAGAAGCCCAGCCATAAAAAATATCATTTTGAACTATTGGCAAATGATACAATCCGAACCAGACTTCCAAGGCCTTTTCAACTGTATCCCATTATTCGCATACCAAAGAGCCAAACATCTCAAAAACTTGTTGGAAACCAAACCCAAATCACCCAATGTTGTCTTTCATGGTACCATACCTTGCCACAATTGCAGTCACTGCAACAACATTATCAAAGGATCAGTTACCAACCATCCGTTTTCTGGAAAACCCATCAAATTAAGGACTAATGCCACTTGCGATTCTATGAACTTGGTGTACTTACTCAAGTGCCCATGTGGCTTACCTTATGTCGGAAAAACGGAAAGGAAATTGAAAGTTCTTTTAACCGAACATAAGAGCACGATCAGAAACAAGAACTTGAAATCTTCCCTAGCTGCCCATTTCATTTTATCTCAGCACAACATCAGTCAGCTGAGGTTCCTTGTACTGGAGGTTGTTCCCACGAGATCCGGCGTTGATAATCGAAAAAGACTACTCCAAAGAGAACTCTTTTGGATTAAACTTTTGGATTCATGTCACCCGAAGGGTCTCAATGAAAGGATTGAATACAGTTGCCATTTATAGACTATGCCTTTGTTTTGTGTTCTGCCTTTTCTCGAACTGTTGTTTAACTGTCACCATCCCGTACTATACTTTTTTACACTCTCTTGTAATGTACTTTATCTCATCTTTTTCATCTTTTCTATATTTGTTTTTCGTATATTTTCCCTGAAACTACCTTCCTGTTGATTTTCGTAATGTATCTTATTTTATTTTTTTTCTATATTCAATTCTTATTTTTCATTTCTTCTGATTATTTATATTTACGTTGTTTCCCATTTCAGCTTTTCCGACCATTCACATACCTCACTCTCTCTTCTATGCCCTCTGTCATTATATTCTGTGTGTTGTAGTTTTGCATTAACCAGTTAGTCCTAACGTGATTGATTTTCGCAACATTCTCATTTTACCGACTTTCACCCTCACTAACCTGTTCCAAGATGGCTGACCCTTTCCATACACTTACTAACCCGCGCTCTGGGTTTATTTATAATCACTGAGTCCGTTATTTTGCACCCGAGTATTTTCTGTAATACTCTACTCATTTTGAGAAGTCGTCTGGATACTCTATACATTCAATTTAATGCATGCGCTGAACCTATTTCATTATTCGACCGGGGAGACTTTGAATAGTCCGCGTTCTATTTGCATGATCTGCTTCTTCAACACACCCTCCCCCGGACTCCTATGTTTCACAACAGAGACCCGCCGTTTTGAGCGTGGTTACTTGACCGTGTGGGTAAGAGTTATTTTACGTGATATACTTTTCACGTTTAAAATATGTGCACAAACCGGGTGTTGGTTTACGATGTTCTTAGAAACTGTTCGTCTTGCTGGCGATCTCTCACGCTATTTTTTGAGCACTTTCGGATCTGTTTTCACTTCGGTTTCTTCAGTATTCCTTTTTGAACTCACATTCCCCCCTGGTTGCGGTTCTTATTCTGTTTCTCGTTCAGTTTGCTTGCACCCTTATGGATTTATCGCATCTTTTAACTGCATTTACATGATTTGACATTCCCCTAGAGATTCCTCCCTTGACATAATGTTTGGTTCCTTTCCCAGATCACCTACATATCCCCTGAGGAAGGGACGTGGTCCCGAAATGCATTGGGATTTGGGATTCTGAAAGATATGTTTGTGAATAATAATTATGATGAATCACCGCTGAACATTCTTTAAGTCTATATGCTTTGAATATATGACTTTGGAATAAAAACTCTGTTTGAACTACAGTTTTTGGCTTACTGAACTTGAATAAATTGCGCAAAATTTAGAGGATAATACCTATTCAGGAGCACAGTTAGGATTCGGTGTGGGTACTCCCCACACTCCTACAGTACTAGTGGTGTGAAAGTAGACAGCAGAGGTGAGGGAAGGAAAGAGTGGAGGAAAAGGGAGAAGGGAAAGTACTTATATTCAACTGACCCCAACAAAATCCACCACACTACCACTTCAGTCCCCCCAAATCAGGCTAAATGAAGACACCCCACCCAAAACATAGCCACAGAGGGCTAAGAATGCAATGCAAAAAGGGAATCATGCCATAGGGTAAACACTAGTACCCCGGCACTATCCCAGCTACAGTAAAGCTGGGTGGGCTGAGTTAGAAAGTAGTTGACGGTCAGCACATGCCGGGCAGAAAAGGACCCCAAATATCGAGAAACAAATGTCTCTGTATGGGGGTCCCCGGCCGGGGCAGTAGCTTAATGAATCCGTCTGATCAGAGTCTTTCAGCAGCCATCAGCTCTCTCAGATCGAACATAATTAAATTGGTCATTATCGCTTGTGGGGCCAGTATCATCAAACTCATGGTGGGGCCTCAGGTTGATTTCAGCTAGCGGAAGGCCCTTAACAAATTTAGTGGCTGCCTTAGGATCAGCGAAATATGTTGTTTTGCCAGCATGGAAGATGTTCAGCTTCGCTGGGTATAGCATAGAGTATTTAGGGTCCATTTTTTGGAGGGAGCACTTCACAAATAGGAAATTGCCCCGCACCACCTAAATAGCCACGTGAAATACAGATAAAAGAATACATAATTCCCTTGGTAGGATGTCCGGCATTTATCATGAGCCAGTCTGAGCACAGAGTCCCTGTCTCTATAATTTAGGAGCTGGGCAATAATAATCTGATCAGCAGTCCCAGGCGGAGGTCTCAGGCCTAGCGATCTGTGTACACACTTCACTATGCAGCAGGTTGACAGAGCATCTATGAAAAGGGCCCCAGCATACTTTCCACATTATCCTCCACCCGGTTTATTGCAGTGGATTCCGGGAGTGCCATGATTTTAATGTTATTCCACTGGGTTATGTTTTCCAAATCCTCAGTCTTGTTGCAGATTAGTTCCAGAACATTTTTCGATTGGAGCAATTTCTCTTCAGTTGTATTGCTGCTATCCTCCACTTTTGTCATTCTTTGCTCTGATCGGCCAATGCGTTCAACATAGTTGGCACCTTTTTCTTTCAAGCAATCAAATCTATCTGCCAGTGAGTATATTTTGCTGTCTATAGTCGTCAGGCTCTGTTTGAGATCCAAGAACCTTGCCCGTATGTCAGGTTCCTGGCGTCATCCGTTGTTGTCCGCAGTGTCAGTGGAGGATTTCTCCTCAGGGATCTTCAGACAATGGGGTGGTTTGTGTTGTTCAAACATTAGCTTGGACTGCCTGGTATCTGTCTTACCCAATGCAACTGAGGCAGTGTAATAAGGCCCAGTGGTGCAAAATCAAGATCTGGAGGATGTTCCACCACTTCGAAACCAGATCAGAGCCAGGGGGCACAAACAGACCTCTCCTGCAGGTAGAAGGCTCAGTGAGGAGCCAAGGGACAGGTGCACATGAAGACATGCTCAAGCGTGGGTAGTCTGTAGAGGTACACAGCTTCACTATGCAGATGACTAGGAAGATGCACTGAACTTTGTCTCAAACCCAGAGCCGGCAGAGAATTGTCAAAGTGTCACAAACTATTTCCAGATCTTCTCATCTGTATAAGGCTCCCACAACTTCTAGAAGAGACTTACCACTCACTATAGCATCTATGGGCATCAGCAGTCCTTATTTCATTTGCCTACCAGCAGGGTCTACTCTCCAGTGCAGGCCATCTTCAGCCAGTCATGGGGCAGCCACACTCATCCTCCCTAGGGCTATGGAGCTCCAGTGGGGCCGCCATCCATGCGCTGCCTCTCGCAGCCATGTAGCTGCTCCCAATTCAGGAGAAGGCAATCTCCAGGCCTCAGAATCATGACAGAGCCACCTGCCTTCCATCACCCCCTGTGCCCCACCTCTGATCCAATATGGCACCACCGGCCTCAGGAACATCCAAGGCTCCGCAATCCTGGCCAGAGGTGCCGGGAGTACCAAAGTTTTCATTTGCCTACTCTTGCCATGCCAAAAAGGGTGGCAGTGCCATCCTAGTGGTGCCAATTCCCCAGGTAGGGCCCCCATGTACTCCTCATCTACATTCCGCCTTCTTGGGATCATCTCACTGATCTGTCCCCACTGGCAAGACCGCAAGGCAGGCCCCAGATCTCACCCTGCAGAACTTGTAGTTCACAGGCAGGGAAGGGCCTTCACCATCTCTCAGGTCTTCGCAGCACTGCATCGCCCTCACCAGGTCAGCTTCTCCTCTGTTTACCCCCTTTGTACCGCTATGCAGTGCAAACCATCAGGTCTGCAGATCTGGGCCCGACCCTTCCATTGGTCAAAAACACCTAGTCAGCAGAAAGAATAATCCTCAGTGAGGGCACCCCACATCTGCAGCCAAAGGGAAGCCTCTCCTGTTGACAGGTAACCACTGATGCCACCAGCAAACACGGATAAGTGCTGGATTAACATTCCAGCCAGCAGAGCCTCACAGGGCGATGGCCATCTTGCAGCGGGGTTCTCTAGCGCCCCCCCCTGTTGGGAGTAAAGCTTTACTACGTCCACCTGAGTGAGTATCAACTTTTTTGGAATTGTTGGTCTATATAAATGCTACACACATTGTGAAAACGTTTTCATCACTAAATTCTGATATTACCTACTGGTGGTCGCCAGTTGGTAGTTATAGTTAGGACCTAGTTACCATAGGAAAATGGCAACATTCTATTCCCAATAACATTGGTGCCGATTGACGAATCTTTGCGACATTTTCCAAACTAATTCTTTGTTCAGATCAGCTCCTATGTTGAAAGTTTGGGGGTGATCTGTCAAGGGGTGGGGGGGCAAGAAAAAAGAGGTGTCCCAAAACATGTTTTTTTATTGTTAATTTCCATAGGAAACTTTAGACAAGGCTACAGGTCGAACGGGTGAACGGAATTACCCTAAATGTAGCAGGGAGATGGATATTGGTCTAGAAAGCACGCTTTTGTTTATTTAGTGTAAATCCGTTCAGTAGTTTTTGAGAAATATTGAAATTTACAGATATTGATGTTTGGGAATTCGGCCATCAGATTGGCTGAGGCATTATGAGCACGAGCTTGCTGCTGATTGGCTGCGAGTGGTGAGAGCAGTTGCAACTAGGAAGTGTTGGCTGCCATTTTTTGATTCCGTTGAAGTGATAATGGGAAAAAGGGCAGAAAAAAGTGAGAAATAGTAGGGTAGGAGCGCTGTGAGGCCTGTAGGGTGGTTAGGGTGTGCTTAGAGGGAGTGTGAAGCAAAGTATTCACCCCTACCGGTGTGAAAATGCTGTTTTGCCCACTGTGAGATGGTGCTGAGGTGAGGTGCTGGTATACTCAGTGATGAAAGCTTGCGTATAAACCGTGAGCTGAGTGATGTAAACTGATGTGCTCTGGGGGCTGTAGCATACTGGCTGAAGCTAAATATTTACCACTACCGTTGTGAAAGTGCTGTTTTGCACACTGTGAGACGGTGCAGACGTGAGGGGCCAGTGAACTCGGCGATGAAAGTGTATGCCTAAACTGTGAGCTGAGTACTTTGTAGCACACTGGCAGAAGCAAAGTATTTACTCTTACCGGTGTGAAAATGCGGTTTTGCCTAGAGTGAGATGGTGTTAAGGTGAGGTATCAGTAAAGTTGGGGATGAAAGCGTGTGCCTGAACTGTGAGCTGAGTGCTGTAAACTGATGTGGTGTGGGCACTGTAGCATACTGGCCAAAGTGAAGTAGTTACTCCTACCCGTGTGAAAGTGCTGTGGTGAGGTGAGGTGCCGGTACACTTGGAGACTTGCCTAAACTGTGAGCTGAGTGGTCTGTAGCATACTGGCTGAAGCTAAGTATTTACCCATACCGGTGTGAAAGTGCTGTTTTGCCCACTGTGAGATGGTGCGGAGGTGAGAGCCTGGTGAACTCGGTGATGAAAGCGTGTGCCTAAACTGGGAGCGGAGTGCTCTGTAGCATTGTGGCAGAAGCGAAGTATTTACCCTTACCGTTGTGAAAGTGATATTTTGCCTAGATTAAATGGTGTTGACGTGATGTATCGGTAAAGTCGGGGATGAAAGCCTGTGCTTCACCTGTGAGATGAGTGCTGTAAACTGATGTGCTGTGGGCGCTGTAGCATTCTGGCGGAAGTGAAGTGTTTACTCCTACCAGTGTTAAAGTGCTGTTTTGCCTACTGTGAGATGGTGGTGAGGGGAGTTGCCGGTACACCTGGGGATGAAAGCGTATGCCTAAACTGTGAGCTATTTTGTCTAGTGTGAGATGGTGCAGAGGTGAGGTTCTGTTAAACTCTGGGATGAACCCGTGCCCTTAAACTGTGAGCTGAGTGCTGTAAACTGATGTGCTCTGTGCGGTGTAGCATACTGGCTGCATATGTGTGCAGGTGGTGTTAGTATGCGTTTAGAGTATAGCGGAAGTGGGAAGCAAAGTACTCACTTGTACCGGTCTCAAGAGTCGGGGATGAAACTGTGAGTGTAAGTCATGAGTTTATTGTTGTAAAGTGATGTGCTGTGGGTGCTGTAGGATACTGGCAGCTGTAGCAAACCTGTGTAAGTAGTGTTAGTGTGCGTTTATACTATACAGGGAGTGGGAAGCAAACTAGTCACCCCTACCGGTCTGTAGACTCAAATGAAGTGTTTTAGGAAGCAGGAATAAAGAAATAATCATGAAGAATATAATGTAGAATGTTGCAATGCCACAGAAGAAAAATGGTGAAATGAGGTGTGTCTCAAAAAGTGGGTTGTGTAATAAAGGAATGGAGTTTGGAAATTATATAGAAAGTGTCTTTATTTATGTGCCATAATTGGACCCACTCGTGCAAGAGCTAGGGCATCCAGCTGATGCAAAGTTGAAGCACTTCTGTTGCATTCAAACAAAAGCTCCTGCATCAGTTAATTGTATATTACATGTTACAGTTGCATGTGACATACACAATAGCTATTACACTTGAATGACTCTACATTCTATAAGGAAAAGAAAGGCAGGATATGATTACCACATGTATCCTTTAAGAAAAAAAAGAAATAAAAAGGAAATTGCAAAATGTAATCAACAAACTTTTTAGGTACCTTGGCAGTGCTTTTTTGTAACACAAAATTATCAACAGTAGAATAGTCAGCAATCTGTTGTACAGTAGATTCAATGTGGTGCGTGTCAGAATTGGTACTAGTTCTACCTACTTTGGAACTTTGAGGATGAATACAAACATTGCGCTTCGGAGAAACACATTAGATATATTTGTAGTGGAACTATACATTATTGTCTTCAGCTGTTTCAAAAAAACATTCTTGTGTAGAGAGCTAAGGCATCGAGCTGAAACAAACTCCAAATGCTTCTGCTGTAGTCAAATCGAAGCTCCTGCATCAGTGAATTGATCATTATATGTTAGAGTTCTATGTGACCTACACAATAGCTATTAGACATGGATGAATAAATTGTATAATGAAAATAAAGGTATTTTACGATTACTACACTGTGCCAACTAGTTGCTAAACAAAGTCGCCTTTTTTTCATTTTTATCGTGAGGTTCTGAGCAGAAGTTGACTTTGAGTAAATTTGTGTGAAAGGGCTTTGTGCATAACAGGGAGGCAGAGACGCAGAGAGGCGTGTGCACAAAGAATAGATGTGGTTTCAAAATCGGTGTTGGGTTTAGGCTAATTTAGGAAGTAAATAGCGTATTTGCATAGGCCATACATCACGATCCCTGGTTAAAGTGGAGAAGTAAGGGGCAATAATAAAGATAGAGCTCAAATGTCTGAGTATACTTAGAAAGTTCTTATATGAAAGTAGTAGGATTGAAGTGTATTATAATAAATGTAAACGAAAAAGTAAAAAAAGATGGAAAAAATCCATTAAAAAATAATGTGAGTGTCTTACAAGTCTTGGAGATTCCAGTCCAGAAGTTCTTCAGTGGCTTGATATGCATAATGTTACAAGAGGCAATTGTTGCCATCGTCTGAGAAAAGCGAAGCAATCCAATTCATATCTTCGAAGGGACAGTAATGTTCCTCGAATGTTGGAGCAGCAATTTGAATTGGCAGAAATCTGCAATGTTGTGAAAGGACGCACGTTGCAGGAGATCTTTCACAGCTGCGCAGAAATCCCAATCCACTGCGATTCCTTTTTGCATTGCGTTCGACATTGCTCCACTGCCAGAACAATCCCGTTCATGGTTTTCAAGATAATGCATTACCTGCTGGATATCGGGAGCGATTGTTTGGATGTTGCTTGGATGTACATCCATTCGCCAGTCAAATGGGCAAGTTTTGCAATTAAACAATGGTTGTACGCATATTGCAAAAGTGTAGATAAATGTTATGTTGTAGCTAGCTCTGATAATAGATAGAGGCAGGCAGCCGAAAAGTTTTTCCGTTTTTTACAGTATTGTTGTAGCTTGGCATAGAGGCGTATTCTGTCAGACATAGTTGTTACCACAGAGAGCGTAGCCATTTCTAGAAGTAGAATTAGTAGTAGGATGGCTGCAAAGAGAGCGAGCATTGTGGGCACTGTTCCTGTTATTCCAGAGATGATCGAATGAATGTAGTCTGGTATTAAAGGAAGAACAGTTTGAAAGTGTGTTAGAAGGCTTTAGAAGAGTGTGTTAAAAAAGTGTGCCAGACCTTGAGTGTGACATGTGTTGTAAATTGTGTAACAATTCACAAAGTCTAATTGGCTGTTCGTATTTAAAAGGGAGTGTATTTTACCTGAAGTTTGTGGTATCTGTAGTCGATAAATTTCTTTTGCAGAAGTGAGGGAGACTACTGTTCTGAACAAAAGAGCTTTTAGTTTGGATTGTTTCTTGAAATATGTTTTCAAACTAAGAATTGAAGGCCAAGTTGAAGTTTGGGAGTTACTTTGTGTGGGTGGGAATAGACATTGCCACAGGAAGTTACTCTGTTTGAAACAGTAAGGACATGCGGTGTGCCAGCTCACATTCCGTAGGAGTGCTTGTTATTGAGAAGCAGATAAATGCTGTTAGAAAGCTGTGTGAATGTTAGTCGGATTGTGGGAGTTGGCATGCTTTTAAGAAAGGACGCATGGTTGGGGGCTGTAAGCTTAGAAGCACAGTGTAGTTGGACATTCTTGGATACTAATGAATGACTGTCATTGTGGTCGCACTTTTCACCTGTGAGAAAAATTTCTGTATGCTCTTTAAGACAGCGATATGTAAATGGGAGAAACCACTGCTCGTGAATAAACGTGCTACCTTATATAATCACATACAACATTGAAAACAACATGTGCACCTAGCAGACACAACAACACTTCATACTGTGGGAAACCTGGTTAGCCATCTATACAAACTAAACATGGCATGGCACCTCTGCCTCACAATGCAGAATGCGAGGAGAGATGGAAGCAAAGTATGTGCGAAGGTGGTAAGTAATTATCGATTATAAATGTATATAATGTAAAGTCTTGTAGGGATGTGCCGGACACAGTTGAGTATGCAGAGCACCGACATGTACATGTCAATATACACTGATGATCTATTGAGTGAAGTGGATAGTGGACGCAACCATGATAGTACAGTCAGTAGGGAAGATTACAGAAAGGTAGCACATACGTGCCTCCTGCCCCCGTAAATGTTTAGGGTAGTGGGCTGGCAAGAGGCATGTTTCTCTGGGTGTGGTTCTCTTCCAGATTGGTAAACGTGTCTGCCAGGTCTGCGCAGCTTACACCCACACGAGTCTCACGCCATGAGCGAAGGTGGCTGCGTGAATGATGCTTTCAGCGTGCTGGTATCTAGAAAGCGTAATGGCCACTGCAATGCATATATGCTCCATAGTTCACCTTTCGAAACCGCTGTATGTGAAAGAGGGCCTACCACGTGCCGGCAGAAGGTCCTGGGTGAGGTCTGTGAGCTCGGAAGGCTCCTGAGATTAACGCTGGCTACCGCGACACAGGCACATAGCACCCAGCCTGCGGCCCAGGAGCGTGGAGTGCTCTGTATCTCACACAGTAGTCTGACAGGTACGGACAGTGGAACAGTGTTTTTGAGACCATAGTGGGCTATGCTAAAACTGTATCTGAGAGTGGAGATAAAGGTACTCCCTTCGAAAAGTGCAACCAACTCTACGTCCCAACAGTGGAACGGTGTCTTGAGCCCACAATGGACGATGTCCGATATTACCTGGTGGTTGCTTATCACAGAGCTCCCTCCGTTGAGGTGCATCAGACTCTGTGATTCGGTAGTTAACTGTTGCATATGATTATTGGGCTTGGTCGACTGCAGTCGCTGGACTACACCGTGGTACGGCAGGTCCGAACAATGAAACAGGGTCCTAATTATATGAATTAGGATGTCAGAAGTTACATTTTGTGATGATTTTTGTGTACCCTGTCTGATGAGGTGCAAGCAACTGTAGGTCCCAACAGTGGACGGTGTCTTGATCCCACAATGGACGATGTTAGAACTATATCTGAGAGTGGAGATGGAGGTACTCCTTTTGACCAGCTGCAACCAACTCTAGGTCCCAACAGTGGAATGGTGTCTTGATCCCATAATGGACGATGTTAGAACTGTATCTGAGACTGGAGATGAAGGTAGTCCCTTCGACCAGGTGCAACCAGCTGTAGGTCCCAACAGTGGAATGGTGTCCTGATCCCACAATTGATGATGTTAGAAGTACATCTAAGACAGGAGATGAAGGTACTCCCTTCGACTAGTTGTAAGAAACTCTAGGTCCCAACAGTGGAACGGTGTGTTGAGCACACAATGGATGATGTCTGATATTACCTATTGCTGGTTTTTCACAGAACTCCCTCTGTTGAGGTGCACCAAACTCTGTGCTTCAGTAGTTAACTGCTGCACGTGGTTATTGGGCTTAGTTGACTGATATTGCTGGAATACACCACGGTACAGCAAGCCCAAACAATGAAACTGGGTCTTGATTCTATGATTGAGGAATTCGGAAGTTAAAGTTTGTGATGATTTCTGTGTACCCCCTCCTATGAGGTGCAAGCAATTCTAGGTCCCAACAGTGGAACGGTGTCCTTATCCCACAATGGACGATGTTAGAACTGTATCTGAGAGTGGAGATGGAGGTACTTCCTTTGACCAGCTGCAACCAACTCTAGGTCCGAACAGTGGATCGATGTCTTGATCCCACAATGGTCGAAGTTAGAACTGTATCTGAGAGTGGAAATGAAGGTACTCCCTTCAACCAGATGCAACCAACTGTAGGTCCCAACAGTGGAACGGTGTCTTGTTTCCATAATGGACGATGTTAGAACTGTATCTGAGAGTGGAGATGAAGGTACTCCCTTCAATCAGCTGCAACCAACTGTAGATCTCAACAGTGGAACGGTGTCTTGATCCCATAATGGACGATGTTAGAACTGTATCTGAGACTGGAGATGGAGATAGTCCCTTTAACCAGGTGCAACCAGCTGTAGGTCCCAACAGTGAAACGGTGCCTTAATCCTACAATGGATGATGTTAGAAGTGCATCTGAGACTGGAGATGAAGGTACTCCCTTCAACTAGGTGTAAGAAACTCTAGGTCCCAACAGTGGAACTGTGTGTTGAGCACACAATGAATGATGCCTGATATTACCTGTTGCTGGTTTTTCACAAAACTCCCTCTGTTGAGGTGCATTAAACTCTGTGCTTCAGTAGTTTACTGCTGCACATGGTTATTGGGCTAAGTTGACTGCTTTTGCTGGAATGCACTGCGGTACAGCAGGTCCAAAGAGTGAAACTGGGTCTTGATTCTATGATTGAGGAATTCAGAAGTTAAAGTTTGTGATGATTTCTGTGTACCCCCTCCGATGAGGTGCAAGCAACTCTAGGTCCCAACAGTGGAACGGTGTCCTGATCCCACAATGGATGATGTTAGAACTGTATCTGAGAGTGGAGATGAAGGTACTCCCTTCAACCAGCTGCAACCAACTCCAGGTCCCAACAGTGGAAAGGTGTCTTTATCCCATAATGAATGATGTGAGAACTGTATCTGAGACTGGAGATGGAGGTAGTCCCTTCGACCAGGTGCAACCATCTTCAGGTCCCAACAGTGGAACAGTGTCTTGATCCCACAATGGATGTTGTTAGAAGTGCATCTGAGACTGGAGATGAAGGTACTCCCTTCGACTAGGTGTAAGAGACTTTAGGTCCCAACAGTGAAAATGTGTGTTGAGCACACAATGGACGATGTCTGATATTACCTGTTGCTGGTTTTTCACAGAATTCCATCTGTTAAGGTGCATCAAACTCTGTGCTTCAGTAGTTAACTGCTGCACATGGGTATGGGGCTTAATTCACTGCTATTGCTGGAATACACCATGGTACAGCAGGTCCAAACAGTGAAACTGGGTCTTGATTCTATGAGTGAGGAATTCAGAAGTTACATTTGTGATGATTTCTGTGTACCCCCTCCGATGAGGTGCAAGCAACTCTGGGTCCCAACAGTGGAACTGTGTCTTGATCCCACAATGGATGATGTTAGAACTGTATCTGAGAGTGGAGATGGAGGTACTCCCTTTGACCAGCTGCAACCAACTCTAGATCCCAACAATGGAACGATGTCTTGATTCCACAATTTACGATGTTAGAATTGTATCTGAGAGTGGAGATGGAGTTACTCTCTTCGACCGGGTGCAATCAGCTGTAGGTCCAAACAGTGGAACGGTGTCTTGATCCCACAATGGATGATGTTAGAACTGCTTCTGAGAGTGGAGATGAAGGTAGTCCGTTTGACCAGCTGCAACCAACTCTAGGTCCCAACAGTGGAATGGTGTCTTGATCCCTCAATGGACGATGTCCGATATTACCTGCTGCTGGCTTTTCTCAGAAGTTCGTGTGTTGAGGTGCGAGCAACTCTAGGGCCCAACAGTGGAACGGTGTCTTGATCCCACAATGGACGATGTTAGAACTGTATCTGAGAGTGGAGATGGAGGTACTCCCTTTGACCAGATGCAACCAACTCTAGGTCCCAACAGTGGAACAGTGTCTTGTTCCCACAATGGACGATGCTAGAACTGTATCTGATAGTAGAGATGGAGGTACTCCCTTTGACCAGGTGCAATCATCTGGAGGTCCTAACAGTGGAACAGTGTCTTGATTCCAGATTGGAGATGTTAGAACTGCTTCTGAGAGTGAAGATGAAGGTAGTCCGTTCGACCAGCTGCAACCAACTCTAAGTCCCAACAGTGGAACGGTGTCTTGATCCACAATGGACAATGTCCGATATTACCTGTTGCTGGTTTTTCTCAGACGTTCTTGTGGAGAGGGCCTTTAATAGCTGGTATAGCCTGCTACGGCAGGCTATAGGAGTATAGTATACCTGGTTGAAGAAGTTTTTTTAGATGAGTTATAGGTTTAGTACAATGAACAAATTCATCTCGCAAGTAGCAAGGGACAGTGAATAGAGTAGACTGTGGACAGATGAAATCCCAATTCGATTTTTTTTATTTATTTATTGTAGAGTTTTTTGTAATTTATGTTGTATTTTGTAAAGAGGGAGTGAGAAAAAGTATTGATGGTTGTGTGTGTGAGTACTGCCTTCAATTAACAATGCAGACAGTAGTGTTCACAATTCAGATTGAGTCGCTATTGTAGATGATGCAGTCCTGAAAGAGAAGAGATTGCTGTAGTTTGCTCTGTCTGCACCACTTATACGCATCGTTGCAGGCTCCGCACATGTTTTGTTTGCTTCGTGTATTGCAAACTGTAGAGCTCAAGTCAGAGCCACCTGGCGGTGTGCCCTTGCTGAACGCTCTCTCTGGCCTGTACTGCAGAATTCAGTATTCATATTTGCAATTGAATCAGTATTGTAGATATCATTTCAGCGCCAGGACACCGCTCAGTAACAACGCGCTTTACAAATGGTATAAATAAATAAATAAATGGATGATGCAGTTATGTAGGAAAAACATTGCTCGAGTGTGCTCTGTGTGCACCACTCATACGCATCATTGCAGACTTTGCACACATTTATTTTGCTTTGCGTATTGCAAACTGTAGAGCTCAAGTCAATGCCATGTGGCTGTGAGCCCTTGCTGATTGTTCTCTGTGGCCTACTCTGCAGACAGCAGTATTCACAATTGAGATTGAGTCCCTATTGTAGATGAGGTAGTCCTGTAGGGAAAGACATTGCTCCTGTGCGTACTGTCTGCACCACTCATATGCATCATTGCAGGCTCTGCACACATTTTGTTTGCTCTGCGTATTGGAAACTGTAGAGTTCAAGTCAATCCCATGTGGCTGTGGGGCCTTGCTGAACTCTCTCTCTGGCCTTTACTGCAGACTTCAGTTTTCACATTTGACATTGAGTCGGTATTGTAGATGATGCAGTCCTGTAGGAAAAGACATTGCTCCAGTGTGCTGTGTCTGCACCACTGATATGCATCATTGCAGGCTCTGCATACAATTTTATTCCTTTGTGTACTACAAACTGTGGAGCCCAAGTCAGTGCCATGTGGCTGTGGGCTCTTGCTGACTGCTGTCTCAGGTCTACACTGCAGATAGCAGTCTTCACAATTGAGATTGAGTTGAAATTGTAGATGAGGTAATCTTGTAGGAAAAGACATTGCTCCAGTGCTTACTGTCTGCCCAATTATATGTATAAGTTCAGGCTCTGCACACATTTTTTTTTGCTTTCCGTATTGCAAACTGTGGAGCTCAAGTCAATGCCACGTCGCTGTGGTTCCTTGCTGGAAGCTTTTTCTGGCCTATACTGCAGACTTCAGTGTTCACTTTTGACATTGAGTCAGTATTGTAGATAATGCTGTTGCTCCAGTGCGCTCTGTGTGCACTACTCATACGCATCATTACAGGCTCTGCACACGTTTTTTTGCTTTGCGTATTGCAAACTGTAGAACTCAAGTCAATGCCACATGGCTGTGGGCCCTTGCTGATCGCTCACTCTGGCCTGCAATTCAGACAGCAGTGTTCAGAATTGAGATCGAGTCACTTTTGTAGTCCTGTAGGAAAATACATTGCTCTAGTGCGTACTGTCTGCACCATGCATATGTATCATTGCAGACTCGGCACACGCTTTTTTGTTGCTTCGCTTACGACACACTGGGCAGCTGAAGTCACCTTATGTAGGTGTGCGTCATTGCTCACTGCTCTCTGAGGCCAACACTGCAGACAGCAGTGTTCACAATACAGATTGCGTTGCTATTGCAGATGATGCAGTGTTGATGGCAACAGATATTGCTCCTAGTGCGGCCTGTCTACAGCACACATTATTGCTGGCTGTGCACATGCTGAATGCTTTTGATGTGGCTATGTGAGTGCACTAGAACTGATGGAGTGTTTATGATATAATCTTTTTGTGTATTATTGTAGATCTAGGAATTGTGTATCAGTATACCACAAGTTGTGGTTGTTTTTCGATAGAATTATTTCTATTTTATTTTACATGTACTGCCCCTACCTTACTGCAGCACAAATTATTGATTCTTTTATAATTTAATCTCTGTGTGTAGTGCAATGATTACTGTTGTAGTTGATGCTAGCAGCAACTATTCCCTGAGGGCAGGTTTACACTCACCCCACACGCATCCAGCACAGACATCACTGGATATGTGAACCTGGTTATAAAAAGGAGTCGAGCGCACGTGCCCGTACCCACTTGCACTATCTATCTGTGTATGTGTGTTCATTATCTATGCAAGTTACTGTCTCTGGGCCGTACTATATTACATTGTGCTGCGGACAGTCTATGCAACCATATTACCCCTGGTACTGGGGAAAATTTTGGTATTGTAACTTTTAGGTGTATGGCTATCACAGGTGGAAGACTACTTTGCAGAGCATAAATATTGATGAAAATGATGGTTTCATGTTGTGTGTAGTGTAAGATATGTGTATATTGCAAAAAGTTTAGAACAAAGCTCTCTAAGCAGAAGATGTGTGTTTCATGAAATGCAGTAGAGATATTGACTACAATTGGTGGCGTTTTTGAACTGTTACAATGGGAAATATTATGAACTAATGAAATGCATTTTTTTATGGTCACATGGCACTCGCACAGCTGGTGCGCAATGAGATCACACCCGATGTGATTATGAGAAAATATATTTATTATAATATAAGTTTATTACAGTTAGAAATATAAAACTGTTTAAAATATTTTTAATTATCGCTTGCTCTCATATACACTTTAAATTTATTTAGATATAGTTTTGAGACAAAAATAAAATGAGGTAATGGTGGATGCTGCATGATGTCGTAAGTCTATGATGTAACACAGGGCGTGGCAGTGTGCATTCGTCGCATTTGGAATGCGCAGCGGATGCCACCCCATACGTACATGACGTAATGCGCTGCTTGGTAGTGCATACCGGTCGCATCCCACAGTAGCAGCTGGAGCGACCTCATACGTACATGTTGTTAAGCAGGCCGCAGTGTCACAAACCCGTCGGATATGAAATGCACATCATTTAAATGGTACCGGTACTGGTTCTCAAAAAAAATAAAGAAGATATAAAACATTACATAATTTTGATAGTTAAAAAAAGGATAATAGAGTTGCAAAATATTAAAAAACAATTAGAAAAAATATAGGTTTTATAAATATTAAAATATGAAATTAACATTTAAAAAACCTTTGAAATCCGGTAGAGTTTAATTATTTTGCATATATATCTATACCAAGGTGTATTGAAGAATGAGTGGATTTACAAGTACCTCAAGGGATTATTTAGTAGGTGCATGACTGACTGTATAAGTGAGTGATTGAATGTATCGTATTGAATGCATGGGTTAGTGACTAAACTGTGTGAGAGTTTGTATTAGTCTCTCAGTTGGTGTGTAAGTGGCTGCAGGGGTTGTGAGTAGCTACATAGGTCTCTATATGGGTTATTTATTTCTTGTCTGAGTATCTGCATAAGTGCCTGAGTGTCTGTGTGGGTGGGTCCCGGGGTATGTCACTCTGTGCATAGATGTCTGAGTGGCTGATTCACTAATTGTATAGATTGAAAAGTGCATCTGTAAAGGGCTGTATGGATGGCTTAGTGTGTGTATGGGTGTGTTGGTGAGTGAAGGAATGTCTCAGTGGTATATGTGTAAGTAACTACATATGTTTTAAGGCAGTATATGCCAGTGTTGGAGTATATAAATGAGTATACATGAGAGTAAGCTATTTGAACAGTGGGTGTATAAATCGCTATCTGCTTGTATCAGTGATTGTATAAGACAATAAGTATGTCTTAGTATCTGTATAAATAAGTGATGTGGTGTGTGTATAAATAACTCAGTTGGTGTATATAACTGTATACATGAGTACATGAGTATGTAATTCATTCTTTGCATAACTGACTAGGTGTATGACGAACTCTATGGATGAGTGGTAGAGTGTGACTATGTATAGGTGTATCAGTACATAATATAGTACTGTTTTGATGAGTAACTGTATGTGTAAGACACTGGATGTGTGTATAGACCTAGGAAATAGTAGGTGCTATGTAGATTCTGGCATTCTTGTGTGTATGGTTTCAAAAATAGTAGTCTGTATTTTAGAGTGCATGTATCATAGTTTATATTAGGGCATCAGTATGTGCATCAGATTATCATGTGGATGATGTCATCAGTGTTGTCATCAGTGATGTCATTTGTGATGCCATGAGTGATGTCATCAGTGATGTCACTGACCATGTCATGAGTGAAGTAATATGTGACGTCGTCAGCAGTGCATTGCGGGCCCGCAAGTTATAGTTAGCTCAACTAACTATAACTGCCGAATTTCTCCGGTTTTATATGAGTCAAATGTCCAACTAACTATAACGTCCCTGAAACCTTTGGGTTTTTCAGTGAATTTCGAAGGTTTTTTAAATGCTAAATCCTTACTATAACATCTGTAAAACCTATGGTTTTTTCAGTGAATATATATATCCACATCATTGAGTGCATTTGTGGCCAAAAATACATCGCAGCACGATCTGCCCTTTGAAAAAACACATTCTGGAGCATATTCGGGCGGTTAAAAACAAAGACACCACATACGCAACAGCGAAACATATGATCTTATGCCAAAACGGGGATTGGCGGGCAATGTGCTACTATGGAATTGACACCATCGTGCCAGATGAACGTGTTGGAAACAGAACAAAAAAACTATGCCAACTGGAGTTGGGCTACATTATCAGACTTAAAACAAATACCCCTAGAGGGATGAACAATGATGAAGAACTGTCTGTACACCTAGAGTAAACACACATACACCTAATGACTGAACTTTGACGAACATTCTGAGACTTGAAATTCTCAGAAAATTAAAACTATGGTACTAACCCTGACCCTAAACTAAAGTTTTTCCGCTCTCCTATATCTCTCTTTTCTCTTCCTAATCCTTTTCCCTTCCCTTCCCTCTTTCCTTGTCCCCTTCTCTCCGTTCACCTCTGAATTTTATTGAGGCTAAATTGTAAAAGACAAGTACTGATTGTATATTTACAATATGTATTCAATAATTCACGATAACCTCTAACTTAAAGATACTGTAAACTTGGAATATATACTCAATAATTTGACAACAGTAACTTCACAACATGGCGAGGAACTGTTCCCTTCATGTAAAAAAATCTCAATAGTCTCCCAAAAACCCTTAAACCTTCTTTCCCTCATGTGCCCCCATTTTATCCACTTCCCTTGCCTTCCACTTCCCCTTTTTCTTTTTCCTTTTACTACTTTTTTCTTTTCACTTTTTTCTTTGCTTCTGTTCTCTTCTCCCTACTTATTTGCCATCAGTATTTAATGACTAATCATGTACTATACAAAGAAACTAAGTACCATATATAACTGAACATGGCTCTAAAAGAATGTTAATTACCTTGCCTGAAACTATATCATTACTTTTTCATATAGTAACCGTCATGTAAATATCAGTACAAATGATTCCTTTCGTGTAAATATTGTAATATATATTTTCATTTGCATGACAATACCCATAATGCCACATTATGACCACATGGGTGTATAAAGAGTGCAAAAAAGAAAGGACTCACTGACCGTGAGCAAGGCCGTGAGACGGCTGAAACGAGTTGGTTGAGTTGTGCAAAATAAACGCAATTGAAATATCCCTTCCAGAGTATAGTGATATATATATACATATATGTATTACCTACTGGCAGTCGCCAGTAGGTGGTTATAGTTAGGACCTTGTTTCTATTTAAAGAGCATTTTTTCTTTTGCCAATTACTTGGGCGCCGCTGGACGAATCTTCGCGGAATTTTCAAAACCAGTAGGGCGCTCCGGTCAGCTCTTATCTTGAAATTTTTGGGGTGATTCGGCAAGCGGGGGCTGAAAAAAAGGGGGGTCCCAAACGTGTTTTTTCAATGTTAATTCCCTTAGGAAACTTTAGACAAGGCCAAAGCCCGAACTGCTGAACGTAATTACACCAAATTTGGCACAAAGGTAGCCCTTGTTTCAGAAAGAACTCTTTTTCTTAAATGGTGTAAATCCATTCAGTAGTTGCTGAGAAAATCTAAAAATAAAAGTTTCGATATATAGAGGCGCGGTGGATCCGTGCACGCTCCCAATCACGAGCTGCCTTCTAACTGCCTGTCAACACTTCAAACCAGAAAGTGTTGGGAGCCATCTTGTGCCTCTGTTGAACCGAGGCACAAGAAAACAGAAAAACAAAGGCACAAAACAAGAAAAGGGGGCAGAGTAGAAACACCCTGACCCACTAGGCCTGCTCATGGGGTCCCACAAGGACCCCCAGGGCTAAAAAAAGCATTACAAAAAAAGAATTGGCCGAATTAGCGCTGGGTGCGTGAATCTGGCCGAGAAAATAAAACAAAACAAAGCACGGGCTCACATATCTATGCACAGAGTCACACACAGCCCACCCACATAAACACTCAGGCACCCATACAGATACTCCGACAACCAATCAATAACCCATATAGACACTCATGTAGCTATTCACAAACCCATGTAGCCGCTTACACATCAACAGACAGATGGATGCAGACATTCACACAGTTTAGTCACTAACCCATGCATTCAGTAAGATATGTTTAATCACTCAGTTATAGAGTCAGTCACACACCTACTAAAGTATCCATTCAGACACTTATATAGCCACTCATTCTTAAATACGCCTTTTGTTAGATAAATTAAACATATTTAAACTTTACAGAAACACACAGTCACTGGATGATGTCATCAGTGATGTTATCAGTGATGTCATTTGAGATGTCATCAGTGATGTCATCAGTCACTGACCATGTCATGAGTGATGTAATATGTGACGTTATCAGCAGTGCATTGCAGGGGTGCAAGTTATAGTTAGCTGAACTAACTATAACAGGGAATTTCACTGGTTTTGTACGAGTAAAATGTCCAACTAACTACAGCGCCCCTGAAACCTATGGTTTTTTCAGTGAATTTTGAAGATTTTCTAAAAGCTAATTTCTAACTATAACGTGCCTCAAACCAATGTATTTTTTCAGTGAATTTGAAAGGTTTTTTTCAATGCTAATTCCTAACAATAATGTGCCTGAAAACTATAGTTTTTTTAGTGAATATATATATATATTCACTGAAAAAACCATAGGTTATAGACCATATATAGTTAGGAATTAGCATTTACAAAACCTTGAAAATTCACTGAAAAAACCATAGGTTATAAACCATATATAGTTAGGAATTAGCATTTAAAAAACCTTATTTTACTCACACAAAACCATTGAAATTCCATATATAGTTAGTTGCACTAACTATATATCGCGCACCCGCAATCCACTGCTGATCATGTCACATATTACATCATTCATGACATGGTCAGTGACATCACTGATGACATCACTGATGACATCTCAAATGACATCACTGATGAGATCACTGATGACGTCATCCAGTGACTGTGTGTTTCTGTAAAGTTTAAATATGTTTTACATATTGACGAATGAGTAGATGTATAAGTGTCTGGACGAAGGATTTAGTAGGTGCATGACTGAATGTATGAGTGAGTGATTAAATGTGTCTCACTGAGTGCATGGGTTAGTGACTAAACTGTCTTAATTTGTGCATCATTATGTCTGTTGTTCTGTAAACTGCTGCATGTGTTGATCATTAGCTATACGAGAGGCTATATGTGTTATTAATTGGTTGCCCAAGTATTTCTATGGCAGATTGAGTTTGTGTGGGGGTGGCTGGAAGGTGTGTGACTCTATGCATAGATGTGTGAGCAGTTTATTCACTAGGTGTATGAGTTCAAGAGTGCATGTGGAAACAGCTACATGGGCAGTTGACTGTGTGCATGAGTGTATTGATGAGTGAATGGATATCTCAATGCTACATGTCATAGTAAGTACATATGTAAAACACAGTACATGTGAGAGTTGGCATATATAAATAACTGTGCATGAGAGCCACTGAATGAGTGAGTGGTTGTATCGATCATTGTGAACTTGTATCAGGGATTGTATAAGAGAGTAAATATGTGTTAGTATATGTTTCAATAAGTAAGGTGTGTTTAACTGTATAGTTGAAGAAATGGAGGTGAGATTGTTTCTTTGCATGACTGACTGGGTGTGTGAGTAACTCCATGGATGAGTGGCAGTGTGTGAGTGTCTGTATACACTGAGTGTATCTAAGGTTATATTAGAGTCTGAAGAGGTTTATCGTATTAGCACAAGAATGATGTCAAATGAGATGTCATCAGTGATGTCATCAGTGATGTCATTTGAGATGTCATCAGTGATGTCATCAGTGATGTCACTGACCATGTCATGAATGATGTAATATGTGACATGATCAGCAGTGGATTGCGGGTGCGCGATATATAGTTAGTGCAACTAACTATATATGGAATTTCAATGGTTTTGTGTGAGTAAAATAAGGTTTTTTAAATGCTAATTCCTAACTATATATGGTTTATAACCTATGGTTTTTTCAGTGAATTTTCAAGGTTTTGTAAATGCTAATTCCTAACTATATATGGTCTATAACCTATGGTTTTTTCAGTGAATTTCAATGGTTTTTTAATAGCAAATATCATAAGCTGTCGAATGTCAAGTACGTGGTAAGTGAAAACATTTTCGTGTTTATGCACACTGATCTGCTTTGAATGGTGCCCCCCCCCCCTCATTTCTATTAGGAGTACTCTCTCTTTGCAGATAGTGAAAGGTAGTTAACGCAGGCCTTTGCCCCCGTTGTAATCCGTCGTGCCTGCTTCTCTCTCCATTTGATTGATTGTTATCCAAGTATTTACTGTTTTAGAATTAGTTCTCTTTGGTTCATTCTCTATTTACAAACAAACACAGAGTCGCAATACTCTGTTTAGTCTTTGCAGATAACGAAAAATCGTGTAAAAAAAAAGAAAAGGAATCGAGCAAAATCAGTAGGCCACTAATGGGATCTCTTTTTGACCTCGCTAAAATAGAAACATTAGGAACAACCCCTCATGACAAATACAAAACTAGTGAGATGAACTGAACTCCACACAATGATGGCTGCAAAACAGCTCGGCTCCGCCACCCACCCCGCCCAAAATAACGATAAAGAGCGGCTGCCATGATTGGTTGCGGAATGGCCACAACGGAGCTACGAAATGGTGGTGCTCTCATGCTAACCCCAGCTTCAGTCTGAAACATCCAGAAACACTGTAGACTACCAATTCGATCAGTTCCGGTAGCGCCCCAATGTAACCCGGTAGAGAAGAACTAGCCCTCCCCTCTTTGACTGATGGTTCTTGTTGCCTGTCCCTTCTGTTGTCATTTAACAGAACTATTTAGCCTGCTGAAAGGGGTTGTGTTTCGACCGCTGGTTGGTGGAGACATTTTGACTATATTCTGGACCTGCGTTGTCGCGTAATGCGTCATATGACGCGCCGCGTTAGCGCATCCGGAAGTCATCCGGGGCGCGCAGCGCGTAACGTAAGCACAACAAGTCATGTGACTTGTTAATAAAACTTTTCATTGGTTCATTTTACTTTTCTTATTCTAATGATGAAAGCCTTGGTCATATCACCTAAAAATTACGCTTTTAATTACTTCCGAACATTATTTTTTCTTAAATATATGTTATAATGTTCCAGGCTAATGTACTTTCCCGGAAATTTTACAACTGTCCTGCAAGTAAAATATATTCTTTTTTCGAGAAAAAGAGCGTTTCTTCGTCCCATGACGGAGCCGTTGAGCAAAAGAGGGTCGACCTGCTGTCTTAGTCGCCGATACGCCTGAATATGAGATTCTTATCGATCACTTTATGTTGCAGGAATAGAAAACACAACAGCCCTTGACCATTTATCTTTACTGCGTTCCTTCGTATTATACCTTTTACCCTTCATGTAATTGGTCTGCTTTATTTCACTTGCCTTTTAATGATTCTAAAACAGTGACTATTATTAAAAACTTTACCAATGTATATACTACTACCATGTTTTCTTTTAAAAACCTTTATTGTGAAAATTTCATTATACAAATACGAGCCTATAACCACGTGGGCCTGCCACGGAGCAAACTGTAATCGTATATGATGAATAGACATTTACACTGTAGAGGAACGTAACGGGCCGGCCATTAGGTTGCAAGAACTAAGGTGTCTAACAGTTACGGAATCGGTGGACGTACATTTTATAATTAAAATACGACAGGGCCAGTTACAATAAAATTATCTAGATATACATTTGCGGGCAAGTACCATGGGTGACGTTAATTCGAACTTTCAACAGTACAGTAATCAATAACACATCAGAACTTAATATCAATAGGGATGTCGAAATATTCAATCAATTCTCGTCCCCGCCCGCCATGTGCTTCAAAACTGCATACGTATCTCGTGATTTCAAGGTTCTGCAACCAGTACACAACAAGGAGTTACGAGTCCCATTTATTCCGGCGCCATTTTGGGCGAGGACGGGCAGGTCCAGGATATAGTCAAAATGTCTCTACCAACCATCGACTATGATCATGTTCATATGCTGTATTTATTAGAGTAACACTCATCTGTCCACATGAAATTAATTTGCCACAATCTAAACATGTCATTTTAATCTTTCCAAAGTTCTTCTAAATATTTGGGACCGTTTCCCTTGCCTCTGAAGCTCTCAGTGCCACTTCTTTGATGAATGTACTAGCAGGTCAGGGGTTCTCCTCCAAATCTCTCTTTTATGCAGCACTATAATTAATTGGTGCCACCTCTCCATATGACGATGCATGGTATAGTTACCACAACTATATTTTTTTTTGGTTCCTCTGGAGAGTTTATCGTGGCAGATGAAGCGTGTAACGTACCGGGCATTTACCTTTTTTTGCATGTACAGGAAAGGAAAAAAAAATCGAGCGTCCAAGTTCTAAGGTGTCCCAGGGCCATTTTAGTGGACCAGGCCCAAATCCAAAGAACAGGCCGCCATTTTGAGAGTCCTCTTGCAGCCGCCTGTCGCTGTAGCATCAAGAGCAGCCGAAACTCAGCTGAATGGCAACTGAAACGGTAAATGGGCGCCCCACTACATTTCAGCATTGTAGGATGACCACACCAGTACAGCAACTTGCTAGACATCACCTCGGTGCCATCCGGATCTCGGCGCCCCACTGCAGATGAAGTGCCTCTCAACTATGAAACCACCACGGTGACATCCGGATCTTGGCGCGTTGTGCTGCCTTCGGCCTATTCGCACATCGGTCCGCTACTGACGCCATCTCACAGGCTAATGGGGTGACCCACGCCGAGTTTCAGCATTGTAGGATGACCACACCAACTTGCTAGACATCACCTCGGTGCCATCCGAATCTTGGCATCTCAACGCCTAGTGGTATCTTCCATACAGAAAATATTGTTACGCTGCCTTTGGCCCCATTCGCACATCAGTCCGCAACTTAGACATCACCTCGGTGCCATCCGGATCTTGGCATCTCAGCGCCTTGTGGTGTCAGTCAGAAAATATTGTTGCGCTGCCTTTGGCCCCATTCGCACATCAGTCCGCTACTGACACCATCTCACAGGCCAATAGGGCGCCCCACGCCGACTTTTACCATTGTACGATGGCCACACCAGTGGCACAACTTGCTAGACATCACCTCGGTGCCATCCGAATCTTGGCATCTCAACGCCTAGTGGTATCTTCCATACAGAAAATCTTGTTACGCTACCTTTGGCCCCATTCGCACATCGGTCCGCAACTTAGACATCACCTCGGTGCCATCCGGATCTTGGCATCTCAGCGCCTTGTGGTGTATTCTCTTCAGAAAATATTGTTGAGCTGCCTTTGGCCCCATTCGCACATCGGTCCGCAACTTAGACATCACCTCGGTGCCATCCGGATCTTGGCATCTCAGCGCCTTGTGGTGTCTTCTACTCCGAAAATATTGTAGAAAATATTGTTGCGCTGCCTTTGGCCCCATTCACACATCAGTCCGCTACTGACACCATCTCACAGGCCAACAGGGCGCCCCACGCCGACTTTTACCATTGTACGATGGCCAAACCAGTGCCACAACTTGCTAGACACCACCTCGGTGCCATCCGGATCTTGGCATCTCAGTGCCTTGTGGTGTCTTCAAATCAGAAAATATTGTTGCGCTGCCTGTGGCCCCATTCGCACATCGGTCCGCTACTGACGCCATCTCACAGGCCAACGGGGCGCCCCACGCCGACTTTCAACATTGTAGGATGGCCACAGAAGTGCGACAACTTACTAGACACCACCTCGGTGCCATCCGGATCTTGGCGCGTTGTGCTGCCTTCGGCCTATTCGCACATCGGTCCGCTACTGACGCAAACTCACAGGCCAACGGGGCGCCCCACGCCGACTTTCAGCATTGTAGGATGGCCACACCAGTGCGGCAACTTGCTACACACCACCTCGGTGCCATCCGGATCTTGGAATCTCAGCGCCTAGTGGTGTCTTCTATTCCGAAAATATTGTTGCGCTGCCTTCGGCCCCATTCACACATCGGTCCGCTACTGACGCCATCTCACAGTCCAACGGGGCGCCCCACGCCGACTTTCAGCATTGTAGGATGGCCACACCAGTGCGGCAACTTACTAGACACCACCTCGGTGCCATCCGGATCTTGGCGCGTTGTGCTGCCTTCGGCCTATTCGCACATCGGTCCGCTACTGACGCAAACTCACAGGCCAACGGGGCGCCCCACGCCGACTTTCAGCATTGTTGGATGGCCACACCAGTGCGGCAACTTACTAGACACCACCTCGGTGCCATCCGGATCTTGGCGCGTTGTGCTGCCTTCGGCCTATTCGCACATCGGTCTGCTACTGACGCAAACTCACAGGCCAACGGGGCGCCCCACGCCGACTTTCAGCATTGTAGGATGGCCACACCAGTGCTGCAACTTGCTGGACACCACCTCGGTGCCATCCGGATCTTGGCGCGTTGTGTTGCCTTCGGCCTATTCGCACATCGGTCCGCTACTGACGCCGCCTCACGTGCCAACGTATTTTCTCCGCATTTTACACCCTATGCCGCATAACAGGTCATGTGACTTGTTTATAAAACTTTTCATTGGTTCATTTTACTTTTGGTTTCCTAATGATGGAAGGCTTGATCATGTGACCTAAAAACAACACTTTTCATTGGATGAAAACTTTTTTTTTTCCCAAGCGATGAAAGCCCCACCTTGTTTCTGGATGTTTCAGACTGAAGCTGGCGTCAGCATGAGAGCACCACCATCTCGTAGCTCAGTCGTGGTCATTCCGCGAGCAATCATGGCAGCCGCTCCCCACCAGAAGCCTGCAGGAGTCGGAGCCCCCAAAACTTTTGATCAATTCTCAAGGCGGAGGGGACGCTTTCGAGAATGGGGTCCAAGACCTACCAGACAAGCGTCCGATTTCCAAGGTGTCCCAGGGCCATTTCAGTGGACCAGGCCCAAAAAGGAAACAGCCTGCCGCCATTTTGAGAGTCCTGTGACAGCCGCCTATCGCTGCACCGCAAGAGTGGGCGCAACTCAGCTGAATTGCGGCTTTTGACACAGTGGACCAAAAACGGACGGAATGGCAACTGAAACGGTAAAGGGGCGCCCCACTACAACAGATGACACTCCACCTGGAGAGGCCCGTTCACGCCGCCTCCCCCGGGGCGCCCCACGCCGTTATTCGGAGCAGCATTGTAGGATACCAAAACCAGTGCGGCAACTTACTGGACATCACCTAGGTGCCATCGTTCTGCTGCCTTGGAACTATTCGCGCAACAGTTAGCTACTGATGACCCACCCCCCGCGACACCCCATGCCGTTATTTGCTGGGTGGCAACTTACTAGACATCACTTTCGTGTCATCTAGATTTCAGCGCGTTCTGCTGCCTTGGAACTATTCGCACAACAGTTTGCTACTGATGACCCACCCCCCGCGACGCCCCACGCCGGAAATCTGGACGTTGTGCTGCGTTGGGACTATTCGCACAGCCGACCGCTACTTCGTTGTTTTTCCCTAAAAATGTTTATATGTTATTACTATTTTTGTTTTCTTGTATATATTTATAAATTATTAAAGTTTTATAATCTTACTACTTTGTCGGAGTGCTATATATTTTTAATGTGACACATAATTGTAAAAACTTTGATGTACAAAGAGTCATCCCTGGAATCTTCCGCTTCAGGCTCGGTCCCCTCCCAAATCACAATACAGGATGGTTTTCAGATAATAGCAACGCTTCTGCTGTGACGGATCTCATCGAGTGTGGGCCTTGATCTACTATAACTCCTTTGAAGAGGGGTGATTCTTTACAGCTGTGGCCATAAACTACATCTGCAGGGCTAGCTGATACCCTAGGACCAGCCTGGACAATCGGACACAGAGGAAAAGGAGTGTCAGAGGGTGCGGTAGTGAATAGGGCGAAAGGGAGGTGTCGGGCGGGCACAGGGTGTGATTCTCAGGGAAGAGCAGCGCAGATGGGGGGAGGTTTATTACCCATGCATAAGACAGAGAGCGGGGGTGACCACTGCCTGGGGGAGATGCTTGCGAGGGTGGGGAGCCATGCTAAGGATCGACAGCGTGCACAGAGTGGGTCTGGTCAAGGCATCTAAAATGGCTGCCGTGCACGACAAAAGTGTGGCATTTGAAAAAAGACAAGATGGCGCAGACAATGTTTTTCAACACTTCCTGATTTCCTTCGAATCGAACGTTAACAGACGTTGGGGCATATTACCAAACTTAAGCGATATTTATCCCTAACGATGCTTAGCAACGATTTTTTTACCGTCAGAAATTATCGCAGATAAACCTTGCTATTATCAAGGTTTATCGGAAATACGATAAAAAACGACCGCAATGCATTAATATCGCTGAAAACTCAGCGATATTCATGCATTACCGAGCTAATGCTCTTAGCCATGTTATCCACCTCCCATTGGATAACATGGCTAAGAACTGCTCAGGGCAGGTGGTAGCTTTTGGAGATATTCGCGCTTATCTCGAATATTTCCAAAAGTTGATAATAGGAGATAGCGATGTTAGCGACTGTTTCCAGTCGCTAACATCTTGGCATGCCCACTTTGCATGTCATTAGTGATAAATATCACTCACATGCAAAGTGGGGCCCAAGATGGTCGCTATATTCTACTAGCCGTCGCTAACTGGTGTTAGCAACAGCTAGGTAATACACATATAATTTTATCTCCGCGAAGCGGAGCGCTGTTACAGATATATATCTTGTTTCTGAACGTTAATTTCTCAAAATGCACTGAAGCACATATATTGAGACCTAGCAAAGGCACATCGGGCTACCAGTCCCTACAATTTTGCCAAGTTTCGTGCAAATCCATTCAGCTGTTCGATCCTACCGAGAGACAAGATGGCGGCCGCTACGGACTGTTTGGAATGTTTACAGACACCGGAGAGCCAATCAGCTTCGCTTCGCAAAGCTCCGTAACGCGAAAAGTACGCGAAGCGGTGCGCTGTTACAGATATATATCTTTTTTTGAACGTTAATTTCTCAAAATCCACTGGAGCACATATATTGAGATCTAGCAAAGGCACATCGGGCTACCAGTCCCTACAATTTTGCCAAGTTTCGTGCAAATCCATTCAGCTGTTCGATTATTATTATTTTTATTTTTTTTTGCCCCGCGGGGCCCTTTTAAAACCTCCACATCAAACCTAGGGGGTGAGCGACAATGTACTATGCCCCCTTATGGTCATTTGCCCCTTCGCTTTGGCCTCCTCTTGTCTCTCGATCCTACCGAGAGACAAGATGGCGGCCGCTATGGACTGTTTGGAATGTTGACAGACGCCGGAGAACCAATCAGCTTCGCTTCACAAAGCTCCGTTGCGCGTAAAGTACGCGTCCTGGGACGCTGCCAGGTCCGCTGTTACAGATATATATCTTTTTTTAAACGTTAATTTCTCAAAATCCACTGGAGCACATATATTGAGACCTACAAAAGGCACATCGGGCTACCAGTCCCTACAATTTTGCCAAGTTTCGTGCAAATCCATTCAGCCGTTCGGACTAAAAGTGAGGCCAACCGCCCTATGGAAAACTCAATGTTAAAAACACGTTTTGGGACCCCCCTTTTTTCTCGGCCCCCCCTTGACGAACCCCCCCCAAATTTTCAAGGGCTGCTCAGAAACAAAATGTGCCATTTTCCTGAAAATTTCAGCCAATTCCGTCCACAAACGCCAAAGTTATTAGACATAGAATTTTCAAAAATCCCATAGAGAAAAAATCCTAACTATATATACCTAGTAGGTATTAAATATATATATATATATATATATATATATATATATATATATATTTATATATATATATATATATATATATATATATATAAATATATATATATATATATATATATATATATATATATATATATATATATATATATATATATATATATATATATATATACATATATATATATTCACTGAAAAAACTACAGTATATATATATATATATATATATATATATATATATATATATATATATAATTCACCAAGAAAAGAATCACGGAACACTCCTCGAAAGTTTTCAGCTCTTTTATTAGGTCAAAGAGCTCTCCTCCTCCCTACGTGTTTCAATCTTCACGATACCGTGTAAAATATATATATACATATATATATATCACCAACAGACCACTCCAGTTGAAGAGATCAGAGGCCACAGCGGGGAACAAAATCAGGATACCACCAAGCCTCTCCTTTTGTACTTCTGTTGTCCTCACCTAATTGCCTGCAGCTGTAGTCCGATCGCTAAGGACTACAGCTCCCATCATGCAACACTCAGGAGCAGTCACGATCAGCTCCTGGCAGTGGCCACTTGCCCAGCCTGATGTCCGAGGCGGTCCTGCGGCATCCAATTCCAATATATATATGTATATGTTAGACCTGGCACCTTGGCGTGGGTTTCCCTTCCATTTTTGCTGTTGCCTCATGTGTTTTTGCTGGTGTTAGATGCTTTGGGCCCTGTGCCACTGCTATCCATTGCCACAGTGCAAGTGCTCCTTATTGTAAATTAATGTACGGATTAGTGATTCCATGTTTGGCTGGTTTGGTTTACCTATCAGACCCTAGTAGGTGCACCATGAGTGCCCAGGGCTTGCAGCCCTGGTTGTGCCACCCACAGAAGCAGCCTGTAAAAGTGTGTCTAAGGCCTGCCGTTGCAGAGCCTGTGTGCAGTCTGGTACTGCCATGCTGACTGCACAAGTGCACCCACTTGCCAGTCCCTAAACCTTCCCTTTTCTTCATATCAGACACACCTATGGTAGGCTCAAGGGCAGGGTGCATTGTAACTATAAGGTAGGACAGGCCATTGTGTGTGTGGCATGTCCTAATAATGATTACAGACATTTCCGTTTTTCACTTTTGCAAGGCTATCTTTTCTCCATAGGCCAGAATGGGCAGTTAGATTATTACATTTTATAATCCTAACTAACTCAGAGAACAGGGTAAAAATTCAAGTTTAGTACACCTGATCTCAGAATGATAAAATACACCTTTTAGTGAAGTTTATTTTAACATTCTCTGTTGAAAATACCACTTTTAGGACATAGGTATTTTCTTGTCTAACTATCCAAGCCTGCCTCTGCTAGGTTGTGTATTCCTTGTCTGGAGTTTGAGTGACAGGGCTGGGGGATTCCAAGACACAGGATGAGTCAGCCCAGGGGTGTATAGAGAGATCTGCATCTAGATGGGTGGGAGGAGTTAGACCTGGGACCTGAATAGGGCTGTGCCTGCCTTCCACAATGCCGGCTCCACCCCCTGTGGTGCGCCCAATGTCTCTGCCCTGCTCTGTGAAAGGAGAGAAGGAGTCATGTCAGCAATGTGCTCCAGGGCTGTGTCTTCCCTCCACAATGCTGTCTCCACCTCCTGTGGTGCCACTGATGTCTCTGCCCTGCACTGTGAAAGGAGAGGAGTCATGTCAACAGAGTGCTCCAGGGCTGTGCCTTTCCTCCACAATGCTGGTTCTGCCTCCTGTGGGGCGTCTGATGTTTCTGCCCTGCACTGTGAAAGGAAAGAAGGAGTCATGTAAACAGAGTGCTCCAGAACTGGTTTGGACTGGGCAAAGGCCCCTCTGTCCTCAAAGGACAAAGGATTTTGGGGTATAAGATTTGGGACCCTGATCCCAAGAATTTAGATCACTTTTGGACAACAAGAAGAAACCTTTGCTGAGGAGAGGAACCAGAAGAAACTGAGGAGAGACTATCCCTAAGCTGAAGTTCTGCTTGGGGGATTGGCCTGCAGTGGTTGCCTGAGTGCCAAAGGAAGGAGAAAGTACCTTTGTGTACTTTATTTCAACTTGTAAGGATCTCCAGGGGCTTGGAACAGAGCGTGCCTCCTGCTGAAGTCTCAGGGACTACAGACTTCACCTACCGGCTCCCCAAGAGTTCTCCTGAAGTGCCTGCAGTTGGACTGGACTTTTTGAGGGGATCACTGACTAAATATCGAAGGTCAAAAAATCGACCTACAAAAATATCGTAACCAAAATATCTATGTCAAAAATATCGATATCAAAAATATTGTTAGAAAAATACTGTTTCATATAAATATAATAAACATAGTAATAAATATAGTATAATGTTTAAAATTAATAACCAATATATATATATATATATAATTTAATAAAACATTAATTAAACATATACATATAATATATAATATATATACAATATTATAATCAGATGTAATCATTATTTTAATAACTTATACATTATTAAAAAATATTAAAAATGACCAATACATCAATACACACAAAACAATAACATACATATTAGTTAAATAAGTATGTAAAAAATTAACAAATATATTTTTTTAAATGAATCATATACTACATTAGCTGAATAATACAAAAAATATTAAATATCAGCGGGAATAAAACTACTATTCCAACTCCCAAAAAAACAACAGTAACGAGAATGTTGGACAGCGTAAGGCTTAAAATGACTATTCCAACTCCAGAGAGTGCAACAGTAGGGAAAGTGTTGGATAGCATAGGGGTAAAAATGACTATTCCAACTCCAAAGAGTTCAAAAGTAGGGAAAGTGTTGCATAGCGTAGGGGTAAAAATTACTATTCCAACTCCAGAGAGTGCCACAGTAGGGAAAGTGTTGGATAGCGTAAGGGGTAAAAATTACTATTCCAACTCCAGAGAGTTCAATAGTAGGGAAAGTGTTGGATAGCGTAAGGTTAAAAATTACTATTCAAACCCTAAAGAGTGCAGCAGTAGCAAAAGTGTTGGCTAGTGTAGAGGTAACAATTACTATTCCAACTCCAGAGAGCGCAACCGTAGGGAAAGTGTTAGATAGCATAGGGGTAAAAATTACTATTTCAACTCCAGTGAGTGCAACAGTAGGGAAAGTGTTGGATAGCGTAGAAGGTAAAAACAACATACTTAAAAATAATTAAAATATTTTAAAATTATTAATGAATTAAATAACTATAAACTATTTACAAATACCAAACAATAATTAAAAACATAATTACCGATGAATAATTAATTAACAATGAATTAATAATAAATACCAATAAATAATAATGAATTATTATTCATTAACAATTAAAAATATATTTTTTAAATGTAATAACAAGAATATATTAATTATTCAAAAGTAATTACCAATTAACAAACATTGAACAATTAAATAATGCTGTATTGTATACAAAAAAATATTAATCATTAAAATGAATTACCAATTAAAAATGGCTTATGAATATATTCATTAAAAATATCAATATATAATATTTCATAATATCTAATCACCCATTATTGATTAAACAACAAATTAATATTCATAAACAAAAATGTATAATTTTAAATAATTAGCAATTCATAATTAATGTGCAATAAATTAATTCTCAATACCCAACAATTCATGTAATAATTAGTTAATTACATTTCAATTACTTCCAACACTATTCCCCTATAAACACACAACACACTCCAAAAATGAAATAATCCACTTAACTTAATTATCAATTAATCAATTAATAAAAATTAATCACCAATTAATAAAAATGAATTACCAATAATAAAAATGAATTACCAATTAATAATTAATTGACAATAATATAATTATCAATACCAATTAATAAAAATAAATTATAACTTAATTACATTTAAATTACTTACCACCCTATTCCCCTATAAACCCACAACCCGCTACAGAACTATCAGGCACATGCATCAAAGGATTTTGCGATCGCAAACGGTGCGATTCGCAAAAATCGGCCGTTTGCGATCGCAAAATCCTCTTTTGGAATGCATGAAGGGTCAAGGGCCTCGCAATTTAAGAATTCGCAAATATTTGCGAATTCTCAAATTGCGATTGCATTTAAGGAATCGCATTTTGCGATACCTTAAATGCAATGCATGACACTTTAAAAAATTGCGAATTCGCAATTAGGGGGAGCAAATTACCATGAGGTTGAACCTCATGGTAATTTGCGAAAACTTTGAAAAATGCACTTTTGTGCATTTTTTAAAGTTTCATGTTGTGCACACACATGCCCTTAGGGCATGTGTGTGCACAACATATGTGCACAGATTGATTTCAGGGGTGAAACAGGGTGTCCTTTGGACACCCCTGCACCCATGAAATCGCATTCTCAATTTGCGATTCGCAATTTGCGAATCGCAAATTGAGAATGTCTTGCCATTCATTCCTATTGGCCTCCAGGCCCATAGGAATGAATGGGGAGGTATTCCTTAATTGCGACTCACAATTTGCGAGTCGCAATTAAGGAATATTAAGAAATCGCAATTTATTTTGCGATTTCTTGATGCATTGCATTTTGCAATTCCTTAATTGCGATTCCTTATTTTTCGCAATTAAGGAATCGCAAAATGCAATATTGATGCATGTGCCTGTAAAACACTAAAATGAATTAAAACGTATTTATAATTCATAAAAACGAATAATCATTTAGTATAAATAAATTACCTCCCACCCTATTCCCTTATAAACCCACAACTCGCTACGGTACTAAAACACAAAATTAACTCAAAGTAGTAGTACACTTAACATAAAACATATCACATATAAATATAAAATTATTAATAAAATACATGACAATAATACAAATATCGATATTAGTACCATCGATATATTTGATATCGATATTACTAACTTTGATATTACTTACATCGATATTAGTAACATCGATATATTTGATATCGACATTACTAACTTCGATATTAAAAACATCCATATTACTTACCTTAGGGTTGATATTCTGTCCATCGAAATTATTGACATCGATATTCTGTACCATCGAAATTAAAACATCGATATTTTTGTAGGTCGATATTTTATTTTCGATATTTTGGCTAGTCACCTTTTTGAGCACTCGTGTGTCGCAAGGAGCTGAAAGCGCCACTCAAGATCAAGAAGCATGTCGCCGAACTGCCGCGGCAGTGACACAACACGAAGCGCCTCACATCGCCGGAGAAAAGGATCGACTTCGCAGCTGATGCCGTCACATCACCGCTAAGCGTGTCACAGGAGAAAAGGATCGACATCGCATCAGATGCCGCCGCATCTTCGAGAAGCGTGTCGCAGGGCCTGTTGCGTTTCATCACCGGAGAAGAGGTTTGACGTCGCCGAAGACGTCGCCGTATCACAGGGAAGAGTGTCACAGGGCCTGTCGCGGCTCGCATTGTTGTTAAAGCAACTCGCATCACCAGGAGGGAGGATCGACGTCGAGCAGATGCCGCCACATCTTTGGGAAGCATGTTCCAGGGCCTTTCGCGGCTCGCATCGTGTAAAGCATCTCGCCTCGTCGGAGAAGACGATCGACGTTGCAGCAGACACCGCCGCATCACCGGGAAGCGTGTTGTATCAAGGAGAAAGCACCATTTTTATTTCTTTGCACCAGATCTTCAACGTATTACCGTCCTTGCGCGTAAGGGGCTACCGCATCACCTTTCCTGGGACACCTTTGTTGCCCTGCGTGTTGAATCTTAAGATTCATTGACTCAAAGTGTTGCATTTTAAGATCTAAAGAAAACTAAGCTAAAACTACCATTTCAAGTACAGTATTGTGGATTTTTGCCATTTGTGGTCCTGTGATAAGTCTATATAAAGAATATTTATTTTTGATATAAAACCTGTGTGGTGTCCATCTGTAGTGTTATCACTTGAGTACTGTACGTGGTCACAAATGCTTTACACACTGCCTCTGTGATAAGCCTGTCTGCTCATGCCAAGCTACCAAGGGGGTGAGCAGGGGTTATTTTAGGAGAGAACCCCCTTACCCTGACTAGAGTCAAGGGTCCCTATTTGTCACAAGTACCTTCCTGTGCCAACTAGAGACGCCCAAATCCAACAATATTTAAATCAGAAGTAAGTGATAAAAACATTTCCACAATGTATATATAACTTGTGTTTTATATGTATACATAAATATATATATCCATAAAAAAATCCAATAAAGCGCACTCTCAGGTAAGTTGCAAACTCTAAGAGAATGTATTCGTTTCTGTAATGCGTTTTGACTGAATCAACAGTCTTGTTCACACTGACTGTTGATTCAGTAGAAACACGTTCCAGAAACAAATACATTATTTTGGAGTTTGTAACTTTCCTGAGAGTGCGCTTTATTGGATTTTGTTTATGCATTGACTGTCCAGCGTGTCCTGCCGGCACAGCTCGCCACCTCCCAAGGGCCCTGGATCGCGGAAGGGACAATTGGCTGCTGTGGATAAATATATATAAATATAAAACACAAGTTAGTGATAAAAATATTTTAACAACGTGTGTAGTATAACGGGAAAAACATGCCCAATGCCGACTGCAATTAATTATGTAATTATTACTGACCCTCAAATTATCCTTAAAAGTGTTTGGGCTTTTAAAAGAAAACCTTTCATATTCATTACTTTCTGGTCAGTCTTCTACAACTGCTTTGTACTGAACAAATAGTGTGCATGTTTTCAGACTGATTCCACAAACCGCACTTCATACCTGAGAAAGGCATCACACCTGACATACGGCTGCACATTAGCCCCATATGGTTTACAATATTGAGTAGTGGAGTGAGGGGAAACCTAAAGCTTTGTAAGATGCAGTTTGTACTTTAACTATCTTCTCTGTACTACATTTTTGCTAGAAATTAAAAAAAAAATTAAATGGTAATAACTTTGGATTTTTCAATAATGCTAATGTTGATTGCCTATGGTTTGAAAGTCAGGCCCAATGCTGTAGTGCTATCTGCAAGGCATGAGGCTGTCCTTCATACAGTGTACTAGACAAGAGTTCTAGAGCTGCAAGAGCGGGGAAGGGAGGATGATTTGTTGGCGGTTTACAACCTTGAAAATCACTTAAAATGTAAATGGAAAAATATGCATTCATCCAAAAAGAGTCCAACAGTGCATGATTCCATAAATATTGCATTTCTCATTTTCAAAGAGAAGTTTGAGGTCCATTTAAATATCTGCTTCTAAAAGCAATGACCTCACTCTTAATTGAGCCTTCTCCTTCAAACAGCGGTATATATATTTTTGGAAATGACATCTAGTGGGAAATAATTTTCAAACTCATTTCCAAGGAAGAAGCTCTCTGTCCCTGCTGTTTGGTTTATTATAAACTCGATGTAATAACGCTTAGTAGGCACTTGAGCATCATAATTAACACACAAAACACATTTTTACATTTTCGATATTGTCCCAAATACATTGTTTGTCTCCCAGTATCCTAAACTCAAAACGCTATAACTTGTATAGCTCAAAGAAATATGCATGTTAAGTGGGAAAACAAAAGCAACATAATCTACGCCGCAGCCGCAAATATTATATCCAGTATGTCTTACCCTGCCATTGGCTTTGCAGGCCAATAATAACTCATGAACCTTTGCATGTGTATTGGTACACCCTGCTCGGGGTGATTGCAATGTGTTACTTAGGGTTGCATGACACAACTACGCATGCCTAAATCACGCATGCATTAACCACACCGGCTTTACAACAACCGCGTCTTTAGCACGCATGCCTTTACAACTAATTTCATTGTATAGACATGATTGGTAAAACGATATATGTGTGGTAAAGATCCCAGCCAGCGCTCCCTGTCCTGAGCCTAAAATTCGGCCCTCCTGTGTTGTAATCTACCTGCCACACAGCCCTATTAACTACCCTGACCCTGACCCCGACCCCCCTACCTTGAACCCTAAAATCCAGCCCACAACAAAAAAAAACTACCCCCGACCCCAGCACCCCTGCCGTGAGCCCTAGAAAGTGGCCCCAGCCCTGAAATCTCCCCCTTCTTCCATGCCTGAGGCCTAAAACTCGGCTCCTGCCCTAAAAACTACCCTGACCCCAGCCCCCCCCCCCCCGCCCTGAGCCCTAAAACGAGCCCTCATCCCAAAACATACCCCCACCTCCCCCCAGCCCCAGCCCAACTTACCATGCTGCGTCCCAGTGCTCCCTGCTGTGATCCTCTCACTGTCCATCCACTCGGACAGCTAGACACTGACTGCCTGAACCACGCATATGCTTGGTTGAGGCATACACGTGGTTAAGGCAAGCATGCTTAAGACACTGTTGTAAAGGCCGTTTCCCATTACTTAGTATCCATGGCAAGCTCTTGATGGTTAAATACCACTGAACTGGGCTCCATAAACATATGAGATCGAATCACATAAAGTGAGCACTGCAAATGCAAATATGAGGCAGAATCTTCCACAGGTTTAGGCTGACTGATATGTTAAACACCTTTTTTACCATCTCACAAAGTAGTAAATATTTGCTTCTCACTGGAACATATCTGCTTCACACTGAACTTTAAAGGCCTATGTGCTCCTTTTGGCTGGAAATATAGCAGCATTTGATGACATATATATCTACTGTAAACAGCAGAATATAATGGAATAAAATACACAAATAAACATAACACAAAATTAAACATGAGTGCACAACACAAAAAAATAATCAAACCATAACACAACACATTAAAATGCAACATTATATTTCAATTATGGAGCCCAAGACACATCATCACAAAAACAACAAAACATATCAATACCACAACAGAATTGCATACAGAAAATATGGACGAATATTCTTGTTACACTTTATCACCTCCAGAAACCTTTTTTCGCAACATAACAGTAAAAGGAATTTTTACCAACCACTGCCTTAAATTACCACCCACGCCATGAAATAGCACCAGTTAAAATGTTTGGTGATCCGGCTGGGAACTGCCTGCTTCATGATTGATTGACGTAGGTACAAAAATAGATGGATAATTCAAACACTGACAATTTCTTGAGTCTGAGTAGATTGTTGATGTCTTTTTTATGATTACAAGTTTTGCAGAAATTTGCTTTTCAATGTGTTTTTACAGACTGGCTTTGGTAGAAGGGGAGGAAAGATCATAGTTCCTGACACAGGTGTGAATGGCTTTTGGAATTTCATAAGAATTAGATATATAACTTTGGGAGCAGCACCTTAAGTTCATCTTTCTCCCTACTTGCCTCATTGCTGGTGGATCAGTCTGAATTGGCATGGAAAACACGACAGTTCCAATCACAGAAAACTAGCCCTAAACATGTATGATGTTATATTTATGCGGCAAAAATAAGCACCCCAAAAACAGAGACGTCCTTTCTCGGGTTCAATGATAGCAATAATGCGAAAATTAAGAGGTAATTCAAGCATGTGTCTTGACCTAAGGTGGCAATAAATATAATGGTAAATGAATCAATATTTAATATATTTTTTGTTTATTTAGCATCACTTTTAAACAACTAAGCCAAGTAAAACGCCAGCATTTACCGACCCCAATCAGAACATTATGCAAGTTTATCAATGGAATATAGCTTAATATGTTCTTTATAGTATACCTAAATCAATCATGCAACCCTCAACATGCATCTTTTTTCCTCCTTTCATGAAGCATTGCCTCGTCTGCTTGGGGAAACGTCATTGTTATTGCTGAGAGGAGCATCTTGGTGCTGGAAGAGGAGTCCAACTATTAGCAGAACAGAAAACCTTGTAAGGCTTCCTTAGAAGAGAAAACTTTCTGTATTGTTTGCAAGTGGGTTGGCAGACTGTTCCACAGTTTGTGGCCCAAATACGTTTATTATCTCCAGCCTGCACATTCTAGGTTAATATACTGGAGACAAGAATCAGCAAAGAAGAGCCAGATCTCAGAAACCTGCCAGCAGCTGCCTAGAGAAACTCTCCTGAAGGCATGATTTTTCTGAAATGTAGTAAACTGTATGCTTGTAATAAGCTTCCTTGGATAGAGTCGGTAATGTTTTTGAGTGGCTGTTATCTCATGGTCATATTCTCTTAGACAAGGAGGGGCATAGTCTCAAGGATATATCGCCAAGTTAACAGCACTTTATCGCAGCCATAGTGGTGATAACATTATCTCCCCATTCACAAACTGGTGCTAAAAGCCCATATCACCAGTTTACCTGTGATATCAGCTGCAAAAAACATCGCCACAGATGACCCCCGCCACTATCGCTAATGAGATGCAGAGTAGGCATTCCCGTGCAAAAGGCTGCAACAACACGACTCCGCAACATTCACGACCAGCCAGATAATGCGCATTAGCAGCAGGAAATTAACACCTGCTCTGAGCTGGTGTAAAGTCGGATGATAGCCTTCACCAGACACCAAACCGCCACCATCCTCAGGACCCCCCCTGCCGGACCCTCACCCCCCCCTCGGACCAACACTGAGGTAGTGCAGACAAAGACAGGGACCTTCAGAAAGCACAACAACCTCACAGTCCCAACACCAGAGATTGTCATTGCCCACTACAGGCTCAAAGGGACAACCATCCTCCGCATCCTGACTACAATTGCCCACAGGCTGATGGTACCAACACAGCGGACAACCAACATCCCACCTCAGACAAAGCTGCTGGCCGTGCTACATGTGTTTTCCTCTGGTACCCTCCAACCAATAACCGCCTCAGTCGGAGTAGTCTCACAGCCAGCCCAATCCAAGTTCATCACAACGGTCGTGGATGACATCATCATCTTGGTACCCCACTATCTATACTTCCCCCACACTGCGCAGGAACTGCTGGAGACCAAGCAAGGCATCTACGCGCATAGCTGGCTTCCTGCATGTGTTAGGGGAAATTGACTGCACACATGTCCTACTTGTGCCCCCTGGCAACACTGCACACAATAACCACAAAAGAAAGCACACATATTCCATCAATATGCAGGCAAAAGTGGACCACCGGGGAATCTCCACCAACGTCGATGCCAACCACCAAGGCAGTGTGCATGATTCCTACATCTTCTGACTATCCATGATCAACCAGCGCTACCAGGATGGCACCTACAGAAATACACAGCTTGTTGTCAAGTAGCAAATGAACACAACACACACCTCATCTCCTCAATATTGCAACTCACAACACTGTGAACTCACACATTACAAACTCACAAACAACATGCCAAACAACATGCCCACCCACCGGACACGACAGGACAACTTACTGTGGGAATCTGGGCCAGCCATGCACATAAGCATTCAACGGAATGGCACCTCATCCACACAATAGCAGATTGTGGAAAGAGGTGTAGACCAGGTTTGGTCGAAGGAGGCAAGTGACCCATGAATGAGAATGTACACAATTGCAAATGTGGCGTGGATGTAATGGCCAGACTGCAGTATGCAGACCACACACATATCCATGTCGACATACACCGCTGGTGTTTGGAGTGCAGTGGAGAGTGGACACAACCATGTCACCCCAGCCAGTGGGGAAGCTCATGGAAATGTAGTTTGTTATGTCCTCCCCGTAAGTGTGAGTGTAGTGGGCTGGACGGCATACGCCAGGCCAGCGCTTGGGTGTGAATAAAAGGCACGTAACTCTGGGCGTGGTTTTCTTCCGGAATGCCCAACATCTCTGCCAGGGCAGCATTTCTCACCCCGCCCCTGAACCAGTCTTGCCATACCCTGCGCACTCATGCATCAATGCTCACCTGCCAACACCGGCGTGTGTCGAAGAGGCCCACCACCTGCCGGTGCAAGCTCCAAGCACGAGGGCCACGACTCTGGCATCCTACTCAGACCATCATGGCCTCCGCAAAACACAGGCCCGCAGTATTCCTTTCTGGTTGACGTACTCCACCGGCATACACAGTGGAATAGTAGGTCACACATTTGGAACTGAGTCTTGATTACACTATGGCAGAGAACATTATTTATGAAAGAGTTTATATAACTATACCTCTTTTGATGTGGTGCCACCAAGTCTATGTATAGCATTCCAACCACAAGTGTCTGTGGGCACACGGGGACTACTACCCTCGGGCCACACTGCGCTTCAGTAGGTCACACATTTGGAACTGAGTCTTGATTTTTCAATGGCAGAGTAAATATCATTGCAGGCAAGGAGAGGTGTAAGAGGATGATGCGTTTCAGTCAGGAGGAAAAAAGGATCATTGTTACGGAGGTGATCGAACACTACCGACAACTGCCCTGGTGTCACTAACTCTGTGCATCGCGAGTCAACGAAACATGGCTGTGGGCCACTGCTGACCTCTGCCTCCGACCTACACTATGGTCAAGTAGGTCACACATTTGGGAATGAGTCTTGATTTGGCAATGGCTGAGTTCATATCATTGTACCGGCATCATCACAGATGGCATCCCCTCTCAGCCCCAGTGCCACTAAGTCTATTCCCCGACATTCATGGACACTCTCTGGTTGAACTTTGGTGGCGTCTGAGTCTATGGACTGGGGGTTGTCTTCATCCTCGTGTAGCTGATACCGAATTGGTGGTGAAAACGAGGCTGTATCATTCCACTCCTCAATTTCTGCTTCCGGATGGCTTATGCCCTCTGCATCATGCCCTGGAGGACACCTTCCACTGTCCCCCACAAACCTCCGCCACATTCACCTCGGACATCAATGAGGATCCGGTCAGTCAGCGAGGCCCTGCCTCAGTGCACCACAAGTCACCGTCCCCTGGTGGTGTGCCTGTGCCGGCCGCAGTGCATCCAGGGCCACTAACTCTGTGTAGCTCAAGTCAGGGACCATGTCTTCTGAGATACTGGATGGCCTCTGCGATGATGGCCTTGGGGTCATCGACGCCATGTGTCTTTGGCCCTGTGCTGTCTGCTGCCTTCAGCCTCAACTGCGGGGCTCACACATCAAATCAAGTCCAGACTGGCCCGGACGTCGCATCACCGCAGAAGACACACGCCACCACCGACCAGGACCACCTCCGACCACCAACTGCCAGAGTCGAAACAGTTGTACTGGCAGACTAACAGAGTTGCTCACACCTGTCGTGGATGCCATCATCTGCCTGGTACCCTTCTCAGCACTCCGGGCACCACTAACTCAGTGCACCGCAGCCCATGGACCATTACTGATTGAGTTTTGTGCTGTGGAGAAGTTAGGCAGCAATGTCACCTCAGGCAGTGTGGGAGACCTGGGACGATGATGAGTAAGATGATTCAGGTGTAACACACCCCACTGCAGCTGCATCATCGAAGGGACACAATCTAGACAATTTCTTCACATGAGCACGGTCAGTTCAAGTGCCCCAAACTCAGTGCAATGTCACTCACGGACACTTATGTTTGCATATTGGATGACCTCTGTAGTTGCTACAGCTACCTCCATGATGCTCCACAGTTGTTCCTGTAATCCTGGTGTTTTCTATTTCCATTTTATTAGTGTTCACTGTTCAAGTTGTTGCCAGCACCAAGCACTCTGTGAGGGCTGGCTTACACTCACCCCACACACATCCAGCACAGGCATCACTGTACATGTGACCCTGCCAATAAAGGGTCCGGCGCACGGGCCCATAGGTAGTTCCACAAACTATCTGCATGTGTCCGTGTGGTCATAACATATGCATGAGGGCCCGGGCCCTACAACATTACATTGTGCTGTGTACAGCGGATGCAAACATGTCACCACAGGCAGCGGGTTAGAGTTTGGACATGTAGCTTTATCGTCATCCACTCAATACGTAGGAGGCGTGGACTGGGCTGTCGTACGTAGGTCCAGCGTTGGTGTGTGAATGATAATTGCGTGCCTCTGGGCGAGATTCTGTACTGGAATGTACAAAGGCATGGGTATCTGTCACAGTGTGGGTTTCCTTTGTGGGGTGTAGGTGGTCCCTGAAGGGAATTAGACACCCAGAAAATGTGATCTAGTTTGTGTTCCATGGGTTCAGACCCCACCTGCACCTGTTCGGCAACCCCCTTTTGGCATTATGACACCTGGCATTGGAATGCCATGTGTGGCTCGGTGAAGTGTTGGGGGCCGGGCATGCTGGCTGGTGCTTCCTGTTGTGTGGTCTGTGCAGGGGCTTGGCTGCCCTGGTGGTGGGTTGCCTGAGATGCCCATGAGGTGTTGTAGGGCATCGGTGTCAAAGGTGTGATAGTCCTCTTCACTGAAGATGGACCATCTTCAGTGATGGTTCTCTTCATCCTCTTCCTGCTGAAGAGGATGAGTTGTCTGCTCTGCTGGAGGGGTTGTTTGTCGCTCTGCAATGTGAAGGGGAGATGCATGTTGACATTGTGTTGACATGTATATTGGTGCATTGTTCTTCTTTACATGCAGACTGTATGACAATGTACATTGTGAATGTTTGAGAGGTGCTGGATTTTGATGCAGGACAGTGGGCATTTGGACTACATGACGGATGTGAGGTTGTACACGTACATTTCCATCTCATAGTTTCCTGCTCTGTTAGATGTATTTATCCTGTTTCTGCACGTGTGCGGAGCCAGTTGTGTCCACTGTTCTGCAGTGTTGGGGTTGCACATTGCACCACATTGTCATCAACGTAAATGAGCTGGTATTGCTATGTGTGTGTGCTGCAGTGTGCCACGGGGATCAGGGACATGATCCAAGGTCATTGTGGGTGTGCAGTGTGCTACACATCGTTGTGCATGTGTGCCATTGTGCCCATCTCCCCCTGGACCCCAGTCCCTGGTCGTTACTCACCCTGTTGATGTTTTGTCAGGTCCTCTTGAGCTGTGTCTGGACTCCCACTCCTTGAACCGTCTCCACACTGATGACTGTGGCCTTCGTTTCCTCCAGCTCCTCCTGTGGTGCTGGACTCCCACCTCCTGTCACCTTTGCTGCCTTCCTGTTGGCAGCGGGTGTGAGCTTGGTTTAGATTTTCACAGCACGCCAGCACCTCTTGGCCTCCTCCATTAACCTCCTCGACACTACAACTGCATTCACGTTAGTCTAACAGTGGGTCAGATGATGGTAGTGTTCTGTCACCTCCTTGACGCTGATCTGGTTTTGCAGCGGACTGCACCCCATCTTCCTCTTCCTCTACTGCTTCCCTCCATGGTAATACCCACTTCAAATTGTTAGTGGTGTTTTCGTTTTGTTGCTTTCATAGTGCATTTTCCCGCATGACGTTTGGGATTTGCAGGCCTGTCGCTAGTTTTCGCTGCTTTTTGTATCGCGATTGGCCTCATCTCCTCTTTTTTTACGTTCGTGTTTTGCAATTGTGCGGCATTGCCTTAACTTTATCCCTGACATTTGATGCATTGTCATGGGCCTATTGCATGGTACCTCTGTGTTGTGAATACTTAGATAACACAGCATTATTTACGCACAATAGACTGAGATATGAAGAGTTGTGTTAAGCTAAATGTGCGGTAATTAGCACACGTTCTTGAGAATATCCCCAGAGTTTTCTAAATATGCTAAGTATTGAATGTGCTCTACTTTTGCGAGTACAGTATGCCAGCTACCCAGATAGATTTGGGTTCAGTAATCAATCTTTGAAAGTACACAACCAAAATAACATGCACTTGGAGAGCTACAGCAATAAAAAGGAGGACTATACCTATACAATTTAGGACACTAAAACATGAACCATGAAAGATAGATTTCCTTAAAGACATATTCCCAGATATTTGATCCTAAAGAATGGAGCAGGTGTGGTAAAAATACAAACAAGTTAGTACAACTTAGGTAGAGTTGTGCTATCTTTTTTTCCAGAGGAACTTTATCATATCTTTATTTCAATTATGTTTGGGAAAATTGTGAATAATCCACAACTGTAAGGTATAAAGGATGTTTTGCAGCTCAGACAGCATCTTGTGCATATCCTGTTTGTAAGAAATTGGGTTACTGGTTGAGGTGGGGGGCTACTAAAGCAGCAACCACAATCATTGTCAGGGTGACGTCACAAGCAACCCCAAATTAACCTGTGCTCAATCCTCGGTTAGCTTTGCACAAAAGCATTCAGTCTTAACTTAGAGGCAATGTGTAAAGTATTTATGAAGCACTTCAAACAGTAATAAAGTAAGACACTACACAGGAAAACTCCCACACCAATTTTGAAAAATTGAGTAAATGTAAAAAATACTTTAAGGCCAAAATGACAAAAATTAAATCAGTAGAAATAGAGACATGCAAAAATAAAGAATTAACTAGAAACAGTGCAAAAAAGTGCAAACAAGTGGAAAGCACCAACTGAAGTTATCTGATCATGGCAGACCGGGACAAAGTCATAAGTTCAGGCTGACCTCAGTGGAGCGTAGCTCAGCTACAGGGACCCAGTTAGGCCTGCTGAAAAAAAGTCCTGGTTTGCGGAGCATTGCAGAGTCCTGTGTCGAGGATGCATCACACAGTGGTGGTTCCTAGGAGCTGCCAAACTGCTATGTGAGGTCCTGGGTCATCGTTGAGGATGCCGTTGATGGTAGGCTTGCAATGTAAAGTCTGGCATTGACATACGTTGCACACTGGCTAGTTCCAAAGAAGCTGCTGGATGTATCGATTTTCTTCATAGAGTGGTGGTGATACGCCGGATCCATTGAGCGAAGCACTGGTTCCGAGTGTGGTGGTTCCGAAGATGATACACTGGGTAAATCCATGCTGGAGGGGGGAGGCATTGTTCTTCCTCATGCCATGGCACTTATGCATTGGTTCTGAAGTGGCAGTGCTTCTCAATTGTCCCAATTGAGATGCGCTGATTCTACTCATGCAACGGGTCGATGCACCAGTTCTGCTAAACCTAGACTGGAGATGCATCAATTTCTTTATGGAAAGTATCTTTGTTCACTTTCACTGAACCAGGCACAGGGGTAGAGAGTTTGATAGTCCTGATAGCGAAGCATCAGGAGGCAAGCCAACAAGCCCTTGGAGATCACTTCAGCTGCAAGGCAGACTCCAGCTTTCCTCAGCAGAGTCAGAGAGTAGCAAGCAGCAGGGAAGTCCAGGTGGAAGAGGTGTGGCGCCGCGGCCAGGGCGACTGACGCTGGAATCTGGGGACCACGGTTCGATCCCCGGCTCCGGCGGCAGGTTAGCCCAGCACCATGTGACTCTGGGCAATAGCTTGCTTAATCTTCCCGACGGCCCCCCAGCGCCTAGAGACCCTTACGGGTGATTGTGCGCTTTACAAATGTGGACTTTACTTTACTTTACAGAAAAGCAAGCCTTTCAGGTCAGCAGTTCAGCATAATGGCAGTCCTTGACGCAGCCCAGCAGTTCTTCTGACAGAGTCCAGTTGTAGGTCCAGAAGTGTCTGATTTGATGAGCGTCAGAGCCCCAGTACTTATACCCAGTTGTGCCTTCAAAGTGGGGTTATTTCAAAGAAGGGTCTTTGAAGTGCAGAGAAGCCCTTTCTTCCAAGTGCAGGCTCCATACTAGCGGGTAATCAGCTCTTTAAGGGGGGACAGGGCACTGCCTAGTCAGGTACAAGTGTAACCTCTTCCTTCCCTTCCTACCTAGGAAGGGCCTTCAGAATACAGATGAGGGCTCAGCCACACCTAGCCTAACTGTGTTCGGAGCTGTCTAGAGCGAATGCACGAAGTAAAGCTGTCACCCATCCCCAGACATGTATTGGAGACAGGCTGCTGGGTTCAACGAGAAATAAGAGCAGAGAAATGCCATCTTTCTAAAAGCTCTCAGGTAAAGGTGCCAACTAGGGAAGTTATTCCATACACAATTATACATTTATAAATACTTGGGATGTTCTACTGTAGCATCGTAAATAATTTTTCATAAGCATATTTTAATTTTCAACAAAGAAATCAATTTCAACACAGCCAGGTGTATTTCTTATGTTTATATGAATAACCTTTTGCATAAGAGTTTCAGGGTATGTATGTTTCTTCAAGCACATTGGTGACAGATGTCTCAACCTCGTATATGACACATACTTCTAGCCAGCAATGTACAAAACCCATTTCTCTAACAAATCAGAAAACTGGCATATACTCAGTGCCTTGATTCCATCCAGTAACAATTATTGGACAGCAATTGAACACACAATGGGTTGATGCATCCATGTTTTAGACTGTCTTTTAATGAATCCATAAGACCATCTTCAGGACAAAACAACATTTTGAAGACTAACAACCCTTCTGTAAAGAATATATCTTTTTACATCTGACCCTTTCTTCCTTGAACATGACGGCCTGGGGGTTTGTGGCCAGTCTCTTTCTAAGCTTTAAAGGGTGTCTACCCTGTCACTGGTAGATATAGCTTACATATAGGCAAGCCTCTATTTGTCTTCCTAGTCAGCTTGGCTCTAAACCTAGCTTACATATAGGCAAGCCTCTATTTGTCTTCCTAGTCAGCTTGGCTCTAAACCTAGTGGGAGCTGTCCCACAACTAGTTTTGAGTGATTCTCACGGAAGGGGTGGCTCATTATCCAAGCCACACCTCTGGCTAGGCTCAGGGAGTGCTGACCAGAGGAAGGCAGGTTCTTCCATGTTGAATTTGAATAGAGATGTATCCTGTGGGCTAGCTCACAGCAAAACACAGAGGAAGTGCTGAAATAGTGTGTAGGGTTACCCCAGGAACTTTTACCGCGTTGGTTAGGGAGTGGCTAGGGGATTCTTCTCCCCACAGGCTGGCAAGGGAAATAAATGTAGCACCCCCATACCCCCCTCAGAACACTATTGGACCTGCAAAGATCAGAAGAAGGACTGCATGCTGTAGAAAGCTGGATCTATATACACTAGACAAAAGTAAGGCATAGTGTGCACAGAGTTCTGTGGATCTCCATAGGTAGGCAGAGGTTAAACTAGAAAGTACCTTATGCTCTATTTGTGGTAGTGTGGGCGAGCAGTAAAGCCTTATCAGAGGGTACTGCTAAGCATTTATTGCACAACTCAGGCAAGAAATGATTTCACACATTCAAGGACTGAATTCTGACCAATTGGTTTGTATAAAAATATGATTTAGTTATATATGTATTTTCTAGAACTAAGCCAGGCCTGCTACAAGTAAGTATAGGAATACTTTGAAAGCATAAGCATCTTAAATACAGTTTGAATCCCGTTAATTAGTTACAGTAGAATTACTTTGTATTTGCAGTTACTTTGTAATTACTTTTCTTACACAGCCAGGTATCTCTAAATACAAGGCTGGTGAATTTCCTGGGGGAGAGAAAAATTAGACAATGCATTTTGAAAATTGAATACTGGTTCAGAGTACTACTCACAAGCAACATTTAGTCCTGGGAGGCAGAACCGGGTTTACGAGTTTGTGGGTAAGATTCGGTCAAGTGGGCACTCGGGTTGCACCACAGGAGGCACAGAGGTGGCTGTGTGCAGAGTGCAGGGACAATGCGTTAGCCAACTGGCTAAGCACGGTTGTGGGTTTGGGGACTGCGGCAAGCAGGCCACCAGATTGGGGAAAGAAAAGCTCCTGCGGTCGAGGTCAGCACTGTAGGGCCCAATGTACAACACAAGAATTAACATCAAGAAATATATTCCAACACTCCAATGGTCCCTACCATCTGTTATTGGACACTTTCTTTGTAGTTCATGTGCAGTCTGCCCATACACATGACCCACACAAGACATTGTCATAGTCATAGGATTAAGCACCCCGTAGTAACTTAACAAACATACCAGCTGTAACCCTGAGGAGGTGGTCTATCTCCTTATATGTCTGTGTGACCTCACCTACATAGGAGGAATGACTACACGTAAGGTGAAGACCAGGATCACAGAACACCGGAGCTCAATTAGCTGCAACAAGACAAACACCAAACTGACTAGACACTTCTCAGACAAAGAACACACTGCCAATGATATTTTCTGGCTGATACTTGACAAACCAAACTACACTAGAAACATGGACCCACTAGGGAAGGTATTCTTTAAAAGAGAGCAGCGCTGGGTTTTTCGTCTCAAAAGTGACAGCAAAGGATTAAACGACGATATCCCTTGGGCTACCATGTCCAACTGACATGAACGCTCTAAGGTGGATATGGGTTTAGATCTTACTCTACATGGTACCCCCAGGGGGGCCCCTTTGTGTGTGCTTGCCTTTCTGACAGAGGGTCACTGTATGTCCTTGGGAATTGATCCCCCTCCATTAGTGCACTGAGGATGCCTCTTGTGACAGCTTGCTTGACCTCCCACTCTCTTTTGCTGTGTCCTGTCCGCCCCACCTGTGTCTTTGGGGTAGGTTTGACAGACCCTTATCCTAAGGTGACTATCCACTCTGAACCACAACGTACGCCAAACCAAACCCCCCACCGAACCCCCACCAGGGGTGAGGCGCATTCTGATCTACTTACAGGTATCTTTATTTATTTATATATATATATATATTTTTATTTATTTTTTTCACTGAAAAAAGCATAGGTTTCAGGGACATTATGGTTAGAAATTAGCATTTAAAAACATTTACAAATCACTGAAAAAACCATAGGTTTTGGAGACTTTATAGTTAGTTGGAGATTTCACTCTTACAAAACCTTAGAAATTTGGCAGTTATAGTTAGTAGACCTAACTATAACTCACGCACCCGCAATGCACTGCTGATGACGTCACATATTTCATCACTCATGACATGCTCAGTGAAATCACTGATGACATCACTGATGACATCTCAAATGACATCACTGATGACATCATCCACGTGATCATCTGATACCCTAATAAAACCTTTCTTGCACCCACCAATATCGAAACCATAGACAGACCAATAGCAGTTAGTACATACCTGCTCAGTGATTCGTACGTCTAATCACACATCCACCCACTAACCCATACAGTCACGCATACACACAGTCACACACAGTCATTCATGGTTTTTTCAGTGAATTTCAAAGGTTTTTTAAATGTTAATTTCTAACTATAACGTCCCCGAAACCTATTTTTTTTCAGTGAATTTCTAAGGTTTTTTAAATACTAATTTCTAACTAGGTCTATAACAGCACAGAAAGAAGCAAGACACATGCAGAAAGGGGCAACAGAAGTCCAGAAAGAGGAAAAAAAGTGCAGGAAGAAAAAGAGATGTGCAGAAAGAACCATCAGAGGAGCAGAAAGTCCTCCTGTGGCCCCAACTTTTTGCTGATGGGTACTGGTGGTAACTGACTTGGAATAACCAGGCCTAGAGCCAGTGCTATGCTAAAAGACACCTAGAATACAGTGAAAACACGTACATTCACTAGAGAACACTAAGGGGCCTATTATGATTGCGTTTTTTCCGCATCCTCCGGGCCGGCGGAAGCCACCGCTGGCCCAGAGGATGCGGAAAAACCGCAGCGGACCCACCAAAGACCCACCGCCACATTTGGATGGCTGGTGGGTCCTGGTTTCCGTCCGCAGCTTTTCCGCCGCGGTTGGCTTACAACCGCGGCGGAAAAGCTCTAATATGGTGGCGGTGTCTCTCAGACACCGTCCACCATATTAGGAAGTGCTTGAAAAGATGATTTTCCGCCGCGGAAAAGCATGTCGAACTTCACTGCGGGGGCCCGTTGCGGGCCCCCTATGTTAAGGGGGGGTGGGGGGTGCACATGGGGGGTATTTTCCTGCATTTGTATGCAGAGATCGGCAGGCACCGCGCGGTGCCTGCCGCTTTCTGCATACAAATGCAATGTATGCATTTTTAACATTGCGGCGGGTGCAGCTTGAAGCTGCACCCGCCGCAATGTTAAGGATAGAGGATGTGACCGCCACCCCGGCGGTCACATCCTAATCTTCACGGGGGGAACGCCGCTGCCCATGCGGACGTTCCCCCCTACTCTATGGTGGCGGACGGACTCAGGTCCGTCCGCCATCATAATCGGCCCCTTAGTGTTGTGGTACACCTGCGATTAGCATGACCTCCTGTGTATTTGCCATGAGTTAATGCCTGGGTCATTGCATGAGTACATGAGTAGAACCTGGATGATTAGAGTGCTACAAGGAGAGTGCATGGTGATTTTATAAGTGCTTGGGTTTTGGCGCAGTGATTGGATAAGCACATATGATTGGCTGGGCGATTGGAGGACTGCATAGATAGTACCATGTAGATTACTGGACTGCATAGGTAGTCCTCAAGTTATTACAGCAGTGCATGTGTTAGTGACTGGGTCAGTGCATGAGCACAAAGGTACTAAGTGGATAATTAGAGTACTGCAAGGAGAGTGCATGGTGAATTTATAAGTGCTTGGGTTTTGGCGGAGTGATTGGATAAGTACACACGTCACATCAGTCCCGCCCCCTCCCTTCACCACTGCGCAAACACGCCCCCTGGCAGGTTTTAAGTTAGGGGATTAATTCCCCTTGAATCCTGATGGACCCTGGGGGCCAACTAGCCCACCAGGCACCTCCAGTAAGCACCACAGAGCTGAGTTGCAGGTCCTAGCCCATGTCCCTTTTTACACCTCTTTGCAGCGCAACTCTGTGATGCTTACTGGAGGTACCTGGTGGGCAAGTTGGACCCAAGCGACCCTCAGGATGCGAGGGAACTTAATCCCCCAACTTACAACGTGCCAGAGGGCCCGTTTGCACAGTGGTGAAGGGAGGGGGCCTGATGTGACAAGTGTGCAAATGCACCGCGTGGCACGTTTTAAGTTGGGGGATTGAATCCCCTTGAATCCTGAGGCTCCCTGGGTCCCAACTAGCCCACCAGGTACCTACAGTTAGGACCACAGAGCTGCTTTGCAGAGAGGTGGTCCGAGGCCAAGCCCCTTTTATCACTTCCCTGCACCACAACTCTGTTGTGCTTACTGAAGGTACCTGGTAGACTAGTTGGCCCCCAGGGACCCTCAGGATACATGGGGACTTAGGAGCGCATTTGCACACTTCACATCTGGTCCCGCCCCCTGCCTTCACCACTGTGCAAACGCGTCACGTGGCTCGTTTTAAATTGGGGGGTTAAGTTCCCTTAAAAACTGAAGGTCCCTGGGGTCCAACTAGCCCACCATGTATCTCCAGTAAGCGCCATCCCTGGCCTTTATTTTTTTTAAATCATTTTTTAATTTTTGGGGAGGGGGCCTCCGGGCCCCCCTCCTGGCCCACTTCTAGCTCCCCATACCCCAACCCCTAGGGCCGGCCCTATCCGTTTGAGACGGTAGGGGGACCCTAATTTCCCCACAGTCCAGCCGGCTCTCAGTGTCCTGCAGGAGCCGGCATTGCCTCTCCACATGGGGAGCTGCTGAGATGCAGCTCCCCGTGTGGAAAAACAATCTGCTTTGTATTTTGGATTCCAAAATCCAAATCAAGTTTGCTATGACAGGACGGGAGCCGCACGGCTCCCGCCTTGCCATAGCAAACAGCAGTGTCCCGGGGGTGGGCACTGCAGGAGCCGGTCCTGGGGAGTGGCGGTGCCCGGGGCCACCAAGGGCTACAGGAGGGGAACCGCTTGGCCCCCCTCCCAATGTGATTAAAGCCCCGGGGAGGTGATGGTCCCCGGGGCTGGGGGGTACATATCGGACCACCGAATCTGCATTATTAGTGCCCCGGGGGGTGGCGGTCCCCGAGGCATGCAGGGGGCTTGAACCCCCCACACAGGTTTATTTATATTTTAAAACAGAAGCTGTTTTAAAACAAAAGAGTGAGCCCCCCACCAATATTTGGGTGGCGGTCCCCAGGGTGTGGGGGGCCTTGGAGGCCACTCCACAAATTAAATAAGCCCCGGGGGTTGGCGGTCCCCTGGGCTGCCTCCCACATATTCAAAACATGGCCCCGGGGAGGTGGCCGTCCCCAGGGCTGCAGGGGCCCCCATGGGCCCCCGCTAATATATTTTTGCAGTGCCCCCAGGACCTGGGGTGGGTGGAATTTGTGTAATCACGGTACGCAAATCTCCGCAAACACGCAGAATTGCTTGTTCGCGATGCTTTTTTCCTGGGAAATATCGGGGGAAAATATCTCGCGACCACACATTTTGAGAATGCAAACGAGCAAAAAATTTTGCGAAGTCGCGGAACGTAGAGTTTTGGGCAATTTCGCGTTACCCAAATCCCGCAATTTGCGCGAGCAGAACGGAATTTATCGCCCAGGCCTACCCAGGACCTGGCCCACCTGGGGGTCTTAATTAAATGAAGCGCAGCAGCCTGTGCTTCATTTTGTTTTACATTTCGGTGGGATTCGTGACCCCAGCCCGATTTTTGGAAAATGTTTTGTAAAAAATGCTTTTTTGGGACCCCATGCGCAGGCCTAGGGAGGCAGGGTGTTTCTACACTGCCCCCTTTTCTTGTTTTTAAACATTTTGTTTCACTGTTGTCTTGTGACTCGGTTCAGCCGAGTCACAATATGGCTGCCAACACTTCCTGGTTTGGAGTGTTGGCAGCCAATCACGGTGAAGCTCGTTCGCGGGAAGGGTCGCGACTCCACAATGTCCACAGATATCGAAACTCTTTCTTTTTCAAATTTCTCAGGAACTACCAAACGGATTTACACCATTTAAAAAAAAGGGTTTTTTCTGAACCAAGGGCTACGTTTTTGCCAAATTTGGTGTAATTCTGTTCAGCAGTTCAGGCTGTAGCTGTGTCTAAAGTTTCCTATGGGAAATTACAGGGGTAACACACTTTGTGGAACCCCCATTTTTTCTCAGCTCCCACTTGTCGAATCACCCCAAAACTTTCAAGACAGGAGCTGACCAGAGCGGGCCACTAGTTTTGAATATTTCATGAAGATTCGTCAACAGGCGCCAAAGATATTGAGAAAACAAAAAAATGCTTTTCCTATAGAAACTAGGTCCTAACTATAATTACCTACTGGCGACCACCAGCAGGTAGTTATAGTTAGGACCTACTTTCCATAGGAAATCCACAACATTCTATTTGGAAAAACTTTGGCGTCGGTGGACGAATCTTCACGAATTTCTCCTGCTCGGTTCGGCTCCTTCCCTGAAAGTTTAGGGGTGATTCGTCAAGTGGGGGCCGAGAAAAAAGGGGGGTCCCAAAACGTGTTTTCCCCATGCAATTTTCCATAGAGACCTTTAGCCAGGGCTACAGCCCGAACGGCTGAACGGAATTACACCAAATTTGGCAGAGAGGTAGAGTTTGGTTCGCAGATTGTGCTTTTCGTTAAATGGTGTAAATCCGTTCAGTAGTTCCTTCGAAAATTACAAGTAAAATCATAGCGATATCTAGAGACGGAGTACAGCACGCGTACGGAATACCGTACAATTACGAGCACAAGCTGCATGCTGATTGGCTGTCAACTGTGCGTAAACACTCCAAACCAGGAAGTGTGGGCAGCCATCTTGTTCGTCGCTAAAAGCGACTCACAAGAAAACAGTAAAACGAAATTGAGAAATAAGGAAAGGGGGCAGGATAGAAACATCCTGTCCCTCTAGGCTTGCTCAGAGAGTCGTACATGGATCTTTAGGCTCAATTTTTAAAAAATAAAAAATCGTGTGGTACGCGTATGGTATACGTACGCGGTGGAAAAGGGAAATAAAAAATAGAAGTCTGTTTTATTCATTAGGTCCCGGGGGGCAAATTTCGGGGCCAATTTTTTTCATAGTGGGGGGCTTGTAAGGTGCCCCGAGCACCGGGGAACGCCACACTCTGTGGTTTTATTTTGAAGTATGCGGGGGTTATGATCCTCTTCCCCTCAGTCTTGGGGACCGTCACCCCGATGAGGCTTTTTAAAAAAAATATTTATTTTTAAAGTGTGTTTTCAGCTCTCCCGCTCTCTCTCCCCGTACACGTCGCGGGGACCGCCACCTTCCTGGGGCAGTAATATGTAAAATGACCTTCCAGCCCCAGGTACCTGCACTCCCCGGGGTTTTTTAATGTTGGGAGGGGGTCGCGCTGCCCCCCTCCTGGAACCCTTGGTGGCCCTGGGGTACACCATCTCCCAGGGTCGGTTCTTGCAGTTACTCGGGGTGAGTACTTCCGCCGCACTGCTGTTTGGTATGGTAGGGCGGTACCGTCGCCGTTTTTACTTTACCACAGGAAACCGCTTTCCTATTTGAAAAGGAGAGCAAGTTAATCTGTTCTCTCTTTCAAGAAAGCAGATTGTTTTTCGAAAGAGAGAGCAGCATATAAGGTGATGTCTCTGATAAATGCGGGCTCACGAAGGACTCGGGGAGCCGTCTGCGATCATGGGGGTTTTGAGGTAAAAAAAAACAAAAAGTTATTTTTAAGAACTAACTTTACTGGTGAAAAAAAGAGCTATATTTCTATGTTAGTATGTAAAACTTTTCGTTTTTTTTTTGCGCACCAGTTGTACTCTCTACGCATGCGCAGCCTTGTTTCCAAGGCCACGTTTTTTTCTTTTTCTTTAAGTTCGCCAAGCAAACCTCTCTTCATTTCAGGTATTAAATTTGCCGCTTCCTTTTCCCGGGCCGTGTGTGTCATTCGCTGCTATACTTTTGTAATATATTAATAAACATATTGTATCTATATTTATTTGAAATGTAGTGTCGAGGCGCCAAACGTTGATTACATACTCCGTCCAGCGCCATTTTAGTAGTTTTCCTCCGTTATTTTTATTATACCTGTTACTTTCGTTTGACCCTCCACACATTTTCTCTGTGATCGATGAGATTTCCTGCCACAGACACAATGCTGTTTGTCCTTGGCCTCCGATCTTATCAGACTTGGTTACATGTATACCTAGAAACTAATTTGAAGGACGTACTCTCTACGCATGCGCAGCCTTGTTTCCAAGCGCACAGTTTTTTTCTTTTTCTTCAAGTTCGTCAAGCAAACCTCTCCTCATTTCAGGTATTAAATTTGCCGCTCTCTTTTCCCGGGTCGTGTGTGTCATCCGCTGCTATACTTTTGTAATATATTAATAAACATATTATATTTATATTTATTTGAAATGTAGTGTTGAGGCGCCAAACTTTGATTACCTACTTCGCCCACCGCCATTTTAGTAGTTTTCCTCCGTTATTTTTATAATACCTGTTACTTTCATTTTACCTTCCGCATATTTTCTCTGTGACCGATGAGATTTCCTGCCACAGACAGCACGGTGTTTGTCCTTGGCCTCCGATCTTATCAGACTTGGTCACACTTTTCAATCCTAGTCTTGAACATCTTATTATAGTACATCAACATTATAAATATTATTTTTATTGTGGGTCGTCACCACCCTGCCCACAAAGAAAAAGTAGTATGTAGTTTTTTTTATTAACTTTTATTAAAACAATAACTTTAAACAAAACTTAATGGTAACTATATTATAAAGAACTAGAAAAATAACTTTAAAAAAACAATACTATAACCAAATTGTGAAGTTGACTCCAAAAGATGTACGATTGGTAATCTGCAAAACAAAAAAGAAAATTAGAGTTTAGAATTATGTAGATGTGACTAAATGAGCTGAAGCATTACAAGTCAAGGTAACACTACGATTTTACGTGTGCAGTGTGCCTGGTACATTTCAGTTGCGTCATAGTACTGCGTTCAAGTGGTGTGTATATGGAAGTGCCTACTGCGTTAGTGACACAAAAGTGGCAGAATGGGATTGTAAATATGACAACTTATTTCTAATGCATTGCAATGAAGGCATCGTATATCTAGGCCTCTGTGCTTACCGTTGTATAAACACTTCGACCAAACACTGCGGCCAGTGGAATTCACAACTTCAGTTCAGGTGTTGTTCTACAAGTCGAAGGAGACAGCAATGTCTATAAGTTTAAAAGACAAATAGAAATGATGTCACAGAGAGTGAGAAAGAGAGAGAGAGAGAGAGAGAGAGAGAAAACAACATTAAAACTGTCTAGCAGAGTGTGGTGTTGAGATTTTTTCTTGAAAAGTCAGACGTAGATTTAGAAGCTGCTTGTGTCACTTTTCCCATGTTAAAAGTGATAGAAAAGTGGCATAATAAGCTTGTAGATCTGTTTGTCAGACTGTTGTAACCTATCTGTTTTCACTGCTTGGAGTTAATTATACATTTTCACAGTGAAGCTGCTGCGCACTGCCGAATGTCTCCTTTCACAAATGAAGGTAACACTACAGTTTTACGTGTGCAGTGTGCCTAGTACATTTCAGTTCCGCTATAGTGCCGCGTTCAAGTGGTGTCTATATGTAGGTGCCTATTGGGTTAGTGACACAAAAGTGGCAGAACGGGATTGTAAATAGGCCGACTTATTTCTAATGCATTGTATATTTAGGCCTCTGTGCTTAACGTTGTATAAACACTGCGGGCAAACACTGCGGCCAGTGGAATTCACAACTTAAAGACAGCTTTGCTGCTACACGTCAAAGCAGACAGCATTTTCTATAAGTTTAAAAGAGAAAGAGAAATGATGTCACAGAGAGTGAGAGCGAGAAAGAGAGAGAAAACAACATTAAAACTGTCTCGCAGAGTTTGGAGTTGAGATTTGTTCTTTGAAAAGTCAGACGTAGATTTACAAGATTCTTGCGTCACTTTTCCCATGTTAAAAGTGACATAAAAGTGGCGTAATAAGCTTGTAGATTTGTTTGTCAGACTGTTGTAACCTATCTGTTTTCACTGCTTGGAGGTAATTATAAATTTTACACAGTGAAGCTGCTGCACACTGCCGAATGTCTCCTTTCACAAATGAAGGTAACACTACAGTTTTGCGTGTGCAGTGTGCATAGTACATTTCAGTTCCGTTATAGTGCCACGTTCAAGTGCCTATATGGAAGTGCCTATTGCGTTAGTGACACAAAAGTGGCAGAACAGGATTGTAAATAGGCCGACTTATTTCTAATGCATTGTAATGAAGGCATTGTATATTTAGGCCCCCGTGCTTACCATTGTATAAACACTGCGGCCAGTGGAATTCACAACTTGAAGACACCTTTGCTTCTACATGTCAAAGCAGACAGCATTTTCTATAAGTTTAAAAGAGAAAGAGAAATTATGTCACAGAGAGTGATTGAAAGAAGGTGGTCTATGTGTGGAAGAAACCTTCACTGTAATCAAGAGAGTTAATCATTTCAATTTAGATAAAGTTGTATGGAGCAGAGTGGAGATAGCAAAGTCCAAAACTTTAAAAAAAGAAAGAGAAACAAAGTGAGAGAGTGAGAAAGCGAAAGGGAAAAAAGGACATTACGTGGAAGAGACACACACGACAGGGGAGGGGTACGTGAAGACAGAGGCGCAACCACAGTCAAAAATATCAGGGGTGTGGGGGCTGGAAAAAATTTGGGGTGGGGGTTTAAGTTCACGCAAGAGTGGAGCTGCAGGGGCTGTAAGCGGGGGGGGGAATATCAAAGTCTCATTAACAAGCAAAATGTGTTTGAAAGACCTGTGACGTACTTGGGTGCAACTGTGTGTGGGCCCAGGAAGCTATGTCATCCTAGCTGAAGCCCCGTTAGCCCAATGTTTTTTTTGCGCTTGATGCATACTACAGATTCTTTCCTTTGACAGATAAGTTGTCGTTGTTTCAGAAACAAGCTTCTTTGCTCACCTTGTGCTATTGCCGTCGTCCGTGTAACATAATCCATCGTGAAGCTGGACATCTAAAAGATATTAAAAGAAAGATGCTACGATTGGTAATTGTTAAAATATTAATTTGGAGTTAGATAATATTGCACTTTTATAGACGCGTTGATTGTCACATTTCTACGAACTGTTTGTATTGTGAATATATTCCGGACATTTCAGTGATTAGAAAAACATTATTGCTATTGGGAAAAAATTTTTAAACATGTAAATTGATAGATTATGTAGGAGTAGGTTTGTCTAAAATACTAAGTCGCATTTTTGTATGTTGTCAGCTACAACCCTTTGACTCCTTCCGATGCATACTTAAGCCTCACTGCTCACCTTTTCATGGAAAAGACACCTTCTTCATGATGTAGTCCCGATCTCCAACAAAGAAGTCTCATATATGGTGCCGAGTATCTGTATAGCTAACGACATACTCCCATCATCATCATCGTACGTTCTTCACCCGCTCAGTGCTTCAGGCACCACTAACTCAGTGAACAAAGAAGCCACGCATGTGGTAGTGGCCCCTTGTTCGGTGCTTTGGGAACAACTCTAAAATGGCATACAACACGTACGCTCCGTCTTTTGTATACATAGCGTCACGTGTGTAGTGACGGATGCGCTGAATGGGTGTGGTGTGGGTATATAGCAGCCATGAGGGAGTGTGTGTGTCGATCTGACAACTAGACCTGCAACTAAGAAATCACTACAATGGAAATTTGGCCCTTGTACTGTTGTTGTGTTTTCCTGGTAGCGTAAGAGTGGCTTTCTTTTTTCTATGTGACGTTCCGATACAGTCACTATGTGTGTAGCCTATTTTGTGATGCATTTTATTGTATAATGCATTTCAAAAACTAGTTGTGGTAGGGTGCTTTTAAGTTAAACTGTCAAGTGTGCTTACGAGTTTGTTGAGTGTAGAAGTATATATTTTTTCTATTTTCTATTCTATTATAATTGTGCTGACTTTTCTCCTTTAGCGTGCAGTACTATATTATTTTAAAAAATGTATAACTGTTGAAATCATCTTTGAAAGTAGAATGTAAGCATGTAAGCTGCTGTCTGTGATGAAAAGCATTGCCGGTTCCCCAGGAAGTGGGGAGCCGGGTGGGACCGTGGTGGCCTTGGGGCTCTTCCCACGGTCCGCAACGTTACTTTTGAGCCCTGTGGGATGGGGTTCTTCGGGGATTATGAAAAATTAGTGATAAAGGCTATTTTTTTATGTTAGATTTATCGTACGCGTACCAAGCACGTATGGACGACGTACGGTGCGAAGATTGGAAGTCGTCCCGTAAGCGTACTGAAGGAAGAAAAAGAAGAATATTTTTAAGATATTTATGAAGTGTATGTGTTTAGATGTTGGATGGCTCTAAAAAGAGCCCTTGTGTTTATTGGTAGATTTTAGTACCTACAAGTAAGTACCAATGCAGAGTCTAAAGTTCAAGAGGAAGACTCTGTTTCCCTCATCTGTAAAATGTATACACCGTCTCTCCTATAGATGTCATGGATATTTAAACGTAGATTGTTGTGGTAGATAGACCCCATTCTATAGTCTCGGAGAAAAGCAGAAACAGATTTATTCACATGTTTCCTAGATTTTTCAATCTGTGGACAATAGTGGTTGGACCGATTCCATTTCTTCCTTTGGCATATATTAGATTATACAAAGTCAGTTTTGGGGGACAGTGTCATCAATTGTGCAAAGGTGTCCTTCATAAGCATTTCCAGACCTACTCCTGTCAAAGTGCCTAGGTCATTGCCACCACAGTGCATAATTATGAGGTCAGGGTGTTGGAGATACAAAAAGGATTTCACCAATGGTATCAATTGGTGCCACTATAATCCTCTCTGTCCAATCCATTTAGGGCCAGATGTAGGTGGCAAATACCGATCGGAAACGGCCGAATTCGGCCGTTCCCGACCGGTATTTGGCATCTTGAGATGTAGGGGGCCAGATTTTACAGATTCTGTATATTTACCGAATCGGTAAATTTACAGAATCTGTAAAATACCGAATCGGTATATTTACCGATTCGGTACCTTCCAGATGTAGGTGGGACTCTTCTGAGTCCCAAAGGCCCTACAAATTCGGTATTTTAACACACAATCCAATTGGGTGTTAAAATACCGAATTCAGGTGTGCATGCACATGTGTGCATGCACACCTAGCCATGTGACAGACAGACATGCCCTTAGGGCATGTCTGTCTGCCACATGGCGCACATGCCTATTTTTGGGGTGCCAGAGGGTGTCCAAGTGACACCCCCTGCACCCTTGCCAAATTCGGTATTTACCGATTCTGTAATTACAGAATCGGTATTGCCCATTGATTCCTATGGGCTTCAAGGCCCATAGGAATCAATGGGCAATACCGATTCGGCATTTACAGATTCGGTAAATACCGAATCTTAATGGTTCGGTATTTACAGAATCTGTAATACCTACATCTCCCCCCTTCATATTTACAGACTCTTAAATACCGAATCGGTAAAATTCGGTATTTAAGAGTCGGTAAATATGAATTACCTACATCTGGCCCTTAATGTCTACATTTGGTAAATGTAGGTCTTTGTGAATTCCTTTCCGTTCTGCGTACCTTTGACTCCAGAAAATATAGCTGTGTCCCACAATCCACACTGTAAGTATCTTGAAGAGAGGTCTGGATGCACTCTGAAGGTCTCTGTAAATGAAATGGCAGTTTGAAAAGGAAGATTTTTTCAAAAATGGTGGACAACATGCAGTTTTGAAAAAAGAAAAGGAATGATTAGTTGTTCGAGAACATTCTACACTAAGCTAGGATGAATGTTTCTTTGTTTTAAAAGCCTGATTTTTATTGGTTAAGAAAAACTGATAGAAAAGAACGTTATATAAGATAAGCTGGTATATTCTCGAGTCAATCACACTTGCTGTTTTAATTTGCAACAATGTATGATGAACTCTTCACCTGTGTGCTCAGTTCGGTGTTCCCTGAAGTGTTTCTATGGTAACTGGCAGATTGTGGAATGGGGAAGGATTGAACGTTTTGTCAGTTGGAAAGGGTGCAAAAGTTCAAGCAATATAAAAGTGTGTTTCGTTTTGTTGTAATGTGGGAATAAATGTGATTTTTTATTTATTTGTATATGTGTGTAGACTGAGTGTGTAGATAGACAGGACAAGTTTGCTATTTGCTATTGGACTTCCTGTCCCCCTAGGACTGCTAAGGGGGGTTTACAATGATCCGAAGGTCAAAATGTTTGATGGCCTTTGTTGAGCCTTTGATGGCTCTGGGGACCACCACCTTCCAGCACGGCTCCTGTAGTGTTACGGGGTGCCTATCCCTGGGACACTGCTTTTTGCAATAGTAGGGCGAGAGTTCTCTTTCAAGTAGGAAAGCCGATTGCTTTTCATCTGAGAGAGCAGCATGTAAGCTGGTCTCTCTGACAAAAAGCAATGCCTGCTCCCGAAGGAGGCAGGGAGCCTGTAGGGTCCGTGGGGGTTTCGGGGCTTCCCCCACAGTGGTGAACGTTATATTTGAGCCTCGGGGGATGGGGTCCCCGGGGATTGAAAAATATTAGTGATAGATGCTAAAAAAAATGTTTACGGTATATTTAGTGTACGCGTACTGTGCGAATTCTGAAAGTCGTTTCATAAGCGTACGTAAGCAAGAAAAAAATCAATAAAAAATATATATTTTACATATATGTGTCAAGTTTATGTGTTTATATGTTGGTTCTTTGTAATGAGACGTTTTCTTTTTATTGGTATTTATAAGTAAGTTATTATAGATAGTCTAAAATTGTTAAGGAGCAGTGTTTTACACAGTGCTGAACTTTTGACCTCTGTTGACAGTTGACTTTTGCAAGATCTGTTGGGGGTAGGGTGGAAAGTTATGTCAGTGCGAAAAGTTTGAAATGTCAAAGCAATGGAAATGTGTGTTTCGTTTCGAAATATTGTGTGAAGGATTTTAATTGGTTATGTATATGTATGTATGTGTAAAGTGAGAGGGAAGATGTTCCATTTCGTGGTTCTGGTGCAAGCACCGAACAAGAGAGATTCTGTATAAGAATATCTACTGTGTGAGTGGCATTCTTCTTAATCTACAAATCAATTTGAAAGGTGAGTTGATGAATTGTATGGGAATGTATGTGGTGCATGTTTGTACATTAAGGAATTATGGGGCATATTATCAAGACAGGCAATAAAATTATTGCAGCTTAATCGGCAGAAAACTGCCAATAAATCAGCGATAATGGGTTTGATAATATGCTGTATGCAATTCCAATCGAAGCCTATGTTAGATGTGAGGGACATCTAACATGGGCTTCGATTGGAATTGCAAAGAGCTTATTATCAAGCCCATTATCGCTGCTTTATTGGCAGTTTTCTGCCGATTAAGCGGCAATAATTTTATCGTCTGTCTTGATAATATGCCCCTATATTCGTACCGTGTTAAACGTTTTATAGTAGTAAATGTGTTTTGCTATAATGCATGCTGTTATATTTTATTGCTTAATATCACATTGTGCGTCTGTGTACTTTAAGGAATTATGGGGCATATAATCAAGAAAGGACGATACATTATCGCCGCTTTTATCGGCAGGAAATTGACGACAAAACGGCGATAATGGGCTTGATAATACGCGTTTGTTATTTCCTATAGAAGCCCATGTTAACACCAGAACATGGGTTTCTATGGGAATTAACAAGGGCGTATTATCAAGCCCATTATCGTCCATTTTATCGGCAGTTTCCGGCCGACATTAAAACGGCAATAATGTTAACACCGGTCTTTGATAATATGCCACTATATTTGCTCCTCTTTAAACGTTTTACAGTAGTAAATGTGTTTTGGTAAACTGCATGGTCTTATAATTTTTTGGGGTAATATCACACTGTGCATGTGTGTACATTAAGGAATTATAGGGCATATTATCAAGGACCGGTGTTAAAATTATCGCCGTTTTATCGGCCGGAAACTGCCGACAAAATGGCGATAATGGGTTTGATAATACGCCTTTGTTATTTCTTATAGAAGCCCATGTTAACACCAGAACATGGGTTTCACTGGGAATTAACAAGGGTGTATTATCAAGCCCATTATCGTCCGTTTTATCGGCAGTTTCCCGCCGATATTAAAATGGCGATAATTTTAACACCGGTCTTTGATAATATGCCCCTATATTCGCTCCTTTTTAAATGTTTTACAGTAGTAAATGTGTTTTGGTAAAATGCATGGTCTTATAATTTTTGGGGGTAATATCACACTGCATGTGTGTACATTAAGGAATTAGGGGGCATATTATCAAGGACCGGTGTTAAAATTATCACAGTTTTATCGGCCGGAATCTGCCGACAAAACGGCGATAATGGGCTTGATAATACGCCTTTGTTATTTCCTATAGAAGCCCATGTTAACACCAAAACATGGGTTTCTATGGGAATTAACAAGGGCGTATTATCAAGCCCATTATCGTCCGTTTTATTGGCAGTTTCCAGCCGACATTAAAACGGCGATAATTTTAACACCGGTCTTTGATAATATGCCCCTATATTTGCTCCTTTTCAAACATTTTACAGAAGTAAATGTGTTTTGGTAAAATGCATGGTCTTATCATTTTTGGGGGTAATATCACACTGTGCATGTGTGTACATTAAGGAATTAGGGGGTATATTATCAAGGACCGGTGTTAAAATTATCGCCGTTTTATCGTCCGGAAACTGCTGACAAAACGGCGATAATGGGCTTGATAATACGCCTTTGTTATTTCACATAGAAGCCCATGTTAACACCAGAACATGGGTTTCTATGGGAATTAACAATGGCCTATTATCAAGCCCATTATCGTCCATTTTATTTGCAGTTTCTGGCCGATATTAAAACGGCGACAATTTTAACGCCGGTCTTTGATAATATGCCCCTATATTCGCTCCTTTTTAAACATTTTACAGTAGTAAATGTGTTTTTGTAAAATGCATGGTCTTATAATTTTTTGGGGTAATATCACACTGTGTATGTGTGTACATTAAGGAATTATATTCACACCTTTTTGCATATTTTCTATACTCTGTTATCATACTCCCTCCTGTCTCATCTTACTCCTTCCTCTCTGATTATAATATCTTCTTTTTCCTATACTCTGCTCTCTTTTTATACTTTTTTTCATACTTGCTCCTCTTTTTGTATATTTATCCTACTCTTTATATTCTCTCTTCTCTTTATATTCACCACTGTTGTCATAGTTCTTACTGTGTTCTCATAGTACTCCCTCTCTCCTTATACGGTCAGTCTCCCTTTATAATTGTCTTTTCCCCACATTTTTGTCTCTGTGTCTTTTTACATTCTTTCCTCTTTCTTCATATATACTCTTCTGTTCTTATATTCTCTGTTTCTTCTTATTCTCACTGCTCTTTGCAGGTACTCCCTGTTGTTTTCTCATACTTTTCTTTTTGTTCTAATACTCTTCTCTCTGTAGTCACATTTCTCCTCTCTTTTCTTATACTTTGCACTCTCTACTAATATTGCCGTGATTTCTTATTGTCATATTTCTCTCATCATTTTCCCCCCTGTTCTTATTCTCCTCCCTGTTTTCATATTCTCCTCTCTGTTCTCTTACTTCTCCACGTCTCCTCATACTACTGAGTTTTGCTTATATTTCCTATACTCCTTCTGTCTGTGTTCATATTTTCCTCTTTTTCTTCATATTTCTTTTCTCTTTTCATTTTCTGTCCTCTCTGTTTATACTTCTTAAATCTGTTCATATTGTTTGCTCTCTTCTCTTATTCCTCTTTGACTCCCTGCATACACTCTGCAGCAGTTTCCTCATATTCTCTGTCTTCTCATAATGATCTCTCTCTTTATATTTGTTTCTCTTGTCATACTTCTACCTGTTTCGTCATACATTTTTCACTGTTTATAATCCTCCATCTGTTTATACTCCTTCTTTTCTCCTCAATCTGTATCTTCTGTTCTTGTACACCCCTTTTTTCCTTATGCTCCACTTTTCCCCACATTCTTCGTGCTCTCTTCTGGGACTGTTCTCTCAGTCCTTATACACACTGTCCTTTGCTAGTATTCCTTTTTTGTTGTTATAGTTGCGTGTCTTTCACATATTCCTTCTTTTTTCTTTAGAGTCTTTCTCTCTTCTTATAGTGCCCCCTCTGTCCTCTTACTCTCTTTTTTCTTCTTATACTCTTTCTTCTCTCCTCATATTTCCATCTTTCTCTTCATACTCTCCCTTACCTATTGATACATTCCAGTTTATTCATACTTCCTTCATACCGTTATATTACAGTGTCTGTTTATACTCCCCTTTTTGGTTATATTTTCCTTAGTTTCATACTTCTTCCTCTCTTGTTGTAAGTACTTTTATTTTCATAGTCTCACGTTTCTCGTCATAATGCTGCCTCTTTTGTTATAAGTAATATTATAGAATATTTCATATATTTATTTTTGTAATGTTATATATATTTTTTTTAATAGATTCTGTCTATCAATACTGAAATAACGGTATCATACCTACCAAAAGTCAGAAAAGGAAACAACGAAAGAAAGGTGTTTATTTGAAGAGAAGTCATCCACAAGATTTACATGAAGAACCATGTGTTAAGAAAAAGAAAAAAAGTGCTGGTAAGAGAAGGAACACTTTTGTCTGGAAAATATTAAAGACATAGGGGCTCATTAGGATGGCGGACGGAAGAGCCACCGCGGCCCTGGAGTAGGCGGAAAAAGCCTTTTCCGTGTCCGCCTGCCGCGGATACTCCGTCCGCCATATCAGGATAGGAAAACGTGTCAAATTTCCGTCCGCGACGGAATAGCACGCTCCGCCGCCGAACTACACACGAGACCGTGGCGGACGGAACACATCCGGATGCCCCGCCGTACGTACTGACGTCGAAGACCGTCCCCCAAATCAAGATGGCGGAAAATACACATAAAACCGCAGCGGAAAAACAACCTGTCTGAACACGGCGGAATCCCCACTGCGAAGACAGGTGACATAGCAGAGATACCCACCGCAAGCTGACCAACACCATGGACCCAGCGCTACACGCTTTCCCGATGCTCTTCGCGATCCACCACGTCCTAGTCATGGCCCACCATGGACGACGACGCAGGTAAGGCACAAACCATTGGCCGTCTGCAGGGGAATACCAGTAAGGGACGTGACGTAGGGAGGGGGAGTGTCATGTTACCGAAACCACTGATGAGAAGCAAATACAAATACACATTAGTAGTACGCAAGCAGGAATGACAACGACAGACCACGAGACCTGATAGACTACCTTTATTGTACAAAATAGGGGTTAAATCACAGTGTATGCGTGAGCATGGGCAAAGTGGGCACCACAGCAGCTACATCATTGGCAGTCAACGAGAGGGCAGTATGCAGTATCAGAGCATCAACAGGGCATTGTGCAGTACAGAGCAGGTACATCATAGGCAGGTAACGAGAGGGCAGTATGCAGTATCAGAGCATCAACAGGGCATTGTGCAGTACAGAGCAGGTACATCATAGGCAGGTAACGAGAGGGCAGAATGCAGTATCAGAGCATCAACAGGGCATTGTAGAGTACAGAGCAGGTACATCAGAGGCAGCACGTGAGAGGGGCTAAGTGCATCAACAGTCCATTGCACAGAGCAGGCCCATCAGAGGCAGCACGTGAGAGGGGCTAAGTGCATCAACAGTCCATTGCACAGAGCAGGCCCATCAGAGGCAGCACGTGAGAGGGGCTAAGTGCATCAACAGTCCATTGCACAGAACAGGCCCATCAGAGGCAGCACGTGAGAGGGGCTAAGTGCATCAACAGTCCATTGCACAGAGCAGGCCCATCAGAGGCAGCACGTGAGAGGGGCTAAGTGCATCAACAGTCCATTGCACAGAACAGGCCCATCAGAGGCAGCACGTGAGAGGGGCTAAGTGCATCAACAGTCCATTGCACAGAGCAGGCCCATCAGAGGCAGCACGTGAGAGGGGCTAAGTGCATCAACAGTCCATTGCACAGAGCAGGCCCATCAGAGGCAGCACGTGAGAGGGGCAGTATGCAGTATCAGAGCATCAACAGGGCATAGTAGAGTACAGAGCAGGTACATCATAGGCAGGTAACGAGAGGGCAGTATGCAGTATCAGAGCATCAACAGGGCATTGTGCAGTACAGAGCAGGTACATCATAGGCAGGTAACGAGAGGGCAGTATGCAGTATCAGAGCATCAACAGGGCATTGTGCAGTACAGAGCAGGTACATCATAGGCAGGTAACGAGAGGGCAGAATGCAGTATCAGAGCATCAACAGGGCATTGTAGAGTACAGAGCAGGTACATCAGAGGCAGCACGTGAGAGGGGCTAAGTGCATCAACAGTCCATTGCACAGAGCAGGCCCATCAGAGGCAGCACGTGAGAGGGGCTAAGTGCATCAACAGTCCATTGCACAGAGCAGGCCCATCAGAGGCAGCACGTGAGAGGGGCAGTATGCAGTATCAGAGCATCAACAGGGCATAGTAGAGTACAGAGCAGGTACATCATAGGCAGGTAACGAGAGGGCAGTATGCAGTATCAGAGCATCAACAGGGCATTGTGCAGTACAGAGCAGGTACATCATTGGCAGCACATGAGAGGGCAGAATGCAGTATCAGAGCATCAACAGGGCATTGTAGAGTACAGAGCAGGTACATCATAGGCAGGTAACGAGAGGGCAGCATGCAGTATCAGAGCATCAACAGGGCATTGTGCAGTACAGAGCAGGTACATCAGAGGCAGCACAACTACGTGTCCCTACCAAACCGTCACAGGGACCACAAGAGTGCCACACAGTTCTCAATGGACACACCATGTGAACTAACATTTGAGTGAAGTGTACAGCACCTCACATCACAGAATCAGGGGGACTGCGTGAACTACCTGCCTCGGACACACTGGCAGCACCAGCAACAGGAGTGTGAGACACAGCCACAGCCCGAGTGACACACACATGGGCCACGGACCCAGACACACTGGCAGCACCAGCAACAGGAGTGTGAGACACAGCCACAGCCCGAGTGACACACACATGGGCCACGGACCCAGACACACTGGCAGCACCAGCAACAGGAGTGTGAGACACAGCCACAGCCCGAGTGACACACACATGGGCCACGGACCCAGACACACTGGCAGCACCAGCAACAGGAGTGTGAGACACAGCCACAGCCCGAGTGACACACACATGGGCCACGGACCCAGACACACTGGCAGCACCAGCAACAGGAGTGTGAGACACAGCCACAGATGTAGTCACTGACACGTGAGCCACTGACCCAGACAGACTGCCAGCACCAGAAACAGGAGTGTGCAACACAGACACAGATCTCCTAACTGACACGTGAGCCATAGACCCACATACCCTGCCAGGATCTGCAACAGGAGAGGGCACAACTGACACTGTGCCACCATCTGATACATGAGAGTCAACTGCACCAGCGCCACTGGGACTACTGAAATGATGAGCCACAGGGCTGTATGGGCCAGGAGGCAGGGTGGGCCTGGGAGCTGGGGATAGCTCACCTAGAGCCAAATCGGGGTTGGCAGGTGTCAATGGTGTGTGTCTGCGTTTCTTAGGGAGGTGTGAGTGCACCCTGGACAGGACAGGACTGCCAAGTGGTGGGGACTCCAAAGAATCACCACCCAGCATAGGTGGAGCAACTGCTGCCGGGGATCTTGTTTCGGGGGACGTGCTGGAGCCTGCCTGCCGTTTGCTCTGTGCCTGCCGCCTGGACTCGGAATGATGTGTAATGGGGGATGCAACAACAGGGGACACCCTCCTCTGCTTGTGACTGGCCTGGATGGGAGTGGAGGTATGGGGGGACTCCGCCGCGGAGACATCAGTTTGGCGTTTAGTAGAAAACATCAGCCTCAGTGATGTATGCCTGTCCTTGATAGCGCCATTGTCCATGCGAGATGCCTTGTCCGTAGGATGTGCCTTATCCTTAGGTGGAGTGTTGTCTCTGGATGTAGCCTGTGCCCTGCTCGCCGCCCTGTTCCTGCCAGCAGACTTGTCGTCTGTGGTGCACCTGTCTCCAGCAGACACCTGCTCTCTGTGTGTGTCCCTGCCCTTGGGAGTGGTCCTATCCACTGCTGTGGGCCTGCTCTTGGGAGTCTCCCTGCTCTTAGTAGGTGCCTTAGTCTTCTCACTGTCCTTGGGAGTGTCCCTTACCTCTGCTGTGGGCCTGCTCTTGGGAGTCTCCCTGCTCTTAGTAGGTGCCTTAGTCTTCTCACTGTCCTTGGGAGTGTCCCTTACCTCTGCTGTGGGCCTGCTCTTGGGAGTCTCCCTGCTCTTAGTAGGTGCCTTAGTCTTCTCACTGTCCTTGGGAGTGTCCCTTACCTCTGCTGTGGGCCTGCTCTTGGGAGTCTCCCTGCTCTTAGTAGGTGCCTTAGTCTTCTCACTGTCCTTGGGAGTGTCCCTTACCTCTGCTGTGGGCCTGCTCTTGGGAGTCTCCCTGCTCTTAGTAGGTGCCTTAGTCTTCTCACTGTCCTTGGGAGTGTCCCTTACCTCTGCTGTGGGCCTGCTCTTGGGAGTCTCCCTGCTCTTAGTAGGTGCTTTAGTCTTCTGACTGGCCTTGTCCAAGGAACAGTCCATGGACATGTGAGTATCCCTTGCCTTGGGAGTACCTTTCGTGTTGAATGCCTGTGTAGCTCCGGAAGGCATGTCCCCCAACAACACTTGTGGATCCTGTGTGTGTACTCCAGTGCATCTGACGTCGTCTACGTGAACAGAGTTAGCTGATCTAGGGGATGGGGTCTGTGCCCTGCGTGCCCTGACGTGCTGTCTGACGCTGCTTCTAGTGCAATAACCTGTATTTGAGTCCTGCTCAGAATAATCACTACCCCCTGAGACATCCAGCGGTGTAGATGGTGAAACAGAAGTAGCACCCTGTTCGTTCGACTGTACTATTGCAGACGACACACTGCTTGCCAATGACTGCACTGTCCTGTGTAGACCTGCAAGATCGCCATGCATCCCTTCCATGAATGCCACCACCTGCCCCAACTTCCTATCATGGTCCTGGAAAGCATTTGTCATATTGGTCTGCCCCACACACAGCTGTCGCAGCAGATCAACGGCCTCAGCACACAGTGCATTTTGGCTCACCGTGGCAGGGGCAGCGGTGCCTGCACCGAACGCCACTCTGCTCCCCCTACTCCTCCGGCCACGAACAGTACATGGTGCAGTTGGCGGAAGTGTGGGCCCTGTGTGCTGTCTTACGACAGAAGGTGATGAGTGCCCACTCCCAGTCTGTGTCAACAGTGCAGGCTCACCACGAGTGTCCGACGAGGAGGACGATGGTGTCTCCACATGCGAGTCCTCAGGGACGGTCCTGTCCCCCTCTCCGGCGCTGGCCTCCTCCGTGTCAGTCTGCGTGTGTGCGAAGTCTGAGCCGGACTCATTTCCTCGGCTACTCTCCACCGTCTGTGGCTGAGTGTCCTCTGTCAAAGCTGAAATGCACAGAAAAGATGTGTGAGTCATGGGCACACTCACGTACAGAAGGAACAGGATAGCCAAATCACATAGCAGACAAAGGTTTAGGAGCCCTCATCCTGCACATGGCCCACCCCTACCAGTCATCCTCACATTTTCTGCCATGGGGCCATGGACCACTAGGGGATGTGCTTTTACACTCAACTACTAAGCAAGTGGCGTGTCAACATGGCGGACCTGGATGTCAAATGAGTACCACCCAATGGGACCAAAATGGCTTCACAGGCATACATACGCAACACGGAACTCAATAGTGTGTCTGTGCACCAATACATGCATAGCACTCACAAGTTTCCTACACAGACAGTATGCTCACCGCTAGTTTGCTGTTGATCGGCACTCAGACGTTCGGCCAGTTCAGGATGCGTCACTGCAATGATACGGTGCATGAGAGGGGTCATGGAGCGTCGGGACAGACGGGGCGTCCTTGGAATCAGGCCCAGTGTTACTTCCGCTACATTCTTGCTCAGCCTGGAAATGTCGTCCCAGCGTTTGTGGCAGTGTGTATGTCGTCTGTTGCACACCCCCAATGCCCGTACTTCCCGTGCTATGCTCCTCCACAGGTCCTTGCGAAGGTGCAGCTTGACCTACCATGATGGGAGACAAAAGGGTGTAAGTCAGTGGACAGGTGGCCTGTCACACACATAGGGGCAAGACGTTACTGTCAGCAGCCATGCACAATCAGGAACATATGTCTAGCCCACACTACACAGCTAAGATAGAAATAGGCCTGATCATTTGGCCCCCTCATGCACACCAACATGTCCCACACTGCACTTACCACCCGTCCCGGTGCGCCGTAGAGGCGTCCATAGTTGCGGAGTACACCGTCCACGAGGACATCAAGCTCCGCGGCGGTGAAGGGTCGAGACCGGATCTCTTTGCCTCTCGACATGGCAAGATCACGGAGTATGGCACTAGAGCAGCAGTCGGTGGTCAGCTCAGCAGCAGCAGCAGGTCGAGGTGATGGCACTAGAGCAGCAGTCGGTGGTCAGCTCAGCAGCAGCAGCAGGTCGAGGTGATGGCACTAGAGCAGCAGTCGGTGGTCAGCTCAGCAGCAGCAGCAGGTCGAGGTGATGGTCACAGGCAGCAATGGTCCCCAGGGTAGGAAGTTTCATTTTGGCCAAGACACATATATAGGGCCCTCAGCACGTGTCAGTGGCATACGTCGCCAGCAATTGGTCAGCCCTGGAAGCGTGATCGTGAAATGGGCCAATGACTGGCCCTGTTGTAGCGGTGCACAGCTTCCGCTACTTGCGATTGGCCGTATGCGGCCAGCGTCCCTCTTCCCATTGGCTGCATGTGCAGGGACCGTCACGGGCCCACATCGGCAACCGCACGTGCAAGCCTCAGGCACGGATGCTTCAGTTGCAACAATGTACTATCACTGGCGCCTCCATGGCGGTGCACGTACACAGCGGGGGAGGTGCAGGCCTATACACCCTGTAGATGTACTCAATGGACATGCCAGTTCATGACCCCCCTTACAGTCACCTTGCATCATCCACCGTACACCGGCCGGAGCGGCCGGCCCTTCCACTACCGCCGTGCCAGGCCCTGCCCAGGACCGCCGTGCCGGCCATGCCAACCACCGCCATTGCACGGCCCTTCCACTACCGCCGTGCCAGGCCCTGCCCAGGACCGCCGTGCCGGCCATGGCAACCACCGCCATTGCACGGCCCTTCCACTACCGCCGTGCCAGGCCCTGCCCAGGACCGCCGTGCCGGCCATGGCAACCACCGCCATTGCACGGCCCTTCCACTACCGCCGTGCCAGGCCCTGCCCAGGACCGCCGTGCCGGCCATGGCAACCACCGCCATTGCACGGCCCTTCCACTACCGCCGTGCCAGGCCCTGCCCAGGACCGCCGTGCCGGCCATGCCAACCACCGCCATTGCACGGCCCTTCCACTACCGCCGTGCCAGGCCCTGCCCAGGACCGCCGTGCCGGCCATGGCAACCACCGCCATTGCACGGCCCTTCCACTACCGCCGTGCCAGGCCCTGCCCAGGACCGCCGTGCCGGCCATGGCAACCACCGCCATTGCACGGCCCTTCCACTACCGCCGTGCCAGGCCCTGCCCAGGACCGCCGTGCCGGCCATGGCAACCACCGCCATTGCACGGCCCTTCCACTACCGCCGTGCCAGGCCCTGCCCAGGACCGCCGTGCCGGCCATGGCAACAACCGCCATAGCACGGCCCTTCCACTACCGGCGTTCCCTGGCGGTCCGTGCAATGGCGGTTGTTGCCATGGCCGGCACGGCGGTCCTGGGCAGGGCCTGGCACGGCGGTAGTGGAAGGGCCGTGCAATGGCGGTTGTTGCCATGGCCGGCACGGCGGTCCTGGGCAGGGCCTGGCACGGCGGTAGTGGAAGGGCCGGCCGCTCCGGCCGGTGTACGGTGGATGATGCAAGGTGACTGTAAGGGGGGTCATGAACTGGCATGTCCATTGAGTACATCTACAGGGTGTATAGGCCTGCACCTCCCCCGCTGTGTACGTGCACCGCCATGGAGGCGCCAGTGATACAACATTGTTGCAAATCGACCATCCGTCCCGGATCCTTGCACATGCACTTGCCGGTGTGTGGGCGTGACGGTCTGTGCACGTGCAGAAAATGTGAATGTCGAAGGCGGCCCGCGTATGCCCAGACGTAAACAGCGGATGCAGTGCACCGCCATGGCGTGGTCAATGTTAGCATCTTAGCCGATGATGCACCTTGTACCATTGTCTGCAGCTGCCTGCTCACGGTTGTGTGCGTGATTGCGTGGCTACACATGTCATGCTCCATCCCATGTGTGTCCATACCATGGGCATCGGTGAGCCACAAGTGTCCATCACGTGTGCATGTCCACATCGGGTAGTACCCTACACAATTTTGTCGTACCTCACATGTACACAGTAGATCCCGTATGTATGGGCACCTGTGAATCAGTTGTCAGTGAGTGGTATGTGTCAGATGATGACTATGGTGGGGGTTCTGTTGTGTACTGTACATGTGTGTTGCCTATTGTGTCCCCATGCATGTGATGTCTGTATGCCCACCATTCCTGGTGTTGCCATTGGTGCATCATGATATGGGGGGGTGGGGGGGTGTTTAATTTAGTATGTGTGCATGTACTTACATGTGTGCATGTGATGTTGGGCCTACACATGTGGGTCATGTCACATGTCTGGTTGGCAGTGATGTTGAGGTGAGACAGTGTGCATTGCACATGTTGCTAAACATCATGTTGCTAGTGGATGCACATTGTTGCCACGTCGATCCATGTTGTCCTGACAATCAGAGGAGTCACACATATGACAAGCATACACTGGATACTACATGTTGGTAGAGGGCGTTGACATGTGATTGAGGTGCACACACATGCGTTGTATGTGATTTGACTTCCATTCCATCTACTCCCACACAGGAGGGCTCCAAATGTCCATCGCCCATACACTGTGCTGGAGGATATGGTGGACGAGGAGGTGATCCGGAAATTCAGGCTGGATCGCCGTCGATTGTTGGAACTTGTGACCCTATTGTCTCCTCACCTGCAGCCGCGAAGAAACTATCCAGGTTCCATGACACCCACGCAAAAGGTGATGGCGGCACTCCATTTCTTTGCAACAGGCACATTCCAGTACACAGTTGGAGATGCCGGGGGAATGTCACAGGCCATGTTCAGCACGGTACTCCGGGATGTACTGACAGCCATGATGCTGTACAAGCATGACTATATACATTTCCCTCAGGCGGCGGACTTGGCAGCGGTCAAAGCTGACTTCTATGCCCTGGGTCGTATACCACACGTTGTGGGTTCCATTGATGGCACGCATATCGCTCTCATTGCACCACGGGCACGTGAGCAGGTGTATAGGAATCGGAAACACTTCCATTCCCTGAACGTGCAGGTGGTGTGCCAGGCCGACAACATCATCTCACATGTGTGTGCAAGATTCCCTGGCTCTGCACATGACGCCCACATCATGCGGAGCAGCATGGTCCCCCAACTGATGGCTAATCTGCGTCCGGCACAAGCGTGGCTTGTTGGTGAGTATGCTGTGGTGACAGGAGTGATATCTGTGTGGCATGGTGTGCCCCACAATGCAGGTTGTGATGTTTCTCTCTCTCTCTCTTCCACCAACACAGGCGACTCGGCGTACCCAAACAGGCCTTGGCTGCTCAGTCCCTTACGCAATCCCACTACAGCTGGAGAAATGAGATACAATGATGCCCATGGTAGGACACGTCGAGTGGTAGAACGGACATTTGGCCTGCTGAAGTCTAGGTTTCGGTGCCTGGATAAGACTGGAGGGGCCCTGCCTTACTCACCAGGCAAAGTATGCAAGATCGTGATAGCGTGCTGCATGCTTCACAACCTGGCTGTGCGCTATAACATTGAACTGCTCTTGGACCCTGATGAACTGCAAGTTCCTCGCCCTCCCGACCCAGCCATGTCAACTGATGAGGATAGTGGTGAGGAGGAAGGTGTGGACCAGAGGCGCCAGATCATTGATCGCTACTTCCCTTGATTGTGAGTGTGCTCCTCTTGTGCTGCTTGGGTATGCCCTGTGAATGTGTGCTGGTGTTGTGGCATAGTGGTGTGCTTCATCTCTGTGTTCTGCTATGTGATGCATGCATGTGTGTGTGTGTGCTAAATTGTGGCCAATGCACGTCTCCATGATGTGTGTCGTCTCATCCATTACTGTTGTGATGCGTGTGGGTTGTTATATGTTGCACTGCAGTGTGTTCTGATGAGTGTGATCATGTTTCCTGACGTGTCTTTGCGGTTTCTATTTTCCCTAGGTCACTCCCGCAGCGCCATGATTCTGTACCAGTTGGATACCTGTACCTAGTAACATCTGTTTCTGATGCATTCATGTGAATAAACATGGAGGCAACACATGATTGAGTGAGTAAGTGGCTTTTATTTACAAATTGTGCATGGGTGTAGGTGCATATTTACAAATGAGTGAAGGGGTGGGGGAGTGAGAGTAGAAGGTTATGGCAGATGAAAATTCCGTGCGGACACCACATAGGGTGGTGTCTGCCTAGTACAGCAGGCCTGTGGCAGGTGGGACCGGATAGTTGCCAGGGTGAATGGCATGCGCAGGTACTGGTACAGTCATTTTCTGTTCCTCTTGGAGCGTGTGGCAGCTGCTTCCACACTGCTGTCGCCCACTTCCTGCCTCGGACGGCCCCTCCGTCTTTGTGCCGGTACGGAGTCAGCTGGTTGCGCTGGGGCATCGGGTACCACATCCGCCGCAGGTGGCGGTGGCGGTGGCGTTGTTTGTGGCCTGATTGTCCTGGTGAAGATGTCCACTAGTTGGCCAAGCCGCCTCTCAATGGCCCCCAACATTGCAGTGTTATCTACAAAGTCCTGGTGGGCCCGGTCTGCCTGTGCCTGACCACGTTGGTAGCTCACCTCCACCCTGCCCAGTGCCTCCAATGACTGTTGCACTGGATTGGGTGTGTTGGTATCCTCCCGTCTTCTTTGGCGTATGCTCCTGCCTGCCGGATCTGGACTTGCATCTCTGCCTTGCCTCACACTCTCCCTGCGTGGCTGGCATGGCGCTGGCACGGCGTTGGCCGTTGGGTTGGGCAGGGTGGCAGGGGCAGGAGTGGTGGTAGTAGTAGTGGTGGTGGTGGAGGTGGTGCTGGTGGTGGCTGTGCAGGTCACAGTGGCCGGTGTTGTCACAATGGCAGAGGCCGTAGTTGTTGGTGCAGGGGTGACCTGGGAGCCAGATGGCCCTGGCTGGCTGCTTGTGCCGGGATCATCCTCTGCCCCGGAGGTGGCTGGCCAATCGTCCCCTGAGACGTCTGTGATTGGCGAGTCTGGAGGGCGGGTGTTGCTTCCAGCTGTCAGATTAGGATGACCTGCAAAACAAAAATGTGAGGATGAGTAATGTGGACTTGACAGGTTGTTTTCACTTTTTTTGCCGATTCTGTCTGCACTGGTACTCACCCCACCCACCACCACCACCGCCATCCCTATGGACATGGGGGCCTGTTGGGAGTTGTAGTTCCATCCCCTCACACCCACCACCACCGCCATCCCTATGGACATGGGGGCCTGTTGGGAGTTGTAGTTCCATCCCCTCACACCCACCACCACCACCACCACCGCCATCCCTATGGACATGGGGGCCTGTTGGGAGTTGTAGTTCCGTCCCCTCACACCCACCACCACCGCCATCCCTATGGACATGGGGGCCTGTTGGGAGTTGTAGTTCCATCCCCTCACACCCACCACCACCGCCATCCCTATGGACATGGGGGCCTGTTGGGAGTTGTAGTTCCATCCCCTCACACCCACCACCACCACCACCACCGCCATCCCTATGGACATGGGGGCCTGTTGGGAGTTGTAGTTCCGTCCCCTCACACCCACCACCACCGCCATCCCTATGGACATGGGGGCCTGTTGGGAGTTGTAGTTCCATCCCCTCACACCCACCACCACCGCCATCCCTATGGACATGGGGGCCTGTTGGGAGTTGTAGTTCCATCCCCTCACACCCACCACCACCACCACCACCGCCATCCCTATGGACATGGGGGCCTGTTGGGAGTTGTAGTTCCGTCCCCTCACACCCACCACCACCGCCATCCCTATGGACATGGGGGCCTGTTGGGAGTTGTAGTTCCATCCCCTCACACCCACCACCACCGCCATCCCTATGGACATGGGGGCCTGTTGGGAGTTGTAGTTCCATCCCCTCACACCCACCACCACCACCACCACCGCCATCCCTATGGACATGGGGGCCTGTTGGGAGTTGTAGTTCCGTCCCCTCACACCCACCACCACCGCCATCCCTATGGACATGGGGGCCTGTTGGGAGTTGTAGTTCCATCCCCTCACACCCACCACCACCGCCATCCCTATGGACATGGGGGCCTGTTGGGAGTTGTAGTTCCATCCCCTCACACCCACCACCACCGCCATCCCTATGGACATGGGGGCCTGTTGGAGTGATTTCGACGTTGGTGAGTATGTGGACTGCATGCATGGGTTGGGGTCTGGGAGATGTGTCTTCACAGTTGTGTGAGGCACACCATGTAGTAGTGCTCGTGGTGCTTGGTTTGTACTTACCAGCCTCTTCTCCCTCAGGAAGTCCATCAAGGCTCTCAGGGTGGATGATGGTCATCACCTTGTCCTCCCACTCGGTGTAGGGTAAGGGCTCCGGAGGGGTTCCACCGCCGGTGTGATTAGCCCGGAGATGGTTCTTGGCTCGTATGGCTTTGACTCGGGTCTTTAGATCGTGCCACCGCCTCTGGATGTCCTGCTTCGTCCTCGGGACGCTCCCGGAGGCATTCACCCTGGTGACTATCCGGTCCCACATGCTGTTTCTCCTGGCTATGCTGGTCTGCTGCACTAGGGCCCCGAATAAGTGGGGTTCCACACGGATGATCTCATCTACCATAACCTTCAACTCGGTGTCAGTGAATTTGGGGTTTTTTTTTGGTGCCATGGTGTGTGGTGCTCGGGGTGTGGGTTTGCGTGGATGGGGAGGTGCAGGTGTGTGGTGTGTAAGAATGGTGTGGTGGAAGTTTGTGTGGTGGGTGTGTTTGGGTGTGGGTTGTGTGAATGCTATTTCTCTTTGGTCTCAGTTCAGTGGTGTGTCCTGCTAGCAGCTATGCTGTGATGCAGAGGAGTTGTGGAGTGGGTGGGAGTTCTTTTATGGTGTGTGTCTAGACCGTGTCTGAATGGGTATTGGCAGTCAGGTGCTAGGTGGGAGTGTTGCCAGGTGTGGATTGTGTGGTGCTTGGCGGTGGATCATTGTGTGTTGTGATTGGTTTGGATGTTTGCGGTGGGTGGGCGTTTTTTTTCGTGTGTTTGGTGATTAACTTCCGTGCCAATGTATGGCATTGGTTTGACAGTAGGGATGTTGTTTGTGTTGTCGTTCCGCTGTGGTGCACGGATTCTCGGTGCATTTGTACCGCTGCGGACGTGGATGGCGGTGACTACCGGGGTACTTGCGGAGTTATCCTAATAGCGGACACGGACATTGCGCAGGTATCGCGGGGGTGGTGGATGTATTCGCGGTCATGTGCGTACGCGGCGGTCGGTGTTTTTACTGTTCCGTCCGCCTGCCGCGGACTCAGGTGTACTCCGACCGCCGCGGACGGGGATTGGTGTGCTCCGTACGCCGCGGTCGGCGTTTTTTGCATGTTTTATCCTAATTGCTGTTGCGGATTTTCCGCGGACAGGTCCGGAGTATCTAGCCACCTTCCGCGGCGGACGGTACACGTTTCCGTCCGCCATCCTAATCGACCCCTAAGAGTAGTGTGGACAAAGGGAGAAATGGTATTACTGTGTCTGCAACAAAAAAGAAAAAGAAGAACAAAGAGAGCAGTCATGGAAAGTCAACTGCAGAAAAAATTGTGTATAGTAAAAGGAGGAAAAATCAATTTATCGAAATTAGGAAAATGTTTTCTAACAGAGTTGTTTCAAATTTAATTGAAGAAAATAGGGAATGTAAAAAAAACAGCATTTTATAAGAAGAAAGGTATAGAAAATGTAGTTGAGAAAGCTTTGGAATTGAAAAAAAATTGTTTATTTTAGTAATCAATTGAATTTGATCTCTAGATAAGCCAATCCATTTAATGAAGGCCAAAAGTAAGAAGAGAAGAGTAATTAACAGAAGTAATTTTTGTGAGTTTTTTTTGGGTGAATAGGAACATAGTTCAAGTTCTGAGCCTTTTTTAATGAAGAAAGTTATTTTCAGAGTAATGATTTGTTGCATGCAGTTGACACTAGTGGTTGTGCTTATGAGGTTAGACATGGTTGTCCTATTGAGAAAGAGAAAATTGTTCCTAGAAATGCAGAAGAGGTGTTAGCTGATGAAGTTTTAGGGAGACGTCCTAAAGCTCCAGTGTACACTTGGAATTGTAGTAATATTTGCAGTGTACGGCAAGAATCTATTGATTTTTTACGCAATTTCTTACGTAACTATACTAAGAAAAGTGTTAAACAAAAGATTAAGATGTTGCAAGGACTAGACTCTTGCAGAGTGAGAGAAAATACTGGTTTGCAAGGTCATTCTCTGGCTTGTCTTTCTAAAAAAAGTATGTTGAAGTGTTTTTCATCATTTCAGGATGTTAGCAGTACATCATTCTGAAATGAGGAAATTAGTCAGAAGATTGTATTATGCAAAAAGTCCAGCTCTAATGTTAAAAAAGTTGAACAGTGCTCTTTTGCATGGATCTGTGTCAAGTGTTAAGAACGTTTGTGATGAAATTGAGGTTAGTTATTGTGGTCCTGAGGAAGACAGTGCAGAAATTGAGATATTAACAGAAGGAAATGTAGAAAAGAATGTACAACATTGTAGTACAGAAAGTTTTGAGCAAGAAATTACAACGTTTAAGGTGATTTCAGGTTAAAGGCCAAATTATTGTTCTGTGTGTTGTCGACAAACTAATTATACAAATCAGACCAGGACTGTTGATCTGTATTTAAAAAGTGAAAAGGAAAATAATAATGAGTGGAAGGATTTTGCAACTCATTTGTTGGTAGAGAATTGTTTTAATTTGGGTTCTGATCAGCGTATTTGTAAATATTGTTATAACAAAGTAGACGAGAACAAAATGCCTGCTAGAGCTGTGCATAATAATCGTGAGTTGGTAAATATTCCTTCTGAACTGATGGATTTAAATACCTATGAGTCTATTCTTATTCAATGTGTGCATCCATTTCAGGCTATTGTTCGTATGGAGCCTAAGACAGGAAAATTGCCTCCTTCTGATTTAGAGAGAGGATTAAAGGGAAGAGTAGTACATTTGCCTCTAGATTTAAAGAAAAATATTAAAACAATTGGTGTAGAAAATGTAGAGGATGAACCTTTAGTTATCCTTGTTAATGGCGTTGCTACTAAGAGTAAGAAAATCTGTCAAGAATTAGTGGATGTTAGGAAAGTGAAAAAGGCAACGTTGTATCTAGTAAAAAATAATCAACATTACAGAAATGTGTATGTGAGAGAAGAAGAAATAATTGTAGAAGAAGATAGTGACTTGCCATCTGGACAAGTTGAAAAAGTGGATGTGTCCAGAACTGAAGAAATCTACGAACATTACTGTGTTCATCCACTGCATTCTAAAGAAGGGATGGGGAAAACTATAGAGTTATTCCAAATGAAAGAAGCAAAAGGAAGTCTCATTAGTGTATGGGAAAAAAGCTTGGAAGGTCGTTGTTTCCCTCAATTGTTTCCCACAGGAAAAGGAGGACGATATGATGACTGACCTGTGCAGATTCCTGCATCTGAATACCGGACATCAAGATTATATGCAGAAGATCCAAGATTTCGACAATGTATTCAGTATTTGTTTCATCTTTTGTTTGAGAGTGATTTGTCTGGACTTTCTTATGCAGTAAACCATATATTGAAAACAGGTGTACATCTGCAAAATGTTACAGCAAAGGAATTTATGGATAAAGTACTCTGAAAGATAATGTTTTGGAATTTCAGCTAATTAATCTCATGGCGTGTCAGCGTGGTACTAATGAGTACTGGTACCGTCGTCATGGAGAACTGAAATGTATGCTAAGGAACTGAGGAACTCCTACATGGTTCCTTACTCTAAGTTGTGCTGAATATGCTTGGGATGATTTACTTCAATTTCTTCGAGAGGCTACTCCAAATATACTAAATATTGAATACAAGGCACCTGGAGAATTGTACTCTTTGGATCCAGTTAATGTTTGCAGGTATTTCAATCATAGATTTGAAGCTATGATGTCTTTTATCACCAATAAAAAAAATCTTCCTCTTGGAGAGGTTCTGGACTTCTTTTGGAGAAAGGAGTATCAAACAAGAGGTGCTCCTCACATACAGATGCTAATATGGATCAAAGATACTCCCAAATTTGGAATAGACTCAGATGATACTGTGTTGTCTTTTATTGAAGAATATGCTACGTGTGATATACCCAAAGTACACAAGATAAGGACTTAAGACAACAAGTCTTACGATTCCAAAGCCATCGTTGTGGGAAATACTGTCATCAAAAGTACAAATCTAAGGACAAATTCTACACCAAATGCCATTTTGCATTTTCCACGACCTGTAATATCAAAAGAAAGAGTGAACAGTTTTATGTCATCCTTGTGACATACTATCACAAGAAAGTCTCCAAAAAATACTTACAACTTAAGATGTGATGCAGTAGTTTCTTACACGCAAGGATGGTGATGCATTGAAGATCTGGTGCAAAGAAACAAAGAAACAAAGGTGGCGCTTTCTTTGTGATGCAACACGCTTCCGGATGATGCGGCGGCATCTCCTACGACGTCAATCCCCTCCCCTGGTGATGCGAGTTGCTTCCACAATGATGCAAGCTGCGACAAGCCCTGCGACACTCTTCCCGGTGATGCCGCAGCGTCTGCTGCAACATCGATCCTCTTCTCCGGCGATTAGCCGCGACTGGCCCTGCAAGACGCTTCCCAGTGATGCGGCGGCATCTGCTGCGACATCGATCCTCTTCCCTGGCAATGCGAGGCACTTTGGTGGCCCTACGATGACTCAGCGATTCTTTTGAGCCGCAACAGGCTTTGTGACATGCTTCCCAGTGATGCGGCGGCGTCTGCTGCGACGTCGATCCTCTTCTTCAGCGTTGCGAGGCGCTTTCGTGTTGTGAAGCGGCAGCGGCAGTTCGGCGATGTGCTTCCTGCTCCTTGCGATACTTAGTTCCTCAGACAGACCAGCACAAATAAAGGCACTTCCAAATAACTCTTGGGGAGCTGGTGGATGAAGTCTGTTGTCCCTTAGACTTCAGCAGGAGGCAAGCTATTTTCCAAACCCTTGGAGAGCCTTCACACGATGAATAAAGAACACACAAAGTTCCTTTCTCCTTTCTTTGGCAGTCAGGCAACCACTGCAGGCCAATCCCCCAAAGCAGCACTTAAGCTTAGGGATAGTCTCTTCTCAGTCTCTCTGGTTCCTCTCCTCAGGAAAGGTTTCTTCTTGTTCCCAAAGTGATCTAAAGTTCTGGGTTCTGGGTCCCCCTTTTTATACACAGTTTCTCTTTGTTCTCTGAAGGCAGAGAGGCCTTTACCTAGTCCCAACCAGTTCTGGTCAGTCCTGGAAAAGTCTGTTTACATGCCTCTTTCTTTACTTTCGCTGGGCAGAGACATCAGACGCATCAGAGGTGGAGCCAGCATTGTGGAGGGAAGGCACAGCCCTATTCAGCTCCCAGGTGCAACTCCTCCCTTCCATCTAGATGCAGATCACTCTATTCAGAACTGTGCTGACTCACCCTGTCTCCTGGAATCCCCCAGCCCCTGTCACTCAAACTCCAGACATGGAATACACAACCTAGCAGAGGCAGGCTTGGATAGTTAGACAAGAAAATACCTACTTTCTAAAAGTGTCAATTTCAAACACAGAATGTTAAACCCAACTTCACTAAAAGATGTATTTTATCATTCTGAGTTCAGGCATATCAAACTCGAATTTCTTCCTAGTTCCCTGAGTCAGTTAGGATTGTAAGATGTAATCATCTAACTCCCCATTCTGGCCTATGGGGAATAGGTAGCCTTGCACTAGTGAAAAACGAAAATGGCTGCAATGCACTACTAGGACATGCCACACACATTTGGGTGCATCCTACCTTTTACCTACAATGCACCCTATCCTTGGTACTACCATGGGGTGTCTGATATGAAGAAAAGGGAATGTTTAGGGACTGGCAAGTGGGTGCACTTGCCCAGTCAGCATGGCAGGAGCAGACTACACACAGACTCTGCAATGGCAGACGTGAGACACACTTTTACAGGCTGCTTCTGTGGGTGGCACAACCAGTGCTGCAAGCCCACCAGCAGCATTTGGTTTACAAGCCCTGGGCACATGCAGTGCACTGTACTAGGGTCTGACAAGTAAAGCAAATCAGCCAATCATGGATTCACTAATCCATACATCAATTTACAATAGGGAGAACATATGCACTTTAGCACTGATCAACAGGGTTAAAGTGCCCAGAGTCATAAAACAGCTAACAACAGGTCATAAAACATACAGGAGGAAGGCAAAAAGTTCTGGGATGACCCTTCAAAAAGGGCCAAGTCCAACAAGAACATTAACATTTCTGTTAAAATAAGTGTACCTCAAGAATGGAACATATGGGAAAAATGCAACATTTCGAAATTATGTTGTATTTACCACTTACCCCTTTGTGAAAGTCTCTGTAACAGCAATTAAAAACTTGATAAATTCAAGAGATGCATGAAAACCCACTAAACTATCAATACATTGACATTAATAAGAACAGCTTAAAGTATACTTTTACCTTTTTGCAAATGTGACTGTTCATTCAAATGTTATTATAGTGTGATGAATGAGGTGATAAGACTAGACAAGAGGTGCACAATGTACTAAATTTAACGTGGTGTGTAAATTAGAAATTTAAGTTACAGCTATAACTTAAGGATATCTAATGTTGGTATAGTTTAAGGTGGTTTTGTATAGAAAGAATAAATGCATTTTCCTAACTATAACGTAGCCATAACCTTTGTTTTTTAAATTGAATATAAATGGTCTTTATTTTTTGATAAAATTGTGTTTTAAATCACAGTGTTGAGTGTCACTCAGATGAGTGTTGTTAATTGGAATGTCATGGAGTATAGTGGTGGACACTGTACTGTCATAAAGTGTATTGTTTTAGAGTGGAAAAGATTGGAGTGGAGTGAAGTAGAGTAGAGTGTTGTTGTAAAAAGGGGATCAAAGTGTTATTCAATGGAGTGGTGTGATGTTCTGTGGAGTGGAGCGGAGTATTGTAGAGTGCAGTGGTGTGTTGTCCAGTGGAGTGGCATGTGGTACAGTACAGCTGAGTGTCATACAGTGTACAGTGGATTATCGTCGAGTATAGTGTCGTACAATGGCATAGACTGAAGAGACGTTTTGTACAATGTTGTGGCATAAAGTGGAGTATGGTGCAGTAAAAAGTCATAAAGTTTAGTGTTATGGAGTGTCTTTCTGTAAAATGGCAGGGAATCTCATACTGTGCAGTGTTGACCAGTGGAGTATCATATCATGGCGCATCATATAGTGGACTGTGGTAAAGTGACGTACAGTAGAGGAGAGTGTTGTAGATTGGAGTACTGTGCCATATAGCAGAGTGGTGTGTCATAGAGAGGAGTGAAGTGGCATGTGCTAGAATGTCATACAGTGTAGTATAGATGTTTAGAGTGGAAAGGCATACAGTAGAATAGAGTTTCATATTTTGGCATTGAGTGTATTAGAGTCTTGAAGAGTGGAGTTGCATTCAGTACAGTAGGGTGTTGTATAATGGAGTGGAGTAGAGTAGAGTGTCAAACAGTGGCGTAAAGTGGAGTGGAGTTCAGTGGAATTGGGTAGGATATAATGGAATAAACTGTAATACAGTGACGTGTTATGCTGTATAGTAGAGTGGGGTGGAGTGAAGTACAGTGGGCTGGAGTATTATACAGTGGAGTAAAGTGTCATACAGTGGAGTGTTGTGTAGTACAGTGCAATGGTGAGGTGTGTTGTAGAGTGTTAGAAAGTGTTGTGCAGTGTAATTCAGTGGAGTGGTGTAGAGTGGAGTGTTGTAGATTGGAGTGCCATACAGTACAATATACTAGAGTGTGATAGAGTGTTGTGGTATAGAGTGATGTAGTGTGGAGTGGCATAGAGTGGTGTACAGTGAAGTGGAGTACAGTGGAGTAGCAGAATAGAGTGGATGAGTGTGCCATAAAGTTGAGCGGCACAGAGATAGTTGCTTAGTGTGTTTTAGAGTGGAGAAGATTGATGTAGCATGACACAGAGTTGAGTAGCATGTCATACAGTGGCATAGAGTGGAATAGAGAATTGCATAGTGGACTTCTATAGAGTATAGTAGAGTGGTTAAGAGTAGAGCTGTGTAGAGTATAGTATAGTACAGTAGCGTAGAGTGAGGTAAAATGTCACACAGTGGAGTTGAGTGGAGCGAGGTAGCATAGAGAGGAGTAAAGTTTCATATAATGGAGTGGCATCTCATATAGTACAGTGTTGTGGAGTAGAGTACAGTTCAATGGCACAGCTTAGAGTGTAGTAAAGTGCTGTAGAGTGGGGAGGCATGCCATGCAGTCGAGTGGTGTGCCATGTCGTAGAGTGTGAGAAACTGTTGTAGAGTGGAGTCGAGTTGAGTGTCATAGAGTGTTGTACAGTAAAGTGATATAGAGTAGAGTAGAGTCTGGTAGAGTGTGGTACAGGGGAGTGGCATGGACTGTTGTAGAGTTGAGTGGTATACAGTGACATTGAGTGGAGTGGCATAGAGGGGAGTAGTGGAGTAGAGTTGAGTAAATTGGAGTAGTGGGTTATAGAGCATACTGGAGTAAACTCTAGTGCAGTGGCATTTTTTGTAACTTATTTTTATGTGTTTTTTCAAAAACACGAATATTTTATCCGTCAAGGCTTATCATGGACATTGCATTCTTATTTGAACAAAAAATCAAAAACATCTCACCCCTAACCCCCCGGTACAGGCTCAAGCTATCATTTGTGTACATGATCCATATTTGTTACTCATGCGGACTTGGTGTGCCTATCCATGCATATACATTAGCATATAAGCAACACATACATGATTTATATTGTCCTACCTAGTACAGTGTCTACACCATCCGACAACACTTACAGTCCTGGACTATACATTCTGTCACTATTCTTGTAAGTCTTTATTTACAAACTCCTCCATCATTGTATTCCAGTCCAGTGAGACTGGTACCTTCCGCAACCCTCTCTGTTCTTCTCTTTGTAGTTCCGCTCCCTCTGCCCTTCCCCATCGCACCACCTCATTATACCAGTCTAACAATTTGGGCGGCCTGGTAATCTTCCACCTCATGGTTACATTCCTTTTTGCCAAGATCAGTGCAAGGTTCACAAATCTGCCGGTGGGATCTCCCTTTTTTTTCCTTCTTAGGACCTAGACCTAATATGCAACTGCCCAGTGACGAATATTCCCAGTCGGTGCCACACTATTCACCAGTTCTTGCACAGTCGACCAATAGTGCAGTAATCTCAGGCAGTCCCACAACATATGTAATAAACCAGCATTTGGGGAATGGCAGCGAGGACAGTCACCTGAAATCTCTGGGAACATTCTTCTGAGCTTGTGGGGGGTCAAATACGCACAGTGCACAATCATGAGTTGGATAAATTTAAACTTCTGGTTCCTAGAAATCTTACATGGATGTTCTAACACTAGCTCTCATTCATTATCTGTAAGTGTGCAGCGATATTTGCATCCCATCTATCACGAGTCAGTTGCAGTGAAACAGACATGTGCGTGCGGATACCCCGGTACAGCCATTTTGTTAGGTGACTTTCGTCACCCATCAAATATTGCATATGTGTTAGTGCATGTGTCTGCGGCTCATCCCCTCCAGGGGCCCAAACCATTTTGACATAGCGCAAAATGTGGGCATGCAGCAGAAACAATCTGTCACCCCCAATACCCGCACAAATGTGTCATGGTTCATCAAAAAATCGCCTATTGTGGACACTCCCGCCTCTGCCCAGATCTCCATGTGTCAAAGTGTCACCCTTCTAGATGAAAGTGGAAGGCCCAACAGGGGTATGTTTGGGGAGTAGGGCGCCGATATTTTAGTATAACATGTGGCCGTCTTCCAGTACTGCAGGGCAGTCCGCAAGAGTGGGTTTTGCTGCCTAGTAGCAGAAATACATGCAGTTCCCCATGTTCCCAAGCTTGGGGGTCATGGATATTTCTCTCAGATTACGGCCAGTTATCCAGAATGCCAGCCACTGTAAATGGACTGCATAGCAATAAGTTCTCAATGTCGGGACTCCCATACCCACTTGCTTCATATCTATTTGCAGCTTAGCGAGCCCTATACGCCTCTGTTCCGAGCCCCATATTAACTCGACCAGGAGGGTGTCCAATAATTTAAATGTTTGCAGTGGAATCATAATGGGCAAATTAACTAAATATTATAACAGTCTTGGTAGCATCACCATTTTGGCTATGGCTATCCGCCCGGCTACCGATATCGGTAAGGAAGTCCAGAACCTTATTTGCTGCCAAAGTGATGTTATAGACTGAGTTAAATTACCATCTAAAATATCCTCCACATCTCGATGTATCTGAATACCCAGATATTTAATAGTAACCGACGCAGTCTGGAACTTCCAACAACCAAATTTAATTGGTTCGGTCCTGGTTCTCATTTATTGCTAGTCCTGAAAGTTTTTGAAACACCGAAAAAAGCTCAGGCATAGGGTCATAGACCTCGTCCAGATTTGTAATAAATAAAATTATGTAATCGGCGCATGCCGAAACCACATGCATCTCCCCATTTATACATATTCGCCTGTGTCCTGCCATTACACATAACTTTTTCAGTAAAGGTTCCAGCGCTAAGATAAATAATATGGGTGAGAGCGGACAACCCTGCCTAGTACCCCTCGCTGACATGTACTTTGTTTTTATGAATTATGATTGCAACTTAAATGTACATTAAAATCCCCCTTTTTCAATAGTGTGTATTTGTATTTCCACCTTCATTGCAACCCCTTTCCTATTTTATTGTTATTATTGCCTAGGAATGTTTCTTGCAATCTGTTTTTCCCTGTCCTAGGAAGTAGATTACTTCTTTATCAGGGGGCCCTTGTTTTTCTCACGAGCACAAACAACAGTGACACCCAGTCGGGCACCTCTCCACACTACCATGTGTCGCTGTGTGCAAGCAGTCTCGCAGAGAGAGGTAGGTTAACAACCACAGAATGAAGTGTCAGGGCATCCATTGGTATGAGCCTGGGGGCATAGAACCTGCCAGACTGTCTATGTGGAGTCACTGGTGTTTTTCACCAAGCCCAGTGAGGTAAGCCCTGGCAACTGGCATGTTAACAGCAGCACCCTCAATAAACTGCCATGCTTCACCTCCTGATGTTGCCCTAGGCCATACACACTCCTCAGGTCTCTTCCCGCAGCTCACCTTGAGCAGTTCAGGTCTCCACTGCGCCCCAATGCACAGCCTCCAGTTTGCCCTTCCCTCTCAGCACAACTCAATTCCAGGACGGCCCGATTTCCGGTAGATTACACTAAGGGACAGCCTGCACAGCTTTACTTTGCCCGTTATACAGCAATGGAAATAGATAGGGGCCGCCCTGATCCGAGCCGCATTCACGTCCCCTTCGCCTGCTTCGCCGATCGGGAGCTGATGACCTCCGTGCGGCGGCCATCTTGGGCCGCGACCAGTTCTTGCGCAGTTTCATTAAGTATATCTGCATTGGACGTCTCCTCCAGCTCACCACAACAGCCATTCTGGAAGGAGTGAAGCCGGTTGCGCTTTCCGCAAGCGAGCCGTATTGTTGATTCTGTCCGCAGGTTCCTCGCTACACTGCTGTGGCACATCGCAGTGTCTTTGTCAGCGCGCACTCAGTCGTATATAACGCCTGCTCATCCAGGGCACCACCAAGCCTCAAACTGCCTGATTTTCGGTTCACAGCAGACTCCAGACCTTCCGATGCATGAAACACCATGAGGGAAACGTCCATGAGCCTGTCTTACAGATAAATGCCACGGTGTCAGGATGGGTTACAGAGCTCTTTTAGCTCGCGTCCTACATGCTTGGCGGTTGGCCACACCCCCACTGGTGGAGTGGCATAGAGGGTGTTGTGTAAAGTGTCTTAGATTTGAGAAGAGTATGGTAGAGCGGCATAGAGTGGACTACAGTGTTGTAGTGACATAGACTGGAGTACAGTGTTGTACAGTGGAGTAGCATGGAATGCAATAGAGTTTGGTACAGTGGAGGTTTGTAGTGGGGAGTAGACTCGAGTGGCATAGATTTGAGTGGTGTAGAGTGCATTGTCATGCAGTGTCATATTTTAGAATGTTGTACTTAAGAGTATTGCAGTGTAAAGTGTTATGGTATAGAGCGGAGTGTCGTCCAATGGAGTAGCATACAGTGGAGAGGTGAAGAGTGGAGTGGCATACACTGGAGTAGCGTAGAGGTGAATATCATATAGTGAAGTTTCATATACTGGAATTGCATAGAGTGGAGTGGCATATAGTGGAATAGCATAGAGTAGAGTAGCATACAGTGGAGTAGTGTATAATTGAGTGTCCTATTATGGAGTGGCATACAGTGGAGTGGGGTAGACTGGAACAGCATAAAGTCAAGTAGACTATAGAGAAGTAGAACTGTGGAGTGGCATACAGTGGAATTGGGTAGAGTGGAGTGGCATAAAGTAGAGTAGAGTGGTATACGGTGTAAGAGCATAGAGTGGAGTGATGTGCAGTGGCAAAGAGTGGAGTAGCGCAGAGTGGAGTAGCATACAGTGGGGTGGCATATAATGGAGTACAATAGAATGGGGCAGAATGCAATAACACAGTACAGAGTTTGTCCTTATTGTGGCTGCAGACAGCATCCGCCGCCAGGTTGATCAGGGTGGTGCAGCCATTCTGGGGATGCTTGATTTGTCTGCAGCATTCAAAACCGTCTCACCAGTATGTGTGATCCACCGTCTGAAGCAAATAGGTGTCATGGGTTTCCATTAAAGCTCCTCCACCTACTCCTACCAACAAAGTACAGATTGTCAGTTGAGGGGGTTTCATGGTGCACGCCTTTAGTCTACCTTGTGGGGTGCCCCAAGGCTCGTCCTGGATTCTGACTCCTTTTATTGTAGATGGATGAAAAATAATGCCCTATAACTAAATGCTGACAAAACTGAAGTATTGGTGTTTGGCACGCAGGAGTCTATTTGGTCCAACTTCTGGTGACCGGAGGATTGTGGACCTCTTCCCACTCCGGTAAATCCAGCATAAGACCTGGGTGTATTATTCAACAAAACCTTGAGCTTCAACACTCAGGTCAGTTGTACTACTAGCATTAGTCACCTAGGGGCACATGCATCAATATTGCATTTTGCGATTCCTTAATTGCGAAAAATAACGAATCGCAATTAAGAAATTGCAAACTGCAATGCATCAAGAAATCGCTAAAAAAATTGCGATTTCTTAAATTTCCTTAATTGTGATTCTCTAATTGAGAATCGCAATTAAGGAATACCTCTCCATCCATTCCCATAGGCCTAGAGGCCCATAGGAATGAATGGAAAGACATTCTTAATTTGCAGTTCACCATTAGAAATTCGCAAATTAAGAATACAATTTCAAGGGTGCAGGGGTGTCCAAAGGACACCCTGTTGCACCCCTGAAATCTGCTTAGAAGTACATTTTGCACACTCACATGTGTGTGTGTAAAATGGAACTTTGAAAAATGCACTTTAGTGCATTTTTCAAAGTTTTCGCAAATTACCATGAAGGGCAACTTCATGGTAATTTGCTCCCCTTATTTGCGAATTCGCAAATTTTTAAAGTTTGATGCATTGCATTTAAGGAATCTCAATTTGAGATTTCTTAAATGCAATCCCAATTTAAGAAATGGCGATTTTGCGATTTCTTAAATTGCGAAAATTACAAAAATGTTAATGCATCCCAAAAATGGGAATCGCATTCACAAACGGCCGAATTTTGCGATTCACACCCTTTGCTAATGCAATTTCCATTGATGCATGTGCCCCCTAATGATTGGATCATTGCAACTTACTGTGTCTTAATATTAATGCTTCCTGCCTTAACAAACTTCCAGTCGCCCAGAACGCAGCTGCCCAACTTATTCTTAATATCCGAGGAGCCTCTCAGTCAGAGATGGGATTTGTTCCCTTCACGGCTTACAATCAGAAAGAGGATAATTTTTAAGGCTCTTTGTGTGGTCTTCCTAGCCCTGCGTCAGAAAGACTTAGCCAACTTTATTCTCTCTTCAACTGGTACACCCCCAATAGGCTTCTCAGATCCTCCTTCCACAAAAAAGTCTTGGTTTCCAGATTTCGGACTGCCAGATTGGGAGGCCGTTCCATCTCGGTGGCTGCAGCCAAACTGTGGAATACTTTGCGTGCCCATATCTTGTAAGCTGATTCACTTGCCGTATTTTAAAAAACTTTTGAAAACATAACTTTTCTCCTCCCATATTCTGTAGCCATCTCCTGGGTGAGTTCAGGGTGCCTTTTGATAGTGCTTTGTCAACTACTGGCCAGATGTAGGTAAATTCAATTTTGCGAGTCCTTAATAGCGAATTTTATTGAATCACTATTAAGGACTCGCAAAATTGAATGTAGGTAGGAATCGCAAAAATATTTACGATTCCTTAATATTCCTTAATTGCAAATCGTAAATGGAGTTTCGCAATCAAGGAATACCATCCAATTCATTCCTATGGGCCAAGAGGCCCATAGGAATGAATAGGATTTGCGCCCACAATTCGTGAGTACCCAATAGGTACTCGCAAATTGCGGGCGCAATTTCAAGGGTGCATGGGTTCCAGAAGGACACCCTGTTGCACCCCTGAAATGTGCATGTGTGCACATTTGGCGCACATACATGCCCTAAGGGTATGAATGTGTGCCACATGACACTTTAAAAAAGCAAAAAAGTGCTTTTTTAAGGGAAGTCGCTAATTACCACCAACTTGAAGCTGTGTTCTTGGTTAGGGACTTAAATATAGGTATGTATTAAGTTGTATTATTGTTCCCTATCTATTCCCACTTTATCAAAGTGGCAATAGTTAGGGAATTGTTTTAATATTTATCAAAACGACGCAGTGTGTGGCGCTGTCGCCAGCGAGACCTATTGTCGCTGACTTGGCTCTCAAGGGCTCTCAAGGGAGACAGGAGATGGGCACGCGCAAGCTGCAGGCCGGCCGGATTGGAAATGTGAACGCGTGCATTCACCACGTACAGTCACGCGCTGTTCTTCTCCTGTCTCCCTTGCAAGCCTCATGCAGTTACTTTCACTTTCCCTCCCCCCTCCACCGTTGGCTCCACGGCCCGTCAATGCGCACCGAAGTGTATGTTAAAGTTGTTTTATGCGCCCGATTAAATGTGAAAACAATGGTCTAATGATTCTAATTTTCTAGTCGCTGCATTTTTCCCATTCACACATTGTTCTCACAACGCTTGTAATGTAAACACCGTTAGCACACTGCTTTTCAAGGCGCCGACACCAGATTTTTTCAGACGCCTGAGAGCGCGCTGCGAGACTTGACAAGAGCCACTGGCTTAGTGCTAAATACATATGTGATGTGGCCACATCACATAACCCCTTGCGTCTAGAGTCTCGGCGCTGGTAGTGTTCTGACTGCCCTGGAAAAGTGTGCGCGCGCCCTTCACTTTTGTGCTGACACGCGGGCATTTCCATTTAGTACATACTCGGTGCTTGCATTCACGGCGCCCAGGTGGAACTTCCCCGTCAGCCTAGAGCATACTTAAACAATCTTCAAGGAACAGTTCTCTTACAAATTAACACTGGCATTGCAACGCTAGATGATATGTTTGTCCACTTACCTTTTTTAAAGAACCCATAAGCTCGCACTGCGACTAGAAAGTAATCACAGACACGGCAGTGCAGTCACTCACCCACCTTGGTCGCCTCTCGGTAGCTCTTCTCGGGCAGGCAGGCTTCTCGGGCGTGTAGCATGGCATGCAGGGGCTGCTTTTTTTGTTTGTTGCTTTGGCGGCTCCCTCCCTGGGCCACGCAGCACTCCTCAAGCACAGCGGCGAAGACCGCCGGCGCCGCCACTGGGCACAAGCCGCATGACATGCCGATGTGCACGCTCACGGTGTGCCTACAACGAGCGCATCGTGTTCTTTGACTTTCCCTCCCCCTGTTGGCTCCACCGAGACAGCTTGTGCACACTACTGAGAACATCACTTTGCCTGCAGCATAAGAAACATTCTCGCATGTGGGCTGGCTTCGGCTGCATACCGCTTGAAAAGAATAAACAACGGAGCTGAGGAAGCTGTTTTCGGCACTGCGGCCGAGAGGTCCAACATCTTGGCCATATTGCCCGGACAGGAGACCAAGAACATGTTGTGATTCTGGGTACCGAGACCCCACCAAGTGCGTCATGGGCAACACCCCAGGTAGAGGTCACTGCGCAGTCAAGCTCGATGGCTCCCACTGCTGTTCTAAGTGTTGCTTGTTTTATATTGGAATTGTCATTGTGCTTTTGCTTGTCCCCTGACCCCCACCCCTTGGCAATCTTGGCAAGCACCAGACACTCCTTTGTAATGCTGTTATGTTCTCCCTTTCTTTCTGCTCTCTTCTTCTTTTTCTCTTTCCTTCTCTTCATCGCCTCCATGTCCCTCATTTTGTTTTTATCTCAGCCCTCACCTCTTTCTCACGTACGCTTCTTTAACTTTTTTCTTTTCTTTCTAGACATTTCTTCCTTTCCTTCCTGTAACTCCATTTCTGTCTTCTCTTTTTCCTTTTCCTTTCCATCTACAGTGTCTCTCCGTTCTCACTTTCTCGCTACACTCTGTGTCTAGTCGACCTCTGCCTCAAACTCCTTTTTCACCCAAAAAAATAAGTTGACTGCACTGAGACAGAATCGCAGTAATTTAAAAAAACAAATAAACAAAAACTTTGTGATCATTTGAAATACCCTATGTGTAACGCCCTGTTTTGTCCATTGCCCTCTGAAAGTCAGTTAGATGTTCATTGACAACAGGGTGACTCCACTTGATCAGCTGTGCATTAGGGCTGAACTTTGGTCTAGATTAGCCCGACCAGTCTAGAACATGTAGGGCACCGCTTGGACCCTAGCCATGTGATTGCTAAATGTGTGCCCCTATTTAATCTGGAATCTAGGCGTGTCCAGCTTGGGCATCGATGTGAAGGATGTCCGGTTAAGGGCATTACCTGTTTGGTCTGCCGGGGTGTATTTGCTTCTGGACACAGACCATAGCTACCTGCTGAGGGATATTTGCTCCTGGGTAAAACTCATAACTAACTTATATAGTTGCTCCTGTGGACAGCTCCCAGACCAGGTAAGGCCCCAATATATCCATAACAAGCATTTTCAGTGCAATTGGTCTTGCAGTTACACGAGTTAAAAGCTATTGGCATTGTAAATGAAAAACCTTGAGACCCCACGAATGCTAAAACTAGATTAACGCCCTGGCCAACTTCTTTTTTCAAAAAATCAAAACAATCTACACCTCCTTCCCCCACCCTGGGATTCAATCCCATACACCCCCCAACCCAGCGCCCCAGGCTCTAGCTACACTCAACAATTTCTCGCTTGTAGACCCCTCCAGACTTGAAATCATCATGCGTCAGGTTAAATCCGGCTCCCCCAAAGACCCTGCACCGCCCGCACTCTCCTACCAGTCACCAGTCACATTCTACCCACCATCCTGAAACTACTGAACACTTCGCTATCGACTGGCATTGTTCCACCTCTATGGAAACGAGTCATGGTCAGGTCTCTCCTTAAAAAACCTAACCTGGACCCAAACAACCCCGCCAACTACTGACCCATCTCTCTACTCCCCTGGCTGGGCAAAATTCTAGAGAAACATGCCAACACAGTGTTGACAGAGTTTTTGGAAACCAACAATCTCCTAGATCCCACGCAGACAGGCTTCCGCCCCCTACACGGGACAGAAACCGCCTTGCTCGCAGTGACGGAGGAGGCAAGGAGAATCTTGGACCAGGGAGGTTCTGTAGCCATCATTCTCCTTGACCTAAGTGCCGCCTTCGACACTGTGAGCCACGACATCCTACTACACCGACTCAGCAGCAAGGGAATATCAGGGACAGCACTCACCTGGCTTAGGTCTTTTCTCTTTGACCGCTCCTTCCAGGTCTTTGAGGGTGACGTCGTCTCCCCTAGCAAGCCCCTTGACTGTGGGGTGCCGCAGGGCTCTTCCTTGAGCCCTACGTTATTTGATCTTTACATGAGCCCCCTAGCTGAGATCGTCCGCCCCTTTGGAGTGAAGATTGTCACCTATGTGGACGACACCCAGCTAGTGGTGGCACTCAACCCCCTGCAATACCCATCCAACAGCCTGAAAAATTGCCTGGAGGCAGTCGCTGAGTGGATGACATCTTCCTGTCTCAAGATGAATGGGGACAAGACGGAGCTTATGCTCCTTGGCAACCCCATCTACAACACCATTGACCCTTTTTGGCCCACATGCCTCGGTCCTGCCCCATTACACAAGGACACGATCAAAAGCCTAGGCATCTGGCTTGACAAGTCCCTCAATTTTAACTTCCACACAACTAAGTTGTCAGCCATCTGCTTTGGGCTGCAAAGGCTCCTGCGAAAAATTCTCCCCCTGCTGCCTTTTCAGGCCAGAAAGATAATGGTCCAGGGGTTGATCTTATCTCGTCTGGACTTTGGAAATGCCCTCTACCTAGGCGCACCAAGGCCACCTTAAATAAGATGCAGATCATCCAAAACTGTAGAAAAGGGGTGGTGATGGACGGAGCATCTGAACCAATCAAACACTCACACCCAGTCAAAAGATCTGGGTTTGATCCATCACCGTTCTTTAGCCCACTCTGCCAACCCAGTTCAGACATGGCTATATGCAAATCAGTTTGACCCTGTGCCTCATGGGAACAGTCCAGCCCGAAACGCCAAGCCATGCCTTCCCTGGACCGGAAACAAGCGTCCGAGGACCGGTTTCTGGCATTACAGTCATCTTCAGCCCAGCTTGCTTGAATCCAGTGGCAAAGTGAGCAAGGGACTGACGTCTGAGCATACCCTGCCACACTTATGGCGGCCAAAGCGGTACAAAAGGGGGTGGTGATGGACGGAGCATCTGAACCAATCAAACACTCACACCCAGTCAAAAGATCTGGGTTTGATCCATCACCGTTCTTTAGCCCACTCTGCCACCCCAGTTCAGACATGGCTATATGCAAATCAGTCTGACCCTGTGCCTCATGAGAACATTCCAGCCTGAACTGCCAAGCCATGCCTTCCCTGGACCGGAAACAAGCTTCCGAGGACCGGTTTCTGGCATTACAGCCGTCTTCAGCCCAGCTTGCTTGAATCCAGTGGCAAAGTGAGCAAGGGACCCACGTCTGAGCATACCCTGCCACACTTATTGCGGCCAAAGCGGTACAAAACTGTGCAGCAAGAACTCTCCTTCAAATCCCCCGCCGACTCTCAGTCAAACCCAGAATAAAGGAGCTCCACTGGCTCACAATGAGGAAAAGGGTCGAATTCAAGGCTATGTGCATTGCCCACCAAGCCTACTGGAAGAAAGGCGCTGCAATCAACCAGTCCCTGGTATCAGCCTATCACCCAACCAGACAGCTCAGATTCAAATCCGCCTTTCGGGTCATAACACCAAGGGTTAAAAGAGCAAGATGTGGAGGCCGCTCGTTCTCCTTCAACTCGGGGCCAGACTCTAGAACTCCCTTCCCATCCAACTCAGATCGGAACCTAAACTACTTACTATTCGCAAACTGCTAAAAATCCTGCTTTTTAACAAACCAGAATAGCCCGAATGGTTGCTCATTAGGCCTGTTGTCCATAGCGCTAGGACGCCCGAGGGTAGCAACCCGCTTTATAAATGTTCTTTTCATTTCATTAATTTCATTTCATCTTGGTTCACAGATTGTGCTTTTTGTGATTTGGTGTAAATCCATCCAGTAGATTTTGAGCATATAAAGTGGAAAATATTTGTTTAACTGGGCAGTTGGGTTCGAGGGACTCTTGCAAGAGTCTCCCCTCACACCCAATTTTAAATAAATAGATCGTTCGGATTTGCCATGGGAGTTTGTTTCACCCTTGGGCCAATTTGTTTCTGCTGGAGTCAGACTGCCATGGAAGTGAGCACTCCGTTTAGCCACCAGCAACATAAGATAAATGTTTCTGGCAGCCATGACAGGACTCACGGACTTAGGGGCATATCATCAAGGCCATGCGATAATTATCACTGAGCACTCTGAGCGCGAGGATAATTATTGCCGGCCAACTCTGAATTTTATCGCGGAGATAGCTGCCAATTGTGTGATTATTGCTGGAAATACAGCGATAATCTCACATGGTTTGGTGAAAACTTGCAGATAGGGCAAGGCATACTTAGCCATGATGTCCACCTTACATAGGATATCATGTCTAAGTCAGTTTTGAAGCAGGCGTAAGGAAAGTAGCGATAACAGAGATTATCGCTACTTTGCTTGTTGCTTGTTTGTCGCTCTGCAGGTTAGCGTGCCCATTGATAATTGGAGAAATGTCGCTTAGCAACATTTCTCCAGTTATGTCAGGGCAGAAACGCCCACTTTACATCTCATTAGAGATCCTCGAACCGGAGAGAGTCTGACACGGCCACACGCCAATACCTCATTGTAGGAGACCTCGTCATTCGACCTTAAAAGTTAAAAGACACCATTACGTGTCTGTCACTATCTAGCCTACAAGGCATACTCCATCGCGCAGCATTCTGGGAAGGCAGCCTGCACCTCATGATCGTGAGCACCCGGCTGGGTACTCACGTGAGTGCTTTTTTGATTATTTCGCACAAACACGGGAGATCACACGTCCATTTAGGCTGTTCTTACAATCCAGATATCCCTAATACCTACTGTCCTGAGGAAACCCCACATCCAACCAAGGGGTTGAAATGCCAGGCCAAGTCAAGTCAAGTCAAAATTTGTATAGCGCACTACTCACCCAGAGGGTCTCAAGGCGCTTGAGGGAGAGGCGTTCTCTACTTTCTGAAGGAGAGGTGGTTCTGTGTGAGGCGGAGGTGGGTGGGGAGGGAATTCCAGGATTTGGCCGCTAGGTAGGAGAAAGATCTTCCTCCCATGGTAGCTCTTCGGATGCGTGGAATCGCGGCGAGGGCTTGATTGGACGAACGTAGTTGGCGGGTGGGGGTGTAAAAGGTCAGGCGCGTGTTGAGGTATTTGGGTCCTAGGTTGTAGAGGGCTTTGTGTGCGTGGGTGAGGAGACGGAACGTTATTCTCTTGTTGACGGGGAGCTAGTGAAGGTCTCTCAAGTGACCGGATATGTGATTGTGGCGGGGTATGTCTAGGATGAGTCGGGCGGAGGCGTTCTGAATGCGTTGGAGCTTTTTCCGTAATTTGGCTGTGGTTCCGGCGCAGAGGATGTTTCCGTAGTCCAGTCGGCTTGTGACCAGTGCTTGCGTGACCGTCTTTCTTGTTTCGGTGGGGATCCATCAGAAGTTCTTTCTGAGCATACGTAAGATGATAAAGCATGATGATGAAATGGCGTTAACTTGTCTCGTCATCGAGAGGGAGGAGTCTAGAATAAATCCCAGGTTGCGAGCATGGTCCGTTGCTTTGGGTGCGCTGCCCAGGGCCGGGGGCCACCATGAGTCGTCCCATGCAGAGGGGGATGATCCTAGGATGAGGACTTCCGTTTTGTCTGAATTCAGTTTTAAGCGGCTGTTCTTCATCCACTCGGCTACGTTTTTCATCCCTTCGTGTAGGTTGCTTTTGGCGGTGTTCGCCGTCGACACGAGCACAAAAAGACCGCATATAGCTGGTGTTATCAGACATCCTCGCTGTTCTGTATCATTTGGTCTTTGCTTGTACATATGGAAACCGTTTTTTACTAAATCACTGTACATTATTGATCACTGGTTCCATGATTCACTTGGGGATGCACTGCACAAAAATTTATAATTGTTAAAAATTCATCAAAAATGATATATATTTACATATCAATGTCCTTTTTGTTGCAAATATAAACATTGAATGTATTTAATTGTGTAGAGGTTTCTTTTCCCTCTTGCATTATCCCTTCCCTTACAAATGTATTGCCATTGTGCACTTTTCATTCTAATATTATTTATTGTCTCTACGAGAACCTCTGTCTCTTTAGTATAACACAATTACCCTGGTTCTTAGTAAGTAGGGTTCCCCTGTAATCTTAATCGACTTCGCTGGCTGTAGCAGCATATGCAAGGAAGGCATGTCTACTCCCAACTGGAGGGAGATTTAGACATGCTCCCGCCTGATGGGAGCAGACTACCGTTTCTGTCCTCACTCATGCAGGCAGGCGAACACAGATTGCTCATGCCCAGCGAGAGTATGGGAAAAAACAGCAGCTCCTACCGGCTGGGATCAATGTGGGTTCCTGCAGTATGTGGTGTGCCAGCTGTGGCCACAGGGGAACTGGTGCTGCCCTGCAGCCCCAAACTTGTGGTATTTGGGTGCCCCAGTTGGGGACAGGGGCACCCACCTCTGGCCCCATGGGATTGGGTTCCTGGGGCCTAATAAGGTTTAGATTGCGGCTGTACGGCTTCCTTCCCCTTTAGTATTCCATTTGGCACAGGGGGTGGGGTTCCTGGGTCCTAATAAGGTTTGGGGAGGTGGGCCGCATACCCCCTCGCCTTATTAATATATTTCTTGTCCAGGGGATGTGGTCCTGGGGTTTAAAAACATTTGAAGAGGTGGGACTGCACCCCCTTTCCCGGTTGTATTGCATTTGGCCCTGGGGATGATGTCCCCAGGGATTCTTAAGGCTTGGGGAGAGGAGGCGCCCACCCCATCTCTTATAATTAAATTGTGGTCCCAGGTGATAGGATCCCGGGGTGCATGTGGCTAGGGGAGAGCGCGACTATCCCCCTCCCCTAATTGTAATGTATTTGGCTCCAGGGTATGGTTTCCTCAGACCTCTTAAGTCTCAGGTGGGGGGTCCATTCATCACACTTCAATAATAATATATTATTTGGCCCGGCGTATGGGGTCCTCATGGTAATAGTGGCTTGCGGACGGGGCTATGCAAACCCTGCCCCCGGTAGAAGTTGGCTGATTGCAGGGGTTGGTCATGCATGGCGGGGTATGACTCTATTTGTTGTAATAAAATATTACTTTACAATAAGAAACCTAGCCATTTACTGAACAAAAAACAATGGTTAAAGTAACGCTGTAGTTAGGAATGATAATAAGAACTGATTTTTTTTTACTTCCAAATTCACTTAAAAGACAAAGGTTACAGTGACATTCCAGTTAGGTGAGACAATAAGACTGATTTTGTTTAAAAAATACCTTAACAATTCACTGAAATAATACAAAGTTTAAAATGACTGTTGAAAATTGGGACCATTGTTGGCAGAGGTATGCATCCTGTCCAAGTTGGGACCACAGTTTTAGTTAGGGTAAGCCACAACACAATCCTTAATTAACCTGTGTTCACTCTGTGTTAGCTTGGCACAGAGCATCAGGCTTAGCTTAGAAGGCAATGTGTAAAGTATTTGTGCAATAACTCATACAGCAACACAGTAAACATACCACAAAAATACGCCAAACCTGGTTAGAAAAACAGATTATTATATTCTGAGCAAACAAGAACAAAACAACGAAATTTAATGGATTTTGAAGACGAAAATGCAGTAAACTACTTAGAAGCAAGTAGCACTAAGAAGGTTACTTTACTTCGCACTGGACCGGGGCGAAGTAAAAGTTTGTGCTGACCTTGATGAAGCACCATCCGGCTGCAGGACCCACGCTGTGCCAGGGTGAACAAAGAGCCTTTCCTTGTCGTAAGCAACAAGATGCATCGATCTTCTCTATGCAGTGATAGCTATGCATCAGTTCTGAAGATGGGTGCCGAAGTCGAGAGATGACAAGCGAAGATTCAATTCCGATTCACACAGTCAGGTCGATGTGTCGAAGATGAGCCTTGTGATCCAGGACCTTGGGTTTGGTGCTGTGTCATCATTGAACCTTGCGATCGGGTTCTGTGTCGTCATACAGCCGCACAAGGAATGTCTATACATTAGCACTGCATCGAACGGCAATGGGTCCGTTTCAATCAATGCAGTGATGACAATGCGTCGATTTTGTACCAAAACAGCTACAGAACCCAATTCTGAGGCCCCAAACTGGAGAAGGCACGTCAGACAGGGGTAGGACTCACAGATGGCAGAGTGCAGCAGCAGCAGAATTACAAGAAGTCTTTTGTGTCCATGAGACTTCAAATAATAAGAAGAAAGCCAGCAAGCCTTTGGAGATCACTCGGAGAAAAGGCCAAGTCCATCTTTCCTTCAGCAGAGTCAGAGAAAAGCAGGCAGCAGGGCAACAAGCAGAAGAACAGTCATACCAGAAAAGCAGTTCAGTTGAGTCCTTTGAGTAGCCCATCAGTACTTCTGACAAAGGTTCAGTTTTAGATCCAGAAGTGTCTGATCTGATGGGGTCAGAGATCCAGTATGAATACCCACATGTGCCGTTGAAGTGGGGGAAACTTCAAAGAGTGTTTTTTAAGTGCAAAGGTATTCCTTATAACCCTATCCAGTCTGCCAGGCTATCTGTAGGGGGTAAGGAGTCCTTTGTGTGCAGTCAGACCACTACCCTTTGAAGTGTAAGTGTGAGCCCCATCCTACCTTCTGCCCAGGAAGAGCATCAGAATGCCTATGTATGTAGATGGGTACTCATTCATACCTAGCCTTCCTGTGTTTGTGGTTGTCTGATGGGAACAAATAAACAACAAGGAGATGATGGACAGAATGCTAAAACTGTTCAGACACTCACCCCCAGTCACAGATCTGGGTTGAATCCATCATCATTCTTTAGCTCACTTTACCACCTTAGTTCCGACCCAGCCATATGCAAATCAGTCTTGACCCTGTGCCTTTAGGGAACAGTCCAGCCGGAACTGCAAAGCCAGGTCTTCACTGAACAGGAAAGAAGCATACTGGGACCGGTTTTTGGGTAACACCCTTTCATCAGCCAAGCTAGCGTTAATCCTGTGGCAAAGTGAGCATTGGACCCACGTCTGGGCATACCTTGCCAACTTACGGTGAACAAAGCAAACACATTGAGATGAATGATGGAGTGCTGAAACGTTTGAGACACTCACCCCCAGTCACAGATCTGGGTTGCCAGGTATGCCTAGACGTGGGTCCCTTGCTCAATTTGCCACTGAATTCTAGATAGCCTGGCGGATGAAGGGTGTTAGCAAAACCAAAGGGAATGATGGACAGAGTGTTGAACATTGCAAGCACTCACCCCCAGTCAACTGATCTGGTTTTAATCCATCATCATTCTTTAGCTCACTCCACCACCCCAGTTCAGACATGGTCATATGCAAATCAGTCTGACCCTGTGCCTCATGGGAACAGTCCAGCCCGAACTGCCAAGCCATATCTTTCCTGGACCGGAAACAAGCATCCTGGGACCGGTTTCTGGCTAATCAGCCGTCATCAGCCAGGCTAGCTTGAGTCAAGTGGCAAAGTGAGCAAGGGACCCACGTCTGGGCATACCCTGCCAACTTAGGGCAAACAAAGCAAAACCAAAGGGGATGATGGAGGGAGTGTTGAACATTGCAAGCACTCACCCCCAGTCAACTGAACTGGGTTTAATCCATCATCATTCTTTAGCTTACTCCGCCACCCCAGTTCAGACAAGGCCATATGCAAATCAGTCTGACCCTGTGCCTCATGGGAACAGTCTAGCCCGAACTGCTGAGCCATGTCTTCCCTGGTCCGGAAACAAGCATCCTGGAACCAGTTTCTGGCTAATCAGCCATCATCAGTCAGGCTAGCTTGAATCCAGTGGCAAACTGAGCAAGGGTGAAGGGTGTTGCCCAGAAACCGGACCCAGCTGCTTGTTTCTGGTTCAGGGAAGACCTGGCTTGGCAGTTTGGGCTGGACTGTTCCCATGAGGCATAGGGTCAAGCCTGACTTGCATATAGCTGGATCTGAACTGAGGTGGGGAGGTGAGCTAAAGAATGATGATGGATTCAACCCAAATCTGTGACGGGGTCAGTGTCTGAAAAGCTTCAGTACTCCGTCCATCATCTCCTTTTGTTTGCTTTGTTTGCCCTAAGTTGGCAGGGTATGCCCAGACGTTGGTCCCTTTCCCACTTTGTCACAGGATTCAAGCTAGCCAGCCTGATGAACAATCTTACCCAGAAACCTGTCCCAGGATGCTTGTTTCTGGTTCAGGGAAGACCTGGCTTGGCAGTTCGAACAGGACTGTTCCCATGAGGCACAAGGTCAAGACTGATTTGCATGTAGCTGGGTCTGAACTGAGGTGCCAAAGTGAGCTAAGGAATGATGATGGATTCAACCAATATCTGTGATTAGGGGTGAGTGTCTGAAAAGTTTTAGCACTCCGTCCATCATCTCCTTGTGTTTGCTTTATCTGAGGGGAATGCACAAAGGGGGACTATCACCCATCCCAAATGTGAATTGGGCATAGGCTTTAAGACACACAGAGCAGTAAGAGCAGAGAAATGTCCACTTTCGAAAGGAGGCATTTATAAAATAGTAATGTTAAATCCAACTTCACCAGTAAAGAGGATTTATCAAGACCATTCCAAACATATGAAACATGAAAAAGCTACTTCTCTTTTATCAGGAATTACAACTCAGAAGTGTATTAAGAAATTCCCAATCCTAGCCTAAGAGAGGAGTAGGCCTTACAGCAGCAAAAAACGAGTTTAGCAGTTTGTCACTAGCAGAATATATAAAATATACCAGCACATGTCCTCCCTTTCAGTTACACAGCACCCTTCCCTCTGAGATACCAAGGGCCTTCCTTAGGGGTGACCTATATGTAATAGAAGGGGAGTTTGAGGCTTGGTAAGTAGTTTTAAACTTTACCCAAAGGCCCTGCAGTGACAGGCCTGAGACATTGTTAAAGGGCTACTTATTTGTGTGTCACAATCAGTGCTGCAGGGCCACTAGTATCATTTAATTTACAGGCCCTGGACACATGTAGTGCCTTTTACTAGAGACTTATAAGTAAGTTAAAAATGCCAATTGAGTATGAGCCAATGTTACAATGTGTAGGGGAGAGAGTGCAATCCCTTTAGCACTGGTTAGCGAGCCAAAACAAGTACAGAAAAATTTGAGGGAGGCAGTCAAAACAGTTGAGGCAAGACCGCACTTAGCCTGTCAGGTCTAACACTGATATTATAGTTAGGTGAAAAGTTCAGTGCAAATGTAACATTTTTAACTAAAGAAAAAACACAGAAATTCACCATTTATAGTTAGCAGGGCTAACTATGACTTGCTCCCCCTCCATGCACAAATTACATCCCTCGTGACATGTTCTATGACATCACTTATGACATCTCAAATGGCATCCCTGATGACATCATCCATACTACTTTGGTACACATTACTCTATAAACAAGGATGGATTTGAGGCATTAATGTCAGTACAGAATAGCTCAGAATAATATGGAGCATCCTTGATGCCATCATGAATCGAACCCCTTTAGGTGAAGCAAGCTTCTGTTATGTGCAACATTGACCCTACACCATATACTTCATGGGTAGCCGAGCTCATGTTGACAATCAGCCAAACATAGATGGGTAACCACTACTTCAAGCAGTGTTCAATCTGTATAGAACTGTTCAGAAAAAAACAACTTGCTCCAGACATTCAAGCTCTGTTATGTAACTAATTCCTTACTATCGATGAAGAGACATGTGAAAGATTAAGAGAAAAAAATGGGAGTGAGTTTAGTTCTAATAAGACAGACACTGACTCACTGACTAATGCTCACAAGCACAAACAATCTACATCCTGGGAAAAAGGAAAAATAAAAAAATACTCATTGGAAAAAATCTCTGTATAGCTAGACTAGATTTTGTCGAACCAAATGTCCTTTAATTCAGTACTTTTATCTCAGGGAGGGCTTTGTCCTACGAGTCCTGGCTGGACAATATATAGTATCAACAAACAAGAATTCCAGGGCTCAAGTTTAGTTCACACCCGCTTTTTATTTAGCTGGTGTGTACCTTCATATCAAGGATTCCGAAGGTTTATTATTTTCATTTCAACATTTTCAAAATTAATGATGTTCACATGTAAATCGCGCTACAGAGGATTAAACTTTCCTTCAATAGTCAAAACAATACAAACATAAAACATGAATAACAATGCTTTCAAAAATTGAATAAATCATCACATTCGATAATAGTTATGTTTTCACTATTTCAACAACAGAACAAAAACTAAATTGTATACACCTTGAACTATTCAGGTACAGGTCCTTGTATCAAGCAAATTTAATTGTTAGGACCAAACACATTGGGCCATATGATTTCGGTAAGGTCGCCCTATGTTTGTGTGCAAACCCATAGAATTTAGGTTGCCTTTGAGACAGCCGAACAGCCAACCGGTATTTGGTATGTAGGGGGCCATTTTTACAGATTCGGTAAATTTACCGAATAGGTAAATTTACCGATTCTGTAAAATACCGAATCGGTATTTTTACCGATTCGGTAACGGCCAGATGTAGGTGGGACTCTTCAGTGTCCCTAAGGCCTTACAGATTCGGTATTTTACCACCCAATTGGATTGGGTGGTAAAATACCGAATCCAGGTGTGCATGCACATGTGTGCATGCACACCTAGCCATGTGACAGACAGACATGCCCTTAGGGCATGTCTGTGTGCCACATGGCACACAAGCCCGTCTCTGGGGTGCTAGAGGGTGGCAAAGTGACACCCCCTGCACCCTTGCAAAAATCGATATTTACTGATTCGGTAAATACCGATTCGGAATTGCCCATTGATTCCTATGGGCTTCAGGGCCCATAGGAATCAATGGGCATTACCGAATCGGTATTTACAGAATCGGTAAATACCGAATCTTAACGATTCGGTATTTACCGATTCTGAAATACCTACATCCCCCCCCCTCTATTTTACCACTTCTTAAATACCGAATCGGTAAAATTCGGTATTTAAGAAGTGGTAAATAAGAATTACCTACATCTAGGCCCTAGTTGCATACGTGTTTGCTCAAACTTTCGGTGAGGTCCTCTTCTAATATTACGTGCATTTAACGCAGTGTTGGATCAATACATTTTGGTAATTGTGCATTATTAAAATCTGTAACTAGCTGTGCATTGATTAGTAGCATGTCGTTCCATGATCAGTATAGCACTGTATTACTTTATTTGTTGAATCCCTTAGTACTACATTGTGCATTGAATCATGCACTTAAATCTCACCTGTTATTCGATTAGTGTTTTTAAAAAAATGTATTAACTGGTACGATGGAAACCAGACTCTCTATACTCTCCCAGTCCTGAGGAAGATTCAACTGATTTGTGACCTAACCGGTTGAAATGTCAACTAACTTCATACCTTTAGATAGTTTTAATTGTACTGCTAAGTAATGTGAATACATCATCTGTTAGTCTTCTCATTTGCAAATCTTAGGATTTTCCACTCTTTTGCAAACAGTTTGTGAAGAGAAAACCTTTGATACTGGCCATTGAGCTGCTTGCACTGGCTGGCACCTGCATCCGATTGTTATCTCAGGTGTTTTTGATTAGGCTTAGACTGATCAAGTAAACTTTGCATTAAATGAGTGTACTTTGGTCCTAAATAGGCCTTCGCCTTTATTAGTTTTGACAAAGTATTCCTATTGTAGTTCAGACTAATGGCATGATTTGGATCTTGGTGGACGGGTTACTCTGTAAGAACAGTGATGGATATCCCATCCCTTAAAAATGTAATCCCATGGGATATAATGTGATTTATATTTCGTCTGACGAGATACCTGTCACCATTTTGACGGAGTAACCCCTCCACCAAGATCTAAATCAGGCCCACTGTAACTAATTAATAAGAAAAAACTCCATACAGAATTTTTTTTTCCCCAATGATATTTTTCAGAAGTCAGAACTATATTGTTGGCAATCCTAAATTTTAACAGTAAAATTGCAAAGAACAAATGATTACATTGAGATAGAAAACCCACACAAACCACCATTTCAGTCTGTGTGAGGCTGGTCTCTCTAGAGTTGTATGAGTCTTGCTTTTTTGGGTGTTCTTTATATCACACCAAGCCGAAACCCCAGGCCAGACATTTTCCTGGCTTGGAATATGCCATATGTCAATAAAATCTTACCTATTCACCCGTTCCACGTTGCAAAACTTGCAATATGTGGTATTTCCCCATATATATTTTCAAAATAAGTGCAGTGGAAAACCCTCATGGTTTGGTAATGTCCTGTGGACAACTACCATTCCCTTATAAATCAGTATTACAATGGTATTGTTGAAGAGCCTGACTGCAGATTCATCAGCAAAGCACAGTGAACCACTTAAATGAGCACTGGAAAGCGGTGAAAATCATGAGCGAAGGGGACCTTTCAACATGATTTTCTTTTTGAGGCTCTGTGGCTGTACTGCTGGTTAAGTGCTGGTATGTGTCAACATGAAAGTCAATTTCGTTTTCTGATCATTAATGTTCTTTGAAAATAGTCCACTTGAGAGGGTTCTACCCAGGTAGATGGAACATTGGGAGGCAGTTGTCCCAGGCAATCATCCGCAAAGAAAGAGTGCACACAATTTCTTCTTATTGCTTGTTGTAGAAGTTACAGCATGTGTACTTCAATGAAAAGTTGCACATTCATAACTGGGAGCTCATCTACGAGGCATTGTGGCATGCTTTTATCTCCACAGGATGCTGTCTCTGTTTTCTTGAGAAGCTGCCTTGGGGCAGTAGGGGGCCTCTCTTCAGCACTCCAGCACAGAATTATAGTCAAAAATGTTCACGCAGAATAAAAGACACTTTTATTTGCAGTCTGCCATTAGATCTTTCAGTTCTCAAACTTTTCCAAAGGCTTGCAGATCAAATCCTAGTTGAAGTTTACAGTTATATTTTCACTTTTCTTTTGGATGTATCTCTGAAAAACAAAAACAAAAGAACAACCGTGCTCTGTAGACTTGCTGCTGCAGTGTATAAAGCTCAATATATTAAAGCACAGTTCATTTGCCACTTTTATTTTTGCTACAGAGTTATGGTATAAGCGCTTTCTTCACTTCTTGAGGCACTGTAACACTAAAAGTCATGTAGTAAAAAGTATACATTAAATAAGGCGTACCGGCATATGTATACCTTGATAAAACACCAGCAACCAGCTTTTCGTACTGTAAGTTGATCTGAGCTCTGGGTTATTAAATTTGTCTATTTGAGAACATTCAAGCAACTCTTATGCAAACTGATATTTTAAAAGATGGTTTAAAAACTGCATTGCAGTGTGTTTCTTTGGGATAGTTTAAAGCAAATTCAAAGACTTTGACTACGACAAAATCCACAGATTTTTGCTTAGAGAAGCTGGCTTCTTACTTCACTCAAAATCCAATAATTATTAATGTCTTAAATAATTATAATTAAAGGCTTGCTCAAAGTTAGATGCCATCTAGAATACTTCAGCATAGAAAGGCAAAAGCTCTTCTCAAGGTTTGTGTATGAAATGAAATGGGGTTTAATGGATATAGACATGATTTGAAGAGAAATGAGACCACATCATTGAGCTTTCAAGGCTGAAAAGCACTGAAGGGAGTGGAGCCTTTAAAAAGGTTAGGATAAGGGGCAGGTGGAAGTATAGGCTCAGCAAGATTACCTTTCAAACTTTGATACCAGAGAAGGGTTTTAAAAGACCATAGCTACTGCAAAAGCTTGCATTTTAATTAATGTAATGCTTCACTAAACAGGTCCATGAGGCCGAAAAAACATAACATTGTTGTTGGCATAACAATAACTAGCAAGTATTTACAGCCTCCATGACTTTAAATCAGAGCGGAGCAACAGTGTGATATCTGGAACAAGAGGGGAAACATCTTCTCATCCCCCATGACATCACGAGAAGTTATTTCAAAAGAAGTGAAGTAGAATTACTAAAATAGATAAAATTCCAAAACGAAATGCAAAGCCAGAGGCACAAGCCCTATTATTCTCTCAAAACATCACCAAGATTAGACCACCAACTTCCTAAACAGTGGGGTGATCCACTTCTCGTGGACACTCTCAAAAGCTGCACAGACGCACCACTGCATTCCTCCCAATACATAACATCACACACTTTAACCATAACCAACCCATCCATAATCTAGACGTTAGTGTATTGCACATCGTCTCAGTATTTCGGGATTGAGCAGGGTTTTCTCCAAGGGTGCTTTCTTCTGAGGTCCACAGATGCATACAAGTACACTGGGCCCGAATCTGCATCACTAGCCAAACCACTCAAACTTGGAGAGTCATCTTCTAACCAAGCTACACTGGCACCTGAGGCTCAGGATTCTCACTTCCTTACAGATAACCTCATTTCTAAGGACTCTCACGTCACTCTTCAGAACAACACACAAGTCAACTTGGCCTCAGATCTGCATTTTCAGTGCCCCAAAAACATTTGAAGAAAGATTCAGTCTGGATGATTGAATTCAATGGATGTCCATCTAACCTCTCCAGGCAGTCATCATCATGCCAAGTATTCTGAAAACTCTCCAAGAAGAGAGTTTGGATGTGAGTCAGAACTTGCTGCCAGGATGGCGATATTTGATCAGTACCATATGTCCTACCTGATGATCATTTGTTCTTGCTCAGCTGGCCTTGGCATTCTGTTGCCTTCTTCTCTGTAGTGCAACCTCGTTTTTAAGTATGGCAAGGCCCATAATGGGTAGTGCCGGATAACATCCTCCACAGCTCCACCTTTGCATAGCTGGCAAAGCCCCGACCAGTGGCCATATGGGATAGTTGTTGATACTCCCTAACAAAAGCATGGTTTGCCCATTTTATTTTCTGATGCCTGGCCTAGGTTATCCTGATTGGTCTGGGCAGTGTCAACTTGGTTTTTTTCGTGCTCCCCATTAGCCTTGGGCCAGCAGTGTATTATTTTCAAATGTTTGATGCGTAGGAACCATTATAATCAGCCCCTTAATGACCAAGAAATGGCTGTCCATTTTCTGTACAGATCTCTATTAATAACCCATGTGTGACTTCTGAGTACTTTGAATAAGAATCAATCACCCCCAACATTTACCCCCCACTCCCTCAGGCAGGCTTTCAAAATCCATGCTGACTGTGCTCCACAATGACCTTAGGACTTCTTCTAAGAGGAGAAGTACAGGTGAATTGGGATTGCAAGCAGCCGGCCACAAGTGACGTGTTTTAACCACTGGTTTCACCATCAAATCCAGATAGGGTAACCATACTTTCTCCATGATAATGGGTGAGGCTGGCTACTAGCATCACCAGACTTCAAGGGATGACTAGCCTCTGTCTCCTCAATAGACAGCCTTCTTTTGAGGCCACCATCTTATGCCAGATGTTGAAAAGAGATAGCAATGCATTTTGGACTTCCAAGGTTCTTTGAGAGGCATGCACTTTCGGAGACTCCAGTTTTTGATCAGGATAGCCTCTAGAGACACCACAGGCAGTCATTCCTTTCAGTGACATTTTTGATCTCCTCTAATGCAATTTACAAATGTCATGCCCACTCTACCACAAATCACATGTACTCTTTGCTTTCTTGTGCAGGTGCTTCCTCTTCTCCTGTAACTGATCATATAAGACGGGACAGGTACTCCATGGGATTCTGAGATCCTGGTTTATATTCCAAGGAAAAAGAGTATTCTTGCATTCCAGCAGCCACTATTTGATCCTGGACGGGGGCTTTGAGGCTGATGGCTGGAATAGGGAAATGGTTGGCTCACGGTCATAGTGAACAATGAAGTAAGGCCCATAGAAATATAGATGGAAAGGTTAATATGTTTCATTTGGTTTTAGAAGAGCCCAAATTTAGTGTCTTTTGAAAGATGTGTTGCATGCCATCATGCATAAATCTCATACGATGTCCTCATTTATACTAAGGTACTACAACAAACTGGGGGTTGAATATTCCTAAATGTTGTATTATGTTATATAAACTTATAACGTGCACAGATACTCCGAAGAGTGTCCCGGTGCGAGCCTCAAAAGGGTTGAAATCTGAGTCAGAGGGCAGAACTAAAAAAGAAAGGTTTTCAGCTTTTTCCTAGAGATCATAGGATCTCTGACACCCCGTAAGGCCAGTGGCAATGTATTCCATGCCCACTCAGCAATCCGGGTAAAAGAGCCCCACCAAGCTTCTGGCGATTAAATCGCAGGGTCTGTGCCAAACGGTAATTAAACTCAAGGTGTACCCTCTTACCTTGTCATTGTGGTCACTTCAATTGGCGACGAGTTTGTTTACCGTTCTGTGTCTCCAACCACGTGTGCTGCTGAGAAGAAGTGGAGCAATCTGTGTCCAGTGTTTTTGTTTTTTGAAGTGCTATGACAATGGTATATCCCAGGAAACTGCCAATGGGACATCGTATCTCAGCTTGAAATCTTCTTTTGATTTTGTGGACCGCAATTTTCCATCCTCTTTTTGTGTTGGTGGTGCGCAAGGATTGTCAAGCTGGAAAGAGGGGGGTGAATTCTGTGTGCCAATGGGACATTGTGTCTCGGTACTGAATCTGCAGGCTGGAACCTCCTGCTGTTTCCTGTTGAGCCTAATAGTCTTCTCTGTAAAGCAGGTGCGCATTTGTGTGTGCTGTCGTTCTCATAGGAGCTGCGCTATGAGTCTGGAGGGGAATTCGTTGGTCTACACTCATCAGCTGTTGCGCTCCGAGTGATGACGTAGCCGAACTCATTCTCCGTGATGTGTGCTCTGTGCGTGCAGTCTCTGTCATTCTTCCTTTGCACTTTCTTTGGAACACACAAAAGAGAAGAGATGTGTTTTGTATGCACACAGCATTATCTCTTATGTTGGACGCCGGGTGGCTGTAGTCAGTTAGGGACACAAAGATTATTGCGCTGAGGGAAGAGGCCAACTTTTAAATTTTGTTGGCACCATTGTAGTTTAACCAGGTTAGTGCTACGATTGTCAGTGAGGACATTTTCTACATTTTATTGACTATCCTGGGTTTGACATTGAGGACATCTTCTACGCTTCACTGGTGAGACTTTCTTCGTGGGATGTGTAAAATATTTGTGATTTACTTATGAGACGTCCTTCACACTATATCAGACTTTGGCAAAAAAAATTCTGTCTTGAGTGTCTCGTTTCATCTATAACATAACAAGACTTTTAAAAAAACGTAAACATTTATCTTAAAAGGTGCATTTGTTACTTTAAAAGGGGGGCGGAAGTCAGTTCACTCTTTTTTGATTATTGTACTCTATACATCGGCCATGTTTTTTTACAGATACAAATTGAATTAACTGTGCTCATTTTTGTGTTTCTGTTTGATCAATATGCAGAGTGTAAGAACTCCTCCTTTTTTACAGCTTCCAGGGGACCCGCCAGTTATGTGGAAAGAATGGTATAGGACGTTTACAAAGTATTTATGAGCCATTGGAGGAATTAGATTTAGTGCTGAACGGAAAAAATATATTTTAGAGCACACTCTTGGGCTTGAAGGACAAGCCGTTCTGGAACATTTACCTCCACTTGAAGTACTGGAGGGTGAGGACCCTCTGAATGAATTTGACCAAGCTGTCGCTATGTTAGAGAACAGTTTGACGTTGAGGGTAGTTTAGTTGTGGCTAGGCACAAATTCTTTACTAGGGAACAAGAAGCAGACAAAAGTATTGTATCTTATGTAGCTTCTTTGCGTTTTCTGGTCTCATATTGTGCATTTGAACATTTCACTTCGCAGTTGATCAGAGATCAAATTGTAGTACGTTGTAGGAATAAAAAAGTTCAAGAAAAGCTTCTAACTTCGAAAAATCCTTCATTACAAGAAACTATTTCTATTGTTAAAAGTATAGAGTTATCCAATATAGCTTCTAGAGAGTTAAAACCAGAAAAAACTGCTGTTGGTGCAATAAAAGAAGGGAAGGACCATGGGGAAAAAAACAGTGAACAAAAGGAGAATAAGTTACCTTTGGTTAAGCAAGAGAAAAAAACTAATCAGTAAAGAAATCTTTGTCCGAAGTGTGGTTTCCCTTCACATTTTCCCAACTCACGTGTGTGCCGGGCAAGGAATTCATCTTGTTGGAAGTGTGGGAGACAAGGTCATTTTGCCAAAGTGTGCTATTTCAGAGGTAATGTCCATGCGGTAAGAGTTAACAATGATAAGTGTGACACATCTGTGGACGTAGCAAGTTCTATGAATGATTTAATGTTAGTGGTCAAGGATGACTGTGAGGTCTGTGTAGATCCCATTGTTGATATCATTGTAGATGGGAAAACTATTCAATTACTTGTCGACCCGGGTGCTCGTATGACAATGATCACAGAGGAACTGTTTGAGCCTGTGTTTGGAACCTCCTAACAGGAATCCTGTCTCGTATGAGGGCAGGAGGATTGAGTTGAAAGTTTTTTTAGAGTAATTTGGAAAAGTGTATGTTGCAAAAAAGGGTTTGAACATTTTGGGGTGGTACCACCAAGGGTTATTTGGTATTACTCTCAGGCCTGGGACAAAGGAACCTGTCTCTGTGGTGGATGGTGGTGTGCATAATGATGGTCTATCTCCTTGGGCAATCAAGTACAGTAGTGTGTTTGATGACAATCTTGGACTTATCAAAGGGTTCAAACATCTTATCAAGGTGAAGGATCAAGCTGTTCCTGTAAAACACAAGTTGCGTAATGTACCTGTGACGAGGGGGGCCCGGACTCGGGTCCCCCGGGCCTACCTATTCATGTGTCACCTCTTTTTGCACAGAACACCGACTCGTGGACCACCCCGGATGAGGACGGCTGCCAGCCCTGGACCTACACAGAGGAACCCTGTTTCTTTAATTGGGCGGACCCTGTTCGGGGCCCCGCCCCCCTTCAGACTGTAAAGCCCGGCCCAACAGACACACCGGTGTGTGATACACCTGGAGGAGGCGAGTGGAGACTGGAGAGCGAAGGCGGAGCGGAGCGGAGCGGAGCGGAGGACGAGCGAGGGAGGAGAGGAGCGGAGGACGAGCGAGGAAGGAGTGGAGCTGAGGACGAGCGAGGGAGGAGAGGAGCGGAGGACGAGCGAGGAAGGAGTCGAATCGAGGAGAGCGAGGGACGGAGACAACTGCGGGAAAACCAGGCGGAGCAGACAACGGAGAGCACCAGAGACGGACCCAGGGAAGAGCGAGGACGCAGCGACACGCCAGGAGGCCAACGTGAAGGCGCATCGCCCAGCCACGCTTCCCGGGAAGTGTGGCTAGGACAGGTACGGTCACGTTTCCTGGGCTGGGTGGGACGCAAGTGGGACAAGCCCCCTTGACCAGTTTTTAGGAGCAACGGTGCTCTAACTTAAAAACCCTTTCCCTCACGTCACCTCACTGACCCACGGGGTTATTTAACGAGCACGTGTGCCTCCTCACCACCCCTTCCCTACATACCATTGTACAAACAGGGACGTTACAAAGAGTGTCCATTTTCTTTCTTTCTTGGGTTTTGCTGACCTGCCGACCCTGCTGCCACTACGGCGGAAGACCGGACTCCAACACCCAGAAGACCTCGGGAGTTGAGACAGCGGGGAAACCTCCGAGAGGCCACGGACGACGTTGACTCTCCCCTGCCATACTATAGAGTCCCTGTACAGAAAAGGAGACTATATAAAGTAATAAAACCTGCGTTACCTACAACCCAAGTGTCTGTGAGTCTGTTCGACGGACCCCCTGAAACCCCACAAGTGGTGGAGAATGGGGGCATAACAAGGTTAACCATCGAGGACACAACGATGGAGGAAATGCTGCAGGCGCTCGTGAAAGGGCAGGAGCAGTTGGGGTGGGCTGTCGAACAGCAACTAGCCGCCGCCCAGTTAGATAGAGACACCTTCCGGAACACTGTGGTAGCACGGCTCGAGGGGCTGCAACCTCCAGTAAACCCCGCCAGTAACCCAGGGAGGGAGAGCCGAAACCCTCCCACGCCTGCTGGTATCGCCCTGCAGAAATATGTCACGGGGGAGGATCCGGATGCCTTCCTGACGAACTTCAAGAGGGTGGCCTTGGCCTGCGGATGGCCCCTCGAGAAATGGCCATTTTTTCTTGCTCCCCTATTGACCGGAGAAGCACAGGCTGCATATCAGGTGGCCAATGGCAACGGACAAACCCCCTACGGGCAAATAAAAGTGATCATCCTAGACCATTTGGGTTTGGACGCAGAGGCGTATAGGGTGCGCTTCCGCAAGGAGAGAGGTCAAGCTGGTGATAACCCGAAGACGTTGTTTTTCCGCTTAAAAGCAGCCGCCGACAAATGGCTCACCCCGGTAACTAGTACCAAGGAGGAAATCATGGACAAGATATATTTGGAGCAGTTTCTGGAGGCCCTACCATACGGGACCCAGAGGTGGCTCAGGCAACATTCAAACCTGTCGACCGCACAAGCAATGGAAATGGCGGCCACCTTCGTGCGAGCACAACCACGGCCACACACTATAGAACCCGAGAAGCCGGCCAGAACCGTACACAGACCTGAACCCCGACCTCGAGCACCGCCTGGGAGACCTGTACCCAGACCGATGATGACCGAAACTCCCCCTTTCCGAGGCCCTCAGTGCTTCGACTGCGGAATGTGGGGTCATATAGCACGCCTCTGCCCCCACAAACGCTCCCAAGAGGAACCTATGGACGTCAGTTATTTACCCAAGGCCATCATGTATTCCGCGGAACTCGGCGGAGCATATCACGTGAGTGTGAAAATCAACGGTACCGAAGTCAGGGCCCTCCTAGACTCGGGCTGCAAACAGTCAGTGATACAGACGTGTTATGTGAGGCCCCTTCAGGTAATGCCAGACACCCTAGTGTACATTAAATGCGTTCATGGGGATGTTAAGGGTTACCCAGTGGCTTATTTACCCATTGTAGTGGAGGGAAAGAGCACCTTGGTTGTGAAGGTGGGGGTTTTGGATACGCTTCCAGAGAGCCTAATCTTAGGGACCGACAATCCCCACTTCCTTGATCTGTTTGAAGGGAGGCTAAAACAGGACAGGGAACGCGACGCGACCGCTCTCCCTGCCCTGACGTCTCCTGAACCCTGGGAGGGAGACCGGAGTTTTCGGTTTGCCCAGGCCAACAACGCCACCTTGTTTAATGCATGGGAACAGGCCCGCAACGAGCAAGATGATCCCCAGACCCGATATCCGCGATTTCTGATTAAAGACGATCTCCTCTACAGACAAGCCAAAGAAGACGACCCGTTGCAGCTGATTGTGCCAGCGTGTTTTCGCGACCAAATCATGTTCTACGCGCACACCCACCTGTTGGCAGGTCATACAGGGAGTGAAAAGACAACCCAGAACGTGCTAAGGAGTTTCTACTGGCCTGGAGTGTACCAGGACATCAAATCCCACTGTCAGACATGTGACGTCTGTCAAAGAAAAAACACACAGAGGCCACCAGCGGTACCCCTACAGCCTCTGCCCATAATAGACACCCCTTTTGAGAGGGTTGGTATGGACCTCATAGGCCCTCTTCCACGGACAAAGAAGGGGTACCAATACGCGTTGGTAATAGTGGACTACGCCACACGCTTTCCGGAGGCGTTCCCCCTGAAAGCCCCCACTTCACGGAACATTGCAGATAAATTCCTGGAACTGTTCTCAATGGTCGGGTTTCCCAAGGAAATCCTGACCGACCAGGGGACCCCCTTCATGTCAAGGGTCATGAAAGAAGTGTGCACCCTACTCGGACTCCACCAGATCAAGACATCAGTGTACCATCCCCAAACCGACGGCCTGGTGGAGCGCTACAATGGGACCCTGAAGGCCGTATTGAAGAAGATGCTGAGCGTGAACGGAAACGAGTGGGACCTCTTGCTTCCGTTGGCCCTGTACGTGATCAGAGGACAAAAACAAAGTAGCTTAGGCTGTTCCTCATTTGAGATGTTATACGGGAGACAACCCCGGAGCCTACTGGACATGACCAAGGAAGTGTGGGAAGCAGAAACTACCGGAGTCACACGTTCCTTGCTAGACTATAGTCAAAACCTAAAGAGTAAACTGGGGAAGATACGTGAGCTGGCCTTTACGCATCTGGAAGAAAGTCAAAGAAAACAACAAACCCACTATGACAAAGGGAAGAAGTGGAGACATCTTATAGTCGGCGACTGGGCTCTCGTGCTACTACCCTCCTCCATAAAGAAACTACAGAACGAGTGGCAGGGCCCTTATAAAGTCATAGACACCATAGGAAAGACCACTTATCGGTTGCAGCTGGATGGGAAGAAAACCCAGATTTTTCATATCAACTTACTGAAGAAGTGGCTGGGTGCTCCCCCCCAGTCATCCCAGCTTACTACGCCGGTGGGAAACAACACGGAGACCACGTTGAGTGAGCTGGTTATCAACGACGAACTGTATCAATGTGAACAAGAAGGACTACAAAACACCATACGCCCGTTCCAGTCGATGTTTTCCAATCTACCTGGTATTACCCGGCTGGCAGAACACCGGATTGAGACCCCCGCGGGTGTCACCGTCAAACAACGACCATACAGGATCCCGGCCGCCAAAAGGGAAGCCATAAGGAATGAGGTGGAAGAAATGATCCGCCTGGGAGTGATCCGCCCGTCTAGAAGCGAATGGTCCTCACCCATAGTGATGGTACCTAAACCGGACGGAAGTAGCCGCTTTTGTATGGACTTCCGGGCGTTGAATGCCGTGTCCTCCTTTGACGCATACCCAATAGCCAGGATCGATGAGCTCATCGAGAAATTAGGGGATTCGAAATATATCAGCACCCTGGACCTGACCAAAGGATACTGGCAGGTGCCCTTGAGAGAGGAGGATCGAAGAAAAACCGCCTTTTCTACCCCGGACGGTCTGTACGAATTTAATGTCCTACCGTTCGGCTTACATGGTGCCCCAGCCACCTTCCAGAGACTCATGAATGAGGTGTTACGGGGACACCAGGGATACAGCTCGGCGTATCTCGACGATATCATTATCTTCAGCCCGTCGTGGGAAGAGCATCTCCTCCATCTGCAGACCATACTCCAACAACTGCGGGACGCTGGCCTCCACATCAACGCTAAGAAGTCCAGTATAGGGTTTCAAAAGGTCAAATATCTGGGGTACCTGTTGGGACATGGAGCCATTGAGCCCCAGATAGAGAAGGTGAGAGCGATCGCTGAAACCCCCTTTCCCAGGAACTCGAAGGAGATGAGGGCCTTCCTGGGACTGGTGGGCTACTATCGGAGGTTCATCCCTTCATTTTCGGACGTAGCAGCCCCCTTGACGGATACATTGAAAAAGCAACCCCGGCATCACGACTTCCACACTCCGACCCCAGCCATGTGGAAAGCATTTCAGACGCTAAAAAAAGCCATCACTACAAGCCCTGTGCTCGCTTCCCCGGATTTCACGAAACCCTTCATATTGCAAACTGACGCCTCCGACTTTGGTATAGGGGCAGTGTTGTCACAGGACACGGGGTTGGGGGTGAACAGCCTATCCTATACATCAGTCGCAAGTTATTCCCCCGAGAAATCAAATATCCCACAATCGAGAAAGAATGCCTCGCCATTAGATGGGCGGTTGACAAGCTGCGTTATTACCTGGAGGGGCGTCTGTTTGTTCTGTATACTGATCATGCCCCTCTGTTATGGATGAGTAGAAACGCCTCTAATAACCCCAGGGTCATGAGGTGGTTCCTGGCCCTACAACCCTTCAGGTTTCAGGTCCGTCACAGGAGAGGGAAGGACAACGTCAACGCTGACTTCCTTTCGAGGTTTCCTCTCCCCGATCGGGAGAATCCTAGGGGGGAGGTGTGTGACGAGGGGGGCCCGGACTCGGGTCCCCCGGGCCTACCTATTCATGTGTCACCTCTTTTTGCACAGAACACCGACTCGTGGACCACCCCGGATGAGGACGGCTGCCAGCCCTGGACCTACACAGAGGAACCCTGTTTCTTTAATTGGGCGGACCCTGTTCGGGGCCCCGCCCCCCTTCAGACTGTAAAGCCCGGCCCAACAGACACACCGGTGTGTGATACACCTGGAGGAGGCGAGTGGAGACTGGAGAGCGAAGGCGGAGCGGAGCGGAGGACGAGCGAGGGAGGAGAGGAGCGGAGGACGAGCGAGGAAGGAGCGGAGCGGAGGACGAGCGAGGGAGGAGAGGAGCGGAGGACGAGCGAGGAAGGAGTCGAATCGAGGAAGAGCAAGGGACGGAGACAACTGCGGGAAAACCAGGCGGAGCAGACAACGGAGAGCACCAGAGACGGACCCAGGGAAGAGCGAGGATGCAGCGACACGCCAGGAGGCCAACGTGAAGGCGCATCGCCCAGCCACGCTTCCCGGGAAGTGTGGCTAGGACAGGTACGGTCACGTTTCCTGGGCTGGGTGGGACGCAAGTGGGACAAGCCCCCTTGACCAGTTTTTAGGAGCAACGGTGCTCTAACTTAAAAACCCTTTCCCTCACGTCACCTCACTGACCCACGGGGTTATTTAACGAGCACGTGTGCCTCCTCACCACCCCTTCCCTACATACCATTGTACAAACAGGGACGTTACAAAGAGTGTCCATTTTTTTTTTCTTTCTTGGGTTTTGCTGACCTGCCGACCCTGCTGCCACTACGGCAGAAGACCGGACTCCAACACCCAGAAGACCTCGGGAGTTGAGACGGCGGGGAAACCTCCGAGAGGCCACGGACGACGTTGACTCTCCCCTGCCATACTATAGAGTCCCTATACAGAAAAGGAGACTATATAAAGTAATAAAACCTGCGTTACCTGCAACCCAAGTGTCTGTGAGTCTGTTCGACGGACCCCCTGAAACCCCACAGTACCTTTTAGTGTTAGAGATGATTTAGCAGAGGAACTTAAGAGAATGTGTGAGTCGGGTGTCATTGAGCCTGTGGAATCGTCTTTGTGGTTAAGTCCCTTGGTCGTGGCTCGGAAAATAATAGGAAATCTTAGAGTCTGCATTGATTTGCGTAGTCTTAACAAGGAAATGTGGGCTGATTCACACCCTTTACCACGTATTGATGATATTCTTTCTAAACTTACTGGTTCAAAGGGTTTTTCTAAGATTGATTTATCTTCCGCGTACCATCAGGTTGAGTTGGACTCCTCTTCTAAACACCTAACTGCTTTTGTTTTCCCTGTTGGAACTTTCCAGTTTAAAAGGATGCCATTCGGGCTCTCCTCGGTGGCATCCGTGTTTCAGCGTATCATGGAAAAAGTGTTGGTGGGAATTGAAGATACTGTTGTGTTTTAGGATGATATCCTGGTAGGGGGAAAATGTAAAATTTCATGCAACAAAAATCTTAATGAAGTGTTGAGCAGGTTACAAGAGAAAGTGACTGTTGCCAACAAGCTTAAGTGTGTCTTTGGTGTAGATTCCATTGAGTATCTGGGTCCATCATATTTCTGGTAAGGACATTCTTCTGAGAGAGGGGTTGATATATGCTATCATTAAAGCTCTGTGTCCTAAGTCAAAGGAACAAGTGTCTTCATTTTTGGGGCTGTGTGAGTTTTATTCTAAATTTGTCTCCAATTTTGCTGCCAAGACTGTTCATTTACGTCAACTTCTCAGAAGAGATCTACCTTTTTGAGGGATCAAGTGTGCCAAGGTAAATTTGAATAGATTAAGCGTGAGCTTGACATTTGTGGAATTTTAAATCCCTTTAATCCTTCTTTGCAGTGCATTGTCTCAGTTGATGCGAATTTGGTTGGTCTTAGTGGCATGATCACGCAAATTGAGCACACTGTTGGGTTTGCCTCCTGTTCCTAGCATCAATGTGATAAAAACTACTCCGTGATTGAGCGAGAGCTTTTAGCTTGTTGTTGGGGTGTAGAGAGATGTAAGACCTTTAGCGGGGTAGGACTTTCAAGCTGTTGACTGACCACAAGCCTCTCATTCCCATTTTGAATGGGGTTGTGGTAAATTAACATACCCCCAGGATAGGCAGATTGAATTCTGAATTGCTTCAATGCAACTTTCTTGTCGACTACATCCCGGTGGAACAAATATTAGACCTGATTTTCTCTCTAGATCACCATTACCTTGTTGTGAGTCTGATTTTCCTGGGTTTGATGAAGACGAGGAGTGCTTAATTGCAGCGGTGGATGTTTCCAATGTTGGTTGTTTCAATGAAAAGGAATGGTTTGATGCTTTGGATTCTGATTCCGTACTCAGGGAGGTTAAGAATGTTATTGTTCAAGGATGGCCCAAAGAAAAATATCTTGATTCTGAGCTCCAGCCGTTTTCCAAGATTGCTGAAGAACTTTCTCTTGAGGGTGGTGAAAGGATTTTACGTGGAGACAAGTTTGCGCCTCCAGTTTGTTTGAGAGATCGCATTGTGTGATGCCGGACAGGAGGGTCATCTTGGGTAGACCAGCACCAAACGTAGAATGTGTGCTGTTTATTGGTGGCCTTCCAAGGACCGTCAAATTGAAAATGCGGTCAAAAGTTGTGTTATTTGCTGCTCAAGTGACAAAGTGATCAAAACTGTTACTTCCCCTAAACTAATGGTAGAGTTTCCTTCTGGACCATGGATGAAGTTGACCATTGATGTTGTTGGACCTTTCAATAAGCTACCTAACAAGTGTAAGTTTGCCTTGGTGGTTCCAGATTATTATAGTAAATGGTAGAAGGTGCATTTTATGGTTGATCCCAACACTTATTAGGTCATCAAATGTTTTGAGAATCTTTTTGCCACAGAGGGATCTCCTAAAGAAATAGTGTCGGATAATGGGGTACAATTGGTTTCAAAGGAAATGTCCAATTTTCTTGGTCAATCTGGCATTGTTCATCACCGCTTTGCTCTTTATCACCCCCAGGCCAATGGTTTTATTGAGCGCATGAACCGCATTTTGGTTGAGTGTGTTCAGTGGGCTGTATCAAACAAGGTGGAGGCAAGAGAAGCTGTTCAGAGCATGTTGTGGGCTCATTGCACTACTCCATGTGTGGTTGTGGGGAAGAGTCCTTTCGAATTGCTGCGGGGATAGTGGCCACTTTTGGTATGTGTACTGCTTGGATGAGGCGATCGGGTTTGTGTTCTAAAGTGTCCACTTCCTTGTTTGTGCGGGAGGTGGTAGTGAAATGTGCAAACCTAGAGGCAGTGGTGAATGTAGTAAATCTTCTGTTTGTGTTCCCTCCAAATTAGACTTGGAAAAAAAGGAATGGGATTCAAAAATCCAGGTGGAAGACTGGGTGAAAATTAAGCTTCCTCTCAATGTGGCTAAGGGTTTGTTCGTGTGGATGCTATTTCTTGTTATGCAGTCAGAGTCAATGGTGAGAGTTGGTGGAATATCTCAGGGATTTACAGAATTCCTGATCTTGTTGTACATCAAATGGGACTGGATGTCGATCCTGAACGTTCTTTGGAAACGTCTATCCAAGATGTTTCTGGTTGGTCAGGAGTCCTGTTCAATTTCCTTCTACACGAAGAAGTGGTAGGAGAAGAGTTCCACAAAAATGCATTGATATGTAATCTGTGTAAATGTTTTTCATATATCCTATAGTTTGTATTTGTTTAATGGTTATGTGAAAGTTTTGTATGCATCCCATTTGGATGTATCTGTTTTATTACATTTAGCTTTTAATTGTTTTTAATGCTTCTTTTGATCTGGTGTTCTCGGTTCATTTCAACATTGTTTCTTTTTTCTTTCTTTTTTTCTTGTTTTTATTTTTATTTCTCTTGTGTAGTAAAGAAGGGAGATGTTGTAGTATTGTATAGAATGTTCCCTAGCACCATGGTAATTGAATGTGTACCCTTGAACTCCCAGGAACTGTTATTCATTTCCCTGGAAGCTAATTCAAAGGTAAGTCAACTCAAGGTGTACCCTCTTACCTTGTCATTGTGGTCACTTCACCACTGCAATGCTCACGGAACGTATCCTAGGTGTAGAGTAATGTGACATAGTGATTTACACTGCGTTGCTTTAGTCAAGATTTATGAGGCCACTCAAAGTCACACAGGGTGATTTTGTGTGCTTTCATAAATCAGATTCAGAGGCCTGCATCACTCATATACCAATTTACTTGGTGCAAAAGTGAGGCAGGACTCTCATGAATAAGCCCCCAGTGCTCAAACGCTGTGCATACACAACATTACATTGACTATATTAGGCACTAGTTATGCCCAACAAATGGCATTGTACTAGATGTATCTCAACAGCCACTAGCCAAAAGTGAAGGAATTATTGTGTACTAATACTCTTAACATACTGTAATCATCACTAAATCACAAAACCATGGTTTCAGCATATTCTGAACTTCAGCATTTATGTCCAGATGTTATTGTGGTCTATGATATTCTGAAATGAATAACAACGAACAAGGTCAAAGGGAAATATTTAGTGACCATACACTGATATCATCCCTAACAACATATATATAACAATGGATATCAAGAGGTCAATAAAGCGTGCATAAACTGTCTATAACAAAATGTTTCATTAGGGAGCAGTCACAACGTCCAGTTGTAAAATACGTGGTGACCATCAAATGATTCCCATCAGATACCCATCCTGTGCGGCCCTACATCATTTGGGATCTTTTAACCGAAAGTGGTGATGTTCAACCACGCCAGGATTAGGTGAACTGCCACCCAATCAAACGGAAGGGATCTCAAGTAGAGAGAATTGCTTTATATGGCATATGGAGGGTAAATGACTAGCAGTGCAAAAAAAATGAAATGGTGGTGCATACAAAGTGAGTGATGTAAAATTGGGTTATGAAAATGGAAAAAATTTATTTTAATAGTATCCTATTCACACCCAACGATAAAAAACAGTGCAAGGTAGTGTTGTACAAATAACTACCCAGATCAAATATAGGTCAACATGTTTCTGCGGTAAACTGGAGTCTCGAGATCTCCTTCTGCTTCATCAGGACCTCAATTAATTGCTACTGCATCAATGTGAAAAACTATAAAAGTGAAATAAGTGTCACCTGTAATTCGCCTGTTGAGACAATCACGAAAGCCACAGCGACAAGCAGGGCACAAATATAAACCAAAAACAAATAGAAACAGTTTATCATTAGCGACAGTTTGCAAAGCACATATTTTATGTGTACAATTAAAAATAGCCAATCATTTTATTGATCAAAGGGTCTCAAATAGTAGACCTCTAAATTTAATGCTATCTTTTTAGCAATTATTGGAAGAAACTAATCAGCTTCACTCACCCAATTTAAGGGGAATAAACGCCCCACCTCACCTGGCTACAGCGCAGGTATAGACGGAGCACCGCTCTAAAGAAAGGAGGGGAGGAGGAAATAGAAAGAGGAAGGATACAATAACTGTAAGGTAGCATCTTCTTTTAGTAGAAACTATTAACAACAGTTTTATCTTTAAAGTGTAAAATGTCTAGTCACTCGGTCGACTAGCCACTCCTATGACCAGATCATTACTATGCTCATGATGACAGATTGAGCCCAAAGGAAATGCTTCATCATCACAGCTCTTTAATATAACGTTGCGTGTACGTAGATACCTGATCTACTGCCACCTTTCAGGATCTAGTTAATGTGCGCCGTCAATTGCAGCTGGCTAAGAATATGTAGATACACTTAAGTATCGCATTATTAGCGTTAGAACTAGACATTGGCAGTGATTTAAGGGAAACTGACAGCGGCAGCGTGTAACCCGTCTAAGTTGTTACTCGTGGAAGATACATTCAAGGAACACGTTAGGTCCGTTCAGGGTTTGGAATGACAACCCGCACCCTGCCCTGCTTACCTGTCCGTCGGTACTCCGGACGTCCGTCTGGGCTGTCGTGGAGGGAGGAACCCGACCGGACAGGAAGCAGGCTATTGTATCTCCTGTGGGCGTGCTGAGGTCGCGCCTGGATGACGCCATCGCGTAACCTCGCGTGGCGGTTGCTAGTTCTATAGGGAAATGTAGTTCTGACGTGGCATTAGGCATTCTAACCTAGGAACGGTGTCATGTTTTAATAACGTGTGTATCTTGTAATGTCTCAAAAGTGTCACATATTATTTTTATTTTTTAAAAATAAATGTCTGGGTACAGAGACAATAGTTCAATGTGCGATGTCATCACATTACAAATCGAGTCACGTGTGAGAGTCAGTGCCCTATTATCTGCATAGCACTCAAGAGTGTTGTGACATGGATATGTTGAAACTACAGGGCATCATGGGAAAGGTCGTTTCTAGTTTTATTATTAACAAGTAAACGAGATCAAAGCTTTTGTCTCACCATATGCATTAATAGCAATTTAAGAAAAGCAACAAAAGTCAATCCCTTTGTCCAGTAGCATGAATATCATGGGAAGGATAGTGTGACCCAATGATAGTCAATCGAAGTTTGACAAAGTTTATGTATTTCTTCGCTGGTACACTCTGTAATAAGTGCGTCTCAAGCCCTCTCACAGGGAAATGTCTGAAAACTTAATTACCACACATTGGTGTATTTAAAAGTGTCAGCTCATACATACCAGAAGTGCTGTAAGGTATAGGACCCCGTAGTTCACAGGACTATTGTGAAGGTCTAGTAGCCTCAATGGTGTATTACAGCTCCTACTAGTAAAAAATGTGGGGTCCATCATGATGGAACAGCTTATAGGATTCCCTCTCAGCTTATTGTAGCTTGTATACTGAGGAATACAAATATTTCACACTGGAATGGCACTATTTGTATCAAATGGCAAATGGTGGTTTATAGTGACATCCAAGGAATTTCATCATTCAATCCTGATTTATGGGTTTGCAATTTATACACCCATCTTTGTTCTCGTTTAAATAGGAACATGCTTGTATCGGCAATGTGCGCAGGGATTGATGGTTGTTCCAAGACGGTCCACCTCATATCTGTAGGAAGGTGTTGTGCTACTAGAAAATGGCTCGTAAGTTTGGTTGCTAGTTTGCTACACCGTATGGAACTTTTATGTTCTGATATTCGCAGCTTAACTTTGCGGGTTGTCATGCCGACGTACATTTTGTTACATGGACACTTGAGATAAATTAAATTTGCACTGTTGCAATTAGTGAACTTGCGTTGTTCCCAAACTCGTTCCAACCCGATATCAATGGTTGATGTTTTTGATGTCTGGGGACATGCCGCACATTGTCCACATGGGTAGTGTCCTGTAACTGCAGGCATATCCCACAGAGTTCCCACAGCTCTCGGTACCTCACTCCTAGGTCTTGTATGGATTAATTTGTCCTTCAAATTTGGTGCTCTTTTATAAGCGAAGAGCGGGAGAGGCAAAGTGTCTTGACCAGTATTGAGAATACCCCAATGTCTCTTCACAATCTTAGTGATTTGATTAGAAAAAGTGCCAAATGTACTCACGCATGTCATGCGTTCGGTCTTAGGCTTTGGAGGTAAGATTTCGAGCAAGCTGGCTCTGTTGTTATTGGCAGCTCTTTTTTTGGACAACTGAATCAATTTTTTAGGATATTCTTTGTGTGTCAAATCTCGGGATAGACATTGGGCATGTGTTTGGAAGGATACATGATTAGAGCAGTTTCTCTGTAAACGCAAAAATTGTCCATAGGGCAAATTATCCCGTAAGGACTTCGGGTGGCAGCTGTTGTAATTAAGCAAAGAATTGCGTGCCATCGGTTTACGGTAGAGTTCTGAGGCTAAGCCGTTAGTTGTTCCGTGGATCAACAAGTCCAGGAATGCCAGTTTATGGGTATCAAATTCCATTGTGAACTTCAAAAAGCGATTCCTTTGGTTAAGCCATACATGGAACTCTTTTAGCTGTATTTCACTCCCACGCCACACGACGAAAATGTCGTCGATGTAGCGTTTCCAAGTCCGCAGACACCCTAGATGGGGATTCGTGTCTGCGAACACGTGCTCCTGCTCAAAGTGATGCACATACAAATTAGCGAGACTAGGAGCAAAAACGCTGCCCATGCTGGTCCCGCTAATCTGTAGGTAGAGACTCTTCTCAAAACAGAAGAAGTTTTCAGTCATAGCCAGAGTAGCTAGAGTCATGATAACACTGACTGGTGTTATAGAATTTAGATCTCTAGCTAAAAGTAGTGTCCTTGAATGTATCTTCAAAGGGCAACTTGCTCATGAAGCAGCATCTAGTGGGCACAGAGCAGGCACCTCAAGGATCTTTCTTGGGAGGGGTAGGTTTGGGTTTTACAGGGGTTAGGGACAGGTACACTATAAATTCCTCTTGAGGAATAAGGGTAGGAGTGGTGGGAGAAGATTGGGTTTTGAAGGTAGAGGGAGCCGGAGTGTGCATGTGTCTGTACATTTTGCAGGTGCATGTGGATCTGGTGTGTGTTGTGTATGCGTATTGTGTATGACATCAGTGATGTCATTTGAGATGTCATCAGTGATGTCATCAGTAATGTCACTGACCATGTCATGAAATAAGTAATATGTGACATCATCAGCAGTGGATTGCGGGCACGAGTTATAGTTAGTACAACTAACTATAACGGGGACATTTCAATGGTTTTATATGAGTGAAATGTCCAGCTAACTATAACACCCCTGAAACCTATGGTTTTTTCAGTGAATTTCTAAGGTTTTTTAAATACTAATTCCTAATTATAACTTGTCTGTAACCTATGTTTTTTTCAGTGAATTTAAAGGTTTTTTAAATGCTAATTCCTAACTATAAAATGTCTCAAACCTATGTTTTTTCAGTGAATGTCAAAGATTTTGTAAATGCTAATTCGTAACTATATAACATATGAAAAACCTATGTTTTTGTTTTGTGAATTTCAAAGATTTTTTAAATCATAATTTTAAAATATTTTCTAACTGTATTTTTTAACCATTTTATTTTTAGATGTTAATTTTTAAATTACATTACACATTTTTTTAAATTACACTTTTTTACATTAAAATATTTTTTTATTATTATATATTGTTCATAATATACTTAAAATATTTTTATTTATTTTTCTCTAATTTTATGGAGTTGCGCACCATACGAACACCCTGCTCGTTTACTGCCCAAAACGTGTCCGCCATTTTGCGATCGTTGTGTAGGATCCGAGTAGGGCGCGCGACGGGTACGACTTTTCCAACGCGGTTTCTATGCGACCTGTGCGCGATGCCTGGCATTGACTCGACATGTACGTAAAATGTGACATGACGGATGCACGGTAGCGCGTGACGTCATATGCATATCAGAAGTGATGGGTTTGCTGGAAAAGTTATCTCTATATATTTAATATAAATATTAAGAGAAGATATTTTTAAGGTTAATCTAAAAATAATATTCTTTAACTTTCTGAAAAAGTACATAACTGGATGCAAGCACGATGCAAACAAGGTGTGTATTGACTGTCCACATCCTACGCGCATCCTAACCACACCCCATGTGCCTTTACAAACAGAGATTTCATTAGTTCATTACACGTCCTATTGAAACTATTATAGGACCCCACCCATTTCAATCACTCTTCTTATAACTTTTCTGAAGGAAAGCCCTCCTGTGAAAATCTGGAAATTTTTCACCTTTCCACCAGGCTTAAAAAAGGGGACTGCAACAAAAGTTACTTGCCGAATATGCAATGAAGTGCTTTCAAGAGGAGACCCCAACAAAAAGTACTCATGCAGAACCGCAAGCATGAGGAAGCACTTGCAATCTAAGCATCCGGTCAACTTTGCAAAGGAGGAGTTAGGGCGATTGAGAGAGGCTCTTCCTGCTTCATGAGAAGGCCCGAGTATGAGTGGACCAACACCATCAACCTCTACCGCACACCCTGATATTATTCCTCAATTTGGGGAACTGAGAATGACCTGTGTAAAATGTGGACGGCCGATAGCTTATGGAGAGCAGTCAGTAGATCTGGTGTGTCGAGCTGTTGACCACCACCATTGTTCGATTTATTTTCTCCTCTCCTCCCAGTTTTTAGTTCTCTTTTCCCAGTTCTCCCCTGTTTTACAAAAACAAAAAAATAGAAAATCGTTCAAAAAAATCCCCACAAAAAATCAAGAAAAAGAAAATAAAAGTTATTTTCAGAACTAACTACTCTGGTTAAAGAAAGATCTAAAATAGTATGCTAGTGTGTGAAAGTTGAGATGAATGTATGTGTAGTGCATAATTGACTATAAAAATAAATTTCTGATGTGTGGTGAATGCATAAGTGCAGAATTATAAGGAAGTGCTGCAGCATGACACTGTAAACTACAGCGAGCTGTGGTACTTCCGAAGCACAAGCATGTACATAAATATGTTGCAACTCTGTGTTCTCTCTGCACAGCTGCAGAAAGTGCAGGCATGTGGTGACACAGGCAGCCTTGCACCATGGAGCAAAGATGTCCGTGTCATGTGGAGATTGTTTTTGTGCAACAAAGGACACCTTCCTGCACAAAAACAAACAGTAAAGGCATTTTTCTTCTTCAATATATGCTGTATAATGAGATTATATTTACATAGAAAAGAAAAGGTATATAGAATGCCTTTTCCTCACCTTATAAATAATAAAGAGAGTTAATGGCTAGGCCATTTGTTATTTTAGTAGTACATTTCAGTACTGATAACAGAGAACAAGATACATTTACAACTATTTACGTTTTAGGGAATTATTAGGACATATTTATATTACTGAAGGGAAGAGATGCAACCTAATATAACATTTGCAAAAACACTGACTGATGTGGTTGAAGTTAAACAGGTTCATTTCTTTTAATTCTAAATTATCAAGACTTGCAAAAGAACCATATTAGTCTATTCTGTAGTGTACCATATATCTTGCAGACAGGTGTTCTGAAACTGTCCACTATTTTATACCTTTTTGCATTCCAATTTTCTAACAGAAATCTAGTCTATCCTTGTTCCTTTACTTCCACTGTGTGGAAACACAGTTCATTCTCCATTTTAAGACTTACTAACATTTACCTCAACAGTAATACGTGTAAAAAACAGTACATATTTTATTCACTTGTTTTTTATAATCTAAATGGTAGTAAATATGTAAAATATGTAAAAAAAAGAAAAATAGTTATAACATAAAATAATACATTTTTAACAGCACGGCATAATTTCAACATTTTACAAAGTAATTCCTTTGCCTTTTTTGCTGTTTTCAGAATATATTGAATTTCACTAGAAACAGTGATTTCAATTGTGCTCAGCACATAACAGCAGGCAAAAAACCCCCAATCAATTAGATTGTTTAAAAAAAAACAATAGTACATCTTAATACATCTACAGTAAAATACTAGATAATACAAATCACACGTATATAAAATGATTACTGCTAAGAAAATGTTATAACTTAAATTTATAAACACTATAAATAATGCCACTTAAAATTATACATTGAGACAATGCGCAACAAAAAGTCCATAATTCAAATATATACATTTCTTTGACGCCAAATTGTATTTTTGCAGTAATTTTTACGCAAATTGCCCAATGATAATCCTATAAAATGATAACAATAAATACCTCAGAGGCTGAATTATATTCTCAAAACTTTGGCTTTAAAAATATTAGATTTGGCAATTCAAAAGGCAAATGTTGTTTGAAAACCAACTTAGCATCATTACAAAGACTACACCCTTTCTCACTTTTGAGATATGCAGTGTCATGTCCTGATGTTATTTAAGGACCATGTGGAAAATTATTGCTACTGCTACAAAAGTCCTTCCAGATATTGATAGTTGTGCAGCAGCAAAATGTTTTATTAAAGTGTCCAATTTTCTTCCATCAGCTGTACAACGTTGCATCATTAAAATTATATAATTTCTATATCTTTGGATAAATAATGTTGATAACATTTCTGATTTGCATTGCCTACACTCCATGTTTTGGTTTGCATCTTCAACTAATTTACTGAAAGACACTGATTTACAGTCCGGTAATGTCAAATATAAAAATCTTTCAGTGTCTACATTAGTGCTACATGTATACATACAATTTTCACATTGATGTTCCCATTTATAACAAAGGCCAAACATATTCTCTATGTCTACACCTTCATTTTCCAATTCTGTAAGCATATACATTAAAAACTCCTGAGCATCTTTCTGGATATTTTGTGTACATTGTGTAGAACCAGAACATACATCCAAAAGATTACGAACATCAGAAATGCTTTGTATTTTACTTTTATCTGTTCTCAATTTTTCATAAAGAGAATGTAACAAAGAACAAAATCTTTTTTCCCGATTCTCCAAAATTTGCTGTTGCAAACCTTCAAGAAAGAAAACAACATTGACCACTACATTAGCATAGCATTTGACACCAGAACTGTTTTTAATCTGAAAAACAACAATCTCTTCAACAGTGCCTTTTTTCTTTTTGCTTGCAATCACAACATTTTCTTGCTTTTTTCCCTTCTCTATACGTTCAGTACAGATATTCTCATACCTTCTTTTCGAGTAACCACACGCTTTTCAAATACAGGATATTGACCTAAATTAGGAGCATATGTTCTTCTTAACCTATTGTATTCTTTGACACAGTTGGAATCTGCAGTAATCTTGGCATCATCAAAATCAATAAAAAACAAACCATATAATGTTCTGACTCTGGACAAAGCAACATATGCCATACCCTCTTTAAACACCGTACTTACAATGTTCACCACAGCACTGTCAACACTTAAACCTTGAGATTTATGAATAGTCACTGCATATGCCAGAGAAAATGGAAACTGTTTTATATGGACATATAAATCTTTAACAAGCAAAAAACGAACAGAACAACGACCAATTTGTTTCACTTCTTCAATGTAATCTTTAAGAATTCAATACCATCTTTATTTTGATGAGCAACAAGATCCACAACTTTGCCCATGGCTCCATTAACTAAACCTTTTTCTACATCCAAATTAGGCCTTAAAATGATCTGACAGTTTCTACATACATAAAGATTCTTTTCTAAACCAGCAGTTTTAGATATTGATTTTTCTAAATAATCCAATTTTGTCTTCAATTTTTTGTTCAAAATAATAGTGATTCCTTCATGTTCTATTTTATCGATGGCTACCAATTTTATTATTTCTTCATTTTCCAGTTTCAAAAGTTGTTTGTTGAATATAGAACACTCACGCAGTGTTGGCATTATGCAGATTACAGATTTCTTATCTGCAATTTCCATGTATATTTTCTCAGGAACTATATTTTCATTTGGAAACAAATTGGAAAGTAATCGAGTCTGTAAAGCTTGTTTGCCAAGTTCTGTCAGTAGTCCAATTCTTATATCTAGGAGAATACTTCCATAATCAACATCATTTGCCTGTCGCATATTTGTAATGAGTTCTTTGTATTCAAAATATGACCAAAAGTTCACGTTTCCAACACTACCCAGAGACTTTCTGGTGTCTTCATGCGCAAGTGTTTTAAAAACTGGTTGTCCTTTTACAGGAGTCAGTTGCAATAGATCTCCAAAAACTATTACGTGTTTTCCTCCAAATATTATGTCATACTCTGTTTTAAGAATTTACTGCATTCTTAAATGCACAAAGGCAAACATTAAGTTTGAGACCATGCTTACCTCATCAATAATGAGAAGTTTCATTTCCTTCAAGACTTCCCCAGATAGCTTGTGATATTCCAATTTGTTTTCGTGCTCGACTGGTAGCATTTGTAAACGATGTAAAGTAATTCCTTTAATGTTGTGTGCTGCCAACCCATTTGGAGCAGTGACAACACAAGACAAATGCAACTGAGTTGATTTCTGTAGATAACTTGCAATTGTTTTAATTAAAAAACTTTTTCCTGTTCCAGCTTGTCCACTCACGTACATTCGGATAGGTTGAAAAGACGTACATAAGCACTCTTTCTTTTCATGAAGTAATCCATGGTCAATCTATTGTCTCACATGCTTATATATTTCTTTCTGCTCAACATTTAGTTGTTCTTCCAAATATCCTAAGTTTGTTACATCTTCTTGAGCTTGATACATTGCTGTTTCCTCCTAATTCATGGTGATTGCTGCTTTGTTTTCAACAATTGGTTGTCCTAGTGGACCTTGACTCTGCGCAGCCGAACTTTGACAGTCTTGAGAACTGTGTCCAGCAATCTCAGCTGCAATTGCAGCTTCTTGATCAATTTCATCGTTCAACATTTTCACATAATTTGCAAAAGCACTGCATTGTATGCTATCTTTACAAGCATTAAAGGAATCTTCATAGCTCTGGAAATCTCCAAGTAATTCCAGTTCTGAACGTCATGGTTTGAATAGTTGTAAAAGGGCTAAATAGTAAAATACCCTTTTATCAGCAGTGTCGCAACGCAGCTTCCTGTTATTAATCAAATTTCCTTTTGTTTGTTTCACCAAACATCCTTCAGAACCAATGACTCCATATTTTCCATCATTGATGTTCTCTGAAGATTTCCGTTTAAAAGTGTAGTTTGCAGCACTTCATAGAGACACATGTTCTCAAGATGATGACTTCTGTTTGGGTAATATGTGTCCAACATATTCGTTTTAAAAATATCTGCACTTTCTGGATCTTTTTCTGCTAAATATTCAATTTCTTGAACAGATTTCAGTACCCGATTTCGCATTGCTGCAAGACCAAGACATACATAAAGGATTCTTCTAGATTTGGAGTATAGACTTGCAGATGATAACCGATCTGAGCATTCATATGCTCCAATTTCTCGATGCGATAACATCTTCAAACTGAAACTGTCTAATTTCTTACTTAGAGTCTTCTCGTGAGAAATCTCTTCCCACATTTCTTTCAATTCTGTCTTTTCTGATTTTGTAATATAGGATGTTACATATCGAGCAACAGCAATGGAATTGTCCGCAACATATTGAATATCCATGTTAGCATTCCACATGGACAAAATGACTGGGTTGTAGTCATTTATGTATTTTGACGCTTCATTTCTTCTTAAGTTGTAGGTATTTTTTGGAGACTTTCTTGTGATAGTATGTTGCAAAGATGACATAACACTATTCACTCTTCCTTTTGATATTACAGGACGTCGAAATCCAAAACGACATTTGGTGTAGAACTTGTCCTTAGATTTGTACTTACGTCGACAGTATTTTCCACCTCGGTGGCTTTGGAATTGTAACACTTGTGCTCTTAAGTTGTTTTCTTCTGTGCTTTTGGGGACAGCACATGTTGCATATTCTTCAAAACAGTATCATCCGCATCTGTTCCAAATTTGGGAGCGTCCTTAATTCATAAAAGCATATGTATATGATGAGCACCTCTTGCTTGATACTCCTTTCTCCAAAAGAAATCCACAACTTCTCCAAGAGGAGGATTTTTTTATTGCACATAAAAGACATCATAGCTTCAAATCTATGATTGAAATACCTGCATACATTAACAGGATCCAAAGAGCACAGTTCTCCAGGTGTCTTGTAGTCAATGTTTTTTATATTCGAATTTGCCTCTCGAAGAAAGTCTAGCAAATCATCCCAAGCGTACTCAGCACAGCTTAGGGTAAGGAACCATGTTGGAGTTCCTAAGTTCCTTAGCATACATTTCAGTTCTCCATGACGACGGTACCAATATTCATTAGTCCCATGCTGACATGCCATCAGATTAATGAGCTGAGATTCTAAATGATCATCTCTCTGGTGCACTTTATCCATAAAACCTTTTGCAGATACAGTTTACAGATGTATTCCAGATTTTAGAATATGGTTGACTGCATATGAAAGTCCAGACAAGTCACTTCCAAACAAAAGATGAAATATATAAGGGATACATTGTCGAAATCTTGGATCTTCTGCATATAATCTTGCTGTCTGATATTCAGATGCAGGAATCTGCACAGGACATTCATCATATCGTCCTCTTTTTCCAGTTGGGAACAACTGTGGAAAACAACGAGCTTCCAAGCTCTCTTCCCATACACTCATGGGACTTCCTTATGTCTTTTTCATTTGGAACAAATCAAGTGTGTTTCCCATCACTACTTTTGAATGAAGAGGATGCACACTATAATGTTCATAGATTTCTTCACATCTTAACATGTCCACTTTTTCAATTTGTCCACTTGACGTTTCAGTATCTTCTTCAAAAACTATTTCTTCTTCTCCTATATAAACATTATGAAAGTATGCATTGTTTTACATCAAATACATTGTTGCCTTTTGCACTTTCCTATCATCCAGTAACTCCTGCCAGATTTTCTTATTCTTACTTGGCACACCATTAACAAGAATAACTAGAGGTTCACTGTCTACACTGTCTACACCAATAGTTTCAATATTTTTCTTTAAACTAACGGCAAATACACTACTCTTCCTTTTAATCCTCTTTGTAAATCTGACGGAGGCAATTTGCCTGTTTTAGGCTCCATACGAACAATAGCCTGAAACGGGTACACACACTGAATGAAAATAGGCTCGTAGGTATTGAGATCTGTCAGTTGTGGAGGCATAGCAATTAACTCTAAATTATTGTGCACAGCTCTAGCAGGCATTCTATTCTCAACTAACTAGTTATAACAATATTTGCAGATACGCTGATCAGAACCCAAATCTAAACAATTCTCTACCAACAAATAAGTTGCACATTCCTTCCACTTATCATTATTTTCTTTTTCACTTTTTAAATACAAATCAACAGTCCTAGTCTGATTTTTGTAGTGAGTTTGGCGACCAAAAATGCAAGAAAAATTTGGCCTTTCACCTGAAATCACCTTAAACTTTGTAATTTCATTTTCAAAATTTTTGGTACAACTATGTTCAACATTCTCTGCAACATTTTCTTCTATTAATGTTTGTGTTTCTTCACTCTCTTCTTCAGGACCAAAGTAACAAAACTCAATATCATCACAAACCTTTTTCACATCTGATACTGACCCTCGCAAAAGAGCACTGTTCAACTCACTTAACTTTAGTGCTGGACTTTTTGCATAATACAATTGTGGAGTGGGGGTCTGGGCGGACCGGAATAACAGGCGTGGAGGTCGGATGTATTGCGCTATTTTTAGCTGTTTTTATTGTTCTGTACCAGGGTAGGTAAGAGGGGTTGAAAGGAGGTGAGACTGGATGCATTGTAGTCCTTTTTCGGGACGTAGACGGAACAAGGTTGCTCTCAACTGGGCTGGCCGTCGGGGTGAGGAGGTCTTCGGCTTGGCTTCTGGTCCACGGACAGGATCCGGTTTCGCCTCGGAGGGGGAATGAGAAAGAGAACAGGGCGCTTAGTCTTTTTGGTGTTGGACCGTCGGAGTACTATCACCAACACCTGGGGTGTGATGGGGCCAAAGAGAACGTGAGGGCGAGGACGGTAAGGGAGGGCTCAGAGAAGGGGGGAAAAGAGAGGGGAAGGGGAAGAGCGTGCTGAGGTGAGGGGGGGGTGTAGGCGCTAGTTAGTTAGTTAGAAGCCAACCAGTTGCTACATGACTTGCAGTCGGGATTTAGAACCGGCTATAGCACGAGACCGCGCTTTTAGAGGTATCGGAAACTGTTCGTGAGTGTGTGGACAGGGGCGAGGAGGCCATGTTGGTGCTCCTCGACCTGTCCGCCGCTTTCGACACAGTGTCCCACGAAATACTACTGGACCGTCTATGGCAGTTGGGAATCGGAGGTACTGTGCTGACTTGGATTAGATCGTTCCTCACAGGGCGGACTCAGAAGGTATTTCTCCGTCCCTTTGAATCAGAGGGTAAACCTCTTTTTTGCGGAGTGCCTCAGGGCTCTGCCCTGAGCCCTCTATTTTTTAACGTCTATCTAGGCCCGTTGGCTAAGGTGGTTAAATCCTGGGGGTCAGAGTGATCTCTTACGCTGATGATACTCAGCTTGTGTTCTCATTTAGAGATCACTCTGACACCAATTTTACCAATTTTCGTAACTGCCTTAGTAATATTTGCTCCTGGATGGCCTCTAACCACCTAGTATTGAATACCGACAAAACTGAGGTTTTATTTTTTAATCAAAAAATGGCACTTTCCGCTATTCAGTGGTGGCCAACGGTACTGAATCCCCCTCCGGTCCCAGTCCAGACAGCTCGTAACCTGGGCTTTCAATTTGACAATGCACTGTCCTGCAAATCTCAGATCAATAAGGTTACTTCAGCTTGCTTCGGCAAACTACGCATGATCAGGAAGATCATCCCTTACCTCCCTTTGGATTCCCGCAAGACCATTGTTTATGCCCTGATCACGTCGCATTTAGATTATGCCAACAGTCTTTATGCGGGCGCTCCCCTTTACCTTATTGAACGCTTACAAATTGTGCAAAACGCTGCTGCGAGACTGATTAGCAATATTCCTTTCCGCCACTCGGTTGCCTCTTACCTGAAAAAACTGCACTGGCTTCCCATTGCCCGCCGCATCCAGTTTAAAGCTTTGATCCTGGCCTTCCGTGCTCTTAACGGGTTAGGGCCTGGATATTTGAGAAAGAGACTCAAACTATCTCAGTCTGTTAGATCGTTGAGATCGAACAGCCTACGCCTCCTGGTGGTACCTAGATTTCGTCGTGCCAGGAGCGGGGGCAGAGCGTTCGGAGTAGTTACAGCTAAACTTTGGAACAGCCTCCCACTGGATCTCAGGTTCATTGATTCGGAGCCTGTGTTCCGAAGCGAACTCAAAACTTGGCTGTTTACCACCTCATAAGCAGCTTATTCCTTTCTAGCTTGCAATCTGTAGCGCCGGAACACCCCCGAAGGGGGTTGCTGTGCGCTTTATAAGCTTCTTAAATAAAAAAATATTACAAAGGACTAGGTGAAGTGAAACGGCTAAGAATTATATACAGTGCAGATGTGGTCTATCAGTGGGGGATACTATGTACAGCTATTCTACAACTATATACAGGGAGACAAGGAGAAAAGATAACAGTGTACTCACGTGCCCCGCTGCAACTCTCCAGCGAGTTGCGGCCGCTCTCCAGCAACCTTCTGAGGACTCCGCCAATCTTCGGTCCAGACGTCCTCCTCGTCCTCGTCTCCGCTCCTCTGCTCTTCTTCTCCTTCCCTCACAATCCTTCCACTCTCCGCCTCAGGTTCTCCGCACGCTGTCTCCTGCCACGAGTCTGCCGCCTTGAACGCTCTCCTCTCTTAGTCGTCGGCTTTTCTGTGTGTCGGGCTGGTGATGGGGGCGGGACTTCCGGGGTCACAGGAGATCGCTTCCGGTTCGTTGTGCGACCCCACTGGTTGCACTGCTTCCTGTAGGGAAAGAGAGAGAGGAGGAGTCCTGGTCATCAGGGACGCGGGAGGGACGGGATCTGAGGCCATGGAATCCCTGCTCGGCCGCCGCCCTGTGGAGGTGAGAGGCGCTCCCCTTCCACAACAATCTTCTCACTAACTTCCGCATTTGAGTATGATGTACTGCCAACATCTTGAAATGGTGAAAAACACTTTGACATACTTTCTTTGAAAGACAAGCCAGAGAATGGCCTTGCAAACCAGTATGTTTTCTCACTCTGCAAAGGTCTAGTCCTTGCAACAGCTTAATCTTTTGTTTAACACTTTTTTTACAATATGCTTGTAAAAATTACGTAATTTATCAATAGATTCTTGCTGTACACTAAAAATACCACTACAATCCCAAGTGTACACTGCGGCTTTAGAACGTCTGCCTAGAACTTCATCAGCTATCCCTTCTTCTGCATTTCTAGGAACCATTTGCTCTTTCTCAGTTGGACAACCATCTCTAACCTCATAAGCACGACCACAGGTGTAAACTGCATGCAACAAATTATTGCCCTGTAAATAACTCTCTTCATTAAAAAAAGGCTCAGAACTTGAACTATGTTTCCATTGTCCTAAAAAAAAATCATAAAAACTAGTTTTGTTAATTACTCTTTTCCTCTTACTTTTGGCCTTCAATTAAGAAGAGTTTTCTCTTTACTTCAAAAGCCTTTTCAACAATGGATTCAACATGCTTCATCTTTTTATAAAATTGTGTTCTTTTTCTATATTTTTTGTGTGTCTTTCAGTAAGTTATTCACAACTCTGTTGTAAAATAATTTTTGGCGGATTTCTTTATATTGATTTTGTTTTCTTTTACTATAAGTTTTATCCTTTATTTTTACATTACCTTTTTTGCCTTTCCTATTCTTTTCACTTTTTCATTTACTTGGAACATTTTCACTGCTTTCCACATTTCTATTTTTTTTCTCAGTCTAGTAATCTTTTTTATCAAGTCTTTTGAAGTCTTACCAGAAATTGTTCTCTTTTTCGCCACATTATGTTGGTCTTCCAAGAGTTGTGGTTGAGTTTTTTCAAATAAGTATCCTTTTTCTGACTTTTTATTTGTCTTTCTTTGTGCAGCATGATAACTTTATTTAAATATGATAAACAGTATCTGTAAAAAATAAACATATATAAGTATTTATTAAAAACTTTAAAAATGATTCATTTTTATTAGTATACAAACACATTTCATACAAATTCTAACTAAAAAATTGTAGGCCTGAAGCAGAACTATGAAAGTTTTAAGAGCACTACATACATAGTGCATACACGTTTGAAACACTCCATAACACTAAAACCTGAAGCAGTCTATGAGTTCATACTTACTATCTAAATGATCACAATACTATAAGGAAATACACTGAGTTAATTGATAATTGGTTCACTTTTACTTTAGTAAATAGATTACTACATGGTACATAAACAGTCACTATGGTTTTGGAACACTACAGATTTAGAATTTAGAGTAGTGCAGTGTGCTTTGTGTAGTGTAAAGACTTGTGCTGGGGTAGTGTTCTAGGGTAGTGCAGTGGTATTTGGGTAGTGTAGGAGATCATGCTGGGTTAATGTATTAGAATTTAGGTAACTGCCCTGGTGATTGCACAGTGTAGGTGATCGTACTAGGGGTAGATTTAGGGTTTAGAGTAGTGCAGTGGTCTTTGTGTAGTGTAGGGGGGTCCTGCTGGAGTAGTGTTCTAGGATAGTGCAGTCATGATGGGGTAGTGTAGGAGGTTGTACTGGGGATAGATTTGGGTTTACTGTAGTGCAGTGGACTTTGTGTACTGTAGAGGGTCCTGCTAGCAGAGAATTCTAGGAAACTGCAGGGGTATTTAAATAATGTACAGGATCATGCTAGGGATAGTGTTGTAGGATTTAAGATAGTGCAGTGGTGTTTGTATACTGTAGATGGTCATGCTGAGTACTGCAATGATGTTTGACTAGTGTAGAAGATCGTGGTGAGTTACTGTTCTAGGATAGTGCAGCGGTGTTTATCTAGTCTATGGGGTCATAATAGGGATAGTGTTTTACAGTTTAAGGTACTGTAGTGGTGTTTGTGTAGCGTATGGAGTCGTACTGCAGTAGTGTTTTACATTAGTACAGTAGTGTTTCAGTAGTGTACGGGGTTCTACTGGAGTAGTGTTCTACAATAATACAGTCGCGATTTGGTAGTGTAGGTGATCATGGTGAGAAAGATTTAATATTTAGAGTAATGCAATGGTATTTGAGTAGTGTCCAGGGTCATGCTGTGTAGTGTTTTATTATTCAGGGTAGTACAGCGGTGTTTATACAGTGTAGAGGGTCATACTAGCAGTAGATTTAGAGTTTAGAGTACTGCACTGGTCTTTCTGTAGTATAGAGGGTCGTGTCGTGGTAATGTTGTAAAAATAAACTGGTGTATGGATAGTGTTGAAGGTTCTGCAGAACTATATTTAAGATTTACGGTAGGAAAACCGCAACATTCTATTGCCAATAACTTTAGCGTTGATTGATGAATCTTCTTGAAATTTTCCAAACTATTGGCCAGCTCTGTTCCGCTCCTTCCCTGAAAGTTTAGGGGTGATTGGTGAAGTGGGGGAAGAGAAAAAAGGGGAGTCCCAAAACATGTTTTCCCCATGCAATTTCCCATAGGACCTTTAGCTATGGCTACAGCCCGAACGGCTAAACGGAATTACACCAAATTTGGCAGAGAGGTTGTCCTCACTTCTGACTTGTGCCTTTGGCATATCTGGAGTCAATCTGTTCAGTAGTGTTTTTGAAAATTACGGTTAAAGTCATTTATATGTCTATGGGCGCGAAGGATCAGTGGATTTTGTGAGGATTGGTCTTGTAGGATAAGCCCACCGCCCGATGACGCGCTGAAATCTAAGTGGCTGTTATACGGTTGTAAACATTCAAAATCAGCAACTGTTGGCAGCCATTTTGGGCCTCGGTAGAAGCGAGGCTGAGAAAGTCAGTGAAATATGTGTGCAAATTGTGAAAAGGGGACAGGGTAGACACACCCTGACACTCTACTCCTGCTCAAGGGGTCACATAAGGACACTTGAACTACCAAAATACTTCTCTTAGACTGAATCCTAAATGCACAGACTCACTCTGTGATTCTAGACAAATAACCATATTTCTTATAAATACAGTAGTAGGATACTATAGTGGTGTTTGGGTAGTGTAAGGGGTCCTGCTATGATAGATTTAAGCTTCAGAGAACTGAAATGCTGATTAGGTAGTATAAGGACTCATACTGGGGTAGTGTTCTAGCATAGTACAGTGGTGTTCATGTACCATAAGAGATCATGCTAGGGATAGCGATTCATGCTTTAAGATAATGCTGTGGTGTTAGTATAATATAGGAGGTCATGGTAGGGGAATGTTCTAGGAAATAAACTGGTGTTTACCTAGTCTAGGAGGTTCTACTGGTGTAGATTTAAAGTTTAGGGTAGTAAAGTGGTGAATAAGTAGTGTAGGTGGTCATGCTGGAGGTAGATTAAGGGGTTACAATAGTGTAACAGTGTTTGGGTAGTGTAGGAAATGATACTGGTGGAAGTGTCAGTGCAAGACTACATGTACTTATCTGTCAGCAAAAACATCAAGCATACATTATACATATTTCAGAACTGCATTTTACTATTAATACTAAACTCATTTTGGAAACACATAACCAATGACTATTTTCTAATTCTACCAAAAATGTGACAACACGATACGTTTTTAACTAATAACACATAGGAAAACACATGAAGGGACATATTATCAATCAGAGCGTTAAAATTATCGCCCTTTTAGCGACAGAAAAGTGCAGCAAAAGTGGCGATAATGGCCTTGATAATATGCCGTCAAGAATTCGAATAGAAGTCCATGTTCACACTAGAACATAGCTTTCTATTAGAATTCACAAGTTCATATTATCAAGCCCATTATCAACGCTTTAGCGGCAGTTTTCTGCCTGCTAAAACGACGATAATTCTTAACGTCCTGCTTCATAATATGCCCCGAAGTACCAAAATGCTTATCTAAATGTACACATACTCACAATAAAATTTTAGAGATTAAAAAAATTCCCTTCACTTCAGCAGAAAAAATACATTCCCTCACAAATTAATAACTCACCTTTCCAATTGTTTTGTAGAATAAAAAAGTATGTCAGTCACACAGCAGATTTTCTTATTCAAAGTCTCTGTTTTCAACACCTCTCACCAGAACCATAGAATGGCAGAGTTTCCCTCTCATTTTCAACACATATACACCTGAACATGAAATCACATTCCTTATCACATTAATACAAAACCAAACACAAATTTCTATTGGTTAGACATTTCAATCCTTTCCAAATGACATACATTTGAACCCTAACCCGACTCTGCCTTCTGCCTCTTACCATAAAAACACTTCATGGTACACTTCACTGAGCACACAGGTCAAAAGTTCATCACACAATGTTAGTAATCAAAACAGCAAGTGTGCTTGACTTCTCAATATACCAGCTTATCTTATGTAATGTTCCTTTCTATCAATTTTTGTTAACCAATAAGAATCAGGCTTTCAAAAAACAGAAACATGGGCCCTAGTTTTCAATGTAGAATATTGTCAAACAACCAATCATTTCTCTTCTTTTGTTCTCAACTGCATCCTATCCACCATTTTACAAAAATATTACTTTTCAAACTGGCACTTCATTTACAGAGACCATCTGAGTATATCTAGACCTCTTTTCAACATGCTTAGAGTGTGGATTGTGGGACACAGCTATATTTTCCGGAGCCAAATGTACGCAGACAGATAACTATGCTGTTCTCATGTTTTGGTAGAATTAGAAACCAGTTATTTTTATTTATTTGCAAAAATCACTCAAGTTTCTACATTAAAATGCAGTACTCATTCTAGACTATGAAATGTGTTTTGGTAAAATGTAATGGATAGTGTTGGTTGTCTAGAGTGTCACAGTGAGTCTTGTGTGCATTTAGGACTTATACTGATAGAAACACTCTATTCTGATGAGTAGTAGAACATTTTGTGAGTTACCTAAATTCTTGTTGAGTGGTAAATGTGTTTAGGTAAAAAGCAAGGGATAGAGTAGAATCACACAGTAAGGGGCCGATTAGGATGGCGGACGGAAATGGGTACTGTCCGCCATGGTGGGGGAAATTTTACTCCCGGCTGCGCCGCGGAGAAACCGCGGTTGGGATTAGGATATTCATGTCACGAAACTCCGACCGCGGCGGACGGAACACAACCAACACCGTCCGCGGTGGACGGAACACAACCAAGTCCGTCCGCGGCGGACGGAGTCCAATGAACAACCACTGCCGCGGACGGAAATGACCGCGGAAAATAAAACATGTACCGCCATCCCTGAGAATACTCCGTGGCCGCAATTAGGATAAATCCGCCCGTACAACGGAACTCACAGCCATCCACGTCCGCGGCGGAAACAATGCAACGAGAACCACAGCATCAGGGCGGAAGGCCAACACGCACAACATCCCTAGCGCCTAACAAATGTATGAAAGTGCACCGCAAGTCCTAAGCAAACATACGAACATTGACAAGGCCCCCCCCCCCAGCACAAGCCACCATGACACGTCCCAATTATCCAATAATGCACACAAGTCAACACGCCCACCTACCACCTGACTGCCAACAACCATCGAGACACGACTATAAAAAGACACCCCCACACAACCACAATCCCTTGCACCACAGCATTGCTGCCAGCAAGAGGGCCATTCGAGACACTGCTAACTCACATAAAATCACATAGAAGACACCCACCCACCACCCTACCACACAAACACCCACCACACAAATCCTACACATCACACACCACACACCTGCACCTCCCAACTCACTCAACTCACACACTGAGCACCACACACCATGGCACCCAAAAAAAAAACCAAATTCACGGAGACAGAGTTGCGGGTAATGGTAGATGAAATTATCCGTGTGGAGCCCAACATCTTCGGGGCCCAAGTCCAGCAGACGACCGTGGCGCAAAAGAACCACATGTGGGACAGGATCGTCACTCGTGTGAATGCGTCGGGGACTGTGCCGAGGACCAAGCACGACATTCAGAGGCGGTGGCATGACCTTAAGACCAGGGTCAAGGGCATCCGAGCGAAAAACCACGCCAGAGCCAATCTTACTGGCGGTGGCACACCCCCGGAGCCCATACCCTACACCGATTGGGAGGAGAAGGTGCTGGTGATACTACACCCAGAGAGCCTAGACGGCCTTGACGAAGGAGAAGAGACTGGTGAGTACAAACCAAGCACCACGATCAGCACGACATGGTCAGGCTCACACAACTGAGAATAAACATCCCCCACGCCCCAACCCATGCACGTCGGACACCAACACACTAACATGTCCATGGCTCCCAACAGGCCCCCATGTTCACGGGGAGGGTGGTGGTGGTGGTGGCGGTGGTGGAGGGTGGGGTGTGTGAGAGGCCCAAACTACAACTCCCAACAGGCCCCCATGTGCACGGGGAGGGTGGCGGTGGTGGAGGGTGGGGTGTGTGAGAGGCCCAAACTACAACTCCCAACAGGCCCCCATGTGCACGGGGAGGGTGGTGGTGGTGGTGGCGGTGGTGGAGGGTGGGGTGTGTGAGAGGCCCAAACTACAACTCCCAACAGGCCCCCATGTGCACGGGGAGGGTGGCGGTGGTGGAGGGTGGGGTGTGTGAGAGGCCCAAACTACAACTCCCAACAGGCCCCCATGTGCACGGGGAGGGTGGTGGTGGTGGTGGCGGTGGTGGAGGGTGGGGTGTGTGAGAGGCCCAAACTACAACTCCCAACAGGCCCCCATGTGCACGGGGAGGGTGGCGGTGGTGGAGGGTGGGGTGTGTGAGAGGCCCAAACTACAACTCCCAACAGGCCCCCATGTGCACGGGGAGGGTGGCGGTGGTGGTGGAGGGTGGGGTGTGTGAGAGGCCCAAACTACAACTCCCAACAGGCCCCCATGTGCACGGGGAGGGTGGCGGTGGTGGTGGAGGGTGGGGTGTGTGAGAGGCCCAAACTACAACTCCCAACAGGCCCCCATGTGCACGGGGAGGGTGGCGGTGGTGGTGGAGGGTGGGGTGTGTGAGAGGCCCAAACTACAACTCCCAACAGGCCCCCATGTGCACGGGGAGGGTGGCGGTGGTGGTGGAGGGTGGGGTGTGTGCGACAGGAAACAGAAATGTCTACAAATCAATGTAACCATGTACTGTCCACATTACTGACCTGCTCGATCTTGTCCCTCAGGTGATCGTCAACTGACTGGGGAAAGCAGTACCCGGCCGCCAGCCTCGCCTCCCACACCTACAGGACTCTCTGCCGACGACGACACAGGCAGCTCCGGGGCGGAGGATGGAGCGGGACCAAGCACGCAGCCAGGGCCATCTGGCTCACAGGGACTCCCGGGACCGACCAACGTCGCATGTGTGACTCCCGCGGCACCCGTCTCTGTGATCTGCACAGTCCCCACCACCACCAGTACCACCAGTACCACCAGTACCACCAGTACCACCACTATCACCAGCACCACGACTCCTGCCGGTGCCACCCAGCATGACCCAGCGCGCAACGCTGGTCCAACGGCCCCACACACAAGCAGGGTGAGTGGGCCACAAACACAGGCAACGGGACAACTGCCAATCAGGCGACCCACACACCGCCGGTCAGAGGAGGGACAGCTACCCGAGCCAGTGGCACAGTCCCTACAAGCTCTTGCCAGGTGCCAGGCCTCATACGACCGGTCCCAGGCAAGCGCTGATCGTGTTCACGAGGACTCAGTGGACAACACCAACAGCCTGCGCGAGATCTCTGGCATCCTTGGCCAGATGTTGGTGATCATGGGCCAGCAGGCAACGATGTGGAGGGAATGGGTTGCCCGGAACAACCCCCCCCCCCTCCACCATGTGTGTCAGCGCCACCGCCACCGTCACCTCCGCCTCCCCCGTCACCTCCGCCTCCGCCTCCACCGCCGCCACCACCACCTGAGCCCCTGGCGACGGATGTGGCCCATCACCAACCTGCCCTCCCAGCTGCCTCTGTACCACCTCCGAGACGGAGGGGGCGGCCGAGGCAGGAAGTTGCTGAGAGCAGTGTTGGAGCGCCAGGCACACGCTCCAAGAGGGGACGACCTTGACAATGCCACTGCCTGTGCCAGACATTCACCCTGCAAACCATCCTGTCCCACATAGACAATCATTGCCACTGGTCTGCTGGACTAGCCTGACACCCCCCAATGTGGTGTCAGCACGGACATTTCATCTGCCATTACCTACAACTCCAACTCCCTCCCTCCCACTTACTTGTAAATATTCACCAGCATAAAAGCACAACCTGTCAATAAATTGCATTTACTCACACAATGATGTTTTGCCTCCATGTTTATTCACATGATTGCCATCAGATACAGACGTAAACAGGTACAGGGATCATAGTCGCACATGATCATGGCGCTGCGGGAGTGACCTAGAGAAAACCAGAGACAGCAAACACACGTCAGTAAAGAGATTCACACACATCACAACACAATGCACAGCAACAACGACAAACCATCACACAAGCATGGGATGGGAGCACACACATCATGGACACTCCTATGTCCAAAGACATGAAGACACACATGTGCAACCATCACAAACCACACCCAGCTGAATAACCCCATATCCACACAACACCAGAAAACATACATGAGGCATTGTCAACCGCCACTAGAGGTAGATACTCACATTCAAGGGAAGTAGCGATCAATGAGCTGGCGCCTCTGGTCCACACCTTCCTCCTCACCACTATCCTCATCAGTCGACATGGGTGGGATGGGAGGCCGAGGAACTCCTTCGTCTTCAGGGTCCAACAGCAGTTCAATGTCATTGCGTACTGCCAGGTTGTGGAGCATGCAGCAGGCAATCACGATCTTGCATACTTTTCCTGGTGAGTAAGGCAGTGCCCCTCCGGTCTTATCGAGGCACCGAAACCTAGACTTCAGCAGTCCAAAGGTACGTTCGATGACTCTCCGTGTCCTTCCATGTGCCTCATTGTACCGCATTTCACCCGCCGTCCTCGGATTACGTAGGGGACTGAGGAGCCAGGGCCGGTTTGGGTAAGCCGAGTCGCCTATGTAGGGGGATGACAGAGACAAACATCAGAACAAGATATGGTGGGTACCCCATGCAACACAGAGATCACAAGAGTCCCCACTGCACACTCACCAACAAGCCACGCTTGACCGGGTGGCAGATTTGCCATGAGTCGTGGGACATTGCTGGTTCGCATGATGTGGGCGTCATGTGCGGATCCAGGAAATCGTGCACACACATGGGAGATGATGTTGCTCGCCAGGCACACCACCTGCACGTTCAGCGAATGAAAGTGTTTGCGATTCCTGAACACTTGTTCGCGTGCCCGTGGTGGAATGAGCGCGATGTGCGTGCCATCAATTGAGCCCACAACGTGAGGTATGTGGCCCAGTGCATAGAAACCAGCTTTGACAGCTGGCAACTCTTCCGGACGTGGGAAATGTATGTACTCATCCTTGTACAGCATCATAGCTGTTAACACATCCCGAAGAACCGTGCTGAACATTGCCTGTGACATACCCCCGGCACCTCCAACTGTATACTGAAATGTGCCAGTAGCGAAGAAATGTAGTACCGCCATGACCTTTGCAGTGGGTGTAAACGAGCCAGGATACGTTCTACGTGGCTGCAGATGAGGAGACAATTGAGCCACAAGCTCCAGCAACCGACGTCGATCCAGCCTGAATTTCCGAATCACCTCCTCGTCTACCATATCCTCCAGCTGAGTGTATGGGCGATGCACATTTGGAGCCCTCCTGTGTGGGAGAGAGATGTAACTTAGGTCAACGTACAAACGACGCATACGTGTACAACTCCATCACATGTGTACCTTACTGACATAACTCCAGTCGTCACCCTAATGTATCGTAGACACATCACAGACACTCATGCAACTGCATGCACACAAACGATAAGTTTACACACGCCATGTCATCAAGCACAAATGCCACCACCAATGATGATGTGCATACGGTAATGACATGCATGGTGACAGAACGTATAAATCACATACACGGAATGCATGTGTACCACCACCACTGTAGTCACCTCGACACAACAATAAACCGACAACAGATGCATGAATTGGCCACACAGCCGTGATGTACTGTGTAGTTGTGAAGATGTAACAACGTCTGTAGGGTCAAACCCGACGTCAACACGTACGAATGCACATCTGTTGGCCATTGTGTGCCGACCGATGTCCATTGTATGGACACACATGCTATATTGTATGACATATGACCTTTCACAATCACGCTCACATCCCTCATGACGCAACTGCACACAACACATCACGGTGCAGCGTCTGACAAGATCACATATTTGGCGCCGCCATGGCGGTGCTCAACTTCCGCTACTTCCCAAAGGCCGAATGCGGCCTGCGTCCCTCTTCCCATTGGCTGCATGTGCAGGGACCGTGACGGGCACACATCGGCAACCGCACGTGCAAGCTTCAGGCACGGATGCTTCAGTTGCAACAATGTACTATCACTGGCGCCTCCATGGCGGGGCACGTACACAGCGGGGGAGGTGCAGGCCTATACACCCTGCAGATGTACTCAATGGACATGCCAGTTCATGACCCCCCTTACAGTCACCTTGCATCATCCACCGTACACCGGCCGGAGCGGCCGGCCCATGAACAACCGCCGTGCCCGGCCATGAACACAACCGCCATGGCCGGGACCGGCGGTTGTTCATGGCCGGGCACGGCCATGGCGGTTGTGTTCATGGCCGGGCACGGCGGTTGTGTTCATGGCCGGGCACGGCGGTTGTTCATGGCCGGGACCGGCGGTTGATCATGGCCGGGCACGGCCATGGCGGTTGTGTTCATTACCGGGCACGGCGGTTGTTCATGGCCGGTCCCGGCCATGGCGGTTGTGTTCATGGCCGGGCACGGCGGTTGTTCATGGGCCGGCCGCTCCGGCCGGTGTACGGTGGATGATGCAAGGTGACTGTAAGGGGGGTCATGAACTGGCATGTCCATTGAGTACATCTGCAGGGTGTATAGGCCTGCACCTCCCCCGCTGTGTACGTGCCCCGCCATGGAGGCGCCAGTGATAGTACATTGTTGCAACTGAAGCATCCGTGCCTGAAGCTTGCACGTGCGGTTGCCGATGTGTGCCCGTGACGGTCCCTGCACATGCAGCCAATGGGAAGAGGGACGCTGGCCGCATACGGCCAATCGCAAGTAGCGGAAGCTGTGCACCGCAACAACAGGGCCAGTCATTGGCCCATTTCACGATCACGCTTCCAGGGCTGACCAATTGCTGGCGACGTATGCCACTGACACGTGCTGAGGGCCCTATATATGTGTCTTGGCCAACATGAAACTTCCTACCCTGGGGACCAGTGCTGCCTGTGACCATCACCTCGACCTGCTGCTGCTGCTGCTGAGCTGACCACCGACTGCTGCCTGTGACCATCACCTCGACCTGCTGCTGCTGCTGCTGAGCTGACCACCGACTGCTGCCTGTGACCATCACCTCGACCTGCTGCTGCTGCTGCTGAGCTGACCACCGACTGCTGCTCTAGTGCCATACTCCGTGATCTTGCCATGTCGAGTGGCAAAGAGATCCGGTCTCGACCCTTCACCGCCGCGGAGCTTGATGTCCTCGTGGACGGTGTACTCCGCAACTATGGACGCCTCTACGGCGCACCGGGACGGGTGGTAAGTGCAGTGTGGGACATGTTGGTGTGCATGAGGGGGCCAAATGATCAGGCCTATTTATATCTTAGCTGTGTAGTGTGGGCTAGACATATGTTCCTGATTGTGCATGGCTGCTGACAGTAACGTCTTGCCCCTATGTGTGTGACAGGCCACCTGTCCACTGACTTAAACCCTTTTGTCTCCCATCATGGTAGGTCAAGCTGCACCTTCGCAAGGACCTGTGGAGGACCATAGCACGGGAAGTACGGGCATTGGGGGTGTGCAACAGACGACATACACACTGCCACAAACGCTGGGACGACATTTCCAGGCTGAGCAAGAATGTAGCGGAAGTAACACTGGGCCTGATTCCAAGGACGCCCCGTCTGGCCCGACGCTCCATGACCCCTCTCATGCACCGTATCATTGCAGTGACGCATCCTGAACTGGCCGAACGTCTGAGTGCCGATCAACAGCAAACTAGCGGTGAGCATACTGTCTGTGTGGGAAACTTGTGAGTGCTATGCATGTATTGGTGCACAGACACACTATTGAGTTCCGTGTTGCGTATGTATGCCTGTGATGGCATTTTGGTCCCATTGGGTGGTACTCATTTGACATCCAGGTCCGCCATGTTGACACGCCACTTGCTTAGTAGTTGAGTGTTAAAGCACATCCCCTAGTGGTCCATGTCCCCATGGCAGAAAATGTGAGGATGACTGGTAGGGGTGGGCCATGTGCAGGATGAGGGCTCATGAACCTTTGTCTGCTATGTGATTTGGCTATCCTGTTCCTTCTGTACGTGAGTGTGCCCATGACTCACACATCTTTTCTGTGCATTTCAGCTTTGACAGAGGACACTCAGCCACAGACGGTGGAGAGTAGCCGAGGAAATGAGTCCGGCTCAGACTTCGCACACACGCAGACTGACACGGAGGAGGCCAGCGCCGGAGAGGGGGACAGGACCGTCCCTGAGGACTCGCATGTGGAGACACCATCGTCCTCCTCGTCGGACACTCTTGGTGAGCCTGCACTGTTGTCACAGACTGGGAGTGGGCACTCATCACCTTCTGTCGGAAGACAGCACACAGGGCCCACACTTCCGCCAACTGCACCATGTATTGTTCGTGGCCGAAGGAGTAGGGGGAGCAGAGTGGCGTTCGGTGCAGGCACCGCTGCCCCTGCCACGGTGAGCCAAAATGCACTGTGTGCTGAGGCCGTTGATCTGCTGCGACAGCTGTGTGTGGGGCAGACCAATATGACAAATGCTTTCCAGGATCATGATAGGAAGTTGGGGCAGGTGGTGGCATTCATGGAAGGGATGCATGGCGATCTTGCAGGTCTACACAGGACAGTGCAGTCATTGGCAAGCAGTGTGTCGTCTGCAATAGTACAGTCGAATGAACAGGGTGCTACTTCTGTTTCCCCATCTACACCGCTGGATGTCTCAGGGGGTAGTGATTATTCAGAGCAGGACTCAAATACAGGTTATTGCACTAGAAGCAGCGTCAGACAGCACGTCAGGGCACGCAGGGCACAGACCCCATCCCCTAGATCAGCTAAATCTGTTCACGTAGACGACGTCAGATGCACTGGAGTACACACACAGGATCCACAAGTGTTGTTGGGGGACATGCCTTCCGGAGCTACACAGGCATTCAACACGAAAGGTACTCCGAAGGCAAGGGATACTCACATGTCCATGGACTGTTCCTTGGACAAGGCCAGTCAGAAGACAAAGGCACCTACTGAGAGCAGGGAGACTCCCAAGAGCAGGCCCACAGCAGAGGTAAGGGACACTCCCAAGGACAGTGAGAAGACTAAGGCACCTACTGAGAGCAGGGAGACCCCCAAGAGCAGGCCCACAGCAGTGGATAGGAACACTCCCAAGGACAGTGAGAAGACTAAGGCACCTACTGAGAGCAGGGAGACCCCCAAGAGCAGGCCCACAGCAGTGGATAGGAACACTCCCAAGGACAGTGAGAAGACTAAGGCACCTACTAAGAGCAGGGAGACTCCCAAGAGCAGGCCCACATCAGTGGATAGGAACACTCCCAAGGACAGTGAGAAGACTAAGGCACCTACTAAGAGCAGGGAGACTCCCAAGAGCAGGCCCACATCAGTGGATAGGAACACTCCCAAGGACAGTGAGAAGACTAAGGCACCTACTAAGAGCAGGGAGACTCCCAAGAGCAGGCCCACATCAGTGGATAGGAACACTCCCAATGACAGTGAGAAGACTAAGGCACCTACTAAGAGCAGGGAGACTCCCAAGAGCAGGCCCACAGCAGAGGTAAGGGACACTCCCAAGGACAGTGAGAAGACTAAGGCACCTACTAAGAGCAGGGAGACTCCCAAGAGCAGGCCCACAGCAGTGGATAGGAACACTCCCAAGGGCAGGGACACACACAGGGAGCAGGTGTCTGCTGGAGGCAGGTGCACCACAGACGACAAGTCTGCTGGCAGGAACAGGGCGGCGAGCAGGGCACAGGCTACATCCAGAGACAACACTCCACCTAAGGATAAGGCACATCCTACGGACAAGGCATCTAGCATGGACAATGGCGCAATCAAGGACAGGCATACTTCACCCCTGGCTGCACTGAGGCTGATGTTTTCTACTAAACGCCAAACTGATGTCTCCGCGGCGGAGTCCCCCCATACCTCCACTCCCATCCAGGCCAGTCAGAAGCAGAGGAGGGTGTCCCCTGTTGTTGCATCCCCCATTACACATCATTCCGAGTCCAGGCGGCAGGCACAGAGCAAACGACAAGCAGGCTCCAGCACGTCCCCCGAAACCAGATCCCCGGCAGCAGTTGCTCCACCTATGCTGGGTGGTGATTCTTTGGAGTCCCCACCACTTGGCAGTCCTGTCCTGTCCAGGGTGCACTCACACCTCCCTAAGAAACGCAGACACACACCATTGACACCTGCAAACCCCGATTTGGCTCTAGGTGAGCTATCCCCAGCTCCCAGGCCCACCCTGCCTCCTGGCCCATACAGCCCTGTGGCTCATCATTTCAGTTGTCCCAGTGGCGCCGGTGCAGTTGACTCTCATGTATCAGATGGTGGCACAGTGTCAGTTGTGCCCTCTCCTGTTGCAGGTCCTGGCAGTGTATCTGGGTCTATGGCTCACGTGTCAGTTAGAAGATCTGTGGCTGTGTTGCACACTCCTGTTTCTGGTGCTGGCAGTCTGTCTGGGTCAGTGGCTCACGTGTCAGTGACTACATCTGTGGCTGTGTCTCACACTCCTGTTGCTGGTGCTGCCAGTGTGTCTGGGTCCGTGGCCCATGTGTGTGTCACTCGGGCTGTGGCTGTGTCTCACACTCCTGTTGCTGGTGCTGCCAGTGTGTCTGGGTCCGTGGCCCATGTGTGTGTCACTCGGGCTGTGGCTGTGTCTCACACTCCTGTTGCTGGTGCTGCCAGTGTGTCTGGGTCCGTGGCCCATGTGTGTGTCACTCGGGCTGTGGCTGTGTCTCACACTCCTGTTGCTGGTGCTGCCAGTGTGTCTGGGTCCGTGGCCCATGTGTGTGTCACTCGGGCTGTGGCTGTGTCTCACACTCCTGTTGCTGGTGCTGCCAGTGTGTCCGAGGCAGGTAGTTCACGCAGTCCCCCCTGATTCTGTGATGTGAGGTGCTGTACACTTCACTCAAATGTTAATTCACATGGTGTGTCCATTGAGAACTGCGTGGCACTCTTGTGGTCCCTGTGACGGGTTGGTAGGGACACGTAGTTGTGCTGCCTCTGATGTACCTGCTCTGTACTCTACAATGCCCTGTTGATGCTCTGATACTGCATACTGCCCCTCTCACGTGCTGCCTCTGATGGGCCTGTTCTGTGCAATAGACTGTTGATGCACTTGGCCCCTCTCACGTGCTGCCTCTGATGGAGCTGTTCTGTGCAATGGACTGTTGATGCACTTGGCCCCTCTCACGTGCTGCCTCTGATGGAGCTGTTCTGTGCAATGGACTGTTGATGCACTTGGCCCCTCTCACGTGCTGCCTCTGATGGAGCTGTTCTGTGCAATGGACTGTTGATGCACTTGGCCCCTCTCACGTGCTGCCTCTGATGGGCCTGTTCTGTGCAATGGACTGTTGATGCACTTTGCCCCTCTCACGTGCTGCCTCTGATGGGCCTGTTCTGTACTCTACAATGCCCTGTTGATGCTCTGATACTGCAACCTGCCCTCTCGTTACCTGCCTCTGATGTACCTGCTCTGTAATGCACAATGCCCTGTTGATGCTCTGATACTGCATGCTGCCCTCTCGTTACCTGCCTCTGATGTACCTGCTCTGTAATGCACAATGCCCTGTTGATGCTCTGATACTGCATGCTGCCCTCTCGTTACCTGCCTCTGATGTACCTGCTCTGTAATGCACAATGCCCTGTTGATGCTCTGATACTGCATACTGCCCTCTCGTTACCTGCTATGTTGTACCTGCTCTGGTGCCCACTTTGCCCATGTTCACGCATACACTGTGATTTGACCCCTATTATTTGACAATAAAGGTAGTCTATCAAGTCTCGTGGTCTGTCGTTGTCATTCCTGCTTGCGTACTGCAAATGTGTATTCGTATATGCTTCTCATCAGTGGTTTCGGTAACATGACACTCCCCCTCCCTACGTCACGTCCCTTGCTGGTATTCCCCTCCAGACAGCCAATGGTTTGTACCTTACCTGCGTCGTCGTCCATAGTAGGCCATGACTAGGACGTGGTGGATCGCGAAGAGCATCGGGAAAGCGTGTAGCGCCGGGTCCATGGTGGTGGTCAGCTTGCGGTGGGTATCTCGGCTGTGTCACCTATGTTCGCTGTGGGGATTCCGCCGTGTTAAGACAGGTTGTTTTTCCGCAGCGGTTTTATGTGTGTTTTCCGCCATCTTGATTTGGGGGACGGTCTTCGACGTCAGTGCGTACGGCGGAGCGTCCGGATGTGTTCCGTCCGCCGCGTGGTCGTGTGTAGTTGGCCGGCGGAGCGTGTTTTTCCGTCGCGGACGGAAATTTGACACGTTTTCCTATCCTGATATGGCGGACGGAGTATCCGCGGCAGGCGGACACGGAAAAGGCTTTTTCCGCCTACTCCAGGGCCGCGGTGGCTCTTCCGTCCGCCATCCTGATCGACCCCTGAGTCTGTGCATTTAGGAATCACTCTGAGAGAAGCATTTTTGTAGTTCATGTGTTTCCCAACATGCAATTGGTTAGAAACGTATTGTGTTCTCACATTTTGGTAAAATTAGATAATAGTCATTGGTTATGTGTTTCGAAAATCAGTTTAGTATTAAAAGTAAAATGCAGTTCTGAACTATATGGAATGCATACTTGATGTTTTTACAGAAAAAAGGTACATGTAGTCTTGCAGTGACACTACCCCCAGTATGATTTCCTACACTACCCAAACACCACTGCTGTAAACCCTTAATCTACCGCCAGCATGACCACCTATACTACCTATTCACCACTTTTCTACCCTAAACCTTAAATCTACCACAGCACAATCTCCTACTCTACCCAAATGCCACTTTATTTCTTAGAACACTACCCTACCACAACCTCCTACACTACACAAAGACCACTGCACTACCTTAAATCTTAAAACGCTATCCCTAGCATGATCCCCTACGGTACATAAACACCACTGCACTATGCTTGAACACTACCCCAGTATGACTCCGTGTACTATATAAACACTATTTCACTACCCTAAAGCTTGAATCTATCACAGCAAGACCCCTTACACTACCCAAACTCCACTATACTATACTACTACTGTATTTATAAGAAATATTGTTATTTGTCTAGAATCAAACAGCGCGTCTCTGCATTTAGGAATCACTCTGAGAGAAGCATTTTGGTCATTCATGTATTTCCCGTCATGTAATTGGTTAAAAACATATTGTGTTCTCACATTTTGGTAGAATTAGAACATAGTAATTGCTTATGTGTTTCCAAAATGAGTTTAGTATTAATAGTAAAATGCAGTTCTGAAAATATGGAATGCATGCTTGATGTTTTTTGTAGACAACTAAGTACATGTAGTCTTGCAGTGACACTACCCCAGATTGATTTCCTACAGTGCACAAACAACACAGCACTACTGTAAACCCTTAATCTAACTCCAGCATGACCACCTACATACCTATTTACCACTTTACTACCCTAATCCTTAAATCTACCCCAGCACAACTTCCTACTCTACCCAAAAAACATTTTATTTCCTAGAACACTACCCTACCACGACCTCCTACACTGCACAAACACCACTGCACTACCTTAAATCCTAAAACGCTCTCCCTAGCATGAGCCCCTACGGTACATAAACCCCACTGCACTATGCTAGAACACTACCCCAGTATGACTCCCTATACTATCTAAACACCATTTCACTACTCTAAAGCTTAAATCTATCACAGAAGGACCTCTTACACTACCCAAACCTTATATCTACTATAGGAGGACCTCTTATAGTACCCAAACACCACTGTATTACCTTAGAACACTATCCCAGCACGTCCTACAAAACCCAAACAGCATTGTACTACCGTAAACCTTAAACCTACTCCAGCACGACCCTTTACACTACCCAAACACCACTGTACTATCCTACTACTCCATTTATAAGAAATATTGTTATTTGTCTTGAATCACACTGTGAGTCAGTGTCCGTTTGGAAAAATTGAGAGAGAATGATTTGGTTGCTTTATGTGTTTGTAGACAAATAAGTACATGTATTCTTGCAGTGACACTATCATTAGCACGATTTCCTTTACTAAACAAAGACCAGTGCACTACTCTAAACCCTTAATCTACCTCCAGCACCACCACATACACTAGCTATTCACCACTTTACTACCCTAAACCTTAAATCTACCTCAACACGATCTCGTACACTACCCAAACACCACTGTACTTTCCTAGAAACACTACCGCAGCACAACCCCCTACACTACACAAACAGCACTGCACTACGTTAAAATCTAAAACACGGGGAGGAGCTTAGCGCGCATCCGAGATGGCCGCGTGAGCACAGGGCTCCCGAGACCCTCGCCGCCTCCCGCATCTATCCTGCATGCTATCCTGATTCCGAAGATGGGTTATTGAAGGCGCAGCCCAGCTGATGTACGAGCTGCTTTCCGGAATCGATTTGGACTTCGGGTTCCTGAGTTATGCTATCCTGTACTTTTGCGGCCTACCCCGTAGAGCCACCTGGACCTTGGGTCGCGGCTGTGCCCGGGCAGGAATTCAACAACATCGGCTGGAGGGATCCAGATCGCAGCCCGCCCTAACTTTCGGTTTCACTTCTGCTGCTTATCGTTCCTCCTCACCGAGACGGACACTGGGCGTAGCTGGCTCCTGTGCTCATCATCCGGGCCTGGGGCCTGCAAGTGCCTGGCTGTTGACTTCCGTTGGCTTGCTCTGCCTCTGGGATTCCGTGAGTGATCACTGGGAAATCATTTGAACCAGATCTCAAGCGCCCCTTCGGGGCACCCAGCCCGCCATGTCAGGCAAGCCCGAGGGTGATAAACGGAAAGTTAAGACCACCTTCCGAGGAGGCACAACCCAAACAAATGTTATGGACCGTTACACGCATCCTAAAGGGTCCCCCGGTGGCACGCCGAAGGTCCGGGAAGAGATGACGGACGACCCTACTGTGTCCGCGGATCTAACGCTGCAGGACTTTATGGGCGCCATTGCTGGCATCAAGACATCTATTGGCCAGCAAAACGAGGCCCTAGCCCTGAAACTAGACACGGTGGCCATCGATGTTAATCTCATCAGAACGGATCTGGCAAAGACAAATGAGAAGGTCAAATCTTTAGATTTGAAGACCTCTAGCCTCACGACGGACGTGTCTGACTTGCAAACTGAGGTACGCAACTTGCGATCCGCTAACGACTTCTTTGCTCGTCGTCTGGAGGATTTTGAGGGTCGTGCAAGGCGCAATAACGTGTGTATTATTGGGGTCCCGGAGAGTTCTGGATCGCTGTCCACTGATCTTCTTGTCGAGGATCTCATCCTTAATCACCTCACCCCCAAGGGGTTGAGTACATTTTTTGGAACGTGCGCATAGAGTACCGGGTGGACAAGCAAAGCCAGGTTTTCGCCCACGGCCGATCATCGGCAGAATCTTTAATTTCAGGGACCGCGACGCCATTTTGCAGGCTGCGCGGACGAGTGGTCCTACGCAGTTCGAGAACACCACAGTGAACTTTTATCCTGATTTTTCCCAATCCGTCCAGAGGCAAAGGATGGGATTTCAGGGGTGAAACGGCGTCTCAGAACTATGGACCTGAAGTATGCGATGCTGTTCCCGGCCCGGTTGCGTGTGGAATATGAAGATCGGACACTCTTTTTTGATTGCCCGGACGGAGTGAGTGACTGGCTAGATACGTTGCCTGCCCGTAGCAATCGTGAGGAACACATGGGTGGTGCGGAAGGGGGGCCGACTGAACAAGAATGAACAATTGCGCCCGAGTCCCGAACACTGGACACAATGGACAACTGCGGCATGCTGCCTTCTGTGATCGTTTGCTTTCAACTGCATCTCCGGAGGCGGCAGGGAAAGAAGGACCCTTTCCTCCTCTGGGGTTCTTTGTGTAGATTCGTTTTTTGCTAGGGCGACAGGCACACTGCAAGTTGGGGTGGCTTTTGAGGCTATGCAGGGGTGCAGGGTGGGGGGTGTTGCGCTGGGGTGTTGCTGGGGGGGTGAGCGTGTTGGGAGTGTTTCACTTTTCTTTTTTTTCAAGGCAACAAATTGTTACGACTTTGGACTTTGGTGTGGTGCTTGTTATGAGGTGGGAGATCTGTGTAGGTCCAGATGGGGGGTAGGGGATTGAAACTACTGTGCTGGAATGTGAATGGGTTGGGAGACCGGATAAAGAGTGGAGTGGTATTGCAGAGGTTGCGGCGCCTTTCCCCTGATGTTGTGTTACTGCAAGAAACTCATTTGATTGGAAATGCTTGCCACGCTTTGAACAGGCGGGGATATCGTCTTGCTGCTCATTCTGGGTTCACCTCTAGTTCTAGAGGGGTGGGTATCTTAGTGAGGACTTCTCTTCCCCTGGAAATCGATGACATCGTTTTAGACACTAGGGGGCGATATGTTGCACTCATCGGCAGATGGGAGGGGAAAACTATCTCACTGGTATCGATCTACGTCCCGCCTGGCCTACAAACTACTACTTTTGCAGATCTGGGACAGGTTGTTTTGGGTCTCCCGGATGGTATCCTGATACTGGGTGGTAATTTTAATTCAGTAGTATCCGGAACGAAGGATCACTATCCCCCCAGGGACCTCACGAATGCACAATCTTGGTTGGGATCCTTTTTAGAAGCGCTGGGGCTCGTGGATTGTTGGAGGTTGATGCATCCAGAACAGGCGCAGTACACATTTCACTCAGGCGCACATGGTAGTCTATCTAGATTGGACTATATCCTGATACCGGCAGCCCAGTCTTCGTCAATTGGGGAGATTAGACAATTAGCTCGAGGTATCTCGGACCTCTCCCCTCTCTGGTTTCAGATAAATATGAATATAGGTACTGAAGGGAGGGTAGCTCCGATTAATCCGTGGTATCTTCATAACCCCAAAACTCGTACTGAACTGATTAAGTCATTGGATTTATACTTTGCAGAAAATGTGGGATCTGTGTCATCGCGTGTTTTGTTGTGGGAAGCGTTTAAGACGGTTATCCGGGGACAACCATTGTCGCTGATTGGATGTGCTAAGAAAAGTAGGAATGAAGCGGTTGTCCGCCTTGAGGCTGAAATTACTGAACTGGAAAATGCCTTGGAGCAAAATGTTACTCGAAATAAGCTCCATATCCTCAGTCTTAAGCAACTTGAATATAAGAATCTGGTTACCGACGCAGCTAAGATTATGAGTAGAGAACAACAGGGACGAATGTATGATGTGGGTGATAAGGCGGGAAAGTTGTTTGCCTGGCTGGATAAAAAGGAGAGGGCGAGCCGTGTGACTCCAGTGATCGAAAGAGCTGATGGTGTGCGAGTGACTGATCCAGTTGACATTGTTGAATGCTTTGCTGATTATTTTCGAGGAGTCTATTCTCCGGTGTCTGACAGGCCCGAGGAGGATTCCCGTTTATTGCTAAGAGATATCGTGTTGCCCTGTTTGTCTGAGTCCGACAGAGACTGGCTGGATGCTGCTCCCTCAATTGACGAGGTAGCTCTCGCAGTGCGCTCTATTCGCTCTGGAAAGGCCATGGGCCCTAACGGTCTTCCCATTGAACTATATAAGCTGCGCCCTGACACGCTAGCGCCATATCTCCGTGATATGTTTTTGGCGGCGCGGGAAACTGGCTCCCTTCCTCGTGATCAGCGTCTTGCGACCATTGTGGTGATCCATAAGGAAGGGAAGCCACGGGACCACTGTGCGTCCTACAGGCCTATCTCACTTCCAAATGCTGAGCCTAAGATTCTTGCGAAACTACTCGCAAATCGATTGATAAAAGTAGTCAGTGAGCTGATCCATCCGGACCAGTCGGGCTTCATTCCGAATCGTAACACAGCCTTAAATCTACGGTGTTTGCATGGTGTCCTCGCGAGGGCGACGTCACTGAGTGAGCCGGCCATCTTGGCGTCCTTGGATGCCACGATGGCTTTTGATACAATCGAATGGCCGTACCTTTGGGCTGCACTAGCAAAGTTTGGTTTTGACAATGGATTTATTGGTTGGGTGAAGCTTCTGTATGAGACACCGCTTGCACAGGTTGTGGTAAATGGCCGGGTCTCAGGGCCCTTTGTCCTTGGGAGAGGAACGCGGCAGGGTTGTCCTCTGTCCCCGCTCCTCTTTGCCCTTGCACTGGAACCTCTCGCTGCCTGGTTGCGGTGGGAGCCCTCGATGAGAGGTATACGTTGGGCTCCGCACTTTGAGGACCGCATATCACTGTATGCGGACGACATTTTATTGTACCTCACGTCGCCTCAAAAATCATTGAATGTTTTGTTCGACGTGCTTAACTCGTTTCGAAAAAACTCTGGCCTCGTTATTAACTGGGCCAAATCTCATATATACGTGCTTGCGGGTGGCGTCCCTCTCCTACCACGTGGTTGTCCTATCCAGATATCGCAATCCGGTTTTAAGTACCTGGGAGTTTATATATCAGTGGACCCTGTGGTCCGTTATGAGCGTAATCTACTTCCCCCGCTGCAGCGTTTACGATCTGACGTCGTGAGTTGGCGTAGATTACCGTTGTCTCCACTGGGGCGTGCAGCTCTCTTCAAAATGATGTCCCTACCGAGGTTTTTATATGCACTCCAGAATACATTCGATGTGATTCCATCGAGGTACTTTCGAGAGGTGGAATCCTTACAGAGGCAATTGATATGGGGCGGGCGCTCGCGTATTGCTCTTCCGCAACTAACGCTTCCTTGGTATGACGGTTGTATAGCACTTCCGGATATCAAGCTGTATTATTGGGCTTCCCAGCTCGCTGCAATCAATCACGGGATGTATGGCCCGGCGTTGAATCCAGCGTTTGAAATGGACAAATGGCTACTACCGGGGGGAGATTATAATAGGGCGCTTTCCTCTATATCCCCGCGCTTACAGCTTTCCGGTCCGACGGGGATCGCTGTGCGAGTGTGGCATAGTGCGACCGCAGCTATGGGCTGGAGGGGTCGATTGACCCGCGCGTCCCCGCTTTATGCTTCTGAGAGGTTGGGTTGCCTGTGGAGAACGAAAGGATTCGAGAAATGGGATATGATTGGCATCAGCAAAATACAAGATCTTTGGGTGAAGGATAGGATAAAGACATTCGCAGAATTACAAGCTGAATACGAGCTAAGTGATAGAGAATTCTTCCGCTATGCTCAAGTCCACCACGCGTTGAACTCGGTTTTTCCGGGTGGGTTGTGACGTTCTGGTATCCTCCCCTATCGAAGATCGTATATTGGATGGCCATGTGCCAGATAGCACAATTTCCTTGATCTACAAAAAGATGATCAATGATCGCTCGAGCTTGTTGGACGACGAGGATTGGCAATCTGCGATCTCCTCTCCCAGGGAAGTTGCGATTCCGGCCCGTCTCCGCTTGGTCCAGCTTAAAATCCTTCATCAGGTTTATGTTACTGGCCCTCGCCTGATTCATATGGGTTATTCGACTGACGGCTTGTGTAGGCGTGGATGTGGTCTACTTGGTACCTTTCTTCACATAATTTGGGAATGTCCTGTGATGGTGCTCTTTTGGAATCGTATACATGAGGTGATGAATGAAGTCACGGGTGTTGTGATGCTGCCGGAGGCCCGACGATGTTTGCTGAATGTATGGGGACCGAATGATTACGACGTATCGCAGCTGCGATGGACTACCCTTGGTAATATGGTTGCAAAGAGAGACATCGCACAACTCTGGGGGTCCACCAGGCGGCTTGGAAAGAGAACATGGACTGGTGTATGTTTAGAGAGAAGACTGTATATGTGGCAAGAGGCAGACCCAGAAAGTGGGGGAAAATCTGGAATCAATGGAACTCGTATCAGGGAGATATATGTACACCCCCTCTCACGGAGATCCCTAGTCCCCCCCAGTCTCCCTGACCCGTCATTCCTGATGTAATATATCAAATTCTGTTCCAATTTTGAGTTTCCTGCTCAGGACCCCCCATCTCAGTACAATTACTCCTGTATCATACTATTGTGTATCTCCCGCCCACCTTGAGCACTCTCCCATTTAATGTAACACTGCCGTATTGCCTTGTTTGTTTTTTTCTGTGTTGTTTATTATAATAAAAAAGTTATCAAAAAAAGAAAATTATCTAAAACACTATCCCTACCATGACTCTACACTACATAAACACCACTGCACTACCCTAGAACACTACCCAAGCACGACCTTCTATACTACCCATTCACCAATGCACTACCCTAAACTCTAAAACACTATAACAGAACGACCCACTACAGTACCCAAACACCATTGCACTACCCTAAACCTTAAATCTACACCAGCATGGCCCTCTACACTACCCAAACACTACTACACTACCCTAAAACACTACCACAGCACAACCCTTTATACTACACAAACACCAGTGCACTACTCTAAACTCCAAATCTACCCCATGTACGACTTCCTACACTACATAAACACCACTGTACTACCCTAAGCACTAAAACACTACCCAGCACAACCCCGTACACTACTCAAACACCATTGCACTACCCAAAACATTAAATCTACCCCAGCAACACCTCCTACACTACCCAAACACGATTGCACTATCCTAGAACACTATCCCAGCATGACCCCCTACACTACCCAAAAACTACTGCACTACCCTAAAACACTACTCCAGCACAACTCCATACACTACACAACACCACTGCACTACCTTAAACTCTAAACCACTATCCCTATATGACCCCATACACTACATAAACACCACTGCACTACCTTAGAACACTGTCCCAGTACGGCCTCCTACACTACTCAAACACCATTGCAATACCCCAGCATGACTTCTTCCAGCCAAATGCGCGGGCGCCTGCGCCTGCGCATTTGGCTGAAAGAAGTCGGTGCGACAGCAGAAGGGGGAGCCCTGGTACGCCGCATATCAGGTAAGTCCTTTTTAATTTACTTTTACTCTATTTAACATTAAATTAGGCATGTAAAAGAGGGCGGGAGGGAGGCGGGCGGTGCGTAGTGGGGTTACGCGAAGTGTGTGGGTGGGCGTAGCTTCCTCCCTACTTCACGAAGCTTCGCGTAGCCCCACTACGCACACTACGCCCACCCCTAATAAAAGGAAGAGTTGTGTATTTACCGTTAGATTTAAAGAAAAATATTGAAACTATTGGTGTAGAGAGTGTAGAAAGTGAACCACTAGTTATTCTTGTTAATGGTGTGCCGACTAAGAATAAGAAAATCTGGCAGGAGTTAGTGGATGTTAGGAAAGTGCAAAAGGCAACATTGTATTTGATAAAGAACAATATATACTATAAGAATGTTAATATGGGAGAAGAAGAAATTGTTTTAGCAGAAGATACTGACATATCAAGTGGACAAATTGAAAAAGTGGATATGTTAAGATGTGAAGAAATCCATGAACATTACAGTGTGCATCCACTTCATTCAAAAGAAGTGATGGGGAACACCATTGATTTGTTCCAAATAAAAAAAGCTCGTTGTTTTCCACAGTTGTTCTCAACTGGAAACGGAGGACGATATGATGAACGTCCTGTGCAGATTCCTGCATCTGAATATCGGACAACAAGATTATATGCAGAAGATCCAAGATTTCGACAATGTATCCCTTATATATTTCATCTTTTATTTGAAAGTGACTCGTCTGGGCTTTCATATGCAGTGGATAATATTCTAAAAACTGGAATACAGCTACACAAAATGTACCTGCAAAAAATGTTATGGATAGAGTGCACCAGAGAGATGATCATCTACAATCTTAGCTCATTAATTTGATGGCATGTCAGCGTGGCACTAATGAATATTGGTACCGTCGTCATGGAGAACTGTGAAACGTAGGCTGTGAAACGTAGGAACTCCAACATGGTTCTTTACCCTAAGCTGTGCTGAGCATGCTTGGGATGATTTACTAGAATGTCTTCGAGAGTCAAATTCTAATATAAAAAATATGGAATACAAGACACCTGGGGGCACATGCATCATTGAGACATTTTGCACTTCTTAATTTGCGAAAAATACCGAATTGCAAATTAAGAATTGCAAAATGCTATGCATCATTTTTTTCGGTATTTATTTGTGATTCGGTAAAAATCGCAATTTTTACCGAATCCCAAATAAATACCGAATTCTTAAGTGCATTTTCGCAATTCCCATTGATTCCTATGGGCCAAAAGGCCCATAGGAGTCAATGGGAAGGCATTTACAAATTCGCAATTTGTTGATGCATTCCAAGGGTGCAACGGGGGGTCCAGAGGACCCCCCCCCTGCACCCCTGAAATGCATTTGAAAGTGCATGTTTCACACACACATGTCCTAAGGACATGTGTGTCTGTAACATGACAGTTTAAAAAATGAATTTTTTTGCTTTGTGACAGATTTTCGCAAATTACCACGAGGGTCAACCTCGTGGTAATTTGCACTTCCAATTTCAAAATTCGCATTTTTTTTTTAATTGATGCATTGCATTTAAGGAATCGCACAAATGCGATTCCTTAAATGCATTTACATTTTTAAGAAATGCAAAAAAATACGAATATTGAAAATGAGTTTGATGCATCCCAAAAACGTATTTAGGAAGTGCAAACGGCCGAATTTACCGATTCGCACCGTTTGCACTTCCTAAATAGGTTGATGCATGTGCCCCCTGGAGAATTGTGCTCTTTGGATCCTGTTAATGCATGCAGGTATTTCAATCATAGATTTGAGACCATGATGTCTTTTATCTGCAATAAAAAAATCCTCCTCTTGGGGAAGTTGTGGATTTCTTTTGGTGAAAGGAGTATCGAGCAAGAGGTGCTGCTCATATTCATATGCTGTTATGGATTAAGGACGCTCCCAAATTTGGAACAGATGCGGATGATACTGTTTTGAGTTTTATTGAACAATATGCAACATGTGCTTTACCCAAAAGCACAGAAGAAAACAACTTAAGAGCACAAGTGTTACGATTCCAAAGCCACCGAAAATACTGTCGACGAAAGTACAAATCTAAGGACAAGTTCTACACCAAATGTCGTATTAGATTTCCACGTCCTGTAATATCGAAAGGAAGAGTGAACATTTTTATGTCATCTTTGCGACATACTTTCACAAGAAAGTCTCCAAAAAATACCCACAACTTAAGAAGAAATGAAGAGTCAAAATACATAAATGACTACAACCCAGTTATTTTGTCCATGTGGAATGCTAACATGGGTATTCAATATGTTGCGGACAATTCCATTGCTGTTGCTCGATATGTAACATCCTACAATACAAAATCAGAAAAGACGGAATTGAAAGAAATCTGGGAAGAGATTTCTCAAGAGAAGACTCTTAGTAAGAAATTATATAGTTTCAGTTTGAAGATGTTATCCCATGGAGAAATTGGAGCATTTGAATGCTCAGATCGGTTATCATCTGCCAGTCTATACTCCAAATCTAGAAGAATCCTTGATGTGTGTCTAAGTCTTACAGCAATGCAAAATTGAGTACTGAAATCTGTACAAGAAATTGAATATTTAGCAGAAAAAGATCCAGAAAGTACAGATATTTTGAAAACGAATATGTTGGACACATATTACCCAAACAGAAGTCATCATCTTGAGAACATGTGTATCTATGAAGTGCTGCAAAACTACACTTTTAATCGGAATACTACAGAGAACATCAATGATGGAAAATATGGAGTCATTGGTTCCGAAGGATGTTTGGTAAAACAAACAAAAATAATTTTGATTTTTTACAGGAAACTGAGTTGCGACACTGCTGATGAAAGGGAATTTTACTATTTAGCCCTTTTACAACTTTTCAAACCATGGCGCTCAGAAGTGGAATTACTTGGAGATTTCCAGAGCTATGAAGATTCCTTTAATGCTTGTAAAGATAGCATACAATGCAGGGCTTTTGCAAATTATGTGAAAATGTTGAACGATGAAATTCATCAAGAAGCTACAAAAGCAGCTGAGATTGCTAGAGACAGTTCTCAAGACAGTCAAAGTTCTGCTGCGCTGAGTCAAGATCCACTAGGACAACCAATTGTTGAAAATAAAGCAGCAATTGCAATGAATTAGGTGGAAACAGTAATGCATCAAGCTCAAGAAGATGTAACGAACTTACCAAACTAGAAGAACAACTAAATGTTGAGCAAAAACAAATATATGAGCAAGTGGGACAACAGATTGACCATGGATTACTTCATGAAAAGAAAGAGTGCTCATGCACGTCATTTCAACCTATCCGAATGTGTGTGAGTAGACAAGATGGAACAGGAAAACATTTTTTAATTAAAGTAATTACAAGTTATCTACAGAAAACAACTGAGTCACATTTGTCTTGTGTTGTCACTGCTCCAACTGGGTTGACAGCACACAACATTAAAGGAATAACATTACATTGTTTACTAATGCTACCAGTAGAGCATGAAAAAAAAATGGAATACCACAAGCTATCTGGAGAAGCTTGTTGTGAAGTTTCAAGAGTCTTGAAAGAAATGAAACTTCTCATTATTGATGATGTAAGCATGGTATCAAACGTAATGCTTACCTTTGTGCATTTAAGAATGCAACAAATTCTTAAAACAGAGTATGACATTTTATTTGGAGGAAAACACGTCATAGTTTTTGGAGATCTACTGCAACTGGATCGTGTAAAAGGACAACCAGTATTTAAAACACTTGCGTATGAAGAAACCAGAAAGTCTCTGGGTAGTTTTGGAAACGTGAACATTTGGTCATATTTTGAATGCAAAGAACTCATTACAAATATGCGACAGGCAAATGATGTTGATTATGGAACTATTCTTCAAGATATAAGAATTGGAGTACTGACTGAACATGGCAAACAAGCTTTGCAGAGTTGATTATTTTCCAATTTGTTTCCAAATGAAAATGTAGTTCTTGAGAAAATATACATGAACATTGCAGAAAAAAAATCTGTAATCTGCTTAATGCCAACACTGCGTGAGTGTTCTACATTCAATGAAGAACTTTTGAAACTGGAAAATGAAGAAATAATTGAAATGGAAGCCATCAATAAAATAGAGCATGAAGGAATCACTATTATTTTGACTGAAAAATTGAAGACAAAATTGGATTCTTTAGAAAAATCAATATCTAAAACTGTAGGTTTATGCATGTAGAAACTGCTGACTAATTTTAAGGCGTAATTTGGATGTAGAGAAAGGTTTATTTAATGGAGCAATGGGCAAAGTTGTGGATTTTGTTAATTATCAAAATAAAGATGGTATTGAATTCCTAAAAATAAAATTTGATCAGATTGAAGAAGTTAAACAAATTGGTTGTTGTTCAGTCGTTATTTGCTTGTAAAAGATTTATATGTCCATAGAAAACAGTTTCCAGTTTCTCTGGCATATGCAGTGAATATTCATAAATCTCAAGGTTTAAGTGTTGACAGAGCTTTGGTGAACATTGGAAATACTGAGTTTAAAGAGGGTATGACATATGTTGCTTTGTCACGAGTCAGAACATTATCTGGTTTGTTTTTGATTGATTTTGATGATACAAAGGTTACTGCAGATGCCAACTGTGTCAAAAAGTATAATAGGTTAAAAAGAACATATGCTCCTAATTTAGGTCAATATCCTGTATTTGAAAAGCGTGTGGTTGGTCAAAAAAGAAGGTATGAGAATATCTGTACTGAAGGTGTAGAGAAAGGAAAAAAAAAGATACTGTTGGAATTGCAAGCAAAAAGAAAAAAGACACTGTTGAAGAGATTGTTGGTTATCAGTTTGAAAATAGTTCTGATGTCAACTGCTATGCTAATGTAGTGGTCAATGTTGCTTTTTTTCTTGAAGATTTGCAACACCAAATTATGGAGAATCGGGAAAAAAGATTTTGTTCCTTGTTGCATTCTGTTTATGAAAAATTGAGAACAGATAAAAGTAAAATACAAAGCATTTCTGATGTTCGTAATCTTTTGGATGTATGTTCTGGTTCAACACAATTTACACAAAATATCCAACAAGATGCTCAGGAATGTTTAATGTATATGCTTACTGTTTTGGAATATGAAGGTGTAGACATGGAGAGTATTTTTGTCCTTTGTTATAAATGGTATCATTATTGTGAGAATTTTATGTATACATGTAGCACTAATGTAGACACTGAAAGATTTTTATATTTGACATTACAAGACTGTAAATCAGTGTCTTTCAATAAATTAGTTAAAGATGCAAATCAAAACATGGAGTGTAGCCAATGCAAATCAGAAATGGTATCAACATTATTTATACAAAGATATGGACAATATATAATTTTAATGATGCAACGTTGTACAGCTGACGGAAGAAAATTGAACACTTTAATAAATCATTTTGTAGCTACACAACTATCAATATCAGGAAGGACTTTTGTAGCAGTAGCAAGTATTTTCCATGATGGTCTTTCAACAACATCTGGACATTACACTGCCTATTTAAAAAGTGAGAAAGGCTGGAGCCTTTGTAATGATGCTGAGTTGGTTTTCAAACAATGTTTGCCTTCTGAATTACCAAATTCCTACTTAATATTTTTAAATCCAAAGTTTTAGGAAGATAATTCAGTCTCTGAGGAATTTATTATTATGATTTAATAGGATTACCGTTGGACAATTTATATAAAAATTACTGCAAAAATACAATTTGGCCTCAAGGAAAGGCATTTCTTTGAAATATGGACTTTTTGTTGCACATTGTCTCGGTGTATAATTTTAACTGACATCATTTATAGTGTTTATAAATTTAAATGACAACATTTTCTGAGTAGTAATCATTTTATATATGTGTGATTTGTATTATCTAGTATTTTACTATAGATGGATTTTTGTTTTTTTTTAAACAATCTAATTGATTGGTTTTTTTTGCCCGCTGTTATGTAATGAGTACGATTGAAATCACTATTACTAGTGAAATTCAATATATTCTGAGAACAGCAAAAACGGCAAAGAAATTACTTTGTAAAATGTTAACATTATGATGTGCTATTAAAAAATCATTATTTCATGTTATACCTATTATTTTTTTTACAGATCCTAATTTTAAGATATCTAATTTTCCACCATTTAGATTAAAATAAGTGAATAAAATGTGTACCATTTTTTTTATATGTATTACTGTTGAGGTAAGTTTTTAGTAAGTCTTAAAATGCACAATGGACTGTGTTTCCACACAGTTGAAGAAAAGGAAGATGGATGGACTAGATTTGTGCCACAAAATTCCAATGCACACAAGTATGAAATAGGGGACAGCTTAAGAACACCTGCTGCAAGATACAAGGTATAGTACTGAATAGACTTAAATGGTTGTTTTGTAGGTGTTGGTAATTTCAGAATTAAAAGAAATGAAACTCTTTAACTTAAACCACATCACTGAGTGTTTTTGCACATGTCATTGTAGGCCGCATCCCTTCCCTTCAGTAATATGTAAATATGTCCTATCAGTTCCCTAAAACGTAAGTAGTTGTAAATGTATCTTGTTCTCTGTTATCAGCACAGAAATGTAATCCTATAATAACACTGGGCCTAGCCATTAACTCTCTTTCTTATTTACAAGGTGAGAAAAAGGCATTTTGTATACCTTTTCTTTTCCATGTAAATATAATCTCAATATACACAGCACTTTGCGTTGAAAAGGTGTTCTATAGGTTTTGCTGTGCGTGTTTGCACAGAAGACATCTCCGGATGTATCAGAAATCATAAATCTGGACATGTTTGTGAATGCTGCACCATCCTCCTATTGGTGTAGCAAAGCACAATGAGGAAAATTGTTTTCACTTTTTCTCATTTTTTCACTTTCAATATATGCTACAATGCACAGCATATATTGAAGGAAAAAATGCCTTTACTGATTGTTTTTCTGCAGGAAGGTGTCCCTTCCTGCACAAAAACAATATTCGCATGACATGGACATCCTTGCACCCTGGTGCAAGGGTGCCTGGGTCATCACATGGCTGCAGTTTAAGCAGCTCTGCAAAGTGAATCACAGACCTGCAATATATTTATATACATACGTTGCATCCCTGTGCTTCGGAAGTACCACAGCATGCTGTAGTTAAACAGTTTACAGTGTCATGCTGTAGCACTTCCTTATAATTTTGCACTTCTGCATTCACCATACATCACAATTGTATTTTTAGAGTCAATTATGCAACACACATACATTCATCTAAACTTTCAGACATTAGCATACTAGTTTAGCTCTTTCTTTAACCAGAGTAGTTAGTTCTGAAAATAACTTTTATTTTATTTTTGTTGATTTGTCTTTTTTTGTGAATTTTTTCAACGATTTTGTAGGAGAGGAGAAAAGAAAACTAACACTGGTGGTGGTCAACAGCTCGACACACCAGATCCACTGATTGTTCCCCATACGTAGCAACCACATTGGAAAAGCCGTATCCGTCGCACACCCTACGCAGATCCTAGACAGCGACCCTAAATTGGCGGACACGTTTCGCGCAGTAAACGAGCAGGGTGCTCGTAGGGTGGGCGATCCCAAAAAAAAGGAAATAAATAATAAAAATAATTTAAGTATATTATAAACAATATAAAATAATGAAAACAATATATATTGTGTAAAAAAGTAACAAAAAAAATGTGTAATGTAATTTAAAAAATAACATATCTAGAAATAAAAAGATATATAAAACAAAAATAAAAAAACAAGAAATATATTTAAACATTATCATTTAAAAAACATTTGAAATTCACAAAAAAAAACATAGGTTTTGCATATGTTATTGTTAGGAATTAGCATTTAAAAAACTTTAGAAATTCACTGAAAAAACCATAGGTTTTAGGGGTGTTATAGTTAGCTAGACATGTCACTTGTATGAAACCATTGAAATTGCCCCGTCATAATTAGTTGTACTAACTATAACTCATGCACCCGAAATCCACTGCTGAAGATGTCACATATTACATCATTCATTACATGGTCAGTGAAATCACTGATTAAATCACTGATGACATCTCAAATGACATCACTGATGACATCATACACTTGACAATCAGATACACTCCATCATACACTAGTATAACCTTTCATCACTCACGGTAAAATACAGAGTACTATATTTGAATCGATTGACACACCAATACAAGTTTCTAAAAACCCACACAGTGATTCCGAGAACTACACACACATCTAATCACGTACCTATAGATTCACTCATACATGCTGTCAATGATCAATAGAGCACTATCAAATATACTTATACAGCTATATCGACATTACACACCAGCACACATCCTATTCAGTTATGCAGTCATACTACTCACTAATGCAAACAATGGGTCATACTTACATTTACTCAGCTACACACTTATACAAACACCACTTTATGTATTCATATAGATAGTAACTCATACTTAGTGTGTTATAAAATCACTATTACAAGTATACAGTTATCCAAACAGTCACTCATACAATCACTGAGTCTTATGTATACTTATTGATATACAACAACTGTCACATATACTGCGTTTTATATTTCTACTTTGTTGGACATGTATTATTGAGAAATATGCCTTGCATTCTGAGATTGTCAACAACACACTAGGGGAAAGAATAGTCTTTAAAGTTATTCTTAATTATGGAGATAACTGATTTGCATTATTAAACATCATTACTTTTATGTTTATTACCTATATCTTGAATTTGCACTGTTGCTTATCAGAATGTTCAAATGCATTGCGTTTTTCATTAGGCAGTCAGTATTATCTCTGCAGTCATGAAGTGTAGCAATGTATTGACTTTGTGACATTTCTCGGCATAGTCATGGTATTAAGCACTACAAAATGGCACCCGTTTTTCTATCTGAGCCACCGGATTACATTGGTGCGCCTAACTGCCTGTCTTGATGGACCTTGACCCACTGTGGTGGTATTTGTTTAATTTTATTATTGGGGACTTCATCAACTTTGCAGGATTCAGTGGTACCCACTTGGGCTAGGAAGAAACTATAGTCTGGCAATATTTAAATGGACTACTACATCCATCAGGCCTCAGTGGTGACGCCCACATGGGCGGGACTATATCATTAATAAAATTGAAAAGTTTCACCTGAAATCCGCTGTTCCCCGTTTTTCTGTTGCCAGTGATCAAGAGCATACCAGCGCTCGAACCGTGTATGGCGAAAGCAGAACGAGGCATGAGGGCAGGCTGGTGACGGCGGCTGCCGTTGGTGTGTGTGCTGTAACCCCCTTGTGTGTGACAACTCCTTGGGGGCAACCTTGGTTTTTGTGATTTGTACGGCTAGTCCAGCCGTGGAGAAGTCCCGCTGCCGGAGAGGCGGATCTTGGTGTTTGGAAACACGAGCACCGCAAAAGAACGAGGGAGGCCTTGCCACCAGATTACATTGGTGCACCTAACTGCCTGTCTTGATGGACCTTGACCCACTGTGGTGGTATTTATTTAATATCATTATTGGGGACTATATCAACTTTGCAGGATTCAGTGGTACCCACTTGGGCTAGGAAGAAACTATAGTCTGGCAATATTTAAATGGACTACTACATCCATCAGGCCTCAGTGGTGATGCCCACATGGGCGGGACTATATCATTAATAAAATTGAAAAGTTTCACCTGAAATCCGCTGTTCCCCGTTTTCTGTTGCCATTGATCAAGAGCATACCAGCGCTCGAAACGCGTATGGCGAAAGCAGAACGAGGCATGAGGGCAGGCTTGTGACGGCGTCTGCCGTTGGTGCGTGTGCTGTAACCCCCTTGTGTGTGACAACTCCTTGAGGGCAACCTTGGTTTTTGTGATTTGTACGGCTAGTCCAGCCGTGGAGAAGTCCCGCTGCCGGAGAGGCGGATCTTGGTGTTTGGAAACACGAGCACCGCAAAAGAACAAGGGGGGCCTCGCCACCGGATTACATTGGTGCGCCTAACTGCCTGTCTTGATGGACCTTGACCCACTGTGGTGGTATTTGTTTAATTTTATTATTGGGGACTATATCAACTTTGCAGGATTCAGTGGTACCCACTTGGGCTAGGAAGAAACTATAGTCTGGCAATATTTAAATAGACTACTACATCCATCAGGCCTCAGTGGTGACGCCCACATGGGCGGGACTATATCATTAATAAAATTGAAAAGTTTCACCTGAAATCCGCTGTTCCCCGTTTTTCTGTTGCCAGTGATCAAGAGCATACCAGCGCTCGAAACGCGTATGGCGAAAGCAGAACGAGGCATGAGGGCAGGCTGGTGACGGCGGCTGCCGTTGGTGCGTGTGCTGTAACCTCCTTGTGTGTGGCAACTCCTTGGGGGCAACCTTGGTTTTTGTGATATATATATATATATATTACCTACTGGCGGTCGCCAGTAGGTATATATAGTTAGGATTTTTTCTCTATGGGATTTTTGAAAATTCTATGTCTAATAACTTTGGCGTTTGTGGACAGAATTGGCTGAAATTTTCAGGAAAATGGCACATTTTGTTTCTGAGCAGCCCTTGAAAATTTGGGGGGGGTTCGTCAAGGGGGGGCCGAGAAAAAAGGGGGGTCCCAAAACGTGTTTTTAACATTGAGTTTTCCATAGGGCGGTTGGCCTCACTTTTAGCCCGAACGGCTGAATGGATTTGCACGAAACTTGGCAAAATTGTAGGGACTGGTAGCCCGATGTGCCTTTGCTAGGTCTCAATATATGTGCTCCAGTGGATTTTGAGAAATTAACGTTCAAAAAAGATATATATCTGTAACAGCGGACCGGGCAGCGCTCCGGTTCGCGGACTTTACGCGTAACGGAACTTCGCGTAGCGAAGCTGATTGGCTCTCCGGCGTCTGTGAACATTCCAAACAGTCCGTAGCGGCCGCCATCTTGTCTCTCGGTAGGATCGAGAGACAAGAGGAGGCCAAAGCGAAGGGGCAAATGACCATAAGGGGGCATAGTAGATCCTCGCTGACCCCCTAGGTTTGATGTGGAGGTTTTAAAAGGGTCCCGCGGGGCAAAAAAAAATAATAATAATAATAATCGAACGGCTGAATGGATTTGCACGAAACTTGGTAAAATATTAGGGACTGGTAGCCCGATGTGCCTTTGCTAGGTCTCAATATATGTGCTCCAGTGGATTTTGAGAAATTAACGTTCAAAAAAAGATATATATCTGTAACAGCGCTCCGCTTCGCGTAACGGAGGTTTGCGAAGCTGATTGGTTCTCCGGCGTCTGTAAACATTGCAAACAGTCCGTAGCGGCCGCCATCTTGTCTCTCGGTAGGATCGAGAGACAAGAGGAGGCCAAAGCGAAGGGGCAAATGACCATAAGGGGGCATAGTAGATCCTCCTTGACCTCTTAGGTTTGATGTGGAGGTTTTAAAAGGGCCCCGCGGGGCAAAAAAAAAATAATAATAATAATCGAACGGCTGAATGGATTTGCACGAAACTTGGCAAAATTGTAGGGACTGGTAGCTCGATGTGCCTTTGCTAGGTCTCAATATATGTGCTTCAGTGGATTTTGAGAAATTAACGTTCAAAAACAAGATATATATCTGTAACAGCGCTCCACTTCGCGGAGATAAAATTATATCTGTATTACCTAGCTGTTGCTAACACCAGTTAGCGACGGCTAGTAGGAGATAGCGACCATCTTGGGCCCCACTTTGCATGTGAGTGATATTTATCACTAATGACATGCAAAGTGGGCATGCCAAGATGTTAGCGACTGGAAACAGTCGCTAACATCGCTATCTCCTATTATCAACTTTTGGAAATATTCGAGATAAGCGCGAATATCTCCAAAAGCTAGCACCTGCCCTGAGCAGTTCTTAGCCATGTTATCCAATGGGAGGTGGATAACATGGCTAAGAGCATTAGCTCGGTAATGCATGAATATCGCTGAGTTTTCAGCGATATTAATGCATTGCGGTCGTTTATTATCGTATTTGCGATAAACCTTGATAATAGCAAGGTTTATCTGCGATAATTTCTGACGATGCTTAGCGGTAAAAAAAATCGTTGCTAAGCATCGTTAGGGATAAATATCGCTTAACTTTGGTAATATGCCCCAACGTCTGTTAACGTTCGATTCGAAGGAAATCAGGAAGTGTTGAAAAACATTGTCTGCGCCATCTTGTCTTTTTTCAAATGCCACACTTTTGTCGTGCACGGCAGCCATTTTAGATGCCTTGACCAGACCCACTCTGTGCACGCTGTCGATCCTTAGCATGGCTCCCCACCCTCGCAAGCATCTCCCCCAGGCAGTGGTCACCCCCGCTCTCTGTCTTACGCATGGGTAATAAACCTCCCCCCATCTGCGCTGCTCTTCCCTGAGAATCACACCCTGTGCCCGCCCGACACCTCCCTTTCGCCCTATTCACTACCGCACCCTCTGACACTCCTTTTCCTCTGTGTCCGATGGTCCAGGCTGGTCCTAGGGTATCAGCTATCCCTGCAGATGTAGTTTATGGCCCCAGCTGTAAAGAATCACCCCTCTTCAATGGAGTTATAGTAGATCAAGGCCCACACTCAATGAGATCCGTCACAGCAGACGCGTTCCTATTATCTGAAAACCATCCTGTATTGTGATTGGGGAGGGGACCGAGCCTGAAGCGGAAGATTCCAGGGATGACTCTTTGTACATCAAAGTTTTTACAATTATGTGTCACATTAAAAATATATAGCACTCCGACAAAGTAGTAAGATTATAAAACTTTAATAACTTATAAATATATACAAGAAAACAAAAATAGTAATAACATATAAACATTTTTAGGGAAAAACAACGAAGTAGCGGTCGGCTGTGCGAATAGTCCCAACGCAGCACAACGTCCAGATTTCCGGCGTGGGGCGTCGCGGGGGGTGGGTCATCAGTAGCAAACTGTTGTGCGAATAGTTCCAAGGCAGCAGAACGATGGCACCAAGGTGATGTCCAGTAAGTTGCCGCACTGGTTTTGGTATCCTACAATGCTGCTCCGAATAACGGCGTGGGGTGCCCCGGGGGAGGCGGCGTGAACGGGCCTCTCCAGGTGGAGTGTCATCTGTTGTAGTGGGGCGCCCCTTTACCGTTTCAGTTGCCATTCCGTCCGTTTTTGGTCCACTGTGTCAAAAGCCGCAATTCAGCTGAGTTGCGCCCACTCTTGCGGTGCAGCGATAGGCGGCTGTCACAGGACTCTCAAAATGGCGGCAGGCTCTTTCCTTTTTGGGCCTGGTCCACTGAAATGGCCCTGGGACACCTTGGAAATCGGACGCTTGTCTGCTAGGTCTTGGACCCCATTCTCGAAAGCGTCCCCTCCGCCTTGAGGATTCATCAAAAGTTTTGGGGGCCCCCGACTCCTGTAGGCTTCTGGTGGGGAGCGGTTGCCATGATTGCTCGCGGAATGACCACGACGGAGCTACGAGATGGTGGTGCTCTCATGCTGACGCCAGCTTCAGTCTGAAACATCCAGAAACAAGGTGGGGCTTTCATCGTTTGGGAAAAAAAAAAAGTTTTCATCCAATGAAAAGTGTTGTTTTTAGGTCATATGATCAAGCCTTCCATCATTAGGAAACCAAAAGTAAAATGAACCAATGAAAAGTTTTATAAACAAGTCACATGACCTGTTATGCGGCATAGGGTATAAAATGCGGAGAAAATACGTTGGCACGTGAGGCGGCGTCAGTAGCGGACCGATGTGCGAATAGGCCGAAGGCAATACAACGCGCCAAGATCCGGATGGCACCGAGGTGGTGTCCAGCAAGTTGCAGCACTGGTGTGGCCATCCTACAATGCTGAAAGTCGGCGTGGGGCGCCCTGTTGGCCTGTGAGTTTGCGTCAGTAGCGGACCGATGTGCGAATAGGCCGAAGGCAGCACAACGCGCCAAGATCCGGATGGCACCGAGGTGGTGTCTAGTAAGTTGCCGCACTGGTGTGGCCATCCTACAATGTTGAAAGTCGGCGTGGGGCGCCCCGTTGGCCTGTGAGATGGCGGCAGTAGCGGACCGATGTGCGAATGGGGCCAAAGGCAGCGCAACAATATTTTCGGAATAGAAGACACCACAAGGCGCTGAGATGCCAAGATCCGGATGGCACCGAGGTGGTGTCTAGCAAGTTGTGGCACTGGTGTGGCCATCCTACAATGGTAAAAGTCGGCGTGGGGCGCCCTGTTGGCCTGTGAGATGGTGTCAGTAGCGGACTGATGTGCGAATGGGGCCAAAGGCAGCGCAACAATATTTTCTGACTGACACCACAAGGCGCTGAGATGCCAAGATCCGGATGGCACCGAGGTGATGTCTAAGTTGCGGACCGATGTGCGAATGGGGCCAAAGGCAGCGCAACAATATTTTCTGTATGGAAGATACCACTAGGCGTTGAGATGCCAAGATCCGGATGGCACCGAGGTGATGTCTAGCAAGTTGCTGTACTGGTGTGGTCATCCTACAATGCTGAAACTCGGCGTGGGGCGCCCTATTAGCCTGTGAGATGGCGTCAGTAGCGGACCGATGTGTGAATGGGGCAAAGGTAGCGCAAGAATATTTTCTGAATAGAAGACACCACAAGGCGCTGAGATGCCAAGATCCGGATGGCACCGAGGTGATGTCTAGCAAGTTGCTGTACTGGTGTGGTCATCCTACAATGCTGAAAGTCGGCGTGGGGCGCCCCATTAGCCTGTGAGATGGCGTCAGTAGCGGACCGATGTGCGAATGGGGCCAAAGGCAGCGCAACAATATTTTCTGAAGAGAAGACACCAAAAGGCGCTGAGATTCCAAGATCCGGATGGCATCGAGGTGGTGTCTAGCAAGCTATGCAGTTGAGTTGTGTGCGCACTTGCGGCGAATAGGTCGAAGGCAGCATAACAATGTTTTCTGAATAGAAGACACCACAAGGCGTTGAGATTCGGTTACCACCGAGGTGATGTCTAGCAAGTTGCCGCACTGGTGTGGCCATCCTACAATACTGCTCCGAATAACGGCGTGGGGTGCCCGAAGGGGGGGGGGGGAGGCGGCGTGAACGGGCCTTCCTAGGTGGAGGCTCGTCTGCTGTAGTGGGGCGCCCCTTTACCGTTTCAGTTGCCATTCAGCTGAGTTTCGGCTGCTCTTGATGCTACAGCGACAGGCGGCTGCAACAGGACTCTCAAAATGGCGGCCTGTTCTTTGGATTTGGGCCTGGTCCACTAAAATGGCCCTGGGACACCTTAGAACTCGGACGCTCGATTTTTTTTTCCTTTCCTGTACATGCAAAAAAAGGTAAATGCCCGGTACGTTACACGCTTCATCTGCCACGATGAACTCTCCAGAGGAACCGAAAAAAATATAGTTATGGTAACTATACCATGCATCGTCATATGGAGAGGTGGCACCAATTAATTATAGTGCTGCATAAAAGAGAGATTTGGAGGAGAACCCCTGACCTGCTAGTACATTTATCAAAGAAGTGGCACTGACAGCATCAGAGGCAAGGGAAACGGTCCCAAATATTTAGAAGAACTTTGGAAAGATTAAAATGACATGTTTAGATTGTGGCAAATTAATTTCATGTGGACAGATGAGTGTTACTCTAATAAATACAGCATATGAACATCATCATAGTCGATGGTTGGTAGAGACATTTTGACTATATCCTGGACCTGCCCGTCCTCGCCCAAAATGGCGCCGGAATAAATGGGACTCGTAACTCCTTGTTGTGTACTGGTTGCAGAACCTTGAAATCACGAGATACGTATGCAGTTTTGAAGCACATGGCGGGCGGGGACGAGAATTGATTGAATATTTCGACATCCCTATTGATATTAAGTTCTGATGTGTTATTGATTACTGTACTATTGAAAGTTCGAATTAACGTCACCCATGGTACTTGCCCGCAAATGTATATCTAGATAATTTTATTGTAACTGGCCCTGTCGTATTTTAATTATAAAATGTACGTCCACCGATTCCGTAACTGTTAGACACCTTAGTTCTTGCAACCTAATGGCCCGCCCGTTACGTTCCTCTACAGTGTAAATGTCTACTCATCATATACGATTACAGTTTGCTCCGTGGCAGGCCCACGTGGTTATAGGCTCGTATTTGTATAATGAAATTTTCACAATAAAGGTTTTTAAAAGAAAACATGGTAGTAGTATATACATTGGTAAAGTTTTTAATAATAGTCACTGTTTTAGAATCATTAAAAGGCAAGTGAAATAAAGCAGACCAATTACATGAAGGGTAAAAGGTATAATACGAAGGAACGCAGTAAAGATAAATGGTCAAGGGCTGTTGTGTTTTCTATTCCTGCAACATAAAGTGATCGATAAGAATCTCATATTCAGGCGTATCGGCGACTAAGACAGCAGGTCGACCCTCTTTTGCTCAACGGCTCCGTCATGGGACGAAGAAACGCTCTTTTTCTCGAAAAAAGAATATATTTTACTTGCAGGACAGTTGTAAATTTTCCGGGAAAGTACATTAGCCTGGAACATTATAACATATATTTAAGAAAAAATAATGTTCGGAAGTAATAAAAAGCGTAATTTTTAGGTCATATGACCAAGCCTTTCATCATTAGAATAAGAAAAGTAAAATGAACCAATGAAAAGTTTTATTAACAAGTCACATGACTTGTTATGCTTACGTTACGCGCTGCGCGCCCCGGATGACTTCCGGATGCGCTAACGCGGCGCGTCATATGACGCATTACGCGACAACGCAGGTCCAGAATATAGTCAAAATGTCTCCACCAACCAGCGGTCGGAACACAACCCCTTTCAGCAGGCTAAATAGTTCTGTTAAATGACAACAGAAGGGACAGGCAACAAGAACCATCAGTCAAAGAGGGGAGGGCTAGTTCTTCTCTACCGGGTTACATTGGGGCGCTACCGGAACTGATCGAATTGGTAGTCTACAGTGTTTCTGGATGTTTCAGACTGAAGCTGGGGTTAGCATGAGAGCAGTACCATTTCGTAGCTCCGTCGTGGCCATTCCGCAACCAATCATGGCAGCCGCTCTTTATCGTTATTTTGGGCGGGGTGGGTGGCAGAGCCGAGCTGTTTTGCAGCCATCATTGTGTGGAGTTCAGTTCATTTCACTAGTTTTGTATTTGTCATGAGGGGTTGTTCCTAATGTTTCTATTTTAGCGAGGTCAAAAAGAGATCCCGTTAGTGGCCTACTGATTTTGCTCGATTCCTTTTCTTTTTTTTTTTACACGATTTTTCGTTATCTGCAAAGACTAAACAGAGTATTGCGACTCTGTGTTTGTTTGTAAATAGAGAATGAACCAAAGAGAACCAATTCTAAAACAGTAAATACTTGGATAACAATCAATCAAATGGAGAGAGAAGCAGGCACGACGTATTACAACGGGGGCAAAGGCCTGCGTTAACTACCCTTCACTATGTGCAAAGAGAGAGTACTCCTAATAGAAATGAGGGGGGGGGCACCATTCAAAGCAGATCAGTGTGCATAAACACGAAAATGTTTTCACTTACCACGTACTTGACATTCGACAGCTTATGATATTTGCTATTAAAAAACCATTGAAATTCACTGAAAAAACCATAGGTTATAGATCATATATAGTTAGGAATTAGCATTTACAAAACCTTGAAAATTCACTGAAAAAACCATAGGTTATAGACCATATATAGTTAGGAATTAGCATTTAAAAAACCTTATTTTACTCACACAAAACCATTGAAATTCCATATATAGTTAGTTGCACTAACTATATATCGCGCACCCGCAATCCACTGCTGATGATGTCACATATTACATCATTCATGACATGGTCAGTGACATCACTGATGACATCACTGATGACATCTCAAATGACATCACTGATGACATCACTGATGACATCTCATTTGACATCAATGACCACATCACTGATGATATCATTCATGTGACAATACAATGCATCTCCTCATATTTTAATATAACCTCTGTTTCACCCACTGTTAAATACAGAGTATAATTTTTGAAACCATTGACACACCAATACTAGTTACTACATATGTACTCACTGATTCCTACGTCTACACACACATTCACTCATTCACCCATACAATCATTCATACATACAATCACTCATCTTTACAACACTATCATATGCACTCATACACCTATACAGACACTCACACTCTGCCACTCATCCATGGAGTTACTCACACACCTAGTCAGTCCTGTAAAGAATCAATCACACTTCCATTTTCTTGTCTATACAGTTAAACATAGAGCACCTTATATTTTCAAACATATACTAACACATACTTACCTTGTTATACAATCATTGATATAAGACACATTGATCTGCACAGAGTCACACACCTCCCAGCCAGCCACACACACACTCAGTCTCCCATACAAATACTTGGACAATCAATCAATAACCCATATAGTTACTCATATAGCTACTGATCAACACATGCAGCAGTTTACAGAACAACAGACATAATGATGCACAAATTAAGACAGTTTAGTCACTAACCCATGCACTCAGTGAGACACATTTAATCACTCAGTCATACAGTCAGTCATGCACCTACTAAATCCTTCGTCCAGACACTTACACATCCACTCATTCTTCAATATGTAAGACATATTTAAACTTTACAGAAACAAAAAATCACTGGATGTTGTTATCAGTCATGTCATCAGTGATGTCATTTGAGATGTCATCAGTGATGTCATCAGTGATGTCATTTGAGATGTCATCAGTGATGTCATCAGTGATGTCACTGACCATGTCATGAATGATGTAATATGTGACATCATCAGCAGTGGATTGCGGGTGTGCGATATATAGTTAGTGCAACTAACTATATATGGAATTTCAATGGTTTTGTGTGAGTAAAATAAGGTTTTTTAAATGCTAATTCCTAACTATATATGGTCTATAACCTATGGTTTTTTCAGTGAATATATATATATATATGTGTGTGTCTATGTGTCTGTGTGTCTGTGTGTAATTTGTATAGAAACTATAATGTACAGCAGCACTGCAGCCGAGGATGTAACCATTATATCCATGGCATCCAAGGGGTCAATGTGGTTAAATGCAATATTTGATTAATTTTGTTTATAATTCCATTGACCGAATTTATAAAAATAAAATAAATATATTAATATGTAAGTAGTGTATTATTTACATATTTTAAAAAAATTACACATGTAAAAACTTAATTTAAAAAACTATATTTATGTATATATATTTTAATGTGTATAATTATGTTAAAAAAGTATTTATTTAGAAAACTACATGAAGGGGTCGATTCCGATTCGGGAAAAAAAACGTCCGTACGATTTGTATCCGGAGCCCTCTCCGTACGAATCATACCCGTCTGTCCGAGTCGCATAGTACGATCCGTATTCCGTGAATCCATCCGAATTGTCGCGATCCGTACGTATTGCAAGGCTGAAACCGTGAACCGTATGACTCGTACACATGCCGTACGACTCTTACACATGCCGTACGACCCGACGAGTACGATCCGGACCGGGGTATGAGGACGCGATTCGTACGGTCTATGTCAGGTAAGGACAAGTCGTACGGAAAAGCACACAAACACATACACACCGTATGGTGCGTACCCCCCATGATCGCAGGGGTACGGTGCGTACCCCTGCGATCATGGGGTGTACGCACCCTACCCCATGTACGATGGGTATTCGCACCGTACACCCATCGTACATGGGGTACAGTGCGTACACCCCATGATAGCAGGGGTACGCACTGTACCCCTACGATCAAGAGGGGTACGCACCGTACCCCTGCAATCATGGGGGGTACACACCGTACCCGGGGGGGGGTTCCGTACCTGTTTCAGCACGAACTCTGCTTTTACGGCTGTTTTCAGCTTCCGTGTTAAAGGGTCGTACGGTGCGTACCCAAAACGTATCGTACTTGCTGGGTCGTAAAAACCAGCCGCGAACCGTAAAGATGTCGCGTACAGCGGGTTCCGAGGGTGAATCGTACGGAGATTAGAGTCGTACGGTCTCTGTACGACTCATACGGAGTACGGCTCCTGGTACGAATCGTACTTCGTCATACGTACGGGGGACGTTGCAGGGTACAATTCGTACGGGAAAAACACTCCGAATGGCTATTCGGAGCGGTTTTTCCCGAATCGGAATCGGCCCCGAAATGTGTATTTTTATTCAAAAATATGTTTGCAAAAATGTACAATTGTATTACCTTAAATGCAGACATATGAACCCAGGGAGCGCGAGGAGTCTACAGCCTCCAGTTTTCAAACCATTTCCAGACTTTGCCACCATGGAAGAACTGGATATCACCAAAAACTTCAGTTTGAATATGCAAACAATTCTTGATTTATGTCATCAACTGCAGCAGGATCTTCTACCTCACAATAGGAATCCCACATCAATAACACAAATAGTCAAAACCATGGTCACAGAGTCATTCCAATATCTGAAGGAATATCACAACCAACTTTCAGTGGTGTGCTACAAGATGTCCTTTCTTCAATGATGAGAAACATCAACAGCTTCATACAGTTTCCACGAAATTTGTATTTTGCCAATATGAAGCGAGATTTGTATGCTTTGGGTCGCTTACCATATGTGGCTAGAGCAACTGATTGCACACATATTGCCTTAGTGTTACCACACTACAGATAACAAGTCTACTGGAATCGGAAGAACTTCCATCCACTCAATGAACAAGTTGTCTGCTTACAAGCATCTGTGTGCGTTTTCCAGGATCAACCCATGATTCCTTTTCAGCACAATACCTCTGCAAATGTCACAACTTGGACCTGAGAGGGCCTGGCTTATTGGTAAGTACAATCTGACAATATATTTTCCTGGTTAATTTCAAGTGTTATAATCAGAAATGGTATGAATTTTTGGGCTCTCTTTTAAAATTGTATTTGATATAGGAGACTCAGCTTATCCTAACCAGCCATGGTTTTTAGCAGTGCTGAGGAATCCAACAACTCCAGGGGATATCCGCTTCAATAAGGCCCATGGAAGAACATGGAGGCCAGTAGAGTATGCTTTTGGGTTCCTAAAGGCCAGATTTTGATGCCTTGACAAGACCGGTGGAGCTCTCCTTAACTAACCCAATAAGGTGTGCAAAATCACAATGGCATGGAGCATGTTACACAATATAGCCCTACGATGGAACATCTTGTACATTGGAGAAGAAGCTGCCTATAATGGGCCACCGGGTGAGGAAGTGGAAATGCCAAAAGAGGATGATAGTTATGAAGAGGAAGGAATTGCCTTCCCGGCTCGCCCCGCCACACAACCCTGACAAACTGCACCCCAGGAAAGATGCTTGGGTCACCACCGATCTCCAAAAAGCTAGACACACCTGCAGGCACCAAGAAAAGAACTGGAGAAACACCGAACAAGCGAAAAGTACACCACCTACAAAGACGCCATGGCGGACAACCACAACCACATCAGAACCATCCACAACAAAATTCTCGCCAACTCCACCAACTCCAAGGAACTCTTCAGTGTCATTCAGGAATTTACCAACCCACGCAGTGAAGCAACAGACATCACCCCATCCCAAGACCTCTGCAACAAGCTTGGAACCTATTTCCACCTCAAGATTAAAAACCATCTTGCTCTTTCCCTTTGCTGCCAAAGAGGCAGAGAAAACAGTCAACATGGAACTGACACAATTAATTAAAGACAACGCCATCCTCGACCGGTCACAATCCGGATTCTGTAGCAACCACAGCACTGAGACTGCCCTACTCGCCGCCACAGACGACACCCGCACCCTCCTGGACCAAGGCCACTCTGCAGCCCTCACCCCACTCAACCTGTCAGTGGCCTTCGACACCGTCTTTCACCGCACACTAGTCGCAGACTACACAACGCCGGCATACAAGGAACAGCCCTGGACCGGTTCCGATCATTCCTCACATTGCTATGTTAGCATAGGCTTATTAGAAGTTTAAACACCATTTTACCTTTTTGCTGCTTTTACACAAAACACTGCATATAACTGTTGTTGTAAGTTAGGCTGGGTGAAATGCTTCACATGAGAATGGCTTGTTTTCAGCATACCTAGACTTACATCATGACTCTAGTCTGCACACTGAGTGCTAAAGCCTCCAAGGTTATCATAACAAGGTAGCTGTTGCTTGGGTTGATTGGCTCATGTTTTAGCCATAACATACATGCAGCTGCAGGCAACGTGATTCTGGCGCCTTTAATATTGCACTGTAAGCATGATTTCAGGCACTTGGAAGAATCCCGTTTTTCCAGAGAGAGAGAGAGCTTTTGCAGATCCTGATGTGATTCACACCTGCTGATCTTAAAAGTAGGGGGTCCCCCAAACAAGCCTAAGAGACCTTCTATATTTTGTATAACATAGTTCCTACCTAGGGAGGGTGATTCACTAGGCACTATAGGACCTGTTTTCACCATCATTGTAGTATTATTTCTCCTTTTGTGTTTTATGGAATTGTAACAATGCTGATCATATTATTTCCAATCATATGTCTGCTTATGTTAGCAAAAATACTGCATATTAGAGCACGTCATTAAAATAAATATTTTAACCTTTCCCATGTCTCTTTTTACTCCGGTGGTGGACTGGTATGAGAGTATAACGAAAGAGTGTTCTTGCCTCCCACCATTCCTGAGTATAACCTAAGTCGCATGTTCTGGGTTGTCTAATCATTGGTTCCTTTGCTATAGGATGAAGAGCTAATGGGACACTGATGCTAGCTGGTTAGGGTTTCTAGGTACTGAGGTCAGTTTTTTGGTCCACCACAATTCACTGAGGTCCTGTGTCTCTGTGCACAGTTCTGTGTAGGAGCAAAATCCCTGCAACATGGCACACCCAACTTAGTGGTCTTATTTTGAGACTCTTGAGTAGTGCTCACATCAGTCCACGACCCCCTCACTATTGTTTCCGGTTGAAAGTGGTGATGGATAAACCTACCTATTGTTACATAGGTTTTTTTTTTCAAGCTTGATAATTTTAAAATGGTTTCTATTTGAATTACTACCCAGTCGTGCTACATTACTTTGCCATGTTCTTGTTCTTTTCCGTGTCCTTATGGCTGAGGTTGATATCCCACAGCACAGTAGGATGGCGGTCCGCAATCATTTGCAGACTTATAACGTCCCGTTAGAGGGCATGGCAGTTGTTTTTGTGGTGTGTGCAGACGCGGCATACCCGTTTGAACTTTTCTACTCATGGGTTACGTTTCCTGCTGTGAATGCAGATACCAATTTGTTTCATGTTTACACACACACTGTTGTGCCTATGGAGTACACTCTATATAGGACACTGGAAATTCCGATTACAGATTGGCAGGACCGCATTTGGTTTGATGGCACCCTTTCCCACTCCTTGAAGGCAGTGAGATTAGGTCATTTGTCCATCCCAGGCGCTTCTTGGCCTGTTTTGGCTGAATTTACCATGCACCCCGTGCTGCAACGGTTCCCGTTCGTGAATTGAGGCTGCTTATACCTCTGCTATAGGGGTTATAAGGGCCTTGGTTCAGTATATTTCCCGCAACATACAGGGCGGGCCCCTAATGTTGCGAGGCATCCAGTTGGACTGGGTGGGGTGAAGCTTAGTCCCGTCATGGTTAATGCGGTTATGGGCAGGCGTCCCCAGGATAAGGATGATATGAAATTTGACCAACTGGAGGCAGAGTTTCCAAACACGACTCCTGTTGAAAAACACAGGATTCTTACTATAAGTTTGCAGAAAGACTTGGTGTCAGAAGTAACTGATCGTGCCACATGGGGTAGGATTTTTGCGGCAGTCTATGCTAAGTGCTTCGGCACTCCGTCCATGGCTGTCCTGTCCTCCGTCATTAAGCGTGTTCAGGATGAACATGGACCGGAGGCAGCGGTTGAATTGGGAACGAGACTCGTTGGAGTGTCTGATGTAGTTTCCGATCTAGTCCTTGCTAGTGTCATGGGGATCCGGTAAGCTTCCGGGTGTCTAATGCTTTGCACGATGTCCCTGATGCCGAGAAACCCCATCAGTTACCGAAAATTATTACGGCGGCTTATTAGACCATTGGCTGTAATGGTTTGGGTGTTAAGCCTTTTGCCAAGGCAGCGCAGAAGCAATCTCAGTCAGCGAAGTCTGACAAAGACGATCGCCCCACTGTTCGGAAGCAGACTTGGAATAAAAAGTAAAAAAAGGGGAAACTGAAACAGGGGTCCTGTCCCGCTTAACCGATACCTGTGTTTACTGAGTGCACATATGAGTTGCGCGACCGTGCTACTATTAGGTCACCTGATCATTTTCAGGCTCCTGATCAATGTTCTCCTCGCTTTTTGCAGGAAACATCGGTCTCACCCACCGGTGGAAGAGACAGCGGTAGAGGACAGGGTGAAAAACAAGAGCAACCCCGCAAGACAGGCGGTAAAGGCAAGCACGACGACACTCCACGTCAAAGACCTCAGTTTCAGAAAAAGAAAGTTGCTGCTTTAACAGCGAGATATGCCACGGATAGTGAGAACGCAGCTTCAGGATCTGACATAGGCGCTGACTCTACTGGACAGCACAGTGGAAATTACCATAGTACGGGAGGCGCTGCGACTACTTCTGAAGGTGACAGCAATGGACACGCTCGTTGTTGTTGGAACGGCTGACACTAGAGTGGCTCTCCCTGAAAGACTTTTTGAGATCATTCTTTTAATTGAAGGTGACCTAAAGCGTACTGTAAAAGGGATATTTTGGGAGAATCTGACTGCTACCTATGACATTTTGTTGGTGGAGGTCGATTGGACCCCGCCTTTTGTTTTAGCGGCTCCACAAGGGGAGGAGGGGATCCTCCCTAGTTTCACGCACACCGTGCCAAAGGAGCAGGCTCTCCATTTTGTGGAAGATTGGGCCAAGGTGCTTGCCCCGGCTTTGTACCGTACTCACTGTGGCAGGGATAAATGTTCCCCCCAACATGAGATACCATTGCGGTCTATGCCTCAGCCTCAACCCTAATACCCCATGCGGCATGAAGCGAAACCTCCTGTGGCAGAAATCCTTGAACAATTGGAATATCAAGGTGTGATTGAAACATGTGTGTCTCCAATGAATAATCCTCTTTTTACTGTGACTAAGCCTGATGGCTTATGCCCTTTGGTATTGGATTACTGCCACTTAAACTCTCATTGTCATGCGTGCGCTGTAGAAAGCACTCACAGTTCTGCTCTTGTGGATAGTCTCGTGCGTAAAAGGTTTATGACCACACTTGACATATCCAATGTTTTTTTCGCCCATTATCTGTCCTCTCTTAGTAGTCAATGGACGACTTTCACCTGCGGTGGCAAACAACGCTAATTCAGAAGGTTGGCTATGGGCTATAAAAACAGTCCAGGTGTCTTTGCCGCCCGCATAGTGTCTCTTTTAGAGAGGATCAACCCAGATGCTTGCTCGTATGTGGATGATATTTATCTCACAGATGATGAATTATGGCCGCATCTGTGTCGTGTTGACCGCATAATTTGTCAGTTTGCGGACTTCGGTTACAAGTTCAACTTTGCAAAATCCCACATTGCAGAGTACACAGTGTTGTTCCTGGTCTATGAGCTCAACAATGAAGTTCGAGGTGTAGCTCCTCAATTCTTGGAGAAATGAAAACAGTTGCGCCCTCCTACAACGCTGAAGAAATTATAATCTTTACTGGGCTTTTTGAATTCCGGGCATACTTACATTCCTGAATATGCCCAGCGATTTAAGCCTCTTTACGCCTTGGTACAACCAACTTACTCCAAATCTTGCTTGCTGCCTGCTCATTCAGCCATCTTGCAATCTTTGCAAGTTGACCTTCTTAAGTCTACATTCTTATTGACTTGTAATAACCACACCAACCTGGTGATAAGAATCGTGCCTGTGGCAGTGGGTTTCATGTACCTGACTTTTAATGAGGGTGACACAGTCCCTATGGCTTACAAGTCACACTTGTACACTTCGGCTGAGCTGCGGTTTTCAAAGGTGGAAAGAGTTTTGACAGCAGTGCAGATGGCGATGCTCAAAGAACGTGCACTGTCGCAGTGAAAACGCATTTTGGTTGTTCTCCTTATGCTGACCTGGAGGCAGTGACGAAAGCCAGTGTACCGAATTTGAAGACTTTGTACCCACGATGGATACAATGGGCTATGTCCTTGTCATCTCCAGATGTCATGTTCATTTTAGACTCCTCTTTGCAGACTCAGGAGTATTTGCAGTATGAATTCATTCATCCAGCTTCTCTGACCATGCACCTGCTTGAGGATTTCCATTGTATCATTAACACTGATGGTTCGGCGCAACCTGCGACGGAATCAAAGCATGCTTATTCATCGGTCTGCGCAATAGTGGTTGGTACTATGGTAAATGGTGAATTCAAGTCTAATGTCGTGCATACACAGACATTAGGGGACTGTACCGCTCAATTGGCAGAGTTATGTGCTCTACTGCTTTCATTGGACTACGCTGATCATTGTGTGACTACTCTTATCGTAAGTGACTCCTAATACTATGTTCAGTCTTACAATAACAATTTGTTCTTTTGGACTCAAAATGAATATCGTGATTCCAAAGGTAGCACAATAAAACATAAAATGATCTGGGTTTGAGTGGCTGTGCTTAAAGAACGGCTCCAAAGTCGTGTTCTCCACTACAAAGGTGAAAGTATCCCTTGATGCACTGCTTTAAGATCCTACTGGGGATTACCCAGAGTTCCTCTATAATTCACTCCACAAGGTTTTATCTGTTCATGTCTTTTATTTTTTCACACAAAAATCATTCTTTTGCTGATTGTGTTCATCATTTAAACATCTTGTGTATACGTTTATGTTCTTATATCAGTCCAATGCATTTCGGTCGTTTTGACCTTCTTCTGGGACCGTTTAAGCTGAAACAAGGCATAACATTGCTATATATCAATGGTAAAATCATACTGATGTAAACAATATACTAATATAAACAATATTCATGCATATTCGTCATGCCGATTGACATAAAAATCATAATTGTGACCATTTGTGTTGACACCCCGGTGTGAGCATGCTCTAGTGCTCCATTGTAATAAAAAACGCCTGTCAGGCACTCACTTTTTTCTGTTAATTCTGTTCGCCTTGAACACAAAGCTATATGGGGAATTGATAAGAAAACGAGCGAAATCAAAACTAGGGAAAACACTTGTCCATTACATGCCGCTACTATCTCTATTTTGTCAAAATTCATATTGCCGTGTTACTCACTTCACTAACGTAATGAAAAAACGTCTTCTCTCTCCTGTTCACTCATTCAACAAAACGAGACGAAAGGCTCCAGCATTAGCACGATGCCGGTCCAATTGCTGATGCTTTAACTGCACATTACTCGCACTCTTCCATATACTTCGTTCTCATTGGCTGTATGCCCGATCATGTGATCGGAACTAAAGCCAATGGGAAGCGAATCTATCTCTTCTGGTTTTCTGTGAACGTGCGTGGAAAGGATTCAATAAAGCTATTGCTGGGATAACATGTAAAAAGTTATGAACAGATAAAACCTTGTGGAGTGAATTATAGAGGAACTCTGGGTAATCCCCAGTAGGATCTTAAAGCAGTGCATCAAGGGATGCTTTCACCTTTGTAGTGGACAGCACAACTTTGGAGTATTTCATGGGTCGCCTAAGGCAAGAGGCGCCGCTTTGATTGCATGCTTAATGTACAAGAGGAACTTTTAAACTGAGAAACTTTAGTTATACAGAATAGCAGCAGTGCGCTCAGAGCCTCTTTCAGTTACAGTTCTTAAAGAACGGCTGCCACTTGTGTTTGTGATTCTTACCCTTGGTCACCAGCAAGTTGGAGTTCACGCCGTTGGCAACAGTCTCGCAGAATAAGCAGCGAAGACTGCAGTAGCGACATATTTCGTTGCAGCAGTTACACGTTCCAAAAGTAAGATTGTCGCTGAAATCTTGTCAGCTATTTCCACAACAGAGAAGGGAAGTAATTAACTTAGAGGCTTCCTTTCAAAGTACTCTTATCTCTTAAGTGCTGATAAAGTTCCTTATGTGAGAATTAACGACGTTGGAGACAGATTGATTCCCAACGCGGACTGCAGGTCCACACTGATTACAGCAGCTCACGAGGGTATGGCATCCGCCCATGCCGGCGTCTCTGCCACTGTATCACTTTTACAACAGCGTTCCTGGTGGTGTAGATTGTACAAACAAACACGTGATTATGTCCTTCATTGTGACATTTGCTAGCAGATTATACCATTAAGTGCCTCACTCCCCGCCCCAGACACAGTTGTATATATCTAATAAACCACTTGGCTGTGTTTACTTAGATAACTGCGGTCCTTTCTCCTCTGATACTGCATATAAGTACATCTTAGTTGCAGTTCATTCTTGCACGCGGTTTGTGTGGGTGTGGCCCCAAAAAAGGGCTGATTCTCGAACTCTCATAAGGGATTTTGCGTGTCTTTGTGGGAATTTTTGCATGTGGTACCTTCCCCTCCGGACCAGGGTCCAGCGTTCGCCTCTAAGGCGTACAAGGATGTCATGCGGTTATTGGGAGTCTAAGTCAAATTTTCGTCTCCATACCGGCCTGAGGGCAATAGTGTTGTGGAGCGAATGCACCGTGACTTAAAGCAATCCTTGACAGCTAGAGATTTAGGTACAGGCCAGAACTGGCTAGCCCACCTTAATAGCATTCAGCCTGCACTTAATAATCTCCCTAGAAGGTCTCTGGGTGGGCGGACCCCTTACGAAATGCTCTTTGGTATCAACATGTTTGTTCCGGACCTTGAGGGTCTAGACCTGGTGGCGTCTGCCACTCCCTTTGACGTCAATGAAGATTGCTCTGTTTTCCAGAATCCACAAAAGAGACAGTCTTGCAAAGGAACATTTGCCCTCCACATCTGATGCTGCATTGCAGATTCCGGTAGTTGGCTGTCTACCCCGAGTTGGTGAACTGGTCCGAGAGAAGGTCGAGAACAAGAAGGAGTTTGGCCCCTCATATCGTGCTCCAGTTTCTGTACTTGGTGTGCAGGGCAGAAGAACAGTCATTTTACCTCCACTTCCTGGTCATAAGGAAAAAAGGTACATCTTAATTGACAATGTCAAATGACACAGAGTAGCTGATTCTTCTTGGTATGACACCTGCGGTCTCTTTTCCAGCTATGCTGCAAAACACTGTTTTGGCCCCGGCACCTACCACCAGGCCTGATGTTGCCATTGAGATGAATACAGTTACGAATCCTTTATTGAATCCACTGGCTGGTGATCCTACACTTACCCCACAGATTTATCGATGCCCGATTTGCAGACCTATGTCGCAAATCAATGAAGTTTTTCATTTGACACTGACTCTAACACATCAAAGCCGCCATCAAAAGTTTCAATTTTTGCTGTTTGGTTTAAAAAGAAAAATTTGATTCCCCTTGGACTTTCAATTTGGCTTGTACTTTTTCGTTTTTTTTATTCATGTCCATTGGATTTGTGGTGTATTTTTTCCGTCTTGTGAATGGACACTATGTTAAAGAAAGATCTACTTATTGATGGTACTTTGGCACCCCACTCCTCATCACACATCATGAAGAGGGACCAGACTTTTGTGAATATCACTGCTTGGCCTGTCTTAGATGGGATTGTATGGGATGCTGTCAAATTTCAAATTCATGGTCCCACAGAGCTTATTAATGTCCCTAATGTACTTCATGTTTCAATGGGGGATATGGTTAAACAAAATATACGCTCTGATGACTGGGACGTCCAAGCTGCCTTTGATGCTGAAGATTTGTATTTAGACTCTGCAAATTATGCTGATTTGTTTTGTTACCAACACTATGACAATAAAGCACAAAGCAAACACATTTAGGAATGTGGTTAATTATACGCAATGGGAACATTATCCCGCTCCTGTTGAAGGATGCTCAAAAACTCTTTTGAAAAAGTTTTCCTACTTTACTGATTTTAATCAATCCAACCCTGATGCATTTTATTTTAAGATAAGTCAGAAGTCCTCTTCCAAGGTTAGACTTACCCACACTAAATTACTATATTCAAAGTCCTTTATCAACCACTTGGCAATAGGAGGCTATGAGCTGTGGAAAGATACGATTGATCTTAAATCTGTTTGGGTTTCTAAAAATTGGCAAGTGCAAGGCGTTGAGGCTTTGCATCGTGCATGTCTCATCCCGAACCAAATGTTGTTCCTGAACTGGACTATTTCACAAGCCACCTGCTTTGTATTGGCTACATCTAAAAAATTAAATGCCCCCTGTTAGAAAACGGGGATTCCCAGTAGACTCATTCGGTCAACAAAAATAGATTTAGCGGCTAATAAAACCAAGACTATTTTTAATGTTTTAAAAAGCTTCTCCTCCCCTGCGTCTATAAGCCAACCATTTGTGCCTACAAGCGACTGGACTGTTATGTTATGTTAGTAGGTATTTATTAAGCGCGCGTACACCCGAAGGTTTCATGGCGCTGAGTACTGAGGGCTGTTGCGACCAGGATTCTAGGCATACGTTTGCTCAAATAGCCATGTCTTCAAAGAATTTCTGAAGCTGAGGAGGTCATTACAGCTTCTCAGAGCCAGAGGAAGAGAGTTGCATAATCTGGGGGCGAGGTGGGAGAAGCTGCACCCTCCCAGACGTTTCCGTCTGAAAGAGGAGGTGGTAAGCAGAAGGTGATGGGAAGAGCGGAGAGTGCGCCGCGGGGTGTATTTGGTGAGCATGCCACTGATGAATCTAGAGCTATTTCCGTGCAAGGCCTTAAAGGCTAAGCAGCCTGTCTTGAAGGGTACTCCGTGAGCTATCGGGAGCCAATGAAGTTGTGCAATGCACGGTCTAGCTGACGACCACTTAGGTTGTTTATGTATCAATCTGGCTGCCTGGTTCTGGACCATTTGAAGCCTTTTTTGCAAACTGAGCGGAAGGCCGAGATAGATCAAATTGGAGAAATCGAGCCGTGAGAGTATGTGTGCTAACACCACCTGAATTAGAGCAGAGTGGGTTAACAAGTGTGCTATTTTCCTAATTTTCCCTAATTGATGTACACAGGAGGAAATCCCGGAGCCCACCTGCCCGTGAAGAGAGAGGTCGGCGTCGATGGTAACCCCCAGGCTTTTCACAGAGGGAGAAGCAGTAGGAGGGGGCCCGAGTTCAGGAGGCCAAAATTGCGTGCCCCAGCTATTCTTGCTATTCCCAGGCAGGACCAGCTCTGTCTTGCCTGGGTTGAGTTTCAGATGGTTCACATCATCCAACGCTGGATATGAAGCATGGTGGATTGAAACTCGCTCACAACGTTGGGGGAGCTGAGAGAGAAGATAATCTGGAGATCATCAGCGTAGTTGAATACAGTGATATTTCTGTTTTTTAATGAGAGGATCAGAGGTCTCATGTAGAGATTAAAGAGCAGCGGGGACAGAGAGGAGCCCTGTGGAACCCCGCATGTGGAAGAGAGTTTGGGGGCAGTAAACCCTCCCAGCCTGACCGTCTGTATGCGGTCGGTGAGGAAGAATTTGATCCATTCCAGTGCAGGGCGCGCAGACCGGCTTGCTCGACACGGTTCAGTAAGATGGTATGGTCGACCGTGTCGAACGCGCCCGACAAGTCCAGGAGTACCAGAGCTTGGTGGTCTCCCCTGTTTGTGTTAGCTCTGAGAGTGTCCAGTACCGCCAAGATCACAGCCTCTGTAGAGTGCGCTGGACGGAAGCCGGCTTGGTTAGGTTCAAGGTACTCAGAGCATTCAATGAAATTGGACACGCAACTAGCTACGTGGGCCTCCAAGATTTTTGTCAGGTAGGGAAGAAGGGAAATAGGGCGGTAGTTCACAGGGTTGCTAGGATCTGCCCCTGGCTTTTTTATAAGAGGAACTACCATGGCGTGCTTGAAGGCAGTGGGAACCTTGCCTTGGGACAGTGACTCATTTAAAAGAGGAAGCATGCTCTGAGGCAGGATGGTGAATATCTCTTTAGAGACATGCGGGGGACAACAGTCGTCGGGAGAACCCGATTTGACACGGGTCATGAGTGCTGATAAGGTTTTGGTGCATATGTGTTGAAGTGTATCTAAAATGCTATGATTTTTGGAGATATCTTCAAGAGGTTCCCAGTTGAAGGTGTTGGGGACACTATTTTTGATGACTGTGATTTTGTCAAGGAAGAAATGATTTAGAGAATCGCAAAGTTCTTGAGTGGGGGTCTGTATCGGGGAGGTTCTAGTATCATTACATAGGTCATTGATGATTTTGAAAATGTCTTTAGATTTATTGTGAGCGTTAAGTAATTTTGAGGAGAAATAAGCTGATTTAGTGGTTGAAATGTCTGTTTTGTAATCTCTACGGGCCGTGACAAAGTGTTCTCTGTCTTCAATTGAGTAATTAGATCTCCATTTCCTCTCGGCTTTCCGCAGCTCGAGTCTTAGTTGTTTAAGGTCAGTGGAGAACCATTTATGAGCCTCAGAATGGTGGGCACGGAAGAATTTAACCATAGGGGCGTGGATGTTGCTGGATGATAGTAGCCATTCTGTAACTTTTCTCTCCATGGTGTTAACGTCACGGCAAAAGGTGGGTACCGAATTCTCCAAGGTTTCAATAAACTCAAATTTGTTTAAAGAATTCCACTTCCTGGTTTCGCCCCCCACTAAGGGGGTGGGTTTTTTCCGGACACTAAGGGGTCGATTCCGATTTGGTAAAAAGCGCTCCGAATCGTCGTACGGAGCGTTTTTTCCCCATACAAATTGTACCTGTAAACGTCCCGTACGTACGACGAAGTACGATTCGTACCAGGAGCCGTACTCCGTACGAGTCGTACAAGACACCGTACTACTCTAATCTCCGTACGATTCTCCCTCGGAACCCGCTGTACGCGAGATCTGTACAGTTCGCAGCTGGTTTTTACAACCCAGCAAGTACGATACGTGTCGGGTACGCACCCTACGACCCTTTTTCTACGGGAGCTGAAAACAGCCGTAAAAGGAGAGTTCGCACCGAAACAGGTACGGACCCCCCCCCGGGTACGGTGCGTACCCCCCATGATCGCAGGGGTACGCACCTTACCCCTGCGATCATGGGGTGTACGAGCCGTACCCCCATTGGACGATCGGTGTACGAGCCATACCCCCATTGTACGATCGGTGTACGAGCCGTACCCCCATTGTACGATCGGTGTACGAGACGTACCCCCATTGTACAATGGGTGTATGGCTCGTACACCGATCGTACATGGGGTACGGCTCGTACACTGATCGTACAATGGGGGTACGGCTCTTACACCGATCGTACAATGGGGGTACGGCTCTTACACCGATCGTACATGGGGGACGGCTCATACACCGATCGTACAATGGGGGTACGGCTCATACACCGATCGTACAATGGGGGTATGGCTCGTACACCCCATGATCGCAGGGGTACGGGTGTACCCCTGCGATTATGGGGGGTTCGGACTGTACGGTGTGTATGTGTTTGTGTGCTTTTCCGTACGACTCACCCTTATCTCACGTGGACCGTAGAAATCGTGTCCTCATACCCCGGTCCGGATCGTACTCGTCGGGTCATACGGCATGTGTACGAGTCGTACGGCATGTGTACGAGTCGTACGGTTCACGGTTTCAGCCTTGCAATACGTACGGATCATGACGATTCGGACGGATTCACGGAATACGGATCGTACTTCGCGACTCGGACGGACGGGTACGATTCGTACGGAGAGGGCTCCAGATACAAATCGTACGGACGTTTTTTTTCCCGAATCGGAATCGACCCCTAAGTGGGACAGTGAATTGTATTAGGTGATGGTCTGACCAAATGGCCCTCTTCTTTTATGAAAAAATTAAATTGAATCAGGATTCCTTTGAAGTTCAGTTACTGGGCTTGGAGAAGGTTGAGGGTTCCTACATAGCTGCTTGCTCCAGCCTTAGTGCCTCCCTTAGGGAGTTCCCGGAGATTACTCTAGAACAATCTTTGGTGTTCATGAAAGCTTTGAAATTGGGTTTGCCCACTGATCCCTGTCCAGCATAGGTTCTGTCCTCATTGGCAGATGTGATCAACCCCTATGTGAGTTCTGTTTGAACACCACTTTACGGGAAGGGCTGATGTCACAAATGGGGTATCATGCTAAAATTCTCCCGCTACTTAAGAAACCGTCGGCTGACCCTGAGGTAGCCTGTAATTACAGTCCTATTTCTCTCTTGCCTTTCTTTTCAAAAGTTTTGGAAAAATGTGTAAACCAGGTCCTAACGAATTATGTGGAGACCAATGATTTGCTGCAGTCTAGCCAGTCAGGCTTTAGAGCCAATTTCCGTACTGAAACGGCCCTATTGGAAGTTTCAGAAACTATTAAAGCTACATTGGATAGAGGAGGTAATGCCGTCTGGTTTTACTGGACCTCTCCGCAGCTTTCAACACCGTGCCTCATTCAAGATTACTGCAAAGACCTAGCAACAGTGGGATTGGAGGCACGATGTTAAGTTGGTGTGCTTCCTTTCTCGCCAACCGCTCTCAGACCATCTGGTCTCCTCCTTTCTCGGCGGCGATTCCTCTTCTGAATGTGGGGGTGCCTCAAGGCTCTATTTTGAGCCCCACATTATTTAACTTGTACATGGCCCCCTGGCTCCTCTCGCTGAGAAATCTGGAGCCAAAATAGTGTCATACGCTGATGACAATCAGCTGTTGTTCACCTGCTAGAAAGGAGTTGAATTTGATGCCAACTTAATCAACACCTGTCTCTCTAAAGTCTTCTCTTGGTTAAGTCATAACCATCTTAGATGTAACTCCGAGAAGTCTGAGATTATCTTCTTTGGGCCTCGGCCACCTGATACTTGGCTTGAATGGTGACCCCAGGATATGCCCCCCTCCCCCTGTGTTGTCCGTTTCCACGGTGAAGAATTTGGGAATTAAGCTGGACTTAACTCTTTCTATGAAGGCTCAAGTACATTTGGTAGCCAGGGTATGTTTTGGGCTGGTGAGAATGTTGTGAAATTTTCTCCCTTTGCTCTCCAGTGGTTCAGGCTTTAATAATTTCTAGATTGGACTATGTTAATTCCTTGTATCTCAGCCTCCCTGAATATCTTTTGGGCCGGATACAAGTGATCCAGAACGCAGCAGCTAGAGCCATCTTTTTGACAGGCTCTAGAACTCATACCACCCAGCTCCTGTCTTCACTTCATTGGCTTCCGGTACGGAAAAGAATTCAGTTTAAAGCTCTGGTTCTGTTTTTTAAAGCCTTCCATAAGATTGGAGCCCTTTATCTTAGGGACAGATTTCAGCCTTATTTCCCCCAGCGCACTGTTATATCCTTGTATATTTCCCTTTTAACTAGATGTTTCCCTTTTAATTATATTGTGTTCTTTTACTATTGCACATGCTATACAGTTGTTGTTACATCATTTTAGAACTGTGGCTTGGACATTCTTCTGTGAGTTTTAGCCACAGCAGTACTGTGCTCCTGTTGATTAAACTATTTCAACTTTACTTGGATTTGAGGACTATTTATATCTGTAATCTTTACATTTGGCGACGAGGACGAAAAGGACCCTGTACCTGCTACTATTTTGGAGCACAGGAGCGGTACCACTTTTTTGGGATTTTCAAGATTTTTGCTATTGGACTCTTGTTTGGAAAAATATATATATATATTTTTTTTTTGCCTTCTTTCTCCCTATTAGTGTGTGTTTCACATTAATTTTTATGGATTATTGAATTCTATTTGGACTTGTAATTCATTTCATTACAAGGCTACCATCGAATTGGACTTCATTTTCATTGTCATCATAAAGTTACCATCATCATACTCAGCGTGATTTTTAAACGAAATTTTCAAGTGATTCCTTCATCAAAATATGGATTTTATTCTGTTTCCATCTTTTTAAAGAAGATCGTTTCCTGTCTGGTTTGTAAATTGCGCTGTGAATTGGAATGCGCGTTGCCATAGACACAAAAGAATTTTGCCCATCGAGTAACTTCACCGGCATCACTGAAGACGACGAGCTGGGTGTTGATTTCGCGGTTCACGTCGTCACGCATCACGTGATTACGCTCTTACGCGTCAACGTGTTAGCGTCATCACGCCACTACGCAAGCTGCCATTTTTGTTTCCAGAGTTACGGGCATCACGAATACGCCGATGCGCACGGCAGCGCATACGATAAATGATTAACTCATTTTAATTGCTATTTATACACCTGAGACACGCCGATGTGCACGGCAGCACATCATCTTTGAACCTTATTTTGCAAATATATAGCGCTATAGTACAGTTGATTTCTTTTCTTTTCTTACGTCACAGGATTTCACCACAAGGACATCAAGTGCACATCGCCGATGCACACAGCTTAGATGGTATTTTCTATTTAATTTATTTATATGGCTATTGTACAGTTTTATTATCTCTTTTTTTTTTCTTATGTTACAAGTCTTCACCACAAGAACATCAGGTGCATATCGCTGATGCACACAGCTTATATGATATTTTCCATTTTGTTTTTTTTTACCTTTTTGAGTCTTTACTGTGCAATTTCCCTATATTTCAATTTCATTGTATTTTCACCACCATGCAATTTGACCCTCCTACAAAATGATCGTAGGAGAACTGTTGATGTTCATAGGAATGGCAGTACTAAGAGTAATGGTGTTTCTGTGGTGAGGAATGTTGAATGTTCAGACGCAGATCTAGTTATGGAAAAAGGTATGGTAGTATCTATTGTTGATGTATGTTCTTTAGATGAAAATTTAAGCTCACCCATGTGTAAGGTTACATTTCTTAATGTTGATTTAGACCTTATGGCGGACTCTGGGTCACCGTGGACCATTATAACAGAGAATTACTTTGAGGAAAAGTTTGGTAAAGTGCTGTCAGTTCAAGACTTATCTAGTCCAGATATTGTAGCTCGATGTTTTAATGGGTCTCTTCTTGATTTTGAAGGGTTGTAGCATCAGATATTTTATTTAAGAGTAGATCAGCTTATATTAAAATGTATGTTGTGAAAAATGGCGTGAATGTGTTAGGGTGGAGGGATCAGTACAAACTAGGAATTATGCTTTATTCACGTAACAAGGAACCCGTGATACTTATAGAAGGGTGTGAGGTAGTAGGTGTCACTAGTGTTGGTGCTGATCCTGGTTTGGTTGGAAGAATTTTTCCTGAAGTTTTCTCTGATACATTAGGAAAACTTAAGGGCTCCATGAATGAGATTAAGTTAAAACAAGGGTTTTCTCCTGTCAAACAAAAACTTAGAAATGTACCCATTAACGTGAGGGAGGAATTAGGAAAGCTGTTGAAGGGTATATTAGATGAGGGAGTGATTGAAGAAGTGGAGTCTTCGGAGTGGGTTTCTCTGATTGTTTTGGCACGTAAATCCGATAATTCTCTAAGATTGTGTGTTGATCTTCGTGCACTTAATTCCAAATTTTGATTGATTGTCATCCGTTACCTAACATTAATGAGGTGGTCAGCATGTTGGGGGCGCTACAGTCTTCTCTACGTTGGATCTCAGATCGGCCTATCATCAAATAGAATTAACCAAAGAGTCTCGACATCTGACTGCTTTTCTCACACCACATGGTTTATTCCAGTTCAAAGGGATGCCTTTCGGATTGGTTTCTGTAGCGTCCGTATTCCAGAGATCTATGTGCCATCTTTTCAAACAGATGGAGTCATGTGTGAAATGCTTCCAAGATGACATTTTAATTTTTTCATCAGATGTAACAACTCATACACAAGATCTTGAAAAAGTATGTAAAATTCTCAAGGATTATGGACTCACTTTAAGGAAAAATAAGTGTACGTTTTTCCAAGAATCGGTTGAATACTTAGGGCATACACTTTCAAAGGAGGTTGTTGTACGTAAAAAGTCATTAGTTGATGCTATACTTAAGGCACCCTCACCAGACTCTAAAGAAAAACTCCTTTCATTTTCAGGACTTTGCGAGTACTATAGTAAATTCATAAAAGATTTTGCTTCGAAAATGGAGCCGTTGAGAGAGCTAACTAGAAAAATACTGAATTTGTATGGGGGAAAATCAGCAAAAAGCTTTTGAAGATATTAAGACAGAGATGGTAGCTGCACCATCTCTTAAACCTTTTTGTGTTGGGAAAACATGTGTACTTACGGTTGATGCTAGCCTCTATGGATTAGGTTGTGTGCTGTCACAGTGCTCAGGGAATAGTGAATGGAATGTAGCTTTTGCTTCACGCACTTTGAATTTGACAGAGAGACGTTATGCAGTCATTGAACGGGAGTTGTTGGCGTGTGTGTGGGGTGTGGAGCACTTTAGAAATTATATTTGGGGTGCACGTTTTATTATCAAAACGGATCATAAACCTTTGGTTACAATTGTATCTCCAGGTTGTGGACTTAATGCTACAGCGAGGATAGCCAGGTTGATGTCACGTTTACAAGAATACACTTTTACAGTTGAATTTGTTCCGGGTAAGGTCAATGTCACAGCAGATAGTTTATCTCATCTTCCTTGTGATAGTGATCACAAGGTATGTAATGAGGAAGTTGTGGCAAGTTTTTCTGAGATAGTATCTGATAGATTTTGTGCTATTTCTGAGGAGTTGTGGAAAAAAGTATGGCAGAAGATAAAGTTTTACAACAAGTTGTTAATTATTCCTGTCTTGGCTGGCCCTCTAAGGGTGAGATATCGGATGAGCTGTTTCCGTTCTGGAAAGTTTCTGATGAGATTTTAGTAGAAGGAGATTTTGTTTACAAACAAGGCATATGTATTCCACCTGTGCATCTAAGGAATATGATTTTAGACTTGAGTCATGAGAGTCATCTGGGAATGAGTTCAATGAAGAGACTTATCAGATAGTTTTTTTGGTGGCCTGGTTTAGACAGGTTTGTGGATAGACTTGTCAGGGAGTGTCCAGAATGTGTATGCAGTGAGAAGTCTCTCAAGTGTAACCCTGCTCCTCTTATTCCTATTAAATGGCCTGATCATTCGTGGCAAAAGTTTGGGTTGGACATTGCTGGGCCTTTTGATTTTTTACCCCACGATTGCAAATTTGCCATTGTTTTGGTGGATTATTATTCTAAATGGCCAGAAGTGAAGTTGGTTCCTCGAGTTTTGACCAGTAATGTTATTTTATTCTTAACCCCTCCCCTGCTGGTGACGGAACCACTCCGTCATCAGCTGCGGTCGCGCTGTGCTGATGACGGAGCGGTTCCGTCACGGCCCGCTTGGCACGCCTGCGTGGCGCGGATTCCGCACCTGCACTGAGCATTCAATTGAGCGGGCGGGGCCGTGACGGAACCGCTCCGTCATGAGCACAACTCAACCGCGGCTGGTGACGGAGCGGTTCCATCACCAGCATGCGGCCGCCCCTCCCCCTTAGCACTGCGGCGGAATAGCCGCCACAGTGAAGGGGTTAAAGGAAGTTTTTTCCAAGGAAGGTACTCCAGAAGTGATCATATCGGACAATGGTGTACAGTTTAAATCGTTAGAAATTATAGAATTTTTGAAGTTACATAATATTCGGCATATTACCACGTCTCTTTATGAACCTGAAGGAAATGGACCAAGTGGAGAGGTATAATAGGGTTCTCAAGCAGGACATACTTTGGGCACGTAATTTTGGTGTCGATTGGAAGGACAAATTAAGGGAGAAATTGTGGTTATATAGAATAACTCCTCACTCCACTACAAGTGTGTCTCCTTTCCATTTGCTTAGGGGCAGAGATCCTGTTTCTAAATTGTGTCCCTGGTGGTTGAAAAAAGTTGTTGAGGATCATGTTCCCGATATTGATAAAAATAACATTGCTCGTAGGGTTGAAGGTATACAACTGAAAAGTAAGGAAAATTATGATTATCGTATGAAAGTTAAAATACCAGAATTTCCTGTGGGGGATTTTGTTAGGACACGGAAAACTTGAATTCTTTGTAAGCATGATACTAAATTTAGTAGACCAATTAAAATTGTTAAAGTCAATCATAATATTGTGGTTACCCAAGATGGACAGGTCTGGAATGCGAGACGTGATTCTAAATGTTCTACGTTCCATTCTTAATGTTTATAAGGGAGGAGATGTGTTATACCCCTGTATATTTCCCTTTTAACTAGATGTTTCCCTTTTAATTATATTGTGTTCTTTTAACTATTGCACATGCTATACAGCTGTTGTTACATCATTTTAGAACTGTGGCTTGGACATTCTTCTGTGAGTTTTAGCCACAGCAGTACTGTGCTCCTGTTGATTAAACTATTTCAACTTTGCTTGGATTTGAGGACTAATTATATCTGTAATCTTTACACGCACCCTGAGATCTACATCCCAACTTTTTATTGTCACTCCCAGGGCACGACTTTCACGGACTGGAGGCAGATATTTTCATGCAGTTGCCTCACGGCTGTGGAATAGCCTCCCTCTCTCTATCAGACAGAGCCCTGATCTCCTGACCTTCAGGAAAAGTCTTAAAATGTGGATCTTCCAGTTGTGAGTTGTTCGATAGGGGTCTGCTTTGCTCTATGTTACGTGACGTATGGCTGTTTTCAGCGCGGGGACACTCCAGGGAGTAGCCGTGCGCTTTATATATATGTGCTAACATAACATAGGGCATGCGCCAGAACCAGGTAGAAACCCCCGGCGAGGGAGTTACACCCTGAGGGTAAACCCTGATCACCCCATTGGTAGCTTGGCATGAGCAGTCATGCTTATCCTAGAGGCAATGTGTAAAGCGTTTGCGCAACACACACACACAGCGGCGGCACACTAGGCACACTACAAAAGAGACTCCACACAAGGTTATATAAAAATAGCCTTTGTAGTATAAAAACACATTAGAATCTCAGACATATACTCTGTGCCTACAGGCACCAGGACATTATTTACAGGGGACTATTTAAAAGGCAGCGCCAATCGGGTCGCTGCCAGAACCCTCACAAGCACAAGGAATAAATGCAAAACAACCAGTAATAACAGGGGGAATCCCACACACCGGGATTTCATCGTAGCAGGCAGGCAGTCCAGCACTGCAGGGTCCACACTCCCCTCGTGGGGGGATTACAAGATAGTGCCCATGAGGTGCAAGGACCCAAAAATGTTGAGGCACGGCTGGGAAAAGGTCAGCAGATTTAGGGACAGCACAGCCGGGCAGAGCAGCAGTTCCTGGGAACAGTCAGGCACAGCGAAGAGTCAATCCTCCCAATACAGCAGACTTTACTCCTGCAGAGTCTCTCCTTGGTCCGGTAGCGGGGCAGAGTATTGGGCACAGGGGCCAGCATGCAGGGTCCCCCGGCGGTTCCTCCTGGCAGTGTATCCCCTCCATGTCAGCACAACAACACACATGGGCTCCCATCGCCTGTATTTATACACCTCCCTGCCCTGCGTCTCGAAGGGGGTAGAAGCTCCTGGAAGGGTCTAGGGGGTAGGGGTTTCTGGAAGGGTCTTGGAAGTTCCAGTCCCAACTGGCACTGGGAGGGGTGTTAGTAGGGGCCCGGAGCTAGCCTGTACAGGGCAGGCACTCACCTAGTCAGGGACAGGGGATTCCTCCGCCCACTACATCAGTTGCAGACCTCCCTCTCAGCCTGACCCTGCCTCCCTGGAGCCACCCACTCCTCACCAGCCCCTGTCACTTCTAGAAACAGACAAGCAGACAGGCACACAGCACACAGAAATGTTAACTTCTAAAAGTGGCATTCCAACAATAGTAAAAGTAAATCTGTGCACATCAATGCGCAGCATTTATCATTTCCATCCCACACATACCAAACATGCCATACTTATTTTGTTTTAGTTAGGAGTTATCCCATAAGAGGAGGAAGTTCCTAATGTCAGCCTATGGAGGGCAGAGAGTGCACGCACTCTGCACTGCTAACCAGTGCTAAAGTGCCCAGAGTCCTAAAACTACCAACACCATGTCAGCAAAAAGGCTAGGAGGAAAGCAAAAAGTTTAGGGATGACCCTGCAAAGAGGGCCATGTCCAACACCCACTCTATGCCTGATTTGGGAGATTACCCCAATTGGAACAATCACACCAAAAGGTCCCTTAGTGATTGGCCATTCTGTCACTACCTATTCTGTAGGCAAGCTATGTCAGAACTGGCTCAAACACTCCACTTTAGAGTCAGTTAAGCTTCATTTGTCTAAATTGTCTGATGATGTTGATTTGAATGATCTGAAAAGGTCTTGCAGCAGGCAGATCCAAAAGATGGATTTATGCTGTATACAACGAAGTATGGAAACTGTCCCAAATTGAAGCTGCTTCTAGGTTAAGAGCTATTGATCGAGCTAATTTAGAAAAAGTGCTTGCAGCTGTAGATAATAGCATTAACACACTTTCTTCCCTGATTTACACATTAGATAATATCGTTTCTTCTGTTGTTGATGTTGTGCAAGATGAAGTCTCAGTTTTGTACAATGGTCAAAATCAATTGCGTTCGATTATCCTGTTTGCATAGACTTTATAAACGTTGAAGGCTGGGAAAGTGCCTTGGGACTATATGAACACTTCTTAAGCTGTTTTTACCATTTAATCTGACTGTTAAACAACAATTTATGTCAATGAAATATGCTACGTTTTCACTTTTGCATATTTAAAAGTTAGAACCCTTACCATTTTCTGTGGCCAAGACAAATTCTGCAGGTTAGCTTATTCATGGGTTAATAACGCTACCTTCCCCACTGTTTAAATTTGAAGCTTGCATGAAACATGCCATAGGCAGATATGAACCATTGGGTAGCGCTTACCTCCATGAGGTTTGGTCTCTTCCATTAACCTATAGCGGTCTGAGGGAGGGAAAAGAAGTTCACTTGAAAGGTGAAGATTGCACTTCCACACCCGATCACTCATTGGTCTGTAGGAATATACAATTGCAAAGCTCGTGTAATCTAGAAGCACCATATTTGGCCTGCATTTTAAAAGGTACACCAGCCCTGGTGGGTAACTAGACATAATATTAAAAAAATATATATAGAATGGACATAATATTGAAGTAAAAATATAGAATGGATAAAATGTCGAATGGACACAATATAGTGGTTAAAAATATCGAATTGAAGGTAAGTGATATAATATCGATTGTCAAAATATAGAAGTCAAAATATCGAAGTATATAATATAGGCATTAAAATATATCAAATTTTTTAAAGTGTTTTGTATGTTAGTATATGTGTGAAATGCATTATTATTATTTGTAATCAATGTTTAATTTATTTTAAGTAATGAATTTTATGTTATTTAATTTTTGCGTAATGTATTTCTGTAGCGGGTTGTGGGTTTATAGGGGAATAGGGTCGGAAGTAATTTAATTATATTAAATTAAATATACATTTTTAGCAATTATTAATTATTTTTAATTTAAGTTTGCTTTTTAGTTCTGTAGCGGGTTGTGGGTTTATAGGGGAATAGGGTGGGAAGTAATTTAATTGTAATTAATTACATATTTTTATTTATTAATTGGTATTCATTTTGAATTTATTGTTAATTAATTTTTAATTGGTAACTAATTTTTAATTGGTCATTCATTTTTATTAATTGATTAATTGATAATTATGTTAATTTTATTAATTTATTTTCTGTAGTGGGTTGTGGGTTTATAGGGGAATAGGGTGGGAAGTAATTTAATTGTAATTAAGTAAATATTTATTTATTTATTTATTGGTATTGATTTTTAATTTATTGTTAATTAATTTTTAATTGGTAATTAATTTTCATTAATTGGTAATTGATTTGTATTAATTAATTATTTGATAATTATGATAATGTTATTAATTTATTTTCTGTAGCGGGTTGTGGGATTATAGGGGAATAGGGTGGGAAGTAATGTAATTGTAATTAATTACATATTAAAAATACTTTTTGTGTATTGATAATTAATTTACTGTTAATTAATAATTGGTATTAATTTTCATTATTAATTAGTTTTTGTTATTGAAAATTAATTAGTTGTTAATTAATTATGAATAGGTAATTAATTTATAATAACTAATATGTATTTGTATTTCTGGTTAATTAATTATTACATAATATTAAATTGGTAATTAATTTTAATTCATATTTTATTGGTATTGATATTTAATTTATTTTTAATAATATATTAAATCATTACTTTACCTACTGTTAAACTCACTGGAGTGGGAATAGTAATTTTTACCCTTATGCTATCCAGCGCTTTCCCTGCTGTTGCACTCTCTGGAGTGGGAATAGTAATTTTTACCCCTACGCTATCCAACGCTTTCCCTACTGTTGCTTTCTCTGGAGTGGGAATAGTATTGTTTAGCCTCCCGCTATCCATCGCTTTCCCTACTGTTGCACTCTCTGGAGTGGAAATAGTAATTTTTACCCTCCAGCTATCCAACGCTTTCCCTACTGTTGCTCTCTCTGGAGTGGCAATGGTAATTTTTACCCTCTCGCTATCCAACGCTTTCCCTACTGTTGCACTCTCTGGAGTGGGAATAGTCATTTTTACCCACCCGCCATCCAACGCTTTCCCTACTGTTGCACTCTCTGGAGTGGGAATAGTATATTTTACCCCTACGCTATTCAACTCTTTCCCTACTATTGCACTCTCTGGAGAGGGAAAAGTAATTTTTACCCCTAACGCTATCCAACGCTTTCCCTACTGTTGCATTCTCTGGAGTGGGAATAGTAATTTTTACCCGTACGCTATCCAATGCTTTCCCTACTGTTGCACTCTCTGGAGTGGGAATAGTAATTTTTACCCTCCCGCTATCCAACGCTTTCCCTACTGTTGCACTCACTGGAGTGATAATAGTAAATTTTACCCTCCCGCTATCCTAAACTAAAAATATTGTATATTTTTTATTAATATTACGTTAATATCTATACTACTATTATAAAGGAAGAACTTTGAACCTTTGAGGCGGGTAAACTCGGGAACCACAGCGCCAGTCCACACACCCGATACATCGTTGTAATTGTCAGGGTGTGCAGATGGACATAGGCTATATAAATTTAAAAAATATAAGTTATTTAAAAAATGTATGAGAAAAAAAAAAGTAGTCCCATTGAAGTAGCGCCGGCCGCGACGTGCGTGCTGACATCAGGAGCGCGGGGAGGAGCGGCGTCCAGGAGCGCGAGGGGGAGAGGTGGACATGAGCGCGGGGAGGAATGGCGGACAGGCGGGGAGGAGCTGCGGGCAGGCTGGGAGGAGCGAAGAGGAGCGGCGGACAGGCGGGGAGGAGCGGCGAGGAGCGGCGGACCGGTGAACTCAGGAGCGCGGGGAGGTGCGGCGGATGAGGTAAGGCTCCGGGGGACCCATGGACAATGTCAGGGTGGGCGGGGGCCCTGAAGCCAAGGTCGGGACGGGCTGCTACTCCGGGGGACCCACGGACAATGTCGGGGCGGGCGGGCGGGGGCCGGGGCGGGCGGGGGCCCTGAAGCCTGATTGCTCCCGGACAAGGTCGGGACGGGCTGCTAGTATATATATATGTATTAAAAAATAAAATTGTATGTTTATTTTTTTTCCTTAAATTAATTATTAATTTTAAGGTTATTTAAGTATTTTTAAGTATGTTTTAGTTAATTATATTTATTATTTCACTAATTTTAAATTACTTTTAAGACATTTAACGATATTTTTTACAACGATATTTTTGATTCGATATTTTTGTACTTACCTGTATGTAGCAACGATATTTTGGTAAGTCAATATTTTGGTATTCTTTATTCTGTCAGTGATCCACCCCAGCTATTACACCTACTTTCACGTTTTAGCAAACAGTAGTTATTTATTATTAAATAATGAAGATTGCTGTGGTATGCTGGCAGGGACACCGTATTTAGTGACTGTTTCCCAATGTGTAGTCTGCTGTAAAAAATGTACTGTTTCCTCCTCCGCATGGGAAGCTCGATATATCCATCTAGCCTTCCATTCCGACCTTGAAAGCAGAGTTCAACAAGATGAGTCGAATAAGGGCTATTTTGTCTCAAAAAGAAGTCCCCCTTACATCTGTCCGTGAAACATTCGTCCTTCACATGGCTAATACTCGTGCTGAGGTACATGCCTTACTCAACACAGATCTCCCCCTGCATTTTGGAGCGTTGATTCACACTATCTTTATTGCCCCTTCGACCACAGGCTTGGCACTGGCTTGGTGGTGTCTAACAGACACCGCCACCATATGAAACCCTTTTCCGCCCGTTCAACTCCTTGACCGGGCGGAAATGCGGTGGACGGTCTTTCCGTCTGCCGCGGTCCCCCGCCATAGTAATATGGAGGGGGGAAATGGGTGGCGGGCGGGTATGGATGTTGGGCGGATTGCCACCGCCCGCATGGCGGTGGCGATCCGCTCGACATCCTAATCGGGCCCTATATTTGGTGTGATACTGGCATTTTTTCATTCTGTTTTTTCCAGCATCTTTGGCGGTATACCGTTCATTCTCGCCTTGGCTGCCGGTGTCCTGCTGTTGATTTGCTTTCTGCAAAATGGGTGCACATTCTGTGCCCCACAACGGCCTGTCCCGGCTCTTCCAACTTCGTAACCGGATGCTTGAATACTATGGATCGCTACCTCTGGCTACTTTGAGTGTGGTTTATGGTTTATCTTTCCGGTTTTCGTACTTTCCATGCATGCAGCCAGTTTTCCACTGCCTGGATTGAGGTTTTGAGTGGGCTCTGGATTTGTGTCTCTGCAATACGGTGTCTCCTAACCCGGATTATGATCTACTAATGAGTCCCTTAGTTGCTCATGAATTAGACTGTTCTGGTGTCAGGATTATGGCCTGCGCAGCAGGACATGGGCTCCTGGGCAATTGGAATATATGCCCAGGTTCTGGTGTTAACCTGGGCTTCTATGGGAATTCATAAGGGCATATTATCAAGCCCATTATCGCCGCTTTTTGCCCCTGCGGATAAAACGCGGCGATAATGTATTGCCCTTGCTTGATAATATGGCCCATAGTACCTACCTAGGGAGGGTGATTTACTAGGCACTATAGGACCTGTTTTCACCATCATTGTAATATGATTTCTCCTTTTGTGTTTTATGGAATTGTAACAATGCTGATCATATTATTTCTAATCATATGTCTGCTTATCTTAGCAAAAATACTGCATCTTAGAGCACGTCATTAAAATAAATATTTTAACCTTTCCCGTGTCTCTTTTTACTCCTGTTTTAGACTGATATGAGAGTATAACGAAAGAGTGTTCTTGCTTCCCACCATTCCTGAGTATAACCTAAGTCGCATGTTCTGGGTTGTCTAATCATTGGTTAGTTTGCTATAGGACGAAGAGCTAATGTGACACTGATGCTAGCAGGTTAGGGTTTCTAAGTACTGAGGTGAGTTTTTTGGTCCACCACAATTCACTGAGGTCCTGGGTCTCTGTGCACAGTTCTGTGTAGGAGCAGAATCCCTGCAACACTTCCTCTCCTGCCACACGAGAATAACCTGCTGAGTCCCACAGGGGTCATCACTGAGCCTGACTCTATTGAACATCTACATGGCCCTTCTCGCAGCCATCGTCTGACAACATGGCCTCAACATCGTATCCTACGACGACAACACCCTGATCATTCTCTACCTCACCAAAGACCCCGCCACCTCCAGACTCAACGTCCAAAAAGGAATGCAAGATGTCACAGTCTGGATGACCAACAGCTGCCTGAAGCTAAACACCGAGAAGACAGAAGTCCTTGTCCTTGCAACCACCCCTTCAGCATGGGACAACACATGGCAGCTGATTGCCCTCAGAAGCCCACCTACCCCCTCGAAGCACGCCATAAACCTCAGCATCATACTCAACTCACCATGAACCGTCAGGTCAAGGCTGTCGCCTCCAGCTGCTTCAACACCCTCCACATTGTCCGGAAGACCTTCCAAATGGATCCCCCCTGAGTCAAGAAGGACAGTCACCCACGTACTTAACCAGCAGACTGGACTATGGAAACACACTCTACGCCAGCATCAATAAGTCGCTACTCTTCAAACTCCAGACAATACAGAATACAGCCGCCAGACTAATCCTTGGCATCCCCTGGCGCAAACACATCAGCCAACACCTACGAAGACTCCACTGGCTTCCCGTGGAGAAAAGAGTCAGCTTCAAATCCTCACTGCCTACAAATGCCTACCCAACAACGGACCCGAATACTTCAATGACAGAATCAACTTCCAAGTACCCAAAAGAAACCTCCGATCTTCCAACCTCACACTCATCGAAACCTGCACTTCCACAGAGCCAGAGCAGGTGGAAGATCCTTCTCTCACATTGCAGCCAGGTCCAGGAATGAGTTACCGGCAGACATCAGACACGCCCCCGTAACACCTTCAGGAAGACCCTCAAGACCTGGCTCTTTAGCTAAACAGATCTGTGGACCGCCCCCTGAGCGCCATGAGACCCTCACTGGTGAGTAGTATGCTTCCAATCCCCTGATTGATTGATCGATTGACTTACATCAAGATGTAATTAACAACTTCTTCACATGAGTGTAAGTATATATTCATATATTATTACATTTCATTTATATACAACTTTAATCTAATGAGAATAAAAGTCAGTGCTAGACAAATTTTTAAAGGATAAATTAAGGTAAATCCAGGGCAAAGATATTTGTTGTTCTAAGTTTTTACAAATTGACTACTGTCTTAATTTTCATTGTTAATGTTTGATAGTCTTTAGAAAATGTGTCCTCAAAATTTGTCATTGCAATGCATGGAGGAGTGTGTCTCACTGATTAGAGCGGCAGACCCTGATGCAGAGGTCTGGCCCGGGACCAGGGTTCAATTCCCGTCGCGGCAGGGACTTGAGCTCAAATGTCCGCAGACCCGATAATTCTCGGCACGGTGCCTACTCTAATCATGGGGTCCCACGCTGCAACTCTGGGCAATAGCTTGCTTAGTCTCCACACCGGCCCTAATTGCTAAGGATGCCTGGCTTCACCAGGGGGGTGCCCAGGAGTTGGGTGCCTCACAGGAACAGGCCAGGACGGGTTCCTCAGCGGTTTATTCAGCGCGGGGACACACTGGTAAGTGTAACCATGCGCTTTATAAGCTTCAGAATTAATTTTTATATTTTGTAGGGTCATACAAATAAATATATATTTGTTTTAAACTGTTTTAGGTTCCTTCACCAAGTCATATTCATTTAGACATTTCAACTGCTGTTGCAAACAACAAGGGGATCATGGGTTGAATGACACACACACATTGCTCTTACAGATCTTGAGCAAAGACAATTTGTACAATGATTTAATTGTATTTGTTAAGATTGCTTTAAACTTGTTTTCTGTTGATGGTTGCCACCAAGGCAATATGTGCTGCTTAAATTTCTCTACCAACATGTGGTAGGCCATTCAAATCAGGCAAATCTCTTTGCACATAGGCAAAACCTCCATTTTGTGTAAACTGTATGTGGCTGTTGATGTGTCTTATCATCGAAGGAAGAACGTCTAGTGGCACATCACCTAAAGTTGGTTGCGACATTCCACCAGATGATCCTGCGGCCACAAAAGGAAGTACTGCCAATATTTTCACTAATTATGTTATTGATGTGTGTTTCCTATTGTGAAGCAGAAGGTCTGGCTGTAGCTGATGACATCCGTCAATAGGACTTTGCTTATATAATCTAAATGGATAGGATCCGAAGACTTTGTCAATGGTGGCCTGGGTGACAGTGAACCCAGTGGCCTCACTTTGAAGGGCCACAGATTTTACCCATGACCCTCCCCCCACTACCCTGTGCCCTTGAACCAGTGTGCCCCATCCCACTGGGTCCTTACTGAACTGGAGGTGGTGGAGCAACAGCAGCCAAGACTGGGGGCACATGTCGGGGGCTGGTGTTGGTTTGGACACAGGAAGTAGAGGTATCCATAGGCTGAGGTGTGGTAGCAGCTAGGGTGGGGGGTGTAGGTGTGGGCCGATCAAGAATCACTGGAGCAGTCTGGCCAGGCAGACCAGATAGATAAGGCAGCTCGTCTTCATACTGACTTACAGGAGTGGAGTGCGCACTGAAGGCTTGTTCATGGTCTGATGAGGAGGTATCCTCAGTGGCAGATTATTGCCCACATACTCTGTGTGGTGGACCTATTATGAATGACAAAAAAATCAATACTGTAAAAGTCTGGATTATACATCAAATTAATTTTAAGCTCTAAATGAAGCAACCTAAAGGGAAAAAGACAATTAATATAATGAGCGTACCTTTCGGTGGTATTACAACATACAAAATGAAGCACAAATGACATTTCAAAACAGCATGAAATAGAGATTAATAAATACGTAGCACGTCTCCATATGAAAAGCTTTCTGGATAATACAGTGATCAAGATAGCATTGCAATATTATTTTGACAAAACAAAAACAAGGCATCATGGTAGTTGTAGTAATTTCAATTAAACATTAACAACACTTGCAAAATTGTATGTTAAACATACTTAGTGAAAATATGCAGTAAAAAAGAACGGATATTTACAATCTATAACACATATATGCAACAAACTGTGAAATCTGAACAGGCTCAGCGCAATCCTGACAGGGACAGAGTAATGTTAGCCAGAAGAGTAGTCTGTCTTGCCAAAAACGTTGAACCATTTATGCGATGGAAAGCAGTCTGTCATGGTGGATGGAGGATCCGCCAGCCAATGTCTGAATACGGCGAGCGGGAATCGGTCAGCTTGATGGAGTACTTGTAAACTCCACCACAGAGGGATGATGGGAGTCCCACCAATATCTAAATCAGGCCCAAAGTCCTATATTTTACTTCTGCTTCCCAAAAGATATAGACAATCATTGAGTACATATTATTTTTCTCTATGGTTTCAGTATATTTAAATGCTAGAAGCATCATGTATCATTAGGTTAGAATAATTATTGTTCAGCGCTGAAAAACGGCTTCATTCTCTGCAATATAACCTTGAATGACAGAGACAATGATAAGATATTTAGGATATTTGTCGATTATATCTATGAAATTGGGTTCACCTGCAATGGAACAACATCTCTGCAAGAGTAAACATACTTTCATGCTATTAATCATTTTTATAGAATTATTGCTACAGCTGTCCAACAGAATGGCCCAGCCCTGCACTGCTCTTGACTTGGCTCAAGTAAGTGAGGAAAAATATATTGAAAATAATAATCTGTGTTATTATCATTTTATTTGGCAAGTTTTCACTGCTGCAAGGGCAGTGGGATGGCTCTTGCCTCCTCAACAGAGGAACTACAGCTGCTACTACACACTCCTCAATATCAAGAAAGCCTTGCTATGTGCTGCGTTACCGGCAGCTTACCGGCAAGCAAAGTACAACTGTCAATCAGCACTGCCACAAGAGCTCAAACAATGATTATTCATTTTTGTACAATTTTCATTGAATTATCACAATGTCAAGTTATACTAAATGGATGCCACCTTTGTTATCTAAACTTAGCTTACACAGAAGTCATTATAAAACCGCTTAGTTTAAGCCAGTTTGAGTTTGCACTGACTTCACTAGTGCTTTATTTCACCTATACACATCTTCCATGAAATGAGTTACAGCTTAATATTGACTGGGGGCCTTTGTAAATACATTTTTAAAAAAGTATATTAATAAAAACTTGCTTCTGTAAACAAGAGGAAAAATGAGAGGATTTCTACTGAACAATAACTCATCAGGCATACATATAAATTAAGGGACATATTCACAAAGAATAAGACATACCCCTGTGTGTTCTCTTGCGTGAGCACCAAAAATGCTACCTAGCACCTGCCAGAAACCCTTGCGCCATCGTGAAAGGGTGCCTGTGTTTCAGGGATGATTGTTAATGTGAAGGAAGGCACACCTTCCTGCACATAGACAATCACTAAACGCTCCTTCTATGGGGCATATTTACAAGCCCTCAACGCCACGGAAGCATCTTTTTGATGTAGTAGTGGGGCAGCACCATTTTCCAAATTTACAAGGTTGCACTAAGCCACTCTGCATGGCTTAAAACCATCTTGTAAATATGCCCCTTTCCGCTGCAGTCCTCTGCTGCAAAGGGGCATGCATTGGGTTTTGCCATGGACATTCCACCACAACCCTCATTGCTTTTTGATGCTGCCCCAGATTTACAAGGCTGAAGTAGTGCTAAAAACTAACTCCATGGAATACCAGGCGTAACGTGGAGAAATTATTATTTTCTCCTCATTTTTTGCACTTTCCATGTGTGCTGCATTCTGCAGCACACAAAGAAGGTTCAAATAACCATTATTGATTGTTTATGTGCAGGAAGGTGTCTCTTCCTGCACACAAACAATCATCCCTGCAGCACAAGCACCCTTGCAACAAGGCAGCAAGCTGCAAGTGTTGGGGCTAAGCAGCTTTTTTTGGCACCAGTGTTAGGGAAAACACAGGGTTGCACCGTATTCAAGTGAATACGACGCATCCCTGCGTTTTGAAATTCTCAGCACGCAGCACTGCCATATTTGGCACAGCTCCGTGCTCTGACATTTTCTTATGTATATGCCTCTATGTGTGCTCCAGAAATGAGACATAAAATATTTATCTTCGTTGTGCCACTCTAATGTCTGATTTTCAGTGGCGTTTTTAGCACTGCCTCACATTTACAGAAACTTGTAAATCTGGGTCAGGGTTAAAAAGCATTGGGTGTTGTGGTGGAATGCCCATCTCAACATCCATTGCAGGCCCCATTCACACAGATACTTGTGTGAAAGGGTATGATATTTACAATAGGATTTATTTGTTTATTTAAATTTCCCTATTCCATCGTCTGTCTACATCCCCCTCCCCCACCCAACCGTGCTTACCTGCACCGACTGCTGTTAGGTAGATATAGTTAGGATGTAGTTTCCACAGGAAGAATGTTTCTTCATTTGCCAATAACTTTGCCGTTGTTTGATGAATCTTCGCAAACTTTTCAAAACTAATTTGACGGTCCCTTCAGCTGCCTGCTTAAAAGTTATGGGGTGATCCGTCAAGCGGGGGCCAAGAAAAAAGGGATGCCAAAATGCATTTTGCCCATGTTAATTTCCATCTAAACTTTAGACACAGCTACAGCCCAAACTCCTGAACGAAATGAGACCAAATTTGGCCGAGAGGTAGCTGATGGTCCACAAAGTGTGTGTTTTGTAAAATGGTGTAAATTAATTCTGTAATTTTTGAAAATTTAAGGAAAAATCCTAATTAGTATATATAGATATTAGGAGGATCCGCGTCCCCTCCCGATCCAGTGCTGAATTCTGATTGGCAGCTAACACTTCAGACCCGGAAGAGGTGGCAGCCATCTTGGGACTCAGCTTGAGCCGAGTCCCAGAAAAAAGATTGTTTTTTAAATAAAAGAGGGCAGGGTAGAAATACCCTGATCACCTAGGCCTCTTGCGAGGAGTGGGTCCTTAAAGGCATTTAAAAAAAAAATCAGCAGAAGTTGTGTATGGGCCACAGATCGCACTTAAAATATAAAAGAAATGAAGCATGGGTTCCCGCACTTTGTAATGAGTTGGATCCTGGGAGGGGGCGTACAGGCCCCCCTCCTGAGGCTTACTAATGCCCCGGGACCACCACTTCACCTGAAAACAATGTGGCGGGCCACACAGAGCCTTCCTGAAGCCCCAGGGGCCACCACCTCCCCGGGGTTTTACTTTCAATTAATGCGAGGGCATCATGGGACCCCCCGCTGCCCCCGGGACTGCCATATCCCTGGACTTTTGTTAAATTGAATAAAAATGTTCCGTGTGGCCCCCACAGACCCAGGGACCACTACCTCCCCAAGGCAAAATTCAAGAAAGGGGGGCCAAACCCCCTCCTGGAGCCATAGATGGCCCTGGGGACAGCCACCTCCCAGGGTCGACCCCTGCTATGTTCCAGGGTGCCCAGCCCCAGGACATAGCTGTTTGCTGTGGCTTGGCAGGAGCTTTAGAGATCCCGCCAAGCCACAACAAACACTCCTATTCCAGCCAGTGAGAGCATTAAAAATGCTCAAAAATGCTGGAAGAGAAGCAGAATTGCTTTCACAGAAAGGGAGCTGCATGTTCAGCAACTCCCTCTCTGTGAAAGCACTGCCAAATCCTGCAGTTAGCAGGGAGCTGGCAGGGGTTGCGGGGGACTTCTGGCTCCACAAAATTCACTTGGTACCCTGGCTGGTACCAGGCACCCCATAATAGAGGCTGGGCCCCTGGAGATAGGGTCCCTATCGGCCCTGGGGGGGGGGGCACGTGGCCACCCTCCCCAAATTAAAAAACACACAAAATAAAAGAGCCAGGCCCTGGGGAATAGGGTCCATGGGGCCGAGAGTGACCAGTGCAGGTGGGCCACGCTGCCCCGTTCCCATTCCAAAAAGGCCTGGCACTGGGAGATGGAGCCCCCGGGGCTGAAGTCAACCCAGGTAAGGTGGAGCCACATGGTCACCCTTTCCTAATAACAAAAGTAAAAATAAAAAGCCACCTGGCAAGTTACCGGAGGCCCCACCTCCTTCCACCACCACTCTGCAAGCGAGCTTCCTAGCACATTTCTAGTTGGGGATGAAGACCCCTTAGCTGCTGAGGGACCTTGGGGGCCATGAACTCATCTGGTTACCTCCAGTAAGTCCCACACAGCAGGATTTCTGAGAGGTCTTCCGAGGCCACGCCCTCTTTATCCACCACTCTGCAAACGCATCTCCTGGTGCACTGCTGATTGGGAAATGAAATCCTCTTGGATACTGAGGTTTCTTGTGGGTGCAAAAGTCCTCCTGTTACCTCCAGTAAGACCCACACAGCGGCATTACTGAGAGGTCTTCAGAGGTCATGCCCCCCCTTCTCCACCACTCAGCAAACGTACCTCCTGCTGCATTACTGGTTGGAGGTTACAATCCCCTTGCATGCTGAGGGTCCTTGGGGGCCAACAAGCCCTTCTATTACTTCCAGTAAGTCCCACACAGTGGGATTGCTGCGAGGCCTTCAGAGGCCACACCCCCTTTCTCCACCACTCTGCAAACATGCTTCCTGGCACACTACTGGTTGGGGGATGAAGTACCTTTGACTGCTAAGGGTCCTTGGGGGCCAAGAAACCCTCCTGGTATGTCCAATAAGTCCCACAGAGTGGGACTGCTGAGAGGTCTTCGGAGTTCATGCCCCCTTTCACCACCACTCTGCAGATGCACTTCCTAGTGTACTACTGGTTGGGTATGAAGTCCTCTTGGATGTTGAGGATCTTTGGGGTCCAAGAATCCCTCCTGTTACCTCCAATAAGTCCCAAACAGCGCGATTGCTGAGAAATGGCCATATGCCCCGCCCCCTTCTCCAACACTCTGCAAACGTGACTATTAGATAAAAATCATAGCAATTTACTTAAAAAACTAAAGGTTAGAGGGATGGTATAGTTAGGAAATAAAATTTTAAAGACCTTAGAAATTCACTTTAAAATCCAAAGGTACAGGGATGCTACAGTTAGGAAATACAATTTTAAAATACCTTAGAAATTCACTAAAGAAAACAACGGTTACAGGGATATTATCTTTAGGCTAAGATTTCACTTGTACAAAACCAGTGAAATTCAGCGATTATAGTTACATGAACTAACTATGACTTATGCCTCCAAAATGCAGTGCTTATGACCTCACATATCACATCCCTCAGGACATGGACAGTGACATCACTGATGACATCTTAAATGACATCACTGGTGACATCATCCACAGAACCACTTTCACACCCACTCACTCCCCCATACAACCTCTTGTACTCCTACTCACACCCACACAGTCACTCATATACCCATTCACAGACTCATACCATTACTCACATAGAGCCACTCACACAACCACTCACTCACTCATACAGCTACCCACACAATTATTCACTCACCCATACAGCCACACATGCAACCAGTCACTCCTCCACACAGCCAGTCACATAGCTACATGCATACCTATACAGCTAATCACACACCCATGTATCTACCTACACAGTCTCTCACACACCCACTCACTCACCGGTATAGCCTCTCACCATACAAGCACTCACACACTCAATCACACACCCGCTTGCATACCCATTCACACATTCATACAAGCACTCTCATATTTGCTTACTTACCCATATAGTCATTCACACAGACCTTCACTTTCCATTACAACCATTCACACACCTACATGCTTAACCAAACACTTACTGAAACAGCCACTCGCTCAGCCATAAAGCCGTTTACAAACCAAGTCACTCGTACAGCCATTCAGACACCCACTCACTCACCCATACAGTCACGCACGCAGCTACTCATTCACCCATACAGCCACTGACATACCCACTCACTCACCCACATATCCACTGACACACCCACTCACTCATAAATACAGTCACTAACACAGTATCTCACTCACCCACACAACTACTCACACACCCACGAATACACACATACAGCCACTCACACACCCATAGACATAAGGATACATACAGTCACACAGCCACTCACAGAATATATGTTAGAAGCAGTATCACTTGGTAATATTGCACCTGGTACACTAATTTTACTTGTGTAGTAGGTTGGTATATATGTTTAACACAAGTAAAGTCTTAAAAACACTTACTCACTTGATGATGTCATCAGTTATGTAATTTGAGATGTCATCAGTGATGTCACTTACCATGTCATGAGTGATGTAATTTGTGAGGTCATTAGCAGTGCATTGCGGGGGTGTAAGTTATACTTAGCTCAGGCAACTATAACTGATGAATTTCACTGGGTTTGTATGAGTAAAATCTGAGCCTAACTTTAACGTCCCTGTGACCAATTAAACTATTCAATAACACACAAATAAATTGAACTCTGGGGACACTGCATAACACCCTGACATTAGACACAGACATTAGGTACAGCATGTTCCAGTACCAATCAGCAGTCGTTTTAATCACAAAAATTTCCTCAGCACTTCCTGCATTCAAATGGCTCCAAAGCACAAAGCCAGCAGGCAATAACTGATGCCCCAGGTGGTGACGCATTTAAAGCTAATGCCTAGTGAAGGTCCTGGCTCAAAGACACATTATCTCAACAGGGAGTTCTACCGAACAGTGCACTCAGCCTGTCTCGAGGCTTATTGCACCTCTCAGCCAATCACAAGATAGTTAGTTACCATGGTAAATAAATCACAAGGGTTAGGACACCTGGAGGCACACAAAGGACCTCTTATTTGGAATAATTTGCCCCATGCTACAATCTTCCTTGCGCTAAGCAGAGTTCTTTAGCAAAACTCATCCGCGGTATACTATAATATTCTTGTGCTTAGTTCAAGGCATTTGGCCTGTTTAAAAAAAAAAAAACAGTTTGCATCAGAATTCCAGACGGTTTCGCATCCTCATGCGCAGGTGTTCTGCTTTTCTCTTCTGCATCCATTTCAGAGAGAGAGAAAATACGTGTTTTCATTATTGCTCAGATTTTGTTATGGGAGTGTTACATAATTAGCGCAAGGTCTCCCTGGATACAAATGACTGAAATATACTGTTGTTTGCCAAGTTGATGAAATCTCAGGCTAAGCTCAAGTTTTTTATTTTAAGCATTTCAGCAAATAAGTGAAGTTTTAACTAATGCCCTTCATTTGAACATTTGGTGTTTTCTCTTAATTGGCCCATGCTTGCTTTATTACAGCAATTATTGTTATCCGTTGTGTGTTTTATACTTGGGATTATAGACAACGGGTAAGTGTCTATATCAATTGTCTTATTCTGGCATTCATTTGGATATGCTGCTCGGCATGAACTGAAATATTTTAATTTCCTATTCCATTGATGATGAACACACAACCATAACACAAATAAATACCAAAGAAATTAAAGTAAGTTCAAAGCAAAAGAAGCAAAGGAAAAGGGCTGAAATCATTTTTTACTGAAAACTTCCCGACACTCCAAGCGGAAAGGGAAAGCATGTTTGCCCTCACCGGAGACGTCAAAATATGCCTGCCCTGAAACGACACAAGAAAAACTATTGTTGCTTTCAAAGAACACAACAAAAAACAGTTTTGTCTTAATAGGAAACGAGGCAATACTTGTTCACCCCTACAGTGCACAAGATAATGTTTTTGCTTTGACAGGGTAGGAGAGAAAATATTTTTGCCCCGTAGGACAAAAGTGTCTTTCTGCGGAGGACATAAGACAACACTTGTTTGCCCTCACGAGATACGAAAATATATCTGTAGAGGACAAAGTTGCAATGCCCATTAACAGTGAGGATACCTATTACTATTTGAAAAGGAATCATTAAATCTCATAACTGTAGTTCCAAGTAAAATACATTTTCAGTCAGTAAGCAGCAAACAAACTTATCTTTTAGAGATGAATACTTGCAATCAACAGGTCCTTGCACACCCAGATGTCTCTCATAATTTGGTTTCTCTATCCCAATGTAAGGGCAGTCTTCAGAGGTCAACTTCAAGTCCATCTCTGAAGACTGAAATGGACCACCAGAGTTTCTTTTGTCTTGCTCCTATTCTTCCTCCAGATCTCATTACTTTCATTTATATTCTTTAATGCTCAAGCTCATTGAAACTAGCTGCACCAGTACAAAATTAGCGAATTTGGTACATTTCAGCACTAGATTTCCAATGGACTCTGCAGTCTTTATGAACACTGTCATGACTAACAGGCACAGGTGTTGGACATTTATATGGGAGAGACTGGAAGGAACTCTCTACCTCTGGGCTATCCAAGCCAGCATTGCCCTCCTTGCATTATACTATAAGCATTTTTAGATACTGAATAGAGGCAGTGGAGACATTTTGTTGTTGATTTATTCTGACAGTGGTATCTGGCTCTTGGTGATTTGGATAAAATCCCTTTGTTTCCGTCTATAACAGAATTATTTAGTTCTTGGAGATTCTTGTTTGTATCATTCATGACTGCTTCTAACCACTGTGTTCTTAGTCTAATTCTCTTCCATTTTCCTTCTATGAGTCCCAACTTTAAAGTTTTTTTTCAATGAAACTCCTCATTATGTGGCCAAAATAGTTGTGCTTAATTTTTATGATAAACGATTCTAGTAAAGGTTCCAACTTGATCCGGTCAAGAGTTGATTGCTTTTTAGGTCTCGCTGGTAAACTGCATCCGAAGGATGCGTGTCCAGCTGGAGACGTATAGTTGCCTGTCTCGGGGGAAGGACGGACAAGAGGGTGTTACGAGTGTTTCTACCAGAGTTGGGTGCGCGAACGCGCACGTTCCGTCCCGCGCCGCGCCGTGCACTTCCCTCCCATACTCCCAGCAAGTCAGCCTAACGCGCATGCATGCACACAGACACACACACGCGCGCACACGCACTTACTTACACACACACACATGCAGGCACCCAGACGCAGGCAGACACATACAGGCAACCCCCTCTCCCCCCCTCTCTTACCTAACCGGGCTTGGCGCGCAGATTTAACATCGTGGGCGCGCATGCCCAGCCTCCCGGCGCCGTGCACATCTCCTGTCTGTCCCACATTCACACAGCGCCTCTCTCATTCACGCACGCAGCCCCCCCTGAACACACACACAGACACGCACATACACACACCCGCCCCCCCACAACTAAGCCCCACTCACCCATCGACGTCCTCAGTCACCCCTCCTGACTTCTGCAGCCACCGCGCGACAGCCGTGACGCTCCCGAACTTCCGGTTTCAGGACGTGCACGCTCACGGCTTGTTTATTTCTTCTTTTCCTTCCACGCTGCTATAATGGAGTAGTCCGTCGTTTGTCTCTACCGGTGTTAGTGTCTCTCGCACTGATAGCTGATGTTGCAGAAAATGCGCCTGGCGGTGGGTGACTTGTTTCTTTGAACACCCCTCCTCCTTCCCTCACAGCGGTAATTTACTGGAAGATTGTAAGTCTGTGCGCAGGAGGGTAACTGAGAAGACGCCTTTATACTACAGCGAGGGGCTAACTTCAGAACAGCATGCAGCTTCTACTTTTCTGGTACGTTCATCTCAATAAGTCAGACCAACTACGGAAGCGCTCTTTCAAAATGTTAAACTTTATTTTTAATTCCTGTCCTCACTCAATGTATTTTAATTTTTAAAGCGCTTAGAAACGGCAGGACTGCACGAAGCGCTATTACTATTTCTCTACAGGGCTTCGTAGCACACAACGCGTATTGGGATAGCACACAAGGAGGTCGGGGTCCCTGCAGCTCACACTGCCTCTACAGGGCTTCCAAGCGCACACACACCATCTATAGGGCTGGCACACTAGGAGATCAGGGTATGTGCGCAGACTGTACAGGAGTTGGTGGCACACATGCAAGGATTGGGGTACGCATGTCCTACCTTGGGAAGAAGCGGGGTGTCCAAGACCAGGGAGCAGCCCCCGCTCGTGCCATCAGCAGCAGCCCGGTCTGACTATGAACACTGCCGCAGCTCCTGTGCGGACCCCCAGCACCTGTCCCTGCCTGGCAGTCTGTCCGGAGGGGGTGGGTGTGGACAGGACGGAGGAGAGGGGAACAATAGGAGGGCCGATCCGAGAGCCCCCATTCCTCAGATATTACATTCGCACCCTGCACCCTAACACCATCAGCAGGGTGTACAGTGGCTTGTTGCTCACTCGTTTTTAGTAGGATTTGTCTTGAAACAGTGGCTGTGCTGCCCACTGATTAGCCATTAGTGAAACCGGTTTACCTCTGAAGATTAGCCTGTTTGTGCAGGCAGGGAACCCGACTTCCTGCATAATATACACGGGACAGTTCCCAAAGATTGATGCAAACCAAACGTTTTTCACTGATTAGCCATTAGTGAAACCGGTTTACCTCTGAAGATTACCCTGTTTGTGCAGGCAGGGAACACGACTTCCTGCATAATATACACGGGACCAGGGCACGAGTCCTAAAAAAAGAAGTGGGGGGACACTGTCACCGGAAGTGACGTCACGACTGGAAGTGACATCACGAAAGGTGGCTCCGATCCTGTCCCAGAGAGGCCAAAGAGGTAAGTCCAGCTGTTTGGCAGGGAGGACGGCGTCAACCCAGTAAAATAAGTGGGGGGGACGCCGTCCACCCGCGTGGTACCCCGACTCGAGCCCTGCACGGGACAGTTCCCAAAGATTGATGCAAAACGAACGTTTTTTGCCTGTGAAAATAACTTGGAAACGTAAACTGTTACATATTCAAATGCCTCTCTCCTAGCGTCCTTGGAGGTACACTAAACAGTTGTCCCATTATGCTAATTTCCAATCACTGTAAGGTGTAAAAACTTAACTTGAAGACAGCCATTGTTGATTGCACATTTTATTACTCAGTCTTCCATCGCCCACTATATGTTGTGTGCAAAGGATGTTATCTTGTAACTGTTTAATCTTCAAAACTGTTGTCACACATACACATTATTTTGTTGTGTCCTAGACAGGCTGCTGACCGGCTGCCACACACACACACAACTCCACACACACACACACACAACCTCCCCACACACACAACACCACACACACGCAACCACACACACGCAACCACACACACGCAACCCCCCACGCACAACCCCCCACGGACAACCCCACACACACAACCCCACACACACAACCCCACACACTCAACCCCACACACACAACCCCCACACACAACCCTACACACACGCACACAACCCCACATACACACAACACCACACCCACACAACCCCACACACAACCCCCATACACAACCCCACATACACACAAATCCCCACACACAACCCCACACACACACACCCAGACCCCCCCACACACACACACCCCACACTCACCCCCCCACACACACACAACCCCCCACACTCACCCCCCCACACACACAACCCCCCACACACACACCCCACACAAAGTCCACACACACAACCACAACCCCCCACACACCCCAAACACACAACCCCCACCACACACACCCACATACACAACACCCCACACACAACACCCCACACACAACCCTACACACACAACCCCCACACACACCCAATGCCCCACACACACACCGCCACACACACCCACCGCCACACACACCCACACACACTGCCACACACACACACAACCCCCCACACACACCCCCCACACACATCGCCCTTGCTCTATCTATCGCCCTCACTCTATCTATCGCCCTCATTCTATCTATCTATGTTCTACCTGCACCTCAATGCTCTTGCTTCCTGACATTGCTGTCTCTGGTCCACTCGGGTGTGTCAATAAAGTCATCCAAGAGCTCTTCGCTGATGCTCCACCCTGGGAGCGGGGAGAGAGAGGGGTGAAGCGACCTATAAGGTACAGACCAAGAGGCTTATTTTGAGTTTGGCGGACAACATACACCTTAACAAGCATTTACAATGCAATAGGTCTCGCATTATTAAAGTTGGAGCAATTGGCATTGTAAATGACAATGTCTTTTATTCATTGTTTTTAAAACCTGCAATCGGTGCATAAACACGCACTTTGAACGTATATTCCTTGCTTACAATGAGCAAAGCTGGCAGTAAAAGAGACTTCCAGCCTTGCTTCTCATAAGCATGGACTATAAGTGCAAAGTGCTTGTTTACGCAACGATGCCAATGAAGAAAAGGCATTGTCATTTACAATGCCAATAGCTCAAACTTTAATAATGCGAGACCTATTGCATTGTAAATGCTTGTTTCTTTTAGCAGTCCATGGGGAACACAAAATTATTTGCCAACACCAGAATGTGAAGGAGTCTAGTTTTCGATGATCATTTTTTTAGTCATACAGCTTTCACAACCATACATTGTCACAAGCAAGACATTGCTTTGATGGTTCGTGACTTTGTTGTCAGGAAGACCAGGTGTGTCATTGCTTTTCTTCCCAATAGTAGCCACCTTCGGACTTCAGGGATGCAATCGCCATCTCGACATAATAGTTGTGGTTCAAATGAATTCTTTGACAATCTCTGTTTATTCATTACTAATTCTAAGACTTAATAGGAATCCTGTTGACATAATGTTAGTCTTTTTCACGTTTAGCTTTAGTCAAGTTGCAACGCTATTTTCTTTGATCTTGACAATCGTTGCTTTGAGTCTTTCTGCACTTTGCACCAAGAGGGTTGTGTCATTAGTATACCACAGGTTGTTGATTTTTCTGCCTCCAATTTTGATTCCAGTCTGCACACCATAGAGTTTGGATTTTCGCACAATATGCTTAGCGCAGAGAATGAACAAATATAGTGATAGGATACAACCTTGTCGAACACCATTTTCAACATTGAACCACACTATGGGGGTCATTAGAATGACGGGCAGACTTTGTCCGCCCGTCATCCTACCAGTGAAAGGGACCGCCCGCCATAAGGGCGGGGGTCCCATGGCTTGCATTAGGATGCACCCGCCACAGTGGCGGGCGCATCCTGCATTCCTACCATTGTGGCGGGCGGTGCACTCAGCACCGCCCGCCACAATGGCAGGAAGGCATGCTGTGCACTTCCATGCACAGCATGGCAGGCACCGCGCGGTGCCTGCCATGCTGTGCATGGAACTGCTAGGGGGTACCATGGGTACCCCCATGTGCACCCCCCCGGAGTCCATGGGGAAGCAGACTCCGCATGCCTTTCCGTGGCGGCATCTGAAAAATCCCATTGTAATATGGCTGGCAGTGTCTGATAAATGAATGATATGTATCAATCTAGGCAACAAACATAATACACATAGAAAGGGACTGAGCTACAACCTTTGTTTTTTGTTAAAAGAGAGTACAATTTTATTCAAAGTTTATCAAGACACATAATATCAAATTACACATTCAATATCTACAGTTAACAAACATGACATAATAAAATCAAGAAAACACAATGCATTAATAAAAATAAAAAATCCAGTTTGTATATATGGATATACATAAAATAGAAACAAGGTAAAAGGGGAATGTGGCAAATTATATCTCTACGCGCGTTTCGGCGGACCAGCGCCTTCTTCTGGAGCAGCCACGATAATTTCTAAAAAAGGAAAATGCCATACAGGGAAGATTATACATAATGTCTTATATATTCTTCAAATCCTAGTTCTCTAATACAAACTTTTTTACTTTGTAATGCTTTAATTTATAAAGTTTTAAACAGTAGTCTCAGTCTTTCCATCATACAATAACATATTAACATTTCAACAGTTTGCGTCAACTAATTTCGTTTCCTTGCCTTACTAGCCGCTGCAAAGTTCAATTACATTTTTTTGGGGTTTAGGCCAATATATAGACACCCAAAATCAGTGACTGCAGATGGCGGATATAAAGATGGACATGCAGCCATACAGTACCATTAGTTCCAGTAGATGATAGCTTGTATAGAATTAACGGTTCAAAGGATCGGAAATACCAAACTTTAGAAAAGGGTGTATAATCTAAAGTGCCCAGTTTAGCTCCCTTACTTACTGGCCACTTGTGAAAAATACAAATGGGGCATGACAAAAGTCATTATTCAAAGGATTATATTTTCCTATTAATACCTCATACATGGCTGGGGATGATGGATAATAGGATGAAGCCATACAGTTATAGACCTGACTTGTAGTCCCAGGTAGTAATATCCTATATAGGGATAGTGGTTCCAATAATTGGAAATAACAAACTAACACGAAAAGGGATTGTGTGATTTAAAGTTCCTAATACAAAGCTCCCTCAGTAGCTGACCACTTGTATAGGATAGAAAATTGTACAGGTGGGGCTTCAAAGGAACCCGTTAGTGGGAGATTAATACTTTCCTATTATTTCATCATGAGGGAACCCATGGGTTTGTTTAGATGAATTCATTCAAAGTATAAGGTCACTTACTTAAAACATGGAGTGTACTACGTTTAGCACCAAGAATGAGTCTGGTTCCCAAGCGAGAACTATATCTTTTCTTGATATCTGATGATATGCTCTAGACCAAAAGAAAACAATAGCAGGACAAGGCGATGTTATTGCTAGGTCCATAATTATTAATTTGAAAAAAGGATTTTACCAAGATGGTGTTTACCTATTTCAATTTTCGTCCAGTGATGAATTTCCAACTGAAGTTAATTCTATCTGGTGATTTAGATTTTATATATCCTAAAAAATATAAATTTATTTTTTAGTTTGTTTAAAAAAAAGGGGATTTAATATAACTGAAAGTAGACACGCCACCATATAAACCCTTTTCCGCCCCGGTCACAAGGCGCCCCGGTCACAAGGCGACCGGTGCTGAAAAGCGGCGGACGGTCTTTTCATCCGCCGCGGATCCCCCAGCCATACTAATATGGCGGGGGCGATCCGCCGGCCATCCTAATGGTGGCCTATGTCTCTATAATCAGTCCTCACTGTCGCTTCTTGGTTAGTATAGAGATTCCTCATTGTATGAACGTGCCCCTTTTTAACATGGTCACCCCAACTTTTTGCCCGGTATTTGATGCAATTATGACTGAAGTGCACTAGGTTCCTGCTAACCAGGTCCCCAGTGCCAATTCTCTTTACCTAAAATAAGGTAACTGTGCAATTGTTCCCCAATTGGAAAGAGCTTTAGCACCTCTGTTGGTCCCTAGTAAATGTTACCCCGGGTACCTACAGCATGGATACTAAAGAGGGTCCCTAATATATGCAACATGTATTGTACCACCCTGAGGGACCTACCACCAAACTCATGCAGACTGCCATTGCAGGCTTCTTGAAATGGTGCAAACAAATATGAAAACACACCATGGCACTGACCCTGTGTGCCATGCTCACATACACTGGATCCAATATATGTAAGTCATCCCTACAGCAGGCTGTACAGCCCTAAGGCAGGGTGCATTATATTACACTTAAGGACATATCTGCATGAGCAGATATGCCCCTGTACTGTTTAGCTCAATTGTTAGATAGTACAAGTGAGCAGGGAAGCCATCGTAAGCATATGTACTGGGCACTGGTCATTATGACCTCCCCAGCTGTATGATGGCTTTACTGAAACCTATGGTGTTTGGTATCAAATACCTTGCCTTATAAAATCCATATTGATTCCAGTAATGGATTTGTTAATATATGCACACAGAGGGAACCTACAAGTCTCTTAGTGTGCTGGATGACTGATATGATCCATCCTGCCACCACAGATACGTTTCTGACCCCTGGAGGTGAGAGTCTCATAGGTCAGAAACCATGCCTGTTCTGGCAGGAGGTTTACACCTCCTCCAGCAGGATGGATAGTGAATCTGCATACCAAGGCCAGAGGCTGCAAAGCCTCAGCTGCCTTTGATATGCCACCCCAGCTTGCCCCAGACATAGGAGATGCCACCTCCTGCCCCGAGGCCCATTTGGCACCAGTACAAGCGGGAAATTGGAAATGCAAGTAGGCGTGTTGCACCACCAGCCATCATTACTTTGAACGAGGTGACCTCCATTATGTTGAACATTTAGGTTCCCCCATTAACACTGAAACCGGAAGGGACAGTGTAGCACTTTTAGTCACTGGAGGTGCACTGTGGAACACAAGATAATCTAGGATTTAGGCACCCAAGGCATGTTAAGCAAGCCCTAAGAACAGAGGCACCACTGAACCTTGTTTCACACTGACTCACTGCCTTGTCCCGACCTTCTGAGAACAACACACTGGGTAAGATATTAGAGGCAGACATAGTAGATAAGGGCACCATTGTGAGTTGATGCCCTGCGCTATCTGAGAAATATGCCTACATATCTATTTGTAAGAAACCCATGTCTTGCAGCTGCCAGCTGTTTTAAAATGCTGGCTGGAACTAAGGGGCCTTGAAAAAAAACTGCATAAAGAAGTCTGACTCATAAATACAGATCATGTATCCTTCAAAAAATGTCTTGATTCAGCCGAAAAGAGATTGGACAAGCAGGAAAAAAACATAGCTGTACTCCTTACTGGGGGCAAGGCATTAGGTACCTAAAGACGTTTGTTGTTGACACCACAGATTCAGACAATATCTGCCTTTATGGAGTCCCTAAGAAAGCAGAGGGAGATGATATAATCGAATTTCTAACAGATCTCGTTTCATGGCTGCTGGAGGTTTCTTTACCAGATCATTTAAAGTTTTATAGAGCACATAAGATCAGGGCACAGAACCAAACACATAAAAAAACATCCTCTCATGCCACTTATAACACATACAGAATCAAGTTATCCTCCAAAATGTGAAAAAGAAGAATGATTTATTCTTGCTAGGGAAGATCCCGTGCACATCTTGGCAGTCTATTCATATGAGACAAACATTAAAAAAAATATGTCCATGGAGCTGTGACCCAGATATGGAAGTGGGACATTAAATAAGGCTTACTGGACCCTGTGGTTATGAAGGAGACGAGAGACATTAAAATGCTGATTACTCTGAGCCTGATGACCTTGAAGCTCTCTTGGCAGTAATGGAGAACAACACTATGGAGGCCACTGTTATCATTTTCATTATCGTTATCATTTTCTGAGACAATTGAGAGGTCCGACATCGAGTAGCATTTCCTACCCGATCCGGCAGAGTCCGCGTCATTCCCCTTTTCCGACATAGTACAGCCATCATGCGCCATGTTTGCCCTGTCTGATATATCAATTCCCATGGTCAATGGCCCTTCTGTGGTAAATGAGTCAGCATTCACCACTAGGGCTGATGTGTCAGTTGCACCCAATGAGGTATTGACCGCCAAATCTACTGTGCCTTCACCTTTATGTGGCTTATCTGCCACCAGAGCATTGCTGTCCCCAGCCATATTCGATATAGCAGGCTGATTCGATGGAGCACCCTGCGACCTATCATTTTTTTTCTTAAACATTGCAGGGACTATCCGTTCCTTTTGGGGAGTTTGATATTGTTTCCCATTAGCTTCATTTTGCCCAGTTTTCTTTTCCACTCCTGTGGTGACATTAACAGCGCTTCTCACAGCCCCATTGGGATCGGGCATCTTATCTAAAGGTTGCAGCCCTTTTCCAGGGCCAGTTTCCTCATTAGCTCCTTTCAGCGAGGCGGTAAATACCCCACTGGCCGCCCGTACCTTCACTGCAGCCTCTGGAGTGTCTACCCCGCCATCAGCCACTCCCGCCGCACCTGAAACAGGTACACCGGAGCTGATCCTGATCCTGATGGCGCACCCCCACGGGCTTTTGCACCTCTGCCTTTTGGAGCCATGTTAGGCCACAGGTAGACAAAAGGAAAATGCCACCAAACTAAAATCCAGGTGTTTTAATTGAAGATACCGCGTAGTTACTTGCCTCTCCGCTCACTCCGCGGCTCCACTGTGCTCCCTCCAGCCAGCGGCGGCAGCACGCAGCAATGCCTATGTTTCACTCCGAAATTCAAATCGAGCTTGCTGCGCTGCTCTGATCCGCTTACTCTGCGTCTCCACTCCGCCCCCTCAAGCTGACAGTGTCAGCAGCGGCAACAGGAGACGCCGCAGCTCAACGCCGCCCCACGCTACACGCGGGGCTGCTGAGAGACGATCCTCCACAAGACGAGTATCGCAAATCGATCAGCGCACAAAACAAGAGAGTCACCGCCGACTACCCTTGAGGAGCCACTGCCACAGCCACTATAGGATGCTTCAGGACGGGTGCCTCAGACCACAGGTAAGGGCTACGGGCTACGGAGGAGCAGTACACAGACTGCACACACAGCCATCAGAGCGGCCACCATCTTGCCCCAGCTGCCTCATCTTGCCCCAGCTGCCTGCAGTGGGGGATTGGGGGGATGAAACAGACTTACATTTAGAGGGTGCCGATTCCTGTATGGAGCGATCTGTGAATCAAGAGACTGTGAGGAGAATACAAGAGTATGGTGACCAGTTTGAGATTGAGAAGATGATCCCTGTCGACCAGCCTATTTGGGATGGAACACCTTGTGCACAGCCTGAAAGCAAGGCTGGTAATCTATGGGAGGATGGCGGCGAAGTTACGTTAAATACAAATGATAAGCTCATAATGGCCCACAGGGTGGAGACTAAGGCAGAAAGTCTACGTCATCAGGGGGCAGTACACAAATTACAAAACACAGTTCGCCGCACGGTAAAGTCTTGTGCAGAAATAACGACAAGGGTTGTGGAAGTGGAAGAGCGCATCTCTGGTGTGGAAGATTAGTTGGCGAATCAGCAGTCGTCTATTGCTGCTCTACAAAAAAACTAAGGTGAAAATTGACTGGAAATTAACGGATCTCGAAAATAGAGCAAGGCGCAATAATCTTCGCGTGCTGGGTATTCCTGAAAAGAGGGAAGGACAGGATGTGAGACAATTTATTGTTGAAATGTTCAAGGAGGCCTTCCCTGATTTGAAAGATTGGAATTGGGAGACCAAGGTTATCCGGGCACATAGATTTCCATTTGCTCAGCGTATGAGAGCCACTGGGGCTGGGGGAGTGGTTAATGTACAGCCTCGAGCAATCTTAATTTGTTTGAATAATTATCTGTTGCGTGAGGCAATATACGATCTTGCTCGCCCTGATATGCGCCGGGCTGGTAAGGGGTGCAAATTTTTTGTACGCTCCGATTTTTGCCCGGCTACCATGTAGCAAAGGTGGAGATTGCGGCAATTAATATCAGCTTTTCAGGCTAAAGGTGGGCAAGCTTTCCTGTTAAATCCTGCTAAATTGAAGGTTTTGTATCAAGAAAAAACTCAACTTTTCACTTCAGAGATTGCTGCACAAGAATATTTGAAGACAATGGGCAGTTAACAAGTGCCACGTGGTTTTTAGGTCTCGCGACCTATCGATGCGCGCAAGCGCATCGAGCGGAGCGAGAATTCAAGTAGGCAAACTGCTTGTGAAACCACCAGCTTTTTGCCTGGCGTTTTCACGAAGTTCACGTGAACCACGTGATCAACATGAACGCGCATCAGCCTCCCTCCCTCCTAATTGCATCTTGCCGCAGAGCACATCAAAGGGCTTCGCCCAGCGTGCGCTCTGCGGCTTCTCGGCTTCTCCTCCCCTAATTATTCTTCCTTGCATTTCTCCTCCCCCTCCCCAGCCAGCTTCCCCCAGGCCGTGTTCCCTCATCCCTCACACCCCCTCGGCTCCCTTTCTCTGATTCCTCTCCATTTGTTCTTCCTTCCTCTACCTTTTCACATCCTCTCTCTTTGCCTGTCCTACTTCCTCTTCATACCGCTACACCTTCAGTATTTGCACAGACTGTGACTCCTCAAACGACCCACCACACCTGGCTGTGTGTGTTTTACTATGTCACCCTCAGATTTTTCACGATCACTCTCTGTCTATGCACGAATAAAATGCCTTTCTGGACCAGTCCCATTAACTTCTTGCATGTGTATGCTGGCCCATTAATTACTGGAATCAACATAGCCTCTAACAGCCATGAGCCACGCACTCAGCTGCTCTCTGCTGAACATTTCACTGCCAGAGAGGGACAGGCATGTAGAGAAATCGGAAAAACACCCGACAGGCTGGTGCTATTACTATCTTCATAGTTCCCTTGCGCCCTGTCTGCTGCAGCCACTGTGACCAACTCCAGCTGCCTGTTTACATACTGCGTGCCAGCGAAAATAGTCCTACCTCTCTGTCAAGCCCCGCCGCTAGTGTAATGATGTCCCCGGTTTCATTGTTGATGGTAAACATGTTGGACGACGGGGTGCTGGGGTTCTGGGACATGATTTTGTACCTCAGCTTGCCATTTGGCTGTTTGGGGTCGTCGGCATCAATGGAAGTCACCGTCATCACGTAGGTTCCTAACATCAGAACAAATATCCGTGAGCCTTAAATCAACAGTTAACTCGCTTACCAGGGGCCGCTTAAGACACCCACTTCCTTTAACAAAACACTTTTCACCTCCACGAGCCCCGGGGCCCACAACACAGCCAGAGCGGCGTAATCGATACCCCCGCAACACCGGCCACTTTAGGGTGCTTTATTTTGTTTTGTGCCTTAGCAAATAGTGGAGTGTCAAGATGAAGACCCCCTCAGCAGCAACAATAATGACGTGTGTTGGGTTTTGGGCACACTGGAGGACGTTTGAGCGAGGTTGAAAAACAGGTCACAGGCAGCACGTGCATTAACATTGTTAGCACTCTTAAACAAGCATTGGCATTGCCAATAGGTCTCGCTTGTGGGACCTTATAAGTATTTAGTTTTGCAGCACAATATCCTTGTTGCATAATCGGATATTGTGCTGCAAAACTAAATACTTATAAGGTCCCACAAGCGAGACCTATTGGCAATGCCAATGCTTGTTGTGATTTGTCTCTCTTTCAGTGTATTTCTAATATGTGTAGAATATTAGAATATTAGGATATATTGGGATGTGATTCATTTATTTAAATATGCATATGTGTTGCAAATAATGCTTTGTGATGAAACAGAAAGTGTATTCGTAACCAAAAAGGATGTTAAGTAAAATGGACGATTAGTCTGTGACGGGGCCTTCCCGGGTGAAGGGCTGTGTATGGGGGGGGGGGTCCACAAATGCCTGGTTTTCTTCATCCCATGAGCATAATGCCATTGTTTTAATTTTAACAAGGTCTGTTCTTCTTTACTAGTGAAAAAAAGTATTGATCTCAATATTGGCTGATTCTCATTGACAAATTTCAGTCAGTTTGGGATCAGTATTTTCGCATAATGTTATATTTTTGGCTGTAATCCAGAGTTTTGATTGCTCAGCCTTGGACTTTTGTTTGTACATGATAGATCTGGTATCATAAGTTCCTTTTACGTAGATTTACTACTACCCATATTGTCTGTGAGGACGTGGAGGTGCCTACATTTTCAAATGTATAGTTATGGATACATGAGCGCAGAGGCTCATTGTCTCACAGATCCCTGTACCCAGCACCCCCAATTAACAATTTAGCAGGGTTGACATAGTTTGCCCTCTCGCCAAAGATAAATGGAATCGGTGCATGCTTCATAGTGCCACTCTCCAGTATTTCACAATGTGAAATAAAGGTTTAAAAATGGGCCTTTGTTTAAAGAGTAATCAATTCATGAGGAGGTACAATGAGGGCAGGTCAAGGTAAAATTTTCGATGACCCCACAGGTCTTCTTAATTTAACTTCCAGCACAGCTTTGTGTACTATTTTTGTAGCAATACGTGTAAGAAGGGAGAATAACAGGGTATTTGATGCAGGCAGCAAATTATGGCGTTTTCCATACACACATATCAGGAAATATTGTTATGTGAGCAATAGTTTGACATTTTCAGGGCATTATGGTTAAGCAAAAATATTCGATCCTGTCAAGTCGTACTTCAATGGATTGCCCTGTGACTTTAGCTTTCATAAATATTTAGGTCTGGCTGGTTGGCCAACAACTACGGCCATCTCATTAAGCCAATTTCTGTAAAGAAAAAGCCAACAAAGTGATAGTTATAACCATCTTTTAGGCCTGTTCTGCAGTCAGGTAATATGCCCATTCCAAAAGTGTGGCTACTGATTTAATCCAGAGGAGTGTAGGAATGAAAAATGAATGAATGAAACAAGTTTTCATATATCATGAAGCGTGGTAAATGATGATTAATCCTGGAGATTAATTCTGAGAGAAGAGCCAGGTTTTCAGCTTCTTTTTAAACTGGTGTCCAGATTCAGTTTGACAAAGATCCAAGTGGAATTTGTTCCTTGATGAGGGGCAAAATAGGTTTCTGCTTTAAAGCGGCAGATACAATGTCCTAAGGCCATTGCGCAATATAGGTGTATCCTAAATCAAAGATATTTAGGACCAGACAGATGTAAAGCCCTATGGGTCAGAACCAGAGTTTTAAACAAAATGCGAGAACACAAGAGATGAGAGAGGTATTATTGTAAAAGCAAACATTCATATAGTTTTAATCCCACAGAGGATAAAGGAAAGCGATGACAGAAATAATAACTCTTTCAGTAGGTGGTGTTGTTGATCCTTTTATTCATCATTCCATACACAACAGTCAATGCGTTTCACCCTTGCGGGCTTTTTCAGGGCAAGTACGTGGTCCACCAAGTCGAGAAAGGGTATTAGCCCAAATCGGTTGACAATTTCTTAAATATTATTTCCGATCACAGGTTCTGAAAAAGGATATATTTTTCATGTAAATATCCGTAGTCACTGTCCCAGTCAAGAACCAGGATACATGAAGTAAAAAGTTTTTACTTCAAATACTTGACGTGACAGGAGATTCCTCGAAGGTGGCGTGAACAGGCCGGCGACTGAGCACGCAACACTTCATATATCCTGGTTCTTGACTGGGACAGTGACTATGGATCTTTACATAAAAAATATATCCTTTTTCAGATCCCGTGATTGGAAATAATATTTAAGAAATTGTCGACCAATTTGGGATAAAACCCTTTCATAACTTTGTGGACCACTTACTTGCCCAGAAGAAGCCCGCAAGGGTGAAACGCGTTGGCTATTGTGTATGAAAAAATGAATAAAAGGATCAACACACCACCCAGAGAAAGAATGATTATTTCTGTCATCGCTTTCCTTTATCCTCTGTGGGATTAAAATCCTATGCATGTTTGCTTTTACAATAATGCCTCTCTCATCTCTTGTGTTGTATTTGAAACAATAGTGGTTGGCTGGTTTCGAGAGGTGTGCAATGTCTGTTAGCAAATGTTTGGAGCATTATTGAATTAATTGTGATTTACTTTGAACAAACACTGGTAGTTGGTGCAGCAAGATATACCCTGCCACTGTGCCGTTATTTATTATTTTAAACAAAAGGCATTTATTCACTGGGAGTCAATGCAAGGCACGAAGATGTGAGGAGATGTGTGCATTCAATGGAAGCTTAAGCATCAAGGGAGCAGCTGCATCTTGTATTATCTGTAATCTATTTACTAAAGGCCTTATAATAACTTTGGCGGACAGCTAACTCATAATGAAGCCCTAAGTACCTAGGAAGGCCAGAATCAAGTGCATTTGCATAATCCAGCATGATCATAATGAGAGCTAAAATGACTGCTTTCCTGGCAGGGAGGGAGAGAAAGTGAAAACACATTTTTGCAGTATGTAGCAGACCAAAACAGGTACCTATCACAGTATTAACTTGATCTTGAAATGACAGCTGATTGTCAACTTCACTGCAAGATTTGTGACCATCTCTTACTGGGGACCTAGCGGGAAGCTCCATCGGGCCAGCAAATATGCCACTCTAATGAAAAGTTTCAGGCAAAACAGAGGCCTCAATGTTATCCGAATTGCATTATAGCAGATCTGTACGTATCCATTGGAAGACTGCAGCAAGACAAGCCATATATATTTTCCTTTACCAAAGGAGAAAAAAAGCGGTGTATCAGCTGCATAGGAGATTATTTTTAGCATCAAAGGACCACCAGAGAAGCTAGCTGGATCATATTGATGTTAAATAACGTGGGACTGAGGGCAGAGTTCTGAGGGACTCCGACCATCAGTCTTTTGACGCCTGAGTAAAAAGGAGGCTTTCTGTGCTTCCTAATCTCTATCTGCTAGGAAGGACTTCAGCCACTCCAGTGCATGCCCATCAATTATATGCTCTGAAGACAAGCAAAGATCATAATGTGAGGCACCGTGTCAAAGGCTGCTGATGGAGCTGATACATCTAGCTACCAAGGTTTCAGATTGCTATGTGTGACATTTTAATAATTTTAGTGTAATTATGAGTGACATTTCAGTGACTATGAGTGACACTTTCTCGCGAACAAAATCAAGCATTGAAGGAAGATGAGTGAAACATAAATATCACAAATTACACCTATATGATCAACGAAAAACTCTTTAAACTGCTGGAAAGGTACTAACCTAATACCTTTCTAATCTGATCGTACTGTTACTGTTGGGGGGGAGGCAAGCCTCGGAGAGGCTGGCTATGGCACTAGAGAGCCTAGGTCACAGTCGTGCCGCAGCGTCCAGCCGGCTGAACAATTTTTCAAAAAGACACTGACACGGGGGTGGCGGTGGATTCCTGGTTTCTACTCCTACTGTTTTGTTCTCTTACGATGCCTACCATTTGCTATCCTGGTATTACACCTCTGACCTGGCATATATATTCCGCTCATTGTTCGAATTGCAGAGAAGACCTGTCTGTCTGTCTCGCCGTATGTGCCCATTGCACTGTGATGCCTGTTTTTGCTCTAAAAACTAATAAAACACATTTGAAATTAAAAAGACACTGAGAGCTATAGTATAAATATCAATTGATGAACGGTTGACCACCCCGAGGTCTGCCGTGCCGCCCGCTAGAACATGAGAGTCAGCTGGGCACTGGCATCGTGATGACTCTGTAACACAATCAATATTTGTCACAGTACACTTTGAAAATAATAATAATATCAGCTCTAACTGTCATACACTTACTTATGATTCCTGATGCAGATGAGTCCTTGGTAGCACAGGTTCCAACTGAGCACGGCTGCTGGTGTCAAGCCTGATAGGCTGGGATTGGGCCCTCCCGCTCGCCGCATGATGACTTATGTGATACCACCGGGCCGAGGGGGCCCATCATACTTCCAGAGAGCAGCGGAGCTTAATGTACCCACTCTGTTGAGCGACTGGTCTGCCTGAGTGACTCCGAATGAGACTGCCGATCTGGGCCGATTCACGGGGGCGGGAATCCCATCCAGACTGGATTCCCTTCCTCACCGCCGGCATGGGCAGCGGCGAATCCTGCTCTCCGCCTGACTTGCCCTGCAACAAACAGCCCAGCGGAAAGACTGCCAGACAGTGCAGTCGGCGCCCGCGGCCAGCAGCACTCCATACAGTTCACCTGCACCAGACAAAAACATGGCTCCCCGCTGCGACCTGAGCCTCAGCAGCGAGGTCGGAGGAGCTGCTGCAGCCCTCTTCTTAATCCCCAAAAGTGCAGATAACGGTACCTGATGCAAGTTCATAAGGAGCCCGATGGGGTCTGTAGTGTTGGGGCCATAGGCCCCCATGGTGGAAGGAATGAGACACAGGACACCAGTTAGGGGATAGTAGATCTGGCCTCGAGCACGTGCGCTCGGGTTCTTTTATTAACAGCGTCACCTGACCCAGTGACGATGGCGTTCTGGTTGCTGTGAGACATCGCTGTCTCCCTTGGGGACTTTTGTACTCTGTCCCGTGGCGTTGGCGTGTCGCTGTGCAGCGTCACTCTGGCGCTCCTGATCCTTGGCGCTCTTGGCACGTTCCGGCGCAGTGCTGCGCGGTCTTGTCGTGCGGGTGTGGAGTTCTTGGACTTCTGCCGCGTCCCTCATGGTTCTGTGCTTCTGGCGCGTTCCTGCATGGTCTCCTGATGTGTTCAGGAGGTTGCATGTTGACGTGGCGTCATTCGGGCGTGGCAGTGTCCTTGTGCTTGGACAGCTTCTCCTGTTGCTGTGTGGCGCGTTTCTGCGCTCTTACTGTTCAGGGTTCTTGGACGCCTGTTGCGTGACGTTGGGTACTTGCTGCTTTGGCTGTTGTCAGGGACTTGCTGCTTTGGACCGTTGGCGGGAGTGGTTGATGCTGCGGTGAACACCTGTGGCCACAAGGCGTCGCTGCTCTCTCCGTCGTTTGATCTCGGCACTCGTTTCCCCTGGACGTTCTCCCAGTGCTTGGCAGTCGTTTCCTCCAGACGTTCTGTCAGTGCTTGGATGCTTAGTGAGGCGTTCGTGCCTCTTTCCCACGTCGCGCTGGAAGTGGCATCTTCAGACTCCTTGCTGGTGTGTGTGGGTGTCTTCTGCGTGGTTGCGCACTTACTTGCTGCGTGGTAGTAGATTCTCCTTGGGGGCGTTACTCAGTCTGTTGCCCCTTGCTGCTGCTGATTTATCTTGTTTTGTGCAATGCTTGTTTTATTTCTCCTGGTGGCAGGTGCGCTTTTCCTTTAGGCCACTGGGTGGCAGTGTTGCTGGATAGCTTTCTTTCAGCAGTAGCTTGTTGTGCCTGATACTCTCCTCCCTGGCTGTGCACTCTACTGTCCCTTCTCCTCCCGGTGTTCACTGTGGGCCGGAGCTGCTGCTGGTTACCTGGCCTCACGCTGCCTACCTGGTGAGTCCCTTCCCTGTTTTCGTGTACTTTTGGGGGTGGGAGGGCGCAGGCATGATGGCGAGGCAGTTCTGTGGGTATGTGCTGTGCAGGGGATGAAAGGCTCAGTGTCTCGCACAATTGGCACAGCTTATCTTTGGCGGCGCTGGCCGCTTACAGGCACTTTGTTCTTTCCCTTCCCAGCCCGCGGCCGTCCTCACGCGGGCGGGGGGGGGGTGTTGATGCTTCCCTCAGGCGGGGGAGCGCGTCGCTCCCATCTCTCCTCCCTGGGCGGGGGCGCTCGAGGCAGGCCGGGGGTGGGCTCCGCCGGCTCTGCTGATTTACCCGCTGCTCATTCCTCGGCACGGGAGGCTCCACTCTTCCCGGTCTCCCGCCGCAGCAGCTTCACCTTGCTCACGCTGCGCGGCGGAGACCTACCATGCATGTTGCAGGCCGCGGGTGGGCTCCGCTGGCTCTGCTCAGTCGTTCTTCCGCTGGGGGCCGTCGGCAGGCCGCGGGTGGGCTCCGCTGGCGCTGCTGAGTCTTCCTTCGGGGCGGGGGGGCGCTACCGGCGGGCCGCGGGTGGGCTCCGCTGGACTGTTGAAAGTCCAGACCACGTTGCGAGGGGGGTCGGGAGGCGGTTAGCTACTCCGCCCCCTCCCCCTCATAGTTCACTTAAGGTACGGGTCCGGCCGCACACTCCCCACGCCGTCTTCAGTCTCTACGCCCACCGCCTTCACTCGCACACGCGGCGGGGCAGGGGACGCCTCTGGCAGGCCGCGGGTGGGCTCCGCTGGTCCTGCTTATAATTGGGCAGTGTTCATGGGCGGGCACTTCTCGCCTTGGCTCACCTTCGGCCGGCGGGCCTGATGCTCTGTCGCGGTCGTGGCGGGTGGGCTCCGCCCGGCCCGTGTACCTCTCCGGTGGGGGTCTCTGCCTCTCGGCCATCGCAGGTGGGCACTGGGCGGTCCGCTCGGCACCGGTGGTGCTGGATGGTGGCGGCCGACATGGGTAGGCTCCGGTCGGCTCGTCCTTGAAGGCTGGTGCGGTGGGCCTCCCGGTCGCTGCAGGCTGTGGGGCTCAGACGTGCCCACCGGCTTTCCGGCGCTTTGCGCCCTGCTACAGGGGGTGCCCTGCAGGCGGGCAGCTCTCTCCCCCTTTTTCCAGGATGTATGGCAGTGGCACGCGTGGGCTTCACTACCGACCTCGTCGCCAAAGTAGTGTTGGGGCCCTAGGCCCCCATGGTGGAAGGAATGAGACACAGGACACCAGTTAGGGGATAGTAGATCTGGCCTCGAGCACGTGCGCTCGGGTTCTTTTATTAACAGCGTCACCTGACCCAGTGACGTCTGTGGTGGGTGGGTGTTTAGTGTAGGGTTACACATGGAACAACTAGACTGTGTCCTAGCAGGACACTACAGGGTCGGGTCAGTCGTGGGATCACACACTGCGGGGCAGCCTATCTGCAGCACTCTCTCTCACTCAGCCCGGCCAAGCTCCCAGCTCAGAAATAAGTATTAGCCGGCACTGCAGCTATAAAATTATTCTGCCCCACAGCGCGGGGCGGCCTGGCAGTGCAGCCGGTGTGATCAGCAGTGTTGCGAAGCAGCTGAGACCCATGATTCCGGCGCCGCCCGGGGCGCTAACCATTGAGCAGCCGGCCTCAACTTCCATAATTTCATTTCAAAATGTAACTCCCAGCGCGCCCTGTCAGCAGGACGTGACGTCGTGTCCACACAGGGCGCCACGGCCAAGTTGCCACATAGTGTTAACTGCACCATCCAGGCGGCGGGCAGGCTCGCCCCGGTCCGTTTCCAGGCAGCAGGGCTGATCCGATGTAAGATTGTAGCACTAAGAGCAGTGCACATCGGATCTTTAACTCTTAAATACTGAACCTGTGAAGTCTGTAAGTGAAGTCTGCTGCAGCCCAGGCCGGGCGCACAGCACACAGGTGTCAGAGGCACCAGAGCACGCGCTAGCACCTAGCATAGGCTAAGGCAGCCAGTTTCAGCGCTGTCAGGTCAGTGACAGAAATGCGTGACAATGCATTTCAGTGCGGTGATGCGGGAACACCACACTGAAATGTGTTAGCGTCACGCCTGATGCGTGATACTTGACAGGACTGAGTACAGCCTTACCACCTGCATTTTAGGCCTAAAGCCTGACTGGCTAGGGTGCAAAAGTTCATTAATTTCTAGATAGCGTGAAAGTTGCCAATTAACACATTTATCAAGCAATTTAGACAGAACCACCAACAAGGAAAAAAGCTTGTAATTCCCTGGCACATTAGAATCAGCATTCGATTTTTTTTAATAAAGGAATTTTTTATTTGTTTCCAAATTCAAAAGAACAACTGCTGTGAAGAGCAAGTTGTTGAAGAGTCTATTGGCCATCGTATTGTTTTTTTCAGCCATCACAAAAAGAGGAGGGGGGCTTGGGTTTGAAGGCAATGCCAATTTAAGACCTAGAATTGGTGACATAGTATCTTCTGACAAAATAAGGTCAAAGGAAAGTAATGCGCGCAATACTTTTTTGACCGCTCCAGTAGGAATATTTAGACTAGACTCAGATAGCAATGTCATATTCAGACTGGCTTGATTTTCCTGTAATTTTATTATGAAAAAAAGAGGCCAGTTGTTCACACCATTCAATTGAGGGTTTCTTGTTTCTAACACCAGCTTTAGGTGCTATGAATGTTGAATATCTCTGTTGATTTATTACTGGCTTCAACAATCCTGACTTCATAATAGCACCTTTTGCTATTTTAATGGTAGGTCACTGGCTGCTATAAGTGCATTTTGGTTGTTATCATTGTTTGTAAGTGTTAGACATGGGGGTTTCTAGCTGGCAGAGGTAGGTACATATGTCCAAATAGGGACCCATGCTTCTAGTCAGGGTAAGGGGGATACACTCCTAAAATAACCCCTGCTCATCCGCTTGGTAGCTTGGAACGAGCAGACAGGCTTGTTATCTCAAAGGTAGTGTGTAAAGCATTTGTGAACACATACATTAATAAAGTGAAAACACTACAAATGGACACCACACCGGTTTGAAAAAATAAGTAATCTTTATCTAAACCAAAACAAGACCAAACAACAAAAATCCATAATACAGTGATAAAAATATGACTTTCAGATGGTAGAAATAGTTCAGTTCAAAGCAAATTGCAGATGCAACACTTTTCACACAAAGTACCTTGGATGCATCACGCAAGCAAACAAAATGGGCCACAGGGAAGGTGATGCATCTGTTCCTTACACTCAGGGTAGGTGATGCATCCGTTTCTTGCTCTTTGGGATGTGATGCGTCGGTTCCTTACTGCTGTGCAGGGGAGGTGCTACGTCGGTTCGTTACCAGAGAGGAGGTGATGCATCGGTATCTTACTGCGTGGGGAGGCGATGCATCAGTTTCTTACTGTGTCTCCCAACAATGAGACAGACTTGGTGCCTTGATGCGATGATCCGGGGTGATGCATGGATACTTGCAGCCGCACAGTAGGGCTTGCGTCTGAATCAGTGCGGTGACCTTGGACTTTGGAGATCTTTGCACTCGATGCGGCGTGCAGCGATTTCTCGAGCAGCGGCAGGGGCTGCGAAGGTTTCTTCGGCGATGCATTGGAAACAGGCACGAATGCATCAAACTTCTCAGTGATGTGTTGATTTTCCAGGTGCCAATTGAAAACAGTCTCTAGTGGTCCAATTCAACAGCAGTCACCTCCTTGCAGGTCAGAACTCCCAGCAAGGCAGTTCAGGGGAGCTGGCGGTGAAGTCTTTGTGTCCCTGAAACTTCAGGACAGCAGGCAAGCTCAGTTTCACGCCCTTGGAGAACTTCTTCAAGCAGGGGACACAGCAAACAGCAAAGTCCTTTTCTCCTTTCCTTGGCAGCAAGTAGCCACTGCAGGCCAACCCCAGACAGCAAACAGCACAGGAGCAGTATTCCTCCTCAGCTTCTCCTTGGCAAAGGTTCCTCTTAATTCCCAGAAGGGATCTAAAGTTCTGGGGTCTGGGCCCCATTATTTATACTACAAAATCCTTTGTTCTCTGGTGGCAGAGAAGCCCTGTGATTGGTCAAAACTGGTTCTGTCCTCTCTGGTGCAGCTTCCTGGCAGGAGGTGGAGACAGCATTGTGAAAGGCAGACCAAGCCCATTCAGGTGAAAGGAAATCTCCTCCCCCTACTCTAAATGCAGCCCAGGTCTATTCAACCCAGCCTTGACTAATCAGACTCTCTGGAGCCACTGCTCCTCCCCAGGCCCTGTCATCCAAAAAGCCAGACATGCAATACAGAAACCTAGCAGAGGCACACTGGATGGCTAAGCGAGAAAATACCTACTTTCTAAAAGTGGTATTTTCAATCAAAGAATGTAAAAATCACCCTCACTAAAAGATGCATTTAACATTCTTAGTTCAGACATACTAAACTTTAGTTTCCTACCATGTTCCTAGGGGAAGTTATGTTTATAAGATGTTATAAACAAACTCACCATTCTATCCTATGGGAACAGGTAGCCTTGCTAGAGTGAAAAACGAAATTGGCAGTAATTCACTATCAGGAAATACCACACACACCAGGGCATGTCCTACCTTTCACATACACTGCACCCTGCCCACAGGGGTACCTTGGGCCTACCTTAGGTGTGACTGACATGTAAGAAAAGGAAAGGTTAGGGCCTGGTAAGTGGGTGCACTTGCCAAGTCGACATGGCAGTACTAGACTACACACAGGCTCTGCAATGGCAGGCCAGAGTTACTTTTACAGGCTGCTTATGTGGGTGGCACACTCAGTGTTGCAGCCCACTAGCAGCATTTGATTTATAGGCACTGAGCACACACGGTGCACTGTACTGGGGACTGTCTAGTAAATAAATAGCCAATCATGGAAATACCAATCTATAACAGTAATTTTCAAAGGGAGGACTTGCACTTTGCCATTGAACAGCAGTGGCAAAGAGCCTAAAGCATCTAGACCAGCAAAACAGAGTCCAATACACAGCAAAAACTACAGGAGGCCAAGGCAAAAAAAGGCAGGGGAGACCAACACCAATGGTGCCATGTCTAACAGTAAGGAAGCTGTATTTTTTAACAAATATAATCTTTGCAGGGTAACATGAGTAGGTAAAGATTGTGCAATTCCTACAAGCCTCTGTTCCTTACACTCTCCATGGCCTCGGTTGTTCAAAACCTTCAAGGTCATTAGATTTCCTTAGTTTATGTCGAATACATGGTAAAAACAGCAGCCACTGCTCTGGGCAAACTTCTGCAAGAAGATCCCACCAGAAATAGCAAAAGGCAACTCTTCTGCTATGTAGACTACTCATCCACACTTGTAGGTTGCACGTAGATTTCATCAGGAAGACTGGCTAGTGATTTGCAGTTCTGATGCAGTCCTCAACAATGATTGATTGTGTGAGTTGGAAGTATATGCTACTACTTTGTTGTGGTTTCTTTGTGTCAAGCCACCTGAATTCCATTCAAGTCCCCAGATGAACAGATCAGCAAGGGTCCAATCTGAGCCAAAGAAAGGTGCAATTCTGTGGTATGTTTTGGGAGGGCAAGACGGATGGGTCGGGCCCTGTCCCAGGAGTGGCCTCTTCCTTCACTCTACTCCCATAATTGAGTGCCTCATGTTTAGGGTAAGCAGTCCTCCTTCAACTCCCAGGCCAGAATTCCTTCTCAAGAGGTACCTTTTCAAAAGGTACCTTAACCACCCTTCTCCATGCCTAAGGTAAGTAAATTACCCCCTTATTTTGTTGCCACTATGGTGTATAAACCTATGTATGGGATCTAGTGGACAGCTATCTTGTCTGAGCATAGTGGAGATACCTACAAGAGAGGCATTTGAGTGCATGGAGAAGATGGAGGCAATCAGGTTTTCTGCCAGGGTACCAAAGCTCCACGTTAGTCCCCTGGGGGCTGGAGGAGTGCTTCCTTCTTAGGGATCATGATACTGCCATGATCCCACAGCATGAGTGCTTTAATTAGAGAAACCATTGGAAAAGGGGACTCACTCCTTTCCAGCATTACCCCTGATGGCTTTTTGCATGGGAAGGGACTTGAAAAGTTACCTGTAATTTAGTGCCAATTTGTGGGTTCCAGATTTAACTCCTGAACTTTTTTTTAGGTGAGGTGAAACTTCTTTGAGAATGGGAGCCAGGGGGGATTCACTGTCCCAGAGGCTGCAATGTGCACTTGAGTGTCTGTTGGAAAGCCTCGAGTGGCAGCTGCCTCTGAACGTGGGAGGTGAGGCGGGGAGTCAGGATGAATTTTTTTTAAATAAACGTACCTGCTTTGCCGCCGCATCCACCGCACACCTCTCCTCCATCATCTTTATCATCTTCCTCCCAGCTGTGCAGCCTGCACCGGAAGCCCCCAGTCTTCTGACTCTGCCAGCCAACCATGACGCAGTGTCTTGGTTGGTCTGAGCGGCCTATTTGGCCATTCAGGCAGTGCCTGGGGAGGCTGGGCATGTTCTCCATGGGGCTGCGCAACACAGCCCAATGGAGAACATGCCAACTATGCATGACTGTTTGGCCAGCCCTAGAGGACCGGTCAAAGCGCCATGCACATGTAGGGAGGGAGTGCAAACCACTCCTGCTACCTCTGCGCAAGCCAGCCACGCCCAGGACTCGCAAAGGAAAATAAAATGGTAATAACTTCTTGTTATTATAGTTTCATTTTTATTTTCCACTGCTGAATGAGCAGAGGGGCGACACTCCTCTGCCTTAGCGGAGGCACCATCATAGACAGCTCCGGGATTGTGGCCATTCCAAAATCCATAGTCAGAAATTCCTTTAGAGGAGGGGTAACAGTGGCAAGGGAAGTGGCAATCCTTTCTAATGATGCCACTGCCATTCTCAGGGCATGCACTTTTGTTGACCTGGAATTTCCTAAGCAGCCACATCCATTGTCCACTGGAGAAAGCTGGGGAGCTTCAGTATAGCAGTTTAGATGATGTTCCTGCAAACCATGTGTAAATCATCCTTAAAATCAATCATTATGTGTGTCTGGAAGCAAAAGCGATTTCACTTCTGCTTACAGAGGTAGGTGGAGGGTCAGAGTAGACTCAAGTTGAGCACCAGGAGTTTCCCAAAGAGTTGAAGAGAATAGTGCTACCTCTATCCCACACATCATTATTTGATGATCAAAAGGCTCAATTTGCCTCTCATACTAGTAAAAGAGATCTCTTTTCTACCATTGTGTCTGCAAATTACCTGCATCTTTAGTCTGCTCTTGTTTTGCAATTTTTCACAGAGCTAGTATGGTATGAGGTACAGATAGCTTCCAATCCAATATCACTAAGTGACACCATCCCTCTAGCCCGTACAAGTGCCCTCATTAGTGACATGATCAGAAGCAGTCTGTATCACATGTGCTTTAATCTGTTGATGTCAGATGCCAGACATGAGAGAGGCATGGGCCATGGGAACCCGCAAGCATCATCTGCCCCACCTCCACCTTCATGATCGACCTGGTTGAATGATGAACAGTCAAGTGTGTTGACATATTGTTTCTCATTCAGGTGTGACAATGCCTTGCCAGTGCAGCCATTAAAATTTGCAGTTTAGGGACATTACACTTGTTTGGACTTACTCTAGCCAGCAAAAATCAGAGTACATAATGCATTTCTTTTTTCACAACACTTTTAATTGAATTTCTGACACAGCATGGCCTGTGGAGCCTGGTATCACATAAATCGTCAACATGTGCCCGGATTTGGAAACAGTGTGCGTGTCCGGACCATAGTGCCGAATTTCCGTTTCCAGGACTGTGTCTGCTAGGATGATTGGCTCCATGATCAGGCCCTGATAGTCTGCCCATCTCAGCCAGATCCTGGGGTGTTTTTCCATGGGCACCCCCTCACCTGCAGTATGGGTGCCTCCAAATCAGTGGAGCGTTGCACCACTGAAACTTAAATGATAATAACCAGCATTATTATTATCATTTATGTTTTCCATTTCCTGGTGCAGGGTGGGGCTGGACTGAAAGTTCAGGGGCTAGGAGGAGGAGTGGTTGCAACACTCGAAAGTGCGCATGACTGTTATGGTCAGCCCAACAGCCATGTGCACTTTGCATGCTCTACACCCAGGCTGCATTACAGCCTGGATGCAGAACATGGCCAGGCCCCCATTCTCAGTCTGAGCGATGAACCATGGCACTCAGACCAATCACAACACTTCTTCGCACCATTGTGATTGGCTGGGGGAGTCAGGAGCCTGAGTGCTTCCTGGTTCCTGAATCCAAGGAGCGAGAGGGTAGTGGACTGAGAGGCGGCAGCCTGAAGTGAAGTGTTTTTTTCATTATTTCATATTTTAATTTACAACCTTCACACCTCCTCCACCCCCCGCCCGCCACTAGCGGCTGCCATTGCTCCAAACCCATGCAAAAGTCCATTCTCCTCTTCCAAACCCCTATCAAGGGCGGAGACCTAGCCTTCTACTGCTGTGCAATGTCTCTCTTAGCAATGGTGAGCCCCAGGAACAGCAGGTGTAATTTGTTGCTATTGCCACCTATCCATTCTGTGCAGGGTAGTAATGTTAACTTCGCCAACATGGTAATATGCCAACCCAGGACATCTGCCAGCACGCCATTACCCCACTCCAGAACCTAGCAAGAGCAGCACAGGCCCATACTGTGTGTAGGAAGGTACTATTGTCAGCCTCACAGCGCAAACATGTGGGAGAGTCAGTAAAACTCATTTACCATACTTATGTCAGGTAAAATAAGCGTGATGAAGATATTTAAACTGTAACAGGCATAGGCAGGAGGATATTGTTGCACCATGCGGAGACTCCAAGGCCTCTCTCCAGTTGTCATCCTCGATAGTGTCCAAGTCATCCTGCCATGCTGCCCTGAAGGAATCTAGGGTGGTGATACTGTTTGTGATAAGGGATTGGTAGAACTTTTGTTTTTTTATGATCTCCGAGGTCACCATCAGAAGCTTACCCTCTAACGGGTTGAAGTCTGGGAGGGCTGAGAGGTTGGTAATATAAGGCATTAGGGCATGTCAGAATTGTAGATACTTACAAAATTAGCTACGGGGCATTGAGAACTCATACTGGAGTTCCAGGGATGATTTAAGAATAGGACACCACATCACATCCCCTAGGGTGGGGATGACAATGTGGCCCCATTCTCAAAAAGCCGACAGGTCAGCTAAATCCGAGAGAAGTCTATTCTGCCACAGCTGGATCACCTGTGTGAGGTGGCCACACCAAACCTTCCTGCAAAGAGTTTCTCTCCACAAGAATATTCAAATCCGAGTCACCAGCAGGAGAGGTCCCACATCATCAGCTATAAAGATACTGGCGCAGAGACAGATCCTCCCTGCGTAAGCCGGGTCATATCTGGGGCTGTACCTCAAGGTACAAGGTCGCTTGACAAGGCTGGACATCACGCCGGGGGAATCAGATAAGCGTGGTTTTGGAGTTGGTAAATGAGGCGAGGCAGGAAAACATATTGAAGATGGTAGAGCTATCATATAGGGACAGGGGTAAGGGCGACCACAACCCAATCTCAGTCTTCACCCGCTCTGTCAGGGGGCTCAGATTGCACTCCCATTATGGCGACTGGTTAGTGGACAGTAGACATTTGGCTTGGAGAAAAACAGTTTTGAACTATAGTTGGCCTAGGAGCTCTTGCATTTAAAATCCTACAATGGTTCCTATTATGCTGACATCCCGTATTGTAAAATATATGAGAAGGTTTTCTCATAATTTTAGCTAATAGGTACTAATTTTAGAAGCTCAAGCAGGTAAATTTTCTATGACGAAGATGCCTAAACTAACTACTGTTAACACAGACTTAACCATTGCACCAAATCAATTAAAATAAATGCTATTGACAGTTCAATGTTGTGCTGATTCCAGATCCTTCTACTTGCAATTTCCTTGAACTCCAATTCAATCACATTTTGGAGAACCAGTTGATCTGAACATTTTCAGCACCTTATTTTTGTTGGAATTAGAACTCTGCGCACTTCATCCCTGCTAAACAGAAGTAAAGTGCCTGTGTCCCTCCTTTAAAAACGTTTAATTGGCTTTGCCCTAATTGACTTATTTCACTTACCTGTAGGTCCTAAGTATACTGTATAAAAAAGTACCTAAGGTCTCCACCATCTACCCAAGATCTCCACCATCTATAAAAACTTTAAACCCCAACCCTGTGCCGCCGACATCCTCAGCCTCCTCGCTCCCACAGATGAAAACCCCCACCACCTGCTCACCACACCTGCTATCAAAACATTTTTGTTTTAATACCTTTGTTTAGCTTCTTCTGTTTTTGGCTGCTGTTGTGTTGTGCTTCATCTTGTTGGTGGCGCCAGGACGCTCCTCCGCTGGAGCAGCTGTGCGCAAAACAAATACATATAACATAACATAACATAGGACCAGCTCATCACTCAAAACACCACAGCCATCATGAACTCCATCCATTCAGGATGACTCACGGTTCCCTGTCCCCAACATATCTTCAACATAGAGAGCAAGATGATCAGCAACAAGCTCACCGTCATCTTCAATGCATCCATCACCACAACCGCCTTCACCAAAGTATGGAAACACACAAAGGTTAAACTCCTTCTCAAGAAACCGTTCACCAACTCTAGTGAACTCAAGAACAACTGTCCCATCCCTTTGCTCCCCTTTCCCACTGAAGTCCTTGAAAAAGCCAACAACCGACATTCTCACAGAACACCTGGAGAATACCTACCAATCAGGATTTCGCATGAATCACAGCACCGAAACCGCCCTGATCACTGCCACCAATGACATCGGCACCCTCCTTGAGGAGGGAGAAATGGCTGTCCTGTTCCTCCTCGACCTCTCAGCAGCATTTGACACCATATCCCACCATACACTTATCAAGATGCTTCACCACATCAGAATCCAAGGAAACACTCCTAAATGGATCACCTCATCCCTCACCGGAAGAACTCAGTGAATCTGCCTGTCACCTTTCACCTCAGAACCTCATCTGCAGGATCCCCCAAGGGTAGCCCCTCAGCCCTACTGTTCAATATCTACATGACTTTCTTGGCCAACTTTGTCAGAACCCATGAACTAAACATTATATCCTACACCGACGCAATACCCAGCTCATCCTCTCGCTATGAAAAGACCTCTCCATAACGATGGCCAATTTCCACAAGTGCATGACGAGCGTTGCTGACTGGATGAAAGACAACTGCGTAAAACTCAATACAGAAAAAATGGATGTGCTGATTTTCATGAACATCACCTTGCCGCGGAACGACACTTGGTGGCCTTCTGAACTATAACCCTCACCCACTCCGACAGACCATGCCCACAACCTTGCCATCACCCTGAACAGCAAGCTCACTATGAAAACATCTTCAAATGGCTCTCCGTGAACACCAGAAGCACCACCTGTCAACTCCCAATCACTACCTGGGTAGACTATCGCAAAACACTCTACATAGGAATCACCTTGCACCACCTGAAGAGACTGTAAACCATACAGAATTCAGTAGCCAGACTTAACCTCGACCTCCCAAAGAGAACCCACATCACACCCCATCCCAAGAAGCCCCACTGGCTTCCCATTCAGAAAATATGTCAATTCAAGAAGCAGATCCACACCTCCAAAGCCCTACACAACCAAGGACCAGCGTACATTACCCACCACCTGAACTTCCACCAACTCATAAGGCACCTGCACTCCCCCTCCCGCTCCCTCACTCAGATCCCCTGCATCTGCTAAAGCAACAGTGGAGAAAGCTCCTTCTCCTACCTTACTGCAAAGTCCTTGAAATACCTCCCCTTCATTTCCAGAACTCATCCTGTCTGTTGCAATTCAAGAAAGGACTCAAGAACTGGCTGTTCAACTGAGCACTCTCTAAGCAGCAGGGTTCTCAGCAACTGTATACCCTTATTGGCGATTAGCCACAAGTCCTGCTGATTGATTGATTGATTGATTGATTGATTGATTGACCCAGGACTCCAAAGTTAAATGCCTTTTGTGGATACAGTACCTCTTGTGCCATCCAATACAGACAAGAAAAAATGGCTTCAGGAACACCCTGTGTAGCCTGACAGCAGCAGTTTAATCCCTGCTGCACAGACGTGCCAAAATCATGATTTTGACAAGTATGAAAATCTGATTTTTAAATATTAAATAAGTCACGCCTAAGCACACCAAGAGTAGAAAGTGTGTGAAATTGCAAATGGCATGTTCAGACCTGACTAGACTCAAAACTACATTGTTACTGGTCAGGCTGTAACTGTACATAGGAAAAATCAAAGTATAGATTGTACACTTGAATATATCATTTTTGACTTATAATAGCTACAGACTCCATTCAAAGAATTAATTTTATATTTAATAACAATTCAATCTAATGTTAAAGCTAGATTTGTATTATATATATCAGAAATGTAGCTTTTATAAAGTTACCTTCACCCTGTCATAAGCTGTTTGAGATTAATTTGCTTTAGCTCTCTAGCAACTGCCAAGTCTGTACTTGGACTGAATAAGGTATACAAATATGGGAAATTGCTCTCAAATCGGACAATGGCGTGGGAGTTGTGAGGTCTTTTCTTGCACTGGAAAGATGACCAGCTGTGGTGGACCCAAGATACTTAATTTACTTCAAAAGTGACTACCCTAGCATGAGGTGGCGCCTAGAAAGGCTCAGCCTTTTGTTCACAAATTCAGGCTGGCATCAAACCTTGTGGAAGGAAAGCTACCCCCAGAACCAGTTTTGAGTGACCACATAGGAGAGGACTGCTCACTACCCTGGCCCCTCTTCTTGGGGGGCGCACAGGGTCTGCACAAGAGGAGAACAGTGTCTCCATCTAGAATGTGAGAAAGAGGGATGTTATAGGGGAGCCTGTGCTTGTGTTGCTTTTATTTTGACAGCAAATTTGGGAATAGCATGAATTTTCTGCTATTTTCATTAAAGAAATGCTTTTCTGGCCTTGCATGGTTCCTCCGGGACTCTAGGACCAAATTTAGGGGGTCACAGTATTCTGCAGCATGCATATAAATAAATAGGAAAAGCCTCTTAGGATTATTTCTGTGTAGGAAGGTGCCCCTTCCTGCACAAAAAGAATCCCGCCGACAACACAGCAAACCTTGCACCTTGGTGCAAGAGTTCGTGTGTTGGTGTTGGTGCTAGGCAGCTGAAACAGCACCCATGCAGTGCGACAGGACAGAAATACGCTGTATTGCAATAATATTTATTTATTTATTGCATGATTTAAAAGAAAACCTTTGCAAAGTACAAAAGATAAAATTGTGACACTGTTACATATTAATAGGTTATAACACTTGATAGGTTTAATAAAATGGAACCCCAGTTCCAGTAATACAAAATACCCAGCCCCCTCATGTCCGAGCTCTCTTGTGGGTACACTGATCCTTGGATTCCTATGGGAACAGTCCCGACCGGGCAATTTTTGTCGCGGCCAAGATTGTGTTTTGAGTCCAAAAGTTGTCCAGTCTATTCGCCCTTCCCTTTATAATATCGGTCTTGTTTGGGTGTTTCCGACCGTTACATATCTAGGCACACTTCCTGCTATTATAGAGGACCATGGGTTTGTGCCTCTAGCTGAGGTTGGGGTAGACATCTCTACTCCTCCGATTTTTTTTCTACACAGTTCAAAAACTTCACCAGGGCACAGTTTAGGTGTGTGTACCTTGGGTCACAGCAAGCCGAAACTGCCGATCTGCATGATCTTACTCCCTTCTCGTTCCAGGCCCTCCGTAGAAGGGTCCTTCTTTCTTTCAAGAGACTTGGGCATAGGCCCAGAACGTGAGTTATGTCTTCCCTATGGTTGCCACAAAGTTGACATTGTTCCTGGGCTTGAACTCTTTTCCATTTGGGAAGGTGGCACGAGAAGTTGATCACCCCAAATTTTAGTCTTAAGAACCAAAGTTTGGTGTGTGCGTTGAAAGGACAAGTTAAGTAGCTCTGAGGTGTCAGCTGGTCATATGTTGTGAGCTTCATCCAACCATGGCTTCTTCTAGCAAGGCTCGCCTTGTCTTCCATAGAGGAGAGCTTTTTTGCACTTATTTTTGCTAGCCTTTTAAACTCCTTTCGGCTAACGTGTAGGTCCCAGACTTCGCTCAGGCCTAAGATTTTTAGCCCACTTGACAAGTAGCCATGCCCTGCTAGGCAATGTTTTGTGTTCAGATTGGTCCATAGGTGTGCCGCTAGGCTGCCTTCTTTCGATGACCTCAACTTGTGGCAGCAGGTTAGAAAATGTATCATTCTGCCCAGCGATTGTTTGCAAGTACCCAGTTCCAGCCTAATTTGTGCCGGTGACGTAAAGGATGGTAGCTGGAAGACTGTTCTAAAAATCTTAACTATAATTTTATCTAGTTGGTCGCTGTCCAGTCCTTTTAGCACCTCACTTCTATATGTTAGGGTTGGAATGACGTTTGCCTGTGCCACCTGAAGTATTGGAGCAAATGTTGGGCCATATAGTTTCTTGTGGATAGATCTGAGGGCGAAAGCTAGAGCTGTTCCTTTCTTTTTTGCATTAATACGATGCATTCCTGCCATTTCACTTTTGAATAGGGCAGCACAGCAAGTTCAGTTTGGCAAATCCCCAAAAATAAGGGCCTTTGTTTTTGAGATATCACAAGTTAGTCTAAAAACTTCTGCATATTAGGGGTTTTGGTTGATAGAGGGCATGCACCAGTGTTTATATTACCTTTATTCGATTTTTTTAGGGGCCTAGATTTTTTTTACATTTATTTTTTTCTTGTCTGTAAGGGGAAAAGTTTGCACAGTACAGTACATTTTCTCCAAGTTTGTAAAATGTTCACTAGTCATTTTTTTTACTATGTGGGTAAGTCTGCCCATGGGTCATCCAGCCAGTAAGCCCAGTAATAATCATGGTACATGAAACTTTTGTTTCTGTGTCATATATTGTTTCAAAAGATCTTTTAAGGCAGGGGTGGCTTTGGATTAAATTAAAAACGTAGGTTTTGTTTTGTATATCATAGTTTTTTGGCAAAAAGTGTGTTTTGGTGGGGTAATATTTGATGCTTTTGAAGGATTATGTTGTTATATAATTCGTATAAATTATTTAATTTTCTTTTTTGGCATTGCTGAATTAATAGTAGTGTTTTCTTCAGTGTTACCATGCCTCCTTTGTCTGGCCAGTGTATGAGTTTGCCATCGGCCTCCATACCATGTGGTCGGGGGCCATTTTGTGTATTCAGTGTTCATCGGCCTGCATGTGTTCATTGTTGTCCATGCCTCCTTGCTTATTTGTTGACCATTTGGCTGGTCGCTATTTTGTGTGACCAGCCAGTGTGGTTTTGTCATGGGCCTGCATGTGTTCTTTGATTGGGCCATGCCTCCCTGCTTGTTTTTGTTGTTTAACCATGCGGCTGGTAGCCATTTTTTGTAGCCACTCAGTGTGCTTTTGCCAAAGGTCTGCATGTTATCTAGGATGAGGCCATGCCTCCTTGCTTGCTGTTATTGTTGGACCATGCGGCTGTGACTTTTTTTGCGTAGCCTGGCTGTGTGCTTTTGCCTGGGGCCTGTATGTGTTCGTTGTTGTGGCATGCCTCCTTGTTTGCTGTTGTTGTTTGACCATGTGGCTGATGAGCGTTTTGTGTAGCCAGCCAGTAAACTTTTGCATAGGCCTGCATGTGTTCTATGTTTGAGCCATGCCTCCTTGCTTGTTGTTGTTTGACCATATGACCAGTGGCTATTTTGTATAGCGAGCCAGTGTGCTTTTGCCTTAGGCTTGTATAGGCTCTTTGTTGGGGCCATGCCTCCTTGTTTGCTGTTGTTGTTTGGCCATGTGGCTGATGGCCATTTTGTATAGCCAGCCAGTGTACTTTGTTGGGGCATTGCCTCCTTGCTGTTGATTGACTGTGTGGGTGGTATCCATTTCGTGCAGCCTTCCACTTACTAAATCCTTTTCGTTTTCCAGTTTTCAAAGCCATTTTCTAGGAAAATTGATAGGAGAGGGTTTTGCCTATTTATTTTTGTTAATTTGTGTCTACTTTTTCCTGATATCAGTTTGATAAGCTTTAGGATTATACTATTATATTATATATGAAAAATGTTATATATTAAATGCATTTTTTCATTTTTCCATGCACCTCCTTGCCTTCCAATGAGTTTCCCATAGTTCCCTAGTGCACCAGCTATTATTTTTATATATTTACTTATTTTACATTTTCCCTCCATTTACCTCCCGCCTGCCGTAAGCACCTGCTGCACACCAGCATTAATTTTTTAAGGATTGCCATTACTCATTTTCACCTGGACCAGTGACCTCTTCCTGCCATATATGCGCAGCCACACACCAGTGTTCTTTTTTAAGGATTATTCCATTATCCCCAGCCTGCCATAGGTATATACACACCAGCATTCATTTTTTAAGGATTATTCCATTTAGCCCTAGACTCCCTTTCCTGCCATAGACGCACACAAGCCTTAATTTTTTAAGGATTGTTCCATTTCCTCTTGGACCCCCATGCCTGTCGTAGGTGCACAGTGCACACCAGCATTTTTTAGGGAGTATTCTATTTTCTCCTGGACCTCCCAGACTGCCACAGTTGTCTCCCTTAGATGAACATAAAGCAGTTACATTGTATGTTGTTATCAAGGATTGAAAATTAAATGTTATGGTGGTGTGGTTTGACTTTGGAATGGATACACTATTGTTGTTAATTATTTAGGATAATAAGTAAACGCAAAATTATATTGTCCGTATTATGAATAATGCAAACTGTAAAAATGGCACATTTAGCTAAATGTCTTGTTTTTTCCTTTCATCTTTCTTAACAATATAAATAAAACCCACTCTTTCCACCCACAACAGGACCACCCTTCTACTCAAACAAATTACCCTTCCCCAACCGATGTCCAAAATGTCCAAAGAAAAGTCCATTGTCCCATTCCCTTCTTAATCCCCACCCACACCACGAACAACAAAAGTCCCTCCCACAAAAGCAAAAGAGAAAAAAGGGCGTCAGAGGGCATCAAATATGTGAATGTGAAAGATTTCCAACTCTTCCCAACTGGAGAAGGGTTGCCATATGCTAACGAAACAGTGCCAGCTCCCGAAGCACACATCATTGAAAGAGGTGTGGGTGTGAAGGGGAAGCTGTGGTGGTTGAGGCGGATCCTAGCTGCTGGCAGTGCTGGTGATGGTGTGGCTGGGATGGAGGTACTGGCAGCTGGTTGGAAGAACTGGGGCCCGGGGCAGTCGCAGATGAATCTAACTCCTCCATTGCCACCTGCTGATGATATTCAGTCTGGATGGCCTCCATCCGGTGCCGCGCAACAGGCTGCTATCTCCTGCCGATATGGGGGTGGTGGTGGACCAGCAGAAGTAGATATATCATGAAAGGAAAAAAAAGACAAATTGTAAATAATGCTCTGCGCCAACACTTTCTTACCTAATAGCCCTCTAGGGCCATTGGGATTTTTGGTGTGATTGGTCATAAGGACAAGTTTTACCCACACATGCCTCACATAAAATCACTGTCTGGCTGCAAGGATTTAAGCCAGAATACCACTATATAGAAAGAGGTACCCTCTGGAATTAATTTGTAGGTCAGGAAGCAGTGGAGGAGACAAAACACTAAAGTGAACTCCCACAAGACCTGTACTCCTTCTCTGTAGGGTCGCTAGAGCTCTATGGGCTGGCCATCACTAAATTTGTTAACACCACACTATCACACTCTCATCTCATGCATGACGTACCTAACCAAAAGGTCACATATGAGATGAAAGTGTGATAGTGTGCTGCTGTGTATGAGTTTAGAATGTTTATGTGTGGTTGGCTATAGGGGGAATACCATATGTTATAATTGGTACATGATTTATCACATATGTATAGTTTTAAAATTTGTTTCATTATGATAGGACAAACACTGGTTGTATTACAATGTGGAAGAACTGTAGACCTGTATTAATGATTAATGTGTGGCTTTACAAATATGTTTTTAACATTTATATAATTAGAAATTCCCATTAACAAAATATGAACAAGTTTAAAAATATAATAAAATTATAAATGTCAGTATGCTTATGTTTATGACTTAACACATTTAGTGATTGTTAGCCCTTAGAGCTCTAGCAAGCCTATAAAGAATGAAATAGGTAGAGTGGGATTTCACTTCAGTTTTAAGCCAGAATACCACCAGATTAATAATAAGTGTTATTTTTTCCTTTCTAAAGGCTTTCCTAGTAAAGAAAAAAGCTAAACTGACACTTTGTGCATAAAACAAAAAATAAATTATCTCTCATTAATGAGTAAGGTAGTATGCACTATGTAGCACAAGAATTATTGTTAGATTAATAGAGGCATGCTAGCGCTTCAGGTTCTTTGCTACTCTCTGCAGTCTGCAACTGAGTTAGCTGTAATGGACAATTATCTTACTTTAATTGCAATAGCCCTGCTTTTCACCCAGTGTAAGTAGACAGTGGGAAAAATGATGCGCTACAGTACACGGAAAGGATAGGTGTATAGATTTTATTTGGCACATTTGTCAGAGTATCCATTCGACCAAACTCGAAATCAGGCACTTAGGGGCTGATTACAATGGCGGGCGGACTAGGTGCGCCTGCCATCGTAGCGGTGTTTGAGACCACCTGCCAGATATGCGGTGGTCCCACCACTGCTATTAGGATGTGCCCGCCATACTGGCGGGTGCATCCTGAGCTTTTCACATTGCAGGCGGTGCTGCTTGCTGCAGCACCGCACACAATGTGAAAAAGTGCATGCACAGCGTTTCCCCGCACTATATGGCAGGCACCACGAGGTGCCTGCCACTTGGTGCATGGAAATGAGGGGGGTACCATGGGTATCCCTGTGCAACGACACCCCCCCACACAATGGGGGCACGCAACGGGACCCCAAACCAAATCCCCGCTAGCCTTCCTAAACCCAGATCCTGATCTGATGGACAGTGCCTGCTAGGCACCTCCACTATTTCAGGGGCCCTGCACCGTCCGCAAGGCAATCGGTGTGATTGCCTTTGGCGGAAAAGAGGCAAACGGACTTTGTGTCTCTCGTGATATCCACCATCATCCTAATTTGGAAGTGGGTAATTAGCTTGGTGATGGCACAAGGACCGCCAGCCCGTTGGTGGCGGTCCTTCCGACATCATAATGACCCCCTTAGTCCCAATTTAATCCCTGGCCTCGCCATCCACCATTAAATATTTTCAACAAATATCTTCACTTGGCAGTAGGGAAACTTAACTTTATCCACTGCAGTGTAAGTTGGAGTCATTAGGCCACATAGGTAGAGGTTTTGCTATAGAATAGTGGGATGTCACTGATCATCATGTTTTAAGCTTTGGCTTAGTCAGTCACTGGAGTTAACACATTTTGAAAAGGAAAAATTTTAACAGGCATGAGAATCCATTTTGGAAGTCATGAAATATATATACATAAATCACTTGACCAGAATAATGTGGCACATGCCAAGAATGGATTTTTAGAGTTTTTGTTCGGTTGGAACAGAACTTAGGAAAGAAAAAAGGAAAGAAGTAGAAGGAGGTGACTGAGTGCGCAGTGAGAAAAACACCCTATTTTCAATTTGTAATGCATTGAAAGCTGTGTAAATGGTGCATTAATTGAAGCAGATGCACATTGTGCAGCCATGCTGCAGTTAGGTCACAAGTGGTGAAGGGAACCATGCTGCAGGTGATGGAATGCCATGGGTAGGGAGGTGGTGAATGATGATGTGTGGGATATCTGCTTCATTTAACAAATACAGTGAGTATACTGAATTTGTCAATTAGCAAGCAATGTGACTTGCCACCAACTGTCCCTGCCACCGCAGGAATTCCCACTCCAAGTGCCTCCTCTGCTGCAACTGGTGCACTGACACTGCACTGGTGCTCTGTGCGGCTAGAAAAAATATTAAACGTTTTAGATGCCAGATGTGTCTTCCCTTATTATTTTTAACAAAATCCAGCCAAAATACCTCACTGCAGTTCAGTTACCAGTAACTTTTATCAAAACTATCCCTTTGAGCGGTTTGTTGGTTGACAGTGTTAAAAAAGCCAGGTAGTCAAGCCAACCAAATACTTTTCATAATGTAGGGGCAGAGAAATGATGACTCTGAGTCATTGAAGTGCAATGAATGGGTGGAATAATGGTCAAAGAAGGACATATAGTCTTTGTTGGCAAATACAATGGGACCTCATACTTTCATGCCATGCTGCACTGTCTTGGACGCTGCTGGTATACTGTATAAATGAATGATTTGAAATGTTTGAGCACAAGCAAGAAAAAGAAACCCTTCTCAACAAAAATCTGTTCTCTTAGTCTTACAGTACAAGTCCACAGGATATATAAGGGGAGAGGGAAAGCTTAATAACAAAGCAGAAGAAAGCTACAGACTAATACAGACAAGAGGATGTCAGCTGGAGAAATATGGAATACAGAAAATAAGGTTCATGCGGGGATAACAAGAATTTAACAACATTTTAGATAGAAAAGAAGTTGAAAATATAGGAGACAGTTTAAAAAAATAAACAAGACAAAAATATTCTAATAGTGGGGATAGGTAAAAGTTAAGAAAATAATATTAATAACAGGATTTACTGGGGCCAGCAGAACCATAGTCCGTGGCATAGGTGGGGGTAGTTCCACCTCACCCTGCGGCACTATTAGTGACAGACCCTTCACCCGCCTTAGATGATTCCCTTTGGTGCTGATATAAGAAATAAAGTAGATAAAAAAATAGATTAGTGTTAGAAATGGGGTTTCTGGTTGGTTAGGATATGCACCTGAGCCAGGCAGAACCTACCCTCTAGTCAGGACATGGGAGTTACATGCTGAATATGATCCCTGCTCACCCCTTTGGTAGCTTGGCCAAGCAGACAGGCTTATCCCAGAGACAATGTGTAAACATTTGTGCAACACACTAACACAGCAGTAAACACACTAGACACACCACAAAAGAAACTCCATACAAGGTTATATAAAAATATCCTTTGTATTATCCATAAAAACACATTAGGTCACAATCACTTATAATACCATGCCACTAGGCATTTGTCATGACTTCACAGAGATTATATAAATCAATAGGCCAATTGGGCTACTGTCATCAACATCAGTTAGGGTGACTAGTAACTACAGGTAGGATTACCTTAAGCATAAAAACATCAGTCATAACCAACATCCTCAGTAGTGCACCATAGCAATATCTTATAGCGTGCACATATTTGAAAAAGTATTAGGTATTCAAATCATCAGCAGTCCACTATAGCAGTCACTTGTACAGTGCACATATCAGAAACCTCATGCCAACAGGAGATCTATTGCCACAGATATCCACATCAGTGTATCATCTGTAGTATGCAGAAAACGCAGTCACTGTCCCCTCCCTGTGTAGACGTCTGGACTACCTGCCCACCTACCACAGACAATGTGGTAATGTACACAGTGCCCCATCCTGGGATCACCCCACAATGCCCTTTCCAAGAGTGAGGGCTCAGGCCACCGGGGCCGTCATGCCCCGAACAAAAGCAATGCCAAATTCCCGTCTCGAAAAGGCCCTCAAGGGTGGGGAGACCTCACTTGGTCTCCCGTGAAGGTAACTCCCGTGATGGCAGCTGCACCCGGTGACAAAACCTTGCTGGATCCCCTTTCAGCAGTGGCCGATGGTGAGGACAAACCCACCCGCCCTCCTCCACTTTCTGCTGACCTGTCGGCTCCACACAGACGTCCCGCGGGTGTCCTCTAGGGAAAGACCACTTTCTTAGGGGCTGGCTCTCCTCCTCCAGTACCAGAAAAATCCGTTGTTGGGCCAAGGGTCCGCTTGGTCTGGATCCTTGACCCGCGACTGCCCGTAACAATGTGGTGCAGCAGCTCTATCCCACAACTGAAGAGCCGGTCAGCAGAACACGGAGCAAAGTCTCCGTAGACTTCCCAGTCTTTGGCCCGCCCCCAACCAGGCTCAGCCTCAGCCTCTGCCTTGCTTCTGGTTTTGGCCAGGTTTCTGGGAAATGGCCAGGCTTCTGCAGCGCAGCCACATTTTCAAAATCCCCTGGGCCTGTGGGTTAAAACCCAAAGTGCTCCACACGCCCTCCGGTTAAAATCGGCTGTCAGACAGCGTTCCCCAGACACTTCAGGGAGTAGAGCCACTCAAACGCTCCTCCCGTCGGGGAAGTAAAAGTGCCCCAAGTAGTTGGCAGGAGACAGCAGTCTCCAGACCCTGTATAGCGCTACACACGTGCTCTGGAACAACAGGGAGGGGAAACACAGCGCTCACCATGCACTGAGTCTAAAAGCACACAGGGCAGAGCTGGGCACAGGCAGGCCAGCACACAGGGTCACTCAGCAGTGTGGAAGTCCTTTCAGTCACCCAGCAGGCAGCAGGTCAGTGCCAAATGGTGGTTCCTCCTGGCACACAGCAATCCACCCAGAGTCTTCTTCTTTCAGTTCAGTTCCAGTTCAAGCCAAAAAACATGGAGCCCCAGTGCTTTTAGTCCACATGTCTTTCTTCTCCCCGGCACAGGGCTCTGAGCCCAGTCCAAAACAGTTCTGGAGGCACTTTAAAAATAAAATTAACCGTGCACAACACTCTCCTTTCTTAGTGTAAGACTTTTCTCGAGACACACCACAGGGGGGCAGAGCCATCATTGTGGACGGCAGCTACAGCCCTATTCAGGTGCAGGTGCAACTCCTCTCACCACTCCGAATGCATACCAGGCCTATTCGGCCTAGCTCTGAGTCACCCAGGCAGGGCAGGACACACTTCAACCCCCCCCTCCAGGGACTGGCTGGAGTGAATGCACATCCTCTCTCCCCTGTCAGTCAGAACCAGATGGTCAATACACATCAGGCAGGCACAAAGACACAAAGCACACAGACATTCCCACTTCTAAAAGTGGCATTTCTTAAACAGTAAGAATAAATCTTCTTTCACCAATAAGCAGGATTTATCACTACTATTCTAAACATACCAAACTTGGTTACACTACCTCTCCCATGTTAGGAACTGAAGCACATATAAGGAAATCCCCAATGCTTCCTTATGAGAGGGCAGCCTCACAGCAGTGAGAAACCAAATACGCTGTTTGTCACTATCAGGACATGCCACACAGTTAAGGCACATGTCCAACCTTTTACCTACACAGCGCCCTGCCCATAGGGCTAGCTAGGGGGGCTCTTTTATGCCATTATAGCATGCTGATCTGCAACAACAGGTGTCTGCATAGAGGAGAGACACAATGGCACAAAAGGAGAAAGCTGGAATAGGTAAGTGTCACCAATTTAAAATCCAATCAGGAAAGTGCTGGTGTGTGCTATCATTTATCATGCAGAACAATTGAAGAACAATCTTATCAGTAGTGCTGGACTTCTATACGGATGTGAGCAGACTTCAAGGAATGCAGGGGCACTTAAGGTGATATATTATGATCTGGGAACAGGCACGCACTTTCTGCATTTTCAATGTAATTGTGAAATATGTATTTCTCTCTCCACTACCACTGTTAACACGTCCCTTAACCATAGTTCGGAGTTAATTTTTCAGACTCCGAGGACTACATACACAGCGAAACTTACAGTTGTTGAACTTTACTTGGTTTGTATTATCGTTTTGACTTTGTTGCCCGTGCTTTCTTTCAAAACTTTTTATCGCTTGCTGAGATCCCCCTTCTCCATGCTAGTACTCTAATGCCCACCTCTCTGAATTCCTTTAGAAAGGTTGAGTATTGCGGATCCCCCTTAAGACTCATGATGTTTGCCCTTTACAATTAGGAAGTAAGCTCTCACTTCAAAAATGTTCAGCCTTTATCACCTATGCATTGTGCATTTACCCCCCCCCCAGGTACTAGCACCTATACCGCATAGTAATCACTACACTGCATTTTTTCTCACTACCGACACATGCCGCCTACACTGTAGGTTGATTCGCTCACTATTTAGGCACCAGACACCATTACCCTGTTGTGTGCCTAAATTAAGTGGATTATGAACTTTGTGTCTTTGTATTTGTCCCTTTTTCTCCACAGGTACAAACTGAGAGGAAAACCTCCTCTGACACATACAGCATCTTAGCGAGTGCTTCACATAAGGTGCTCAACACACGTTAGCCCCTTGTTCACCCCTTCAAACATAGGTCCTGAAGAAAGCCAGTTTTTTAACCAAGGCCTGGCTGAACTAGTTGACCACACGGGACGTGGGAGACCATAAGTCTCTCCAACCACGTCCAAAAGCCTTGTTTTTAACTCTGCCTAGGGTCAATAATAAATTAATTGACTGGGACCTCTAGGACAGCCTTTTTAACCCCACACAAATCACCTCACTGCACACTCACTTAAGAAAACTAGCTCCGCAGCAATCAGGCGTCAAAGCACACCTGAGGCACACTCGGTGCCTCGGGTGGGGCCTGAGGATGAAGCATGCCACCAACTAGGTTGGTGGGTGAAGGCCTTCATAAAAAACACTTGTTTTTTCTTTCTCCTTCAAAAAAAAATTGCTTTGACACAACAGACACATAACTTTTTACAAGTAGCTAGCTCCTGTTGATTAATACATATCCCCTGGGGAAACGAACTAGCTACTCTAGTTCCTCACTCTCCATTTTTGATTATAGGCTACCTTTTACCTACACAGTACCCTGCTCATAGGGCTAGCTAGGGCTCTTTTATGCCATTATAGCATGCTGATATGCAACAACAGGTGTCTGCGCAGAGGAGAGACATAATGGCACAAAAGGAGAAAGCTGGAATAGGTAAGTGGCACCAATTTAAAATCCAATCAGGAAAGTGCTGGTGTGTGCTATCATTTATCACGCAGAGCAATTGAAGAGAAATCTTATCAGCAGTGCTGGACTTCTATACAGATGTGAGCAGACTTCAAGGCATGCAGGGGCACTTCAGGTGATATATTATGATCTGGGAACAGGCGCGCACTTTCTGCATTTTCAATTTAACTGTGAAATATGTATTTCTCTCTTCACTACCACTGTTAACACGTCCCTTAACCATAGTTCGGAGTTCATTTTTCAGACTCCGAGGACTACATACACAGCGAAACGTACAATTGTTGAACTTTACTTGGTTTGAATTATCATTTTGAATGTGTTGCTCGTGCTTTCTTTCGAAACTTTTTCCCTCTGTCTGAATAGGGCATGTGAAGGATTGTAATTACATTTTGTTATAAAGAGCGCTCTCCTCTGCTTGACCTATGCTCTGCAATAGTAGGCGTGACCATGTCCATCGAGATTGATAACACACCACTTCCTGTAATTGATCGGCTATGGTCTTTCATAGTCTGCATTTCTCTAAAGGTCAGAATTGCCATATCATGTAGCTGAAAGTCTGTGCATGATTTAAAGCATTATTCGCAAAGTAACTTCTCAACGAGACCTTCCAAAGAATCTGATATATATTTCCAAGTGTTTATTTCTTCTACTTGTTCTTACCTACCCACCATCATATTATCGTGACCAGGTGGGTGATATTGCACAAATATTAAGCTGTAGTGCTTGGCATTATAACGCCAAGTACTGTAATTAAATCAAATTAGCAGTGCATGCATGCATGCATAGTAATGAGGCTTCCTACCGTCGACCAGCGAACAGCTTTACTGAACTAGGTATATCCACTTCCATGTTTTCCACATGTAACTTCATCTGATTATGACACTTCTTTGAAAGCAATATACCTTTACATCCACTGCACCATACTGGTTGAGGGGATATATGGGACTTATAGGTTCACTAAGAACCCGACGAATAAAGAGCAAAAACTGAGCAGCAACTTGCAATGGTTTTTTATTATGTACTTGGTATATAGCAATTATTCTGGAAAGTGTGTACATGGAAAAATCGGTATGAAAGACACCTATTTATTTCTGAAATGGGAACAAAATATAGAGTTTAGAAACAGTAGATATTTGCACATTTCCAAAATTGAGAATACTCATACTAGCATGAGAATTATCGTTCATTTTTCAAAATTACTTCTTTTTCACACATTGTCTTTCATTTGGAAAGCAGAAATGCATTGAAAGTCAATAGGAAGTAACAGTTGCTTTACAAATCTGAATTACCCTAAGCCTCCCGATAAAAATGGTACCTCACTTGTGTGGGTAGGCTTAGTGCCCATGACAGGAAACGGCTCACATCGCAACGTGAACACACCACATTTTCACAATGAAAAATTACCCTTTTTTTGCAAAGTGCCTAGCTGTAGTTTTTTAACCCTAGCTCTGCTGGCAGCTAGTGAAACCTGGCACACATATACATTTTTTGGAACTAGACACCCAGGGAAATCCAGGATGTGGTGACTTGACTAGTCACACCAGGTTCTGTTACCCAGAATCCCTTGCAAACCCTAGAAAATTGTCAAAAAATACACATTTTCCTCACATTTCTATGGTGAAAAGTTTGGTATCTGCGTCGATCCACACATTTCCACTCACCCAGCGTTCCCCAAGTCTTCCCAGAAAAATGGTACCTAACTTGCATGGGTGAGTCAAGGACCCGTGACAGGCAAGGGCCCAAATCATATTGAGGCAACGTAAAAATTACCTATCGCAAACCAACCTGATTTTGCAAGGGGGGGTCCCATGAGTTTTTGGCCCTGGGCTTGGCGACAATCTAGGGAAACCTACCAAACCCCTACATTTTCTGGAAACTAGACACCCGGGGTAGTCCAGCGAGGTATGGCTTGCATGGGTCCCCTAATGTTTGCCTAACCAGAATCCCCTAGGAACCTCAAATTTTACTGAACAAATGACTTTTTTCTCAAATTTCTGTGTGGGAAAGTTCTGGAATCTACATGGATCCACACATTTCCTCCCACCCACCGTTCCCCCAGGTCTCCCGATAAAAATAATAACTCACTTGCGTGGGTGGGTCAAGTACCCGCGACAGGCAAGGGCCCAAAACCTATTGAGGCAACATCAAAATTACCTATCACAAAACAACCTGGTTTTGCAAGGGGGGTCCCATGAGTTTTTGGCACTGGGCTCTGCGGCCATCTAGGGAAACCTACCAAACCTACACATTTCTGAAAACTAGACACCCGGGGGAGTCCAGTGATGTATGGTTTGAGTGGTTCCCCCAACATTTTCCTACCCAGTAGTGTCATTGTCCCCAAATACATTTTAAAAGCTGCAGTTGTGTGCGCACAAGTAGTGGCTGGCTCCTGCGGCTGAGAAGCTGTTATAAACAGTCGTCAATCACTCATAGCGCAAACGTGCTACTTATGACTGCCCTGCTTCTTGTTGACAGACCTGCCCTAAGAGAGAATCGACCAATCATTTTGCGAGGGGCGGGCCTGTCATAATTTTTTTTTTACTTTTCCATTTGCCTCTGTTGGCGCGGGCGCACAGGTACTCGGATTGCTGAGTCTGACTGAAGCTCGAGAGAGGAGTCACGAGTGTCAAGGCTGGGCCATTTTGCCTATCCTGCAGCCTGCTTCTTATGCGTGTGGGTGTCCCTTGGTGACCAGCAGGTGTTTTAAAGTGAGTTTATGTACGAAGTATGTGGCATTTGTAACCTTCCGTGTTTGGGGCCTCCTGGCTCTCTCATCAGTACATAGGGGCAAAACTCAAAGTTCGGCAATAAATAAATACACCTTTAGAAATGTAACCAAGGTGGTGTGACCAAAGGAGTGCACTACTTAGGTCAGTACCTATCAGACTGTGCAAGTAATCCAGTCAGTTAACTTACTCCTCACAAGGCCAGTAACATGTCTGCCAAGAGGAAAAGGCTATTATAATCTTTTACGTTATTACTGCATCCAACATTTGACAAACCAAGTTTCTCCTTAAATGCTGCTACCTCGAACTGTATGGAACTGTGGTAATGTCCTCCTTTACCAGAATATTAAACTTCAGAGGTTGCCAACAGCCACAGCGGCTGACTCTGTCCATCCATAGTGCCAGTTTTATTGCAAATGTAACTCTTTAGACTTCAAATCAGACAGCTTGGAATAATAGATTTCAATATTTTACATGAATTGAAGGTCCCATTACACTACAACTTGAGGGCATGTGCTAATTCAGCGTCTGCTTGTGCTGCAAAAGAGACCCAGTGCTTCAGTGAACTGTCAAGTTTTTAAACTTCGTGCAGGTTTTCCCCCACCTACACCCCTTTATCTCATAAAACAAAACAAAAAAAAAAGAATCAGAGACTATGGAATGCATTTGGACTTCAATCTGAGTTCAACCACAACCTGCTCCATTCCTGTCACTTAGTCTCAAGGCACCAGATCGATGTACACTGCTTCTCGCATTCAACTAGTGATTTTAAATCATCCTCAACAGAAACATCTCCCATCCCCTTATTCCATTCATGTATTCATCTATCCACCCCTCTTCTTCCTTACCATCCACAACCATGAACAGCTGCAAAGCTTTCCATTGATCGTCTTGTGTCCTTTACTCTCCGGGTCTGGTTAGTCACAATCCTCAATGTCGTCATGCAATATTTGGGGCAGTGTACTGATCACTATCATTCATGCAAGATCCAGTGTTCTTTGGCGAGTAAACATACCCTTTTTTTAAATACCGGACCCTCCATCTCATATCAGTGCACAATAATGTTGTTCTGAATTAAGTTCTTGCCCCAAATTCAAAGAGCGTTTGGCATAAGTAGGTTTTAGTCTAAGTTATTATCGGTGCAGAAGACGGATATTTGTCCAAGTTATAAGTGATTTACAGACAGCAGGAGTTGATGATGGCAGTCTGCTTTGAGGCCCCAGGCACAATGTTGTAAGAGGCTGACGGACTGAAAAGTAGGAAAGTAGGATGCTATTCAAGTCTGTTTCAACAAAAATATGACCTATTTGAGTTTCCCTACCTGTAAAGCGGAGGACAAATCTGGATCTAGCAACTAGATAGAAGAAAATAAGCCTTGCTTTCCACATAGGACCAGCTCAGTCCCGGCTCCATCAAATGTACCAGATTGTCTCTAATTCCTTCATATTCTCTACAGCATTCTTCCTAAATGTTTTAGAACCATAATTCAATTTTTACATCAAACATTCATAAGCCACCTTACTTTAAAGGAGATGGGTGATTTTTTTAATGTAACAAAAGCATAGTGTGGTAGCGAAGAACAAGTTACTTACCTTCGTTAATGATGTATCTGTAAGAGACATATGTTAGTTATAGATTCCTTTCCTTCAGAATTACCCCCATGTCTGACTTACAGAGCGCAGTGGGAAATCAATCAACAATAGACACACATTGTATCTGACTGTGAGCCTGCTCAGCTGCTGGGAGCATCCCAAGCCTATGGGACGCTGGAGCAGCCCACGCTGGCCACCGAGGCGCACTGCCACCTGCCACACTGTTTACAGTGGCGCGCCACTGTTTGCCATGGGCGGCAAATTGAGGGATAGCCCCAGGCGCCACAAGCTCTAGTTAGGCCTCTGCCCCTAAGTGTTCACCTCCTGAAAGTGTTGCAAGTAAAGTACTCCTTGAAGATGGTGGGCGGGAGGGGGAGCATGAAATCATCTAATGGCAAGGTATGCGCAACGTTTGTGATATTAGAGTAGTATTTGAGATGCTGCTCCACGTTTCATTGCTATGGTCTCTCCAGCTCACGCATTAAAGTTAGAAATTTAGATCACACACATGAGAAAACAAGTTTTTAATGAAATTAGGCACATGGTTTCGGTCTCCACCTTCTGTAACCAGCAGCAAGACTCAACTATTATATTGAATTATTCAGTCTCTGTGCTGACAAAGGGAATGCTCTTTAGACTTGTAGATCCACAGTACACAGAAGACATGTCCCCAAGATGCTATCTGTCTTGTCTCACAACTACTTCTGTAGTCAATGGCAGAGGCTGAATCAATTAAAGAGATAGCAGGTCAGGAACACCTGTGTGTGCATCGTCTGCCAGTATGCAGCTGGCCTTCATCCAGAAGCCCACCAACAGAGTTTGACCGCCTCCCCCAGCTACAACTGGCACTGAAGGGCACAAAAACCAGGCCCAGGAATCCATGGCATCGTAAAAGCTGCTTTACCGCTATTCGAATTTAGCAGTAAGGTAGACGCTCAAATCCATCCCTACCAAACTCCCTGCTGAGACAAGACGGAAATTTAAGACAATTCTCTGGATGGTCAACATACTTCGAACTCTAAGATGGAAGCTTGGCTCGACGCAGCACATGCCAAGCAGACTTTCCTGTCTTTGCGCTTGAAAAGCTATGCAGCAAATGAAACAATATCCCCTCTTCAAAAGCGTAACAGAGAAAGCCCATACATTCACACGTACCTACACAGAAGGGTGCTGGAAGAGCCACACGGCCCCCACGATAACATTAACAATAAGACAACAGCATGTGAGATAGTGAAAACAATAATGGGAAGGGGGAACGTTTCATTGGTAAGCATCAGACAAAACATTATTTTAAAAAGACAGAATAGTTGGAATGAAGTCTTGGATGCTTGTTGAATAACTTTTCAGGAAGGTGACTCAGTAGTGGATGAGTCAAAGCGTAATTGTTCCACTAATTACAAATTCACCCGCGCCGTTAATGAAATCTTGATGACATTTAAACGTACTGAAGTGTTGTGTGTGTAAAGGTATAAAGAAGATATGCTAAATAAATATGCAAACGAAAAGCCTTTTCAAATATTTGTAAGTAAAATGCAGATATAAATAATTGCTATCTGCATCCTCTGATGACTTGTGACAGAGTAAGTATCAGTTCCACTCTGATCTCTGCACATATTAGGGTTCAACCAGATGTTTCTTCAAGCTTCACTAATGCTTGGTAAAGTAAAATGTTTCTCAGCCTTTAGTGCCGTGAAAAGGTTTGCAATTTGGCGACTGCAGATGGCTTCACACTGAGAAAAATACACAGAGCCAAGCAACATTAAAAGTAATTTGTAAAAAGAAAATCACTCAGATTGAAACACACGTCAACTTGTAATAAAGCATTTCAAAATTTGAAAAGTTGTACAGAAAGTCATTTTGGAACATTTGACCCTGTGAGGTTCTGAATAAACAAAATATTGACCAAGAACCTTTCAAATTATGGCAAAAAGTGATGTGGAAGAAACAGTGTAAGATGTCTGACGTTAGTGAGAAGAATTTATGACAAGAGGAAAGGGGCAATTATGACCAAACAAGCAGTGCCGCACTGATTTTTGGGGGCGCACTTATTTTTCCTCATCAGACATTTAGCAAGAGTAGAGTGTAGGAAAGTGACCTTTTTGTATGGTCAATCCCACACTTTTTGTCTCCAGTGCTAAAGGATGCTGAAAGGGAACTGGAGCCTGCTAACCAGGCCACAGTTAGAGTAGTCTCTCCCTAAATATGATGCATGTGAATTGATAACTCCAATTGAATTTAAACCCCTTATAAGTCCCTAGTAAGTGGTACAAGGACATGGGAGTTAAAGGGGTCACCAAAGACTGAAGAGCTGATTGTGCCACCCAGAGTGACCCAAGAGGACAGATCACAGAAGGCCTACATGTGCAGACTGCATGAGTAGTGCAGACTGATCAAACTCCTCTTGGCTCTCACCATGAGTGGCAAGGTCACAGCACTAATGGAGACATTCTGAGCCCAAGAGGCAGGGTGCATTATATTAATAGTGAGGACATATGAGTGAAAACATATATGTCCTTATAGTTGCTGCCTTCCATTAGGGACTATTATAAGTGATTCGGGGGCCATAAGATAACATAGGCTGGCACCTAGGAACACCCCAGTTACCAGCTCCATTATGGACTCACTGAAAGATGTAATGTTTGGTATAAAACAACTTGCCTAATCAAGCCCCCTGGCCCAGGCACATTCGTAACTCAGGCAGGCAGGAAAAGGAGATAGTCAGGAGGGGTACAGCCCCAGAAGGCTAACCACAGCCCTATGGTAGGCTACCTGGTCTGTACTGCCAAGGAAGGTTTCTGCCATTTTTAAAAGTGGGAGAATAGTGTCTTCTGGGTAGAAAAGGTGCCACACTCCATTGGAAGTGGTCACATCAGGGGCCAATTAGATGTTGGGGCAAGTAGCATTGGCTACCAGGACCCACATTCCTAACATCCATACATCTACGGTTCAAGGGGTTCTCCTGGCACTAGAACCTCAGATCTGAATCGACTTGCAATGAAGGGCAAAGAAGAGGCCCAAGTCTACGACTTGATGACCTGCACAAATCAAATGCACAATACCCGAATCTGTGGCAACCATCCTGCAACTCCACAACAGCGACTCATCCCGGACCAGAGATCAGTTCCAAAGGAAAGAGAAAATCCTCCAAGAGCCAAAGGCAACTTCAGAACTCTCTTGAACTAGAGGTACCAATCCCCTGCAGCCACAGGTAAAGCACACTGCTGGAACCAAAAAATCACTGGCCATCGGGTCCGCTAAGGGATTGCCCAAAAGTAGATGATCTAGTACATTGTAGAAAATGTAGTCCTGACCTCCAGCAAGTTTTAGATGGCTACCGTTTTCCCCTGGACATCAGGTCGTCGAAGTCTGAACTTGCGGCTGCCAAAGCTTGTTGGTGGCCAGTCCGGCTACCACTACCCAGAGGCGTAGCTAGAGCTTGTGGAGCCCGGGGCTATCCCTCAGATTGCCGCCCCCCGTATGTGTGCTGGAGGTTGACATTGCCCAGGAGAGACTGCCTGACTTCCGGATGACCGGCCTGTCGCGGCGCGCACACCACACCACCATGCGTGCAACGTGCGCATAGCTGCCAAGGTATCAGATTGGTTAGGTGTGACATTTTCTGAATTTCTCTGTAATTATGAGTGACATTCAATGACTATGAGTGACACTGCGAGAAAAATCAAGCAATGAAGACGAGAAAAACATATAAATACCAGAAATTACACCCAGCTGTCAAGTTTTCAGATTGATAAATTTGACATTTCTATGGAATAATTGCTTTCATGAGTGACATTGGTAGTTCCAAATTTGTGACACCTTGAGTAACAGTTTCTCACAAATGTAACTGAGGAATAAAGTCCATGTGAAGAAATAAATATCGGAAACTACCCACTTCTGAGCCGTGAGAAGGCTTACAAAAGACTCATAGCTGCTAAGATTTCAGATAGCTATGTGTGACATTTTCATAATTTCAGTGTAAATATGAGTGACATTTTAATGACCATGAGTGACACTTTCTCCCGAACAAAATCAAGCATTAAAGCCGAGGGAAACATATATAAGTATCAGAAATTACACCAATCTAAGCAACAAGAAACTCTAAGAAGAGTCACATCATAGGTCACAGGCTGTATTTAAAAAAGAAATAGGGTCATCAATAAAAATCATTAGGTGACTGCGCGGTCCGCCCTGGCCTGCGGCGCCGCCTGCTACCTCCCCAGCCCCACTTGCGGCACAATCACACCAGCTGCAGCCTGTCACACAGAGCTACATTACATACAGGCTCTGCCTTGGTCTAAAGCCTGATGCCCGATACTTGGCAGAGCTGTTAAATGAGGGGGAAGCATGCGCTCAATATTTTTTCATTCGAAAAAAACCTCTTATTGCTATAGTAGTGCCTGCCACTGAAAGGGGGTGATTTCTGTGTTGAGGCATTACTTGTGAAAGGGCAGAATTCTGTCCCTCACAGTGAAGTTAGCAGTAGCTGAAATGGGCTTACCCACTCACTACCCAATTTTTCAGTTTGTTTATGTGACATTTCTATGCTGGCAGTATGGTTATGTGTGACATTTGAATACTTCTAATGTAACACTATTCCGGGCTGACCGAAGCGGCCACGTTAGCATAAGGTGATGAATTAAAGAAATGATTTCCACTTCTTGCACCATATTAGGGTCTATAGAAGACAGCACCAGTGGAAATGCGCCTGAAGTTCTTATTCACGGGTATACAACATAAGCATTCCTTTTACATGCTGGGACTTTTGAGCCTGTTATGTAATATAATGGGAGAAGTCTGAGGTGGTTTAAAATGATAAACACAATTGGCTCTAGTAAAAGGCAAGGTTAGCCAAAGTTGTCAGACACATACAATCTGTTGCAGGCTGCACAACCATGCGAGTAAACGAAATATTTCATAATACAACAGTAATGGTTAATTATAAAAAGCATGCAGGCAGCTTGATGTCCGATTTCTGCAGTTTTGTGTAGACCTTAAAATGTGTGAGCACTCAGAGTCTCTCTCCCCACCAGCTCCTCTCGTGCCAGCTCCAGGCTTCTAGTCGCATTGAACAGAACAGGTCCTGTTTTGCTTCCGTTTGAAGGCTCCACGGCAATAGTTAAGAGCAAGCAAAGATGTGTGAAAAAGCACAGCAGCGGCTGACGAGTGTTTCAGTCTGCCATGCAGGCACCATTGCCAAGGGGTGTGTGTGCATGCTCCAAGGAGAGCTCGGAGCTCTCTGTCTCGGAAGTTAGGGGCATATTATCAAGGGGCTTTATCTCCGCTTTTTTGGCTTTAAAAGCCAAGAAAGCGGAGATAAAATTATCTCACTATTACCAAGCTGTCGCTAACACCAGTTAGCGACAGCTAATAGGAGATAGTGACCATCTTGGGCCCCGCTTTGTATGTCAGTGATATTTATCACTAATGACATGCAAAGTGGGCTTGCCAAGATGTTAGCGACTGAAAACAGTCGCTAACATCGCTATCTCCTATTACCAACTTTTGGAGCTAACACTTGCCCAGGAGCAGTTCTTAGCCATGTTATCCAATGGGAGGTGGATAACATGGCTAAGAGCATTTGCTCGATAATGCATGAATATCGCTGACTTTTCATCGATATTCATGCATTGCGGCCGTTTTTTTATCGCATTTGCGATAAACCTTGCTAATAGCAAGGTTTATCTGCGATAAAAATCGCCGATTTGCGGCGATAATTTTTGTCTCTAAACAAGTTAGAGACAAAAATTATCTCTATTGGTTGGTAATATACCCCTTAGTCCCTTGCACCTGGTGGAGGGGGGCTTTGTCAGCTTGCAAATTAAATCTAAGATTACATCTTCTGGACAATCTAACCACCGGGTAGATCTGCGCATCTCCTTCTTATAAGAGGCACCAAGTGAAATAACTGACCTACTCGGTAATTAAACAGCGTTAACGGCCTTTCATGGTATGCGTGCACACTTTTAATCCAGCACAGATTACACACTGAGGGGCATATTATCAAGGGGGTTTATCTCCGCTTTTTTGGCTTTAAAAGCCAAGAAAGCGGAGACAAAATTATCTCCCTATTACCTAGCTGTCGCTAACACCAGTTAGCGACAGCTAGTAGGAGATAGCGACCATCTTGGGCCCCACTTTGCATGTCAGTGATATTTATCACTAATGACATGCAAAGTGGGCGTGCCAAGATGTTAGCGACTGGAAACAGTCGCTAACATCGCTATCTCCTATTACCAACTTTTGGAGCTAACACTTGCCCAGGAGCAGTTCTTAGCCATGTTATCCAATGGGAGGTGGATAACATGGCTAAGAGCATTTGTTCGATAATGCATGAATATCGCTGACTTTTCAGCGATATTCATGCATTGCGGCCGTTTTTTTATCGCATTTGCGATAAACCTTGCTAATAGCAAGGTTTATCTGCGATAAAAATCGCCGATTTGCGGCGATAATTTTTGTCTCTAAACAAGTTAGAGACAAAAATTATCTCTATTGGTTGGTAATATGCCCCTTAGTCCCTTGCACCTGGTGGAGGGGGGCTTTGTCAGCTTGCAGATTAAATCTAAGATTACATCTTCTGGACAATCTAACCACCGGGTAGATCTGCGCATCTCCTTCTTATAAGAGGCACCAAGTGAAATAACTGACCTACTCGGTAATTAAACAGCGTTAACGGCCTTTCATGGTATGCGTGCACACTTTTAATCCAGCACAGATTACACACTGAGGGGCATATTATCAAGGGGGTTTATCTCCGCTTTTTTGGCTTTAAAAGCCAAGAAAGCGGAGACAAAATTATCTCCCTATTACCTAGCTGTCGCTAACACCAGTTAGCGACAGCTAGTAGGAGATAGCGACCATCTTGGGCCCCACTTTGCATGTCAGTGATATTTATCACTAATGACATGCAAAGTGGGCGTGCCAAGATGTTAGCGACTGGAAACAGTCGCTAACATCGCTATCTCCTATTACCAACTTTTGGAGATATTCGCGCTAAGCTCGAATATCTCCAAAAGCTAACACCTGCCCTGAGCAGTTCTTAGCCATGTTATCCAATGGGAGGTGGATAACATGGCTAAGAGCATTAGCTCGGTAATGCATGAATATCGCGGACTTTTCAGCGATATTCATGCATTGCGGCCGTTTTTTATCGCATTTGCGATAAACCATGGTAATACCAAGGTTTATCTGCGATAAAAATCGCCGCAGCTCAGCGGTAAAATTTTGTCTCTAACCAAGCAATAGCGATAATTATCGCTATGGCTTGGTAATATGCCCCCAAGTTTTCTTTCAGTACAAACTTTGGCCAGAGCTGAAAATGCACATCGAATATGGTATTCGGGTGAGCACTGTTTCCTGTTCTGTTGGTTGTCCTCGATCATCAGCAAAGACTAGTGCTGCTGCTGCTGCCATGATCATGCCTTTCCAAATACTTTACTTGAACTGTTACACGTCCTCCATGGCCACTCTCTGCTGCTGGCAACTCTGACACCACCACCCGGTGTCTACCGGGTCACACGAAAGAAAACAATCACTTGTGCTGCTGCATGGACCAAGACAGACACTTCTTATTTTTTAAACTCCAGGGTAGCCGATGAAGTCCCACATCACCTGACTCCCAGAACGCTCCCGGGACCACACTTAGCAAGTTTTTTTTCCAGTGCGCAGTGGTCGATACAATGTATAAATCTTAGACTACGCTGCGCCAGCCAGCCTAACCCGGGTCACTATAACAACCAGGGGCGTAACAAAGGCCCCCGCAGCCCACGCAGTGCGGGGGGCCTGAAGCTCCAGGGGGCCCCCTCACCATCCACAGTACCAACGCCCGAGAGCTCCAGACTGCACAGCTCCTAACTTGGCTGCTGTCTCTTCTCGTCCGGCAGGCTTAAGGGGGCTGGCTCAGCTCCCAGCTAGCTACAATGTTTTACTCGATACCGCGCATTCTTTGAATCATGAGCCTGCCCCATGATCTAATTTGCCCAATCAGCATAGGCACCGTGAGCGGACTGCGGCATAGTTTCAGTTGTTGTGCAGCCAATACACTGGGCCTTCCGCTGCAGCTCTCAGCACTCGGCCAGATCGGCATTATTATTCGGCCGTGACGGTGCATCAGCATGACTGCCTCGGCTCAGGTGCCACCTGCAGCGAGCCCAGTGCAGCTAGTTCTGCTTAATGCCATGCATGTCGGTCAGAGAGGAGTGTCCAATCTGGACTGCAGCCGTGGAGCTGCCAGGGACTGTGCAATCAAATCGTTGCAACTGGCCTCACCGCCAATGGGACTCTGCGCCATCAAAGTAAGTGAGGTGTCACACACTGTTTCTTCTTGTCTTCCAACTGTAATTTTCTTTTAGGAGCGGCGACATTCAGCCTGCATACAGTTACATAGAAGAGCTCTGTATGCAGTCTGCACAAAGTCGAATGAGGCCGCGCAGGTAAAGTCAGTGCAGCACAGCAGCATAACATAAAGAGAACTTTGATTATACAATACTCTGTTTTATCAGTGAAGGGTCGACTCGAGCCAGTCTCATTGGGATATACGATATAAAGGTCACACTTGCATGCCCTCAATGTCTAATTATCGTGCACATCAAGCGGAACATGCCTCTGTGAGTGAGTGCACTTAACGTCATTTAAGAGGTCCGGACTGGGAGGCAGTTTTGGCCCGGTGGCGGCAGTGGCACCTTTATTTGTCTGACTATTAATTTCCTGATGCGCAGTGTTGTCCCACTGAATGTTGAGCCGTTTAACAGAGCAGACTCGGCCTGAAGGTATTGGAGAGCTCCAGCCAAGTGATCGGGGTCTTGTGTTTGATGGGTAGTCAGACCCTCACTCCACAGCACCACCATGCTCACAGGTGTACCGAGAGAGATTTTGGCCCCTGTTTATGTCCGCTCACATGCGGGAGGCTCAGGGGCGCCATCCCCTCTGCTGTCCCGCTCGGCCTTTACCAACGCCGTTCAGCTGTAAATTTATTAGCGCAGCCCTGGCCTCAGAAAACCAATCAGAGCAGGCTTGGGTTACCAATCCTTTGCCCCCACACTCCTAGGGCCAAAGGGGGCACCCCCAGTGTGTCGGTTAGGGGTGCCACTTTCTCTGCTGCCCTGTGCCCGCCCTTTCTCTTTAATGACTAACTCAGTCTCAATTTTAGCAGCTTGCCTGCCTGACTGCCAGCTCAGGCCTTGGAGTGTCAATCCAGGATGGCTGGGCCTCTCTGTTGCTACTTCTTCCGTCCTGGGGAGTAGGGGTAAGCAACCTCTAACGTATGAGTACTAACCCACTCAGCTTACTTTTAAGTAAGGCTACTTATTGCTGAATGGGCCCCGCCAGCTGAAAGCTTCGATTTCTGCTCCTGATTCCATCTGTCTGTTTCAGAATGACTGAAACATTAATGATAAGTGAGGCAAAGGCATTCGTTAACTTTTGGTCAAGCATTCTCCCGGGTGAGGGTACAGACCAGTCTGCCCATAGCTGCCAAGGTTTCAGATTGCTATATGTGTCATTTTCATATTTTCATTGTAATTATGGGTCAGCCACCGCAGTTTTTATTTGCACCACTTTTGAGATCTTAGAGCTCCTCGATCTAATTCATTTCTGACATTTTTATGTTTCCTTTTCTTCATTGCTTGATTTTTTTTACTCGCAACATAGTGTCCCTCATACTGGTCAAAATGTCACTCATAATTGTATTGGAATTTTGAAAATGTCACACATAGCAATCTGAAACCATGGCAGCTATAAGTAAGTCTGGAAGGGGGCCCCTCCAAGCACTTTGCAGGGGGGCCCCCTTAGGTTTCATTACGCCACTGATAACAACAACTGAGTTCCCCCAGCCAACATGCCAACTAGGTGTTAATTGTCTCGGCAGGCAGAGCACAAAAGCAGGGAAATAAAGCACTGCCCACTGGCTGCTTTTATGAAACGAGACCCTCATTGATCCCCTCAATGAGGCTGGGGACACTGACTGGCAAAGTGTCAGACAACCCCAAATAAATCATAAAGGCTGCCACAACGGGCCACAAGTGCCGCTCTTGCCGCCTCCAAAACAGTGCTGCCTGGGGCGGTCCGCCCCCCCGCACCCTCATAGCTAAGCGGCTGCCACTACCTTTATTCAACACTTTGCCTCAAGGAAATCCTCCAGAACCTTGAACCTGATGTCTGCATGGCCCTGTTATCAAGATTTTTCACTTGTTTCCTCACCAGCACCATCAAAGCTGTAAAAGCAGCAAACCTTCAGCACCAAGGACAGCCATGACAGCTCTCCACCTGGGCCCTCTGAGCCAGGTCAAATCCAATTGCCTGGGGTGGCCTGGTCCTGGGACCCTCATCACCTTATCACCCAGTGGTTTCCCTTGAACTCAACCTGCAAGTGACCGATTGTCACTAGTGTTTTTCCCCATTGACTGGAACATTAACGTTTTTAATAGTGAAATGCACTGATTTATTATTCCTTAAAAAATCCATAAGTCAGGTTATACTTACCTGATTGTCTCCATTTTGAAGTTTAAACGTATATAAAAATCTGCTTTATTTTGATAAATTGGTGTCGGATGTCTTTTGAGTCCTGTAAATTAGCTATCATCCATGTTTGTCTTTGAAATGCTAAACATGTGTTCCATTAGTGAAGCCTGACTGCTCTGTGCCACACTACCAGGACTGATCTAGGAAGTTATCAGTGTGAATCCAAAGGATCTAGTTGGGGTATTGTATTGTAACATAACATATGAATTTTTAAAACACATGTTCGCCTGTAGGCAGCTGAATAACAGATGTTTATTGTTACTCATTTTATCAACCCCGAATGGATGAAAGGCTGAGTGGACTTGCTAGGATTTGAACGTGTGCCCACGAGGTTAGACACAGGCCACTGCATTGGACGCATTAGTCCGATGAGCCACCAAACACAACACTGAATCCTAACCAGTTTCACTGCATAATATTCCACTTTCCTACATGGGTAAAACACACAAAGGAGAAAGAATGAGGGAGAGAAAGATGGAACATTTGTCACAAGGGGAGAAAGCAGGAACCTGCATGAGTGGGGAGAGAATGATAGTGGATTAAAGATGCATGAGGTGGATTCAACACAACGCAACCTCAGCATTCGGTCCTCAAATAGTCAGGAGACTGGGGAGGAGCTTGGCGGGCATCCGTGATGGCCGCGTGAGCACAGCGCTCTCCGGACCCCCGCCACTCCCGGCATGATATCCTGAACATATCCTGATTCTTCACGAGGATTTATGTAGAGGACGCTGGGCTGATCTTCCTGGGATTTTGGGACTTTGATTTGGACCCGGGGCGCCGAAGATACGGTGACTTGAACTTTCGGGGTCCGCCCTTGAGGTGCGCCCGGGACTGGGTGAGGCTCTCTGGCCGTCTCGGAGTTGAACAACAGCGGCTGGGGGATTGGACTTGTGGGTCCCCCTCTTAAGTTTCGGTTTCGATTCTACCTCAGACTGAGACATCTGGCAGGGGAGTCTGGCCTGGACTGGGTCCGGCGCACGGGACGGCTGTCGGGCCTTTGGCTGGCTTATTCTCCTTTCAGGCTGGTCCTCTCCTTGTGGTACCCTTGCAGCAGCCTTTTGGTCCCGACGCCCTACTTTCCTGTGGCCATTGCCGTCGGGTCGAGTGAGTCTCCTGGTGACGCAGTTTCCGACATGGCGGGCAGAGGGGACCGAGAGACACGAAAGACCAAGACGCCCCTGCGGGGGGGCCCGGTCCAGTCTAACGTTATGGACCGTTACACCCATGCAAAGGGGTCCCCCGGAGCCGCCCTGCCTGGCCCAAGTGCGGTTGACCACATTGTGGACGCGTCCACGGAACCGTCCTTGCAGGACATCATGGGCGCCATTTCTGGCATGAAGGAAACGATAGGTCAACAATATGAAGCTTTGGCCCATAAAATCGACACCGTGGCCATTGATGTGAACTTGATTCGGGCCGACCTATCTAAAACCAATGAGAAGGTGAAGTCATTGGATCTCAAGTCATCCAGCCTCACGGCAGACGTCTCGGAGATACAGACGGAGATTGGCAATCTCCGTAGGGTGAACGATTTCATGACCCGGCGCTTGGAGGACTTTGAGAACAGGGCACGTCGCTGTAATGTGCGTGTGGTTGGCGTTCCGGAGAACCCAGAACCGCACTCTGTTGATCTCCTGGTCGAGGACCTGATCCAGAACTACCTCTCCCCGTCTGGGCTGAGTAAATTCTTCGCAGTGGAGCGTGCCCATCGTGTTCCGGGAGGCCAGGGTAAGCCTGGCGCCCCGCCGAGGCCTATTGTTGCGAAACTTTTCCACTATAGGGATCGGGACGCTATCCTGCAGGCGTCACGTGTGAAGGGCCCGGTGGCCTTTGAGAATGCCACGGTGCACTTTTATCCGGACTTTTCTCAACAGGTACAGAAACAGCGTATGAGCTTCCGTGGAGTCAAAAAGCGTCTCCGAGACATGGGATTGCGCTACGCTATGCTTTTTCCGACCAGGCTGCGAGTTGAGTGCAGTGACCGAACCTTTTTCTTTGATCGGCCTGATTCTGTGAATGACTGGCTGGACTCTCTGCCGGACCGACCTCCTGCGGCTGAGTCCGCCGCCCACCCGGGTGGTGCTGAGGGTGGTGTAGAGAGCTGAAATATTGGTCTATGCCCGGGTCCTCGTGTAAAGTAACTTCTTCTGGGGTTTTTTGCCTCAGTGCCTCTACTGTCTGTGTGTTTTTCTTGTTATTTGTCTTGTTGGGGTGGCGGGTGGGCCAGAGCCTTTCCTCCTCCGGGGTCTTTTTGTAGAATGGGGGTTCTTGGGCGACAGGCACACTGCATGTTGGGGTGGCTTTTTAGCTTCTTGCAGGGGTGCAGGGTGGGGGGTGTTTCCTTGATTGTTGGGGGGTGGGTGGATGGGAAGTTTGATGTTTGTGTGTTGTGTTCTCAAGGTGATTCTATCTTGCTAATGATGTTTTTGATGTCATGCTCATTGGAGGGGGGTTGCGGCGTTGCTGTGTGGGATGGGGGGTAGCGGGTTGAGATTTATTTCGTGGAATGTTAATGGTCTGGGGGATCGTATTAAGCGGGGTGTGGTGTCGCGATGTATACGTCGTTTGTCTCCAGATATTGTTTTTCTACAGGAGACTCATTTGGTGGGCAATACATGTCGTGCAATGAATAGGTGGGGCTATCGCCTCGCCGCACATTCGGGGTTTACCACGGGTTCCAGGGGGGTGGGTATCCTTGTTCGGGCTTCCCTCCCCCTAGCTATTGATGATGTGATCCTTGATGATCGGGGGCGTTATGCCGTCATCGTGGGTCGCTATGAGGGTCGTACCCTTTCCTTGTTTGCCGTCTATGTGCCCCCCGGTCTACAGACCTCTACCTTTTCCGATTTGGGCCGTGTGTTGTTGAACCTCCCTGATGGTACTCTCTTCATTGCAGGTGACTTTAATTCTGTGTTCTCCGGTCTACATGATCGTCACCCTCCTAGGGACACCCCTTTGGCCCAACAGTGGCTGGGTGGGTTTCTGGATACGTTCGGCTTGGTGGATTGCTGGAGACTTATGCATCCTACTCAGCTTCAATACACTTTCCACTCTGGGGCCCATGGGAGTCTGTCTAGACTGGATTATTTCCTGATGCCTGCGGCGCAGTCGCCAGCGGTTCGTGAGATTAGACACCTCCCCCGGGGCATCTCGGATCATTCTCCGCTCTGGCTTTGTTTTGAGGTGGGAGTGGAGGCGGCGGGCCGGGTGGCTCCTATCAACCCATGGTATCTCACCTCCCCCGAGACCCGCAATCTCTTGATTAAGTCTTTGGGCACTTATTTTTTAGACAACGAGGGTTCCGTCTCCTCTGCGGTGTCCCTGTGGGAGGCCTTTAAGACAGTGATTCGCGGGCAGGCCCTTTCCCTTATTGCTGAATCCAAAAAGGCGAGGAATTGGGAGGTGGTGGACCTTGAGAGGGGGATTGCTGAGATAGAGGCTGACCTCGAATCGGATAAACTCCACGCCCTGGGTCTGAAACAATTTGCTTATAAGTCTTTGGTCACGGATGCGGCTAAACTGATGTTTCGGGAGCAACAGGGTCGTTTGTATGATGTGGGGGACAAAGCGGGTAAATTACTGGCATGGTTGGATAAGAAGGAGAGGGCGAGTCGTGTGGTGCCTGTGATTCAGTCTTCGAGTGGTGTGGGAGTGACAGACCCGGTTGGAATAGTTGACCGTTTTGCGGATTATTTTCGTGTGGTTTATACCCCAGTGTCTGAACGGGATGTTGATGACTCTCGCCTTTTGTTGCGTGATATAGCTCTGCCCAGTGTTTCCGATTTAGACCGAGTCTCTTTGGAGTCCCCTTTTACTACGGACGAGATAGCGACGGCCATTCGCTCACTCCGTTCGGGCAAAGCTTTGGGCCCGAATGGATTGCCAATTGAATTGTACAAGCTACGTCCTGACAGGGTGGCGCCCTATCTTCGTACCATGTTTTTGGAATCCCGCGAACGGGGTATTCTCCCATATGATCAGCGTCTGGCTACGATAGTTGTTATTCCCAAAGAAGGTAAACCTCGGGACCTTTGTTCGTCTTACAGGCCCATTTCCCTGTTGAATGTTGAACCCAAGGTCCTGGCTAAGCTCCTGGCTACCCGCCTCTTGACGGTCATTAGTGGCGTGGTTCATCCGGATCAATCCGGATTTATCCCGCATCGCAACACGGCTCTTAACCTACGTCGTCTCCACGGAGCTGTTGCGAGGGCGGGGCTTCTGACGGAGCCGGCCATTTTGGCTTCGCTAGACGCCTCGGTGGCCTTTGACACGGTAGAGTGGCCCTATCTTTGGGCAGCTCTTGAGAAATTTGGTTTTGGGCCTGAGTTTATTGGTTGGGTGCAGTTGTTATACGCCGAACCCTTGGCACAGGTAGTGGTAAACGGTCGGGTTTCTGTCCCCTTCTGTCTTGGTAGGGGGACCCGTCAGGGGTGCCCCCTGTCTCCGTTGCTTTTCGCGCTTGCTCTGGAACCGTTGGCTGCGTGGCTTCGATGGGAAACTTCACTCAAAGGGATCCGTTGGTCACCGGATTTTGAAGACCGCGTCTCGCTTTACGCGGATGACATTCTTCTGTATCTTACTTCCCCGTGTAAATCTTTAAATGTCTTGTTTGACGTTCTTACTTCGTTTGGTGCTAACTCGGGTCTGGTTATTAATTGGGCTAAGTCCTGTGTGTATGTTCTCTCGGGTGTTTTGCCCCCATTACCGGACAGGTTTCCTATCCAGGTTGTCCAATCTGGCTTCAAGTATTTGGGGATTTTTATTACGCTGGACTCCTCACTCCGGTTCGAGCGTAACCTCCTCCCCCCGCTTCTTAGGCTGCGACTGGATGTGGCCCGTTGGCGTAAGCTACCCCTGTCTCCTCTGGGCAGGGCTGCCCTTTTTAAAATGATGTCTTTGCCGCGATTCCTATACGCGCTTCAAAATTCTTATGACGACATTCCCGCTACCTATTTCCGGGAGATCGAGAGTCTTCAAAGGCAACTGATCTGGGACGGGCGTCCGCGTATCGCCCTTGCGAAACTTACCATCCCTTGGTATGACGGGGGCATGGCGCTCCCCGATATCAAGAGATATTATTGGGCTGCCCAGCTGTCTGCCATTAACCACGCAATGTACTCCCCCGGGTCGAGATCCGGCCTTTGAGATGTATAGACTCCAGCTGCCGGGAGGGGATTTTAATAGAGCGCTTTATTCCAGGTCGGCTGGGCGCCATCTTGCGGGCCCGTCCAGGATCGCAGTCAATGTGTGGCACGCCGCGAATGTGAGTTTGGGATGGGAGAATCGACTGACAATGGCGACTCCGCTTTATGCTTCTGAACGTTTGGGGTGTCTCTGGTCTACCAAGGGCTTTGACCGCTGGGATATGATTGCGATATGTAAAGTGGGTGATGTCTGTGTGAAGGGTAGAGTGAAGTCTTTCCAGGCCCTTAAGGCAGAATATGACTTGAGTGATAGAGAGTTTTTTCGGTATTTGCAGGTCCGGCATGCCCTGGCCTCAGTTCTGACTCCTGATGTGACCCTGCCCGAGTCCTCCCCCCTTGAGGATCGTATACTGGATGGACACCTGCCCGATAGCACTATCTCCCTTATTTACAAGAAACTGATTAATAATCGCGCTAATTTATTGGTCCGACTTAGGGAGGTTTGGGTCGGTGACGGATTGGACTTGGATGACGAGGATTGGCAGTCGGCACTCTCTTCTCCGAAAGAGGTCGCCATCCCCGCCCGTCTCCGTTTAGTTCAACTTAAGATCCTCCACCGGGTGTATGTAACTGGTCCGCGTCTGGTTGTGATGGGTTTTTCCCCAGATGGCTTATGCAAGCGTGGTTGTGGGATGAGTGCTACATTTCTGCATATTCTTTGGGAGTGCCCGGTGGTAGCGGCCTACTGGACTGATGTGCTTGCGGTGATGACTGTTGTGACTGGTGTTACCCTGCGGCCTGAGGCCCGACGATGCCTGTTGAACGTATGGGAACCCACCGACTATTCTGTGGCCCAGACCAGATGGGCGACCTTGGGAAACATGGTCGCGAAGCGGGACATTGCGCAACTCTGGGGCGCATCCAGACCTCCTGCAGTCTCGGTGTGGGAGGATAACATGGACTGGTCCATGTTCCGAGAGAAGACCGTCTATGTGGCATGGGGCAGACCCAGGGCGTGGACGAAGATTTGGGGTCAGTGGAATGCATATCGTGGAGATATTTGTACCCCTCCCTTGGTTGACACTCCCGATGTTACCCTATCCCCCTAGGCTGATGTTCCCGAAAATTTTTCATGTTGTTTTAGGGTTTTCCTGCCCTCCCCGCTGGCCCCCCCCCCCCCGGCCTTGCCGAGTTCCATTGATTTGCTTTTGTCTTCCTGATTAGTGGCTTTCCCCTCCGTCTTCTGGGCTGACTTGATTAATGTGCATTCGCCTTGTTTAGAGTTTGTTGTTCTTATGATTAATGCAGAAAATTGTTATGTCCTGTCCTATGCTCTGAGCAATAATTGGTATAAGCTTTGTGCCTGGCCACGGCAGTGATCGTTTGCTTCTTATGTTATGCGTTGCTATTAGCGGCCAGCCCGTGTGGTTGTGGGCCCATCTCTGTAATTCTTATTTTATTGCTCAATAAAAGTCTTTAACCAAAAAAAAATAAAAAAATAAAATAAAATAGTCAGGAGACTGCTTCAATGCTCTAATAAAAATGTAACAAGATGGGGCCTATCACTCATAGCTGAAAGGAAAAACGCTGAGACCTGAGTTAGAATGAATACTTTTCGCATGCTGTTAGTCATATTTGTCTTTATGTGTATGCCTTTCAGACTCATTTGCAGGGGCAGCTCCTCCACTCTGGGTGGAGTAGCGTCGCCCCACTGCTTTCTCGCAGTGCGAGAAGCAGAAACATAAAATGGTATTAACTGAAAGTTATTACCTTTTTATGTTGGTTGCTGGTGGGGAGGTGGGCAGGGCTGCTCTGTGAGCAGGGAAGGGGAGAACTGGTGTACTTGCCGACTCCAGGGTGTGCAAATACTGTTTAGTCGCCCCCCTGGGGCCACCCAAACCAGTCATGCACACTCTACCCTTCTTCATGCAGGCTGCAATGTTGCCTTCATAGAGAAAATGGCCTCCCCATAAGCTTCTGGCTGGGCGGTGGGCAGACCAATCACAATGCTGCTTGCAGTGTTGAGATTGATTAGGGGAGGGAGCCTGACTGCCTGCTTCCGCTTCCTGGTTCTGCCGGAGCTGGAGAGCAGGAACAGAGAAGATGCAGGACCCAGTCGGGAGAAAGGTAAGTTTAATTATTATTTAATTGTATTATTAAATTAAACCCTCCCACGCGACCTCCCGGTGCGACCTACCCTCCCCGCTTGACCCTCTGCCCCCCCCCCACTCGCGAGCCATGCCGGCAGCCACTGCTCATTTGAACCCCTAATATTAGGTGAGACACAAAGTGATAATTAATCAGTTCTGGCATAAGCCTCTTGATCACTATAGCAATTAAAAAAGCTGAAACATGTTTACTGAATCTAGGATAGTAGGACACTAATTCCCTGTTGCATACACTTCTTGATTTTTTATCTTGTCCGAGGACAACAAGAGACTATAAACTTTAGAAGGACCTCCTTAGACAATTTTAATTCACTAGACTCAATATACATATCGTGGCCAGCATTGAGGCCTGTGGTACCCCATAGGAATTTGTGTCCATGTCATGAATGTGTTCGCTGATCATCACATATTGATTAAGATAAATCGGCAAAAATCCAAACATCTCAGCACATGGCTGCTGGAATCTATGAAACATTCCACAGTGTCCATTAGCCTTCACAGCCAGGGCCGGACTGGGAATGCAAACCGGCCCTGGCAATTGAGTCAGGCCGGCTGCGGGAAGGGGAGGGTGCATGTGTAAAACACTGCAGCTGCTTTTGTTACAGGGGGCCGATTTTGCAAAACTGGCCTGTAACAAAAACGGTCCCCCCTAGGGGTCCAAAACCGGTCTGCTACCCTGATGGCTCACCGGGGAAATGCCCGGTGCCTGCTACGGCCAGTCTGGCCCTGTTCAGTGCTCAAGCGAATCACAAGCCGCTGAGGGTTCTAGGAGAATGGGTGGGCAGGTTTCCCCATCCTACAGAACACCGTAGTCATCCTCCGGTATCTTTAGAATTGTGTTTCAGTGCAACATTCAAAATAGAAGAAAGCGTGGTATTCAACTAGTAATTGTTCTGGTTTTTCTTTTGATGACCAATTATTTGGAGGCCCACCTCTCAATGTCTAAGATTGTACATGGACTGAGTAAACGCTGCAGACTAGCTTAGGTTTGTGTTGTCAGGTTTAGGTCGTAAAGATTTGGTGTGCTTTGTGTCTGATACAAGGGCGCCTAAGCATTTAGAAATTGAGCCGTCATAGCAAATGAATGGGGAGGCGGTGTCGTAATGGTGGATGAAGTGAATTCAGGTTAGGGCTGTACTGAAATAATTAGTAAGTTGGTCCTGTAAGAAGTAAGAACGGACAGAAACAATTGCAAGCTTATATGCCCTTCTCAACGCATTTAGTTTGGTGCATACTATGGGAAATTTCTCATCTTTGCTTGTTGAGTCAATCAAACAGAGTTGGCTTATTTTTCTTAGCTTGAGTTTCAGTCATATGGCAGGAAAAGAGTCTGCTACTTTGTAGACTGTAGTATGGTACTAACGTGGAGTCATGTTGATGTCAGCTCAGAGATCCGACTGCCTCACTGTCAAGAGGAGGAGGTATCTAAGTGCAGATGTTGAGAATGTCAAACAACAAGAATAAGATTTCCTTTATTGGGGTTCTTTAGGACACAGAGGGATAAGCAAGTGATCTAATGAATCAATATTATTAGTTAGGGAGAAGGGCATCATCCAGGTCAGATATAAGGAGGTCCAGGATCCTCCCTTTAGCATGGGTGAGGGACGAGAGACAAAGCAGATTATGGAGTTTTATAATGTTCCCAAGTGACATGAAACATTTTATTTATGTGCAGTCCTTTCCATCTTAAAATGATCCAAGAATATGCACCATAAGGTTACGATATACGCAGTCAGTTGTTAGTTTGAGTCGATGGTAAATGAAGTTTAGATAGCACCAGCCGTTTCTACCATTAGGCAAGACTAGGCAACCGCCTAGGGCGGCAAAAGGGGGACGGCGGCAAAAAACATGAGTTTGGGAATCCCCTTAGTGGAATCGCACACCTGACCTGGAACAACGAGCTCCCTGTGCTTGTCGCCCACACATGTGGTGGTGAAGTGAATGCCCTGAATAAACTTTTGCCTTACATTGTTTAGCCCGCTTGCATCTTTTCTGGAGGTCTGCGTCTTTTGGGCGTTTTTTCAGAGGTGGTGGCGCCTGCCTTAGTAGCCGGACTGGGCAGGTCTCGGATAGAGAAGGGGAAGAAGGCAGAGGGGCGGATCTTTCCTCCTATAAAGCTTGTGACAAACCTTCCCTGACACACTGCTTTTTTCCCCCTTTCTAGCTTATTCAGCACTTTCTGGAGACTCCGCAGGCCTGCCCGAGGACTCCTCTCTCCATTATAAAGCCTCTCTGTTCATGTGCATTATCCTGCAGTGCTACATCTCACCCAGAAGACTCACAGCACAGGCCACGGGTGCATTATCCTTCCATGCTCCACCCCCTCTCCCCCAGAAGACACAGCACAGGTCTCGGATACATTATCCTGCAGTGTTACATCTCCCCCAGAAGAATCACAGCACAGGCCTTGGGTGCATTATCCTGCCGTGCTACATCTCCCCAGAAGAGACACAGCACAGGCCTCGGGTGCATTATCCTGCTGTGCTACATCTCCCCAGAAGAGACACAGCACAGGCCTCAGGTCAGTTTCAGGTTGGCAGCGGGGCTGCAGTTCCCCAGGAGGGGGGTGCAGGGAGGTGTAGGGGTGCAGAAAGATTGTCCAGAAGGGATACAGGAGTGTTGTGGAGGAGGGCATGTGAGGGGTGTGGGAGAGTGTGTGTGGACAGATGAGGAGTGCTGACAGGATGTGGAGGAGCTGAAGTGGGGTGTAGTGAGGGGTGTAGGAGGCCAGCTGTGGGCACTTAGAGAGCCCAGAAGGGAGGTGGATCACAAGGCGCTAAGGGAGATCAGAAGAGTGAAAACCTCAAGTGTGAGCATATAGGAGGTGGTGGTGAGGGTCCTCTAGGGGACTTGGGGTGCTAAGTCTGACTTGAGTAATGTGCGAGAGTGCCATGATGGGTTAGGAGAGTATGTGGGAGGAAGTGAGGGATTAGGCAACAGGTTGGAATACAGCAACAAACTTTTTTCGAGGGCAGCTGTGGATCTCGGTGTCTCTTATTTACAAGTGTTATGCTGAAGTGTAGATGCCCCCTTCTCATCCATAGCCAAGCTATGCAGACTTGGCAAATACCCTGGAAAACTATGACACTAGTTTCCCACACTGCAGAATAGAAAACTGCACCATTTGACATCGGACCCCCTATCGTGTGTAATTGAACTGACACGATATTTCGGTGAGACAAAGTGCCTAGAAGGATGGGGTTTTGAAGGGTTTGAGCTTAATACATTTTCACTAAAGTAAGATAAGAGAAACCCATTAAATGCCCTACTCCAAAATTGTTTTTGTGAGTTCAGCACTGCATTCAGCACAGGGCTGCTTCCGAGTGCTTGGACTTCTTTGCTTTGATATTGATGCAATGTTTGGCTCAGTGTCTGTGTACGAAACTTTTCAACTTAACACTTCCAATGTTTAGACAGCTAAAGAAAGGGCCGCCCAGTGCGGACTGGACAGCTCAGTGGATTAGTGTACCTGGGCATATGCATGTAAAACTTTCAGTTTGTGTTTGTGCTATGTTAGGAGTCGATTATTGTTTTGTTACTTGGGATCGTGATTGGGACTCGAATTGGTCTTTCTTTGGAAAGAAGCATCGAGCCAAGTAGCTTACTGAAAAGAGACCAGTATAATTTGCATAAAAAGGAAGCAGGGCTGTGTGTCAGCGTCATGACAGACCCTTGTATAGCTGAATATTTCCAGAGGGTGTATCCATCTCTGGTGCCCTGGGGTTGCAGTACCCCTCCTTTCTTTCAGTGGTATTGTATCAGCAAGAGGACCCCATGACACTCCAGTCCAGTCCAGTCCAGAAATTGAAATGAGGGACAGAGTAAAGACATTTCCCTGGAGGTCGCTCCTTGCCTGCAGTCCACTGATGTGGGCGGCTGGCATTTCTTTGAGAATGGGCCACGAGCGAAGGAGAGACAAGGGCATTAGTGGGGCCAGAGAGGCAGTCTGTCTGCTCGCTGTTACCTCAGCCTGCTCGGATGCTTCTGAATAATACGTGCGCGAGCGTTTATATAGTACTTTATAGCTGGGCAGGGAGCTCTCATTTTTTGAGCCTAGACAGTTTTATAGCATAGAGAGCTGGAGGCTTCTTAAGACAGGGGGGAGAGTCAGCGTGATGGTGGTAAAAGGGAGAGGGGGGCATTTTTCAATTCTCGCCTAGGGCGGCAAAACACCTAGAAACGGCCCTGGATAGCACGTTAACTTGTAAGCCATCAGCATGCTGCAGCATTGTAGATTATTTTGGATTCAGATTTGAGGGTGCCACAATTAATTAAATTGTGTGATACCAAACTGTATATGCCTGTTGTTATCTGTGCTTGTGCAGTACCATCGCCTCACACTTCGAGTGTGCGGAGATATAAGGCAATGACAGCGCTTATGGTCTTTACATGTATTCACATAGTACTCAGTACTCTGGTATCAGGTCCTAGCTTGCATTACTATTGATGCCATAAACCATCAGGTGGGGCTTCATGTAATGGTGCAAAAGGACATTTGTAAGTACATATGGGTTCCGTTGAGAAGACCAAATTTGACTATTATTATAGTTGATGTGCTGGAAGGGACTGGGCTTGCTGTGAAGTGCAACCTGTTGATTAGTTCTTCAGTTTTGCGTAGAACTCTTGGCGTGTGGTCCTCTTTTGTGTGTCCCCTATCATGTGTGGGGAACATGTATCACCTGATAGACTCCACCACTGCAAACATCTAACAAAGTCCCTGCCGAACTCATCTGGGCAAACTATGCTGGATTTCAGCAATTTATTTGGTGCTTACGCTTTATAAGTATTCCTTCAATTATGCTTCACTCACAATGGTTATCTTAGTGTGTGTTTGGCATCTTGCATAATGTCTCCTTTACCTTCACATGACCTTCATTACAGTGAGTTATCATCTTCCTCATGTCAGTTGCTAAATCATGAGGGTATCCTACTCTTTGAGATGGGAACAAATGGTAGGTCCTCCCTCAAACTGCATGCATTGTCCAAAGCAAATAACAAAAACATGACCAACATGCTGTGAGTCGTGAAAAGGTGAGTGGGTAGTCAAACTGGGAAAGGGAAGAGTAGGACTCAGTGTAATGCAGTTTCATGGTATGTAATTGGAATATTGTAACTTTCTCCCACTTCACCATCCCAGTTATTATTTCATAAATATGTAAAAGGCACTAAAATATACTGTTCATATAGAAATATGATGGGTGTCTAAATCATGCGCACCCAAGTGCTATAAAGATTGATACTACATTCAAAACAAACCAATGGCGCTGTGCTATGAGCCAAACTCTTCCAGTTTTTCAAAAATAAGAAAGATATCGCAGGAAGTCGATCTATCTGGCTGTCCTGAGGAGGAAAGGGGTTGGTGACATGTTTGTGCAGCTGACTACATTGAAAGCAGTGGTTAAGTGGTGCAGGATGAGACAGTGGAAAAGGGATTATGGTGAGAAGATGTGAAGAAGATGTTTATGATGGCCCTTTCTCTTTGAATGTGATGACAGATGAATTGCTGTAGTTTGAATATGTTTGAGGAGGAGAGGTAGCGAGAAGAGAAATTAAATATCAGCTGCTTGAGAGTTCAGAAGAAAAAATAATGGACTGCAGGGTGGTAGTAGAATGTTAAAAATGGATCACGACGTGCTCAAAACTGTAGCTAAGAGGGTCAGTTGCTCAGTGTTTTAGAAAAACAATGTTTCCTGTGGCATATTACTTCATAATTATTGATAAATAGGGACTTAATACCGATCAAAGTATTAGAGAAAGAGTGGCAATCACATGAGAGAGACACAATTAACGCAGTTTCAAACCATTGTTTTATATGTATTTCAAATGACAAAAGTAATTGAAATAGGTTTGACTACAACATATCATACAATATACAAAGTGCAATGTGTCCCCAGTGATTTGTGAAGTAACCAAAAATCAGCATGTGTACACTAAAGTGAAATATACAGGTTACAGTGGTAGCTATTTACAAGAAGGAGACATGACTCAGAAACAATTATTTAAATCAATCGTGGAACAGTTGCTATACAATCATAGGCACTGTGTGAGTCTTATTCGTCTCCAAGTACGTCGACGGCGTTTCGACCCTTAGAATGAGGGTCTCATCAGGACTAGGGGTGAGGGACGTCTATAAAACATAAAGTATGATGTGAAATGGTAAGTATATGTAGTCACCCAGAATATATTTTATATTCATGGAAGAGTGGAGACAATTACCTTATAGTAGGCTAGTCATAACCCATGCGTGTGGAAGCAAATCGAATTTACTTACAGTGAACCCAGCCGGGCACTGTCGAGGGGCAGGCAAAGAGAAACAGCATGGAATTAGCCACAGTTAAAAGGACAACATGATTTATCACGTGCACCAATGTTAAAACAACTTACCACTGTCATAGACACCTTGGTAGTTGTAGTTTGTCAGTCTGTAACGGGCAGTGCCGTCGTCGCGCGAAATAACCAGGGGTTTTCTGTAATTTGAGAAATGGCGTCTCAATGTTTTGTAGTTTAAGATTAAGATTACAGGCGCTATGTATATATATATTTACAACATAGTACACAGTTCCTGACATTACAGTTCTTACTGCAGAGTAGATATTATTGACAATTGTGATTTAGGTCAATGTAGAGACAAACTCCTCTACTCCAAATGCCTCTGAGCAACTATACGGAAGTGTCTCTTTTCCCCGTAATGGTAAACACTGCACCATAGTCCTTTTTCAGTATCTATTACGTGCGCAATGCCGGTCGTTTTAAAACGCGGTGACGTCACCCGCCATTTACCACACAATTCCCGGAAGGTAGCGATCGAGCTAGTGGATAACGCGCCCAGGTATGTTTATGCCTATAATGCCATAAATAACTAGCGCCTGTAATCTTAATCTTAAACTACAAAACATTGAGACGCCATTTCTCAAATTACAGAAAACCCCTGGTTATTTCGCGCGACGACGGCACTGCCCGTTACAGACTGACAAACTACAACTACCAAGGTGTCTATGACAGTGGTAAGTTGTTTTAACATTGGTGCACGTGATAAATCATGTTGTCCTTTTAACTGTGGCTAATTCCATGCTGTTTCTCTTTGCCTGCCCCTCGACAGTGCCCGGCTGGGTTCACTGTAAGTAAATTCGATTTGCTTCCACACGCATGGGTTATGACTAGCCTACTATAAGGTAATTCTCTCCACTCTTCCATAAATATAAAATATATTCTGGGTGACTACATATACTTACCATTCCACATCATACTTTATGTTTTATAGACGTCCCTCACCCCTAGTCCTGATGAGACACTCATTCTAAGGGTCGAAACGCCGTCGACGTACTTGGAGGCGAATAAGACTCACACAGTGCCTATGATTGTATAGCAACTGTTCCACGATTGATTTAAATAATTGTTTCTGAGTCATGTCTCCTTCTTGTAAATAGCTACCACTGTAACCTGTATATTTCACTTTAGTGTACACATGCTGATTTTTGGTTACTTCACAAATCACTGGGGACACATTGCACTTTGTATATTGTATGATATGTTGTAGTCAAACCTATTTCAATTACTTTTGTCATTTGAAATACATATAAAACAATGGTTTGAAACTGCGTTAATTGTGTCTCTCTCATGTGATTGCCACTCTTTCTCTAATACTTTGATCGGTATTAAGTCCCTATTTATCAATAATTATGAAGTAATATGCCACAGGAACCATTGTTTTTCTGGATAAACGCATTACCCTGGTTCCTTTGTGAGTAGGGTCTCCCTTGTTCTCCTTTTTCGCTCAGTGTTTTAGAAGCAGAAATTGTGGGGTGGCTTGTATGTTATGACTTATCGGCGTATAGAGATCTATGTTACTCTGCACTAACTAAATATGATTGCACTTTACGACTTCCATTTTTTGCCTCAAAATTTGGAAACCATTGGACGTCGTTTACAAGGCCATTGTGCCGCCGGTGCATCATTTCTTTTTATACACCGGCGGCGCAGAGTGCCTCTCCATATTTACAAGGTCACATAAAGTCACCCTCCTTGACTTTTCATGGGCTTGTGAATATGGGCCCCTTTCACACATTACTCTGCGTGAAAGGCGCGTTCCATGGGTGTTGCTGAGGGTGTTTCCACGCAACATCCATGGAACCTGACACATTCCCAGATTTACATAGTTTTATAACTCTGGGAATGCGTCAGAAAATCCTTTGCTTCCCCATGGGAGGCATAGGAGTGGCGCAGCGGGTAGAAATACTTTTATTTATCCTCATTTTTGCCTCTTTCTATGTGTGCATGTAGTCCTGTATTCTGGAATGAAAATAATTAAATGAATGCACTATAAAAATGCCAACTACCATAACATTAACCTTAAACGCGACAGCAATTTACTTTGCACAAAGAAATCTGACCTTTGGCCTTGCATGAGTGCATAGGAATCATCCAAATCATCAAAAGGGAATGCAGAATCTTTGTGTCTCAGTGTGGGTTACGTTTTAGTCCCCTGTCTAACACTTCTAGGAAAAACATTCTTCACGTAAAAAAAGACTTGCACGCCGCCACCCATGCATAACATCGTATTCTTTCTAGCTTTGTGAAATGCTCAAAATCCGGATTATTCCCATCATTTACTAGATATGTCGAAAGAGCTTGTGTCAAGGTCAACCATACTTATTTTAATATCCAATCTATGCTGGAAATTAGAAGGAGGTTTCTCACAGTGGGCAGTCAAGGTGCTCGTTTTGATTAACCAACTATCTTTGGAGGTTTTATGGGGACATTTTCAATTACACTAAATAAAATCGGTCTCCTAGCAATTGCTAATGCTCTTACTGGCCCAAGATTTTGATTTCCCAGATGTGCACAATCTAGTTTGTGCATTACTCGCATCTTTCAGGGTAATGTAGCCAATGCAGAAGTTTTAATTGAACGGCTAAGATTAAGAAAACTCCGCTTTAAAATTCAGACCAATGGGATTTAGGTGTTCTGTAGCTACACAAAAAGAATATATAGATGATTGCCTCCCACTTGATTACACATGCATCAGAGATGAAATGAAGGTGACTCAGTGTGTGCATTTATGTTTGCTCCCTGTAACTGTAATTAATCTTCTGATGCATGACTTCACGAGGTTCAACTTGGTTTGTGCGTATAATTAATGCACTTAACATGAGTAATCCCCATTTTTCACCTGCGCTCACAAAATCATACCATGTGCATCAATAAAAATATATTTGATGATCCCTTGCAATTTGACTTTCTATATTTTTCCAATATTCTGTTGTTTCTTTACTATTCCAAAGACATGCTATGTTATGTTACGTTATGTATGAATTTAAGACATATCTTAAATACCTACTTACTATTTGTAGGTGTCATTACAGACAACTTTAGCTCTTGTCATTCATACACCAAAAAGAAGTGTAATGTAGTAAGAGGAGAGAGTGGGCTTTGGGTCAACCACCTTCAGCCATTGGTATTCATGTGTTTTCATGATCAGCCAATGTTTGGATGGGCTATTTGTCCAGGCAACAACATTTCGAAGATAGTTGGTTACATTGCTTCTTTTCTGTTCCCATTAGATTTTGATTGATGGGATCAAGTATTGTTGTTTCTTCTACGACAGATTCAAAATGCTGTGCAGCTTTTCTCAATTTGTGTTTTTCGATGAATTTATTTTGCCGACAAAATTATATTCTAATAATTTGACTTTACTCTTTGCTCTTTGAATGCATAAGCAGGCCATACGATATAGTCACAGTGCCATTCATTATTACTTTGCACGTTCATTTGTGTCATTAGGCTATCAAGATAACATGCAGGATTTAAATCTTCTTTTGTTTACAAAGTAAAGATGTGTGGGTACACATGTTTTGTGCAAAAGCAACGAAAAGTGTCTACTATCAACACCTTACAACCTAGGTAAACTTAATCTTATCATGATTTTATAACATATTTTATTTGAGGGTACAACATAACGCTGCCAATGCAGTTTGTTCAGCAAGGGACCCATTTCAGTGATGATGATGATGGTGATGATGATTATTATTATGGAAAAACATCTACAAGCCTATAAAACACCCATCTATAAACAAGCAATTGTGCTTGATTAATAACTATACATATTTTGGCTTCTTGTTAACAATGCTCTAAATCGTAAACAAAAAGTCTAGAAAATGATTTAATAGTAAAAACCTTTAGAAATCACAAAAAACATTTGCAGTATCACACCTAACTAATATACCTAACTTACTATACCAACATGAAATACTTATCATACCTCTCGTACCATATCACATCATAACTGCCTACCATACCTATGATACTTAACAACTTTACTTTATCTACCATACCTACAATAACGAGCCCACCATGCCTTCCATAGTTAATACACCTGTCAACCAAACCAGAATTGTTCTGCCTAAGCTACCTATCATAACAACCTGATAGATTCAGCATACCTATATGCTTAACCTACCTTACTAAAACTAACCTGCCTATTAATGTTAGCCTAGCATAACTTCCCTACCTCCCATATCTACCTACTATACCAACCATTATTCCCAATATATATATATATATATATATATATATATATATTACCTACTGGCGGTCGCCAGTAGGTAGTTATAGTTAGGACCTAGTTTCCATAGGAAATCTGCAACATTCTATTGAGAATAACTTTGGCGCCGGTGGACGAATCTTTGCGAATTTCTCAAAGAAGATGGCCTGCTCCGCTCCGCTCCTTCCCTGAACATTTGGGGGAGATTCGTCAAGTGGGGGCTGAGATAAAAGGGGGGTCCCAAAACATGTTTTCCCCATTTTATTTTCCATAGGACGTTTAGACACGGCTACAGCTCGAACGGCTGAATGGATTTATAAGAAATTTGGTAGAAAGGTAGAGTCCGGCTCGCAGATTACGCTTTTCTTTGAATGGTGTAAATCTGTTCAGTAGTTGCTGAGAAAATTAACTTTGAAAAAATATATATTGGGCTACATTGGGCTATATATATGTTAGAGCCCAAATGTAGCCCAATGTAGCCCAATGTAGCCCAAAGATGGCCACCAGAGACAAAAAAAAACAAATGTAGCCCAAATATCAACCAGATGTAGCCCACTATAGCCCAATGACAGAATGTCCCAGAGTGTTCTAAAGAACAACTAGAGCGCTAACAGTCTTACTTATGACAAAAGTATGGCACACCTGAAGTCATATTGATTGGAATAAAGTGTTAACACTTAAAACATTTAACCGCATGCGCGCTAGCGGAATTCTGCTCGAGTGCTGAGATTTTTAAAAACGCATGTTTCATGACGAGCTGGGTTCGTCATGAGCGTAGCAGGAGGCTACCTCATGACGAGCCCAGCTCGTCATGAGCGTCGAAGGGGTTAATTTGCAAAGGAACAAAATGAGGGGGTTCATTTTGCTATAGAAATTATGATTAGTGCTGAAGAAAGAAAAATTAGGGCACATTTTGAGTGACTTCTCAAATCCTCTTATATTTCATTAACAAAATTCTGATATGCAGTCTCCCAAGATGGCCACCAGAGACAAAAGAGCCCAAATGTAGCCCAAATATCAGCCAGATGTAGCCCAACTATAGCCCAATGACAGAATGTCCCAGAGTGTTCTAAAGAACAACTAGAACGCTAACAGTCTTACTTATGACAAAAGTATGGCACACCTGAAGTCATCTTGATTGGAATAAAGTGGTAACACTTAATACATTTAATTTGAAAAGGAACAAAATGAGGGGTTTCATTTTGCCATAGAAATTTTATATATATATATATATATATATATATATATATATTCACTGAAAAAAACATAGGTTTTAAACACGTTATAGTTAGGAAGTAGCATTTAAAAAACCTATGAAATTCACAGAAAAAACCATAGGTTTTACACACGTTATAGTTAGGAAGTAGCATTTACAAAACCTATGAAATTCACTGAAAAAACCATAGGTTTGACACCAGTTATAGTTACCTGGAAATTTTACTCGCATAAAACCAATGAAATTCCCACGTTATAGTTAGTTGGACTCACTATAACTTGCGCGTGCAATGCACTGCTGATGACGTCACATATTACATCACTCATGACATGGTCAGTGACATCAGTCATGACATCACTGATGACACCATCCTTGTGACAGAGTGACAGACCTCTTTTCACTGTAATGTAACCCTTGAAACACATATTCAAAAATAGAAACTAAAATTTTCAAAAAAATGGAGATACCCATACCAGTTACAACAACCAATTCAATAATTCCACCATCTATATACACATCCACTCATTGATCAACAGTTCTATATAGTCACTCGTACATATACTCACTCATGATATGTAGTGATACACCTATACATCCTGTTACACACCGACAGTCATCCAAAAGATACTCTCACACATATTCACACATGCAAATAAACTATTGAACATCCATTTATTTGCATATACAGCTATACACACACAACCACCTTACTTCTATGGAAACTTGCACATACTTACTCTCTTAAACAATCACTTATAGAAACACATACTTATCTAAACAGGAACTCTTACAATCTCTTTCTCTCACATATACTCACTTATATACATCAATATTCACATATATTAGATTAAAACATATGTAGTTACTGATAAAGACACTAGTGAGACAGTCATTCACTCACTAAGACACACATATACACACTCTTCCACCCATACAGTCCTGCACATATGCTGTCTTCAAAACACATACAAAGTGAGAGTCAGTCATTCATGCATCTATGTGTTAAGTAATACCCCCACCAAACCATACAAACACTCATACTGATACTAACAAAAACATCTAATAACCCATATACATACACATGTAGCTACTCACCAACCCATGCAACCACTTATACACAAAGTGAAACACTAATACATATATTTAAATATTTAAACATTACTCTCTAATATATGTATTCACTAAGATACACTTAATAAACCAGTTAACCAATCAATTTTTATTTAAAAAAAACATCCAAGTAATCACTTATTTAAACATTTATTCTTCCATCAACTTTTACATATACATATATAACACATATTTATTTTTTTAAAAGACACACATCCATGGATAGTGTCATCAGTGATGTCATGACTGATGTCACTGACCATGTCATGAGTGATGTAATATGTGACGTCATCAGCAGTGCATTGCACGCGCAAGTTATAGTGAGTCCAACTAACTATAACGTGGGAATTTCATTGGTTTTATGCGAGTAAAATTTCCAGCTAACTATAACTCGTGTCAAACCTATGGTTTTTTCAGTGAATTTAAATAGGTTTTGTAAATGCTATTTCCTAACTATAACGTGTGTAAAACCTATGGTTTTTTCAGTGAATATATATATATATATAACTTTTCCATAGTGGGGTTATTGTTAGGCATTACACTTCCATGTCAGAAGTGAGACATCCGGGGCGACAAAGGTAAAGCCAGCATATAAGCACCTCACGTGCACCTTTCTACAGTTGTATCCGTTAGTCACCCAGCCTTGCATTGCTTACGCCTTTTGTTTTCTTCCTTCTCTCTTATTTATTTATTTGCAGAGTTTTATATAGCGCTGGCTAGACCCGGCGGTATCAGAGCGCTTTACATGAGGATCAATGGGTTAGAGGTTCCGAGAATTACATCAGTTACATAAACAGTTGCAGTTACAAGTATAGGCTTAGAATAAAAAACATGAGATTACATAATTATATAATATTAGCACATAGTATAGCAAAGGACATGCATCTTATGGGGAATGGACAGTATGGGGAGAAAGTTAAACAAGGGGAGGGGAATGCCGATAGAGTCAGGCAGGCCGGAGGGGGAAGTCCATCAGGGTGAGAAAAGCAGTCAGAGTGAAAGACAGATAAAACCAAGAAGAAGCGTGAAAAACAATGTCCGATGTCCGGCTGGGTTGGTGACGGCCGAGGGGTGAAGCAGAGCTAGACTCCTCTATAGCTGCATAGGACAGCTCCACCGGGCAACGGCCAAGGGTACTCGGGCTCCGCTGTAAGTACAAACAGTTTCAGTTTCTGCCCATGGGGCATCTTCAGAGTTCCATCAATGGCAATCTCAAAGGTCAAATTGTGTTGCTAGGTCATAGAGAGTGAATGCTGGCGGCAGTAAATAAGAAAGAAGGATCCCTGGTGGAAGGAGTTAAGGAATCATCTCGCTCCGAGGGGTCAATTGCGTGTGGAGGGACTGTGCGCAGCCATTGATAGTGACTACATAACTCCAATTGCGGGCTCTGACCCCAATCAAGATCGGGTCTCGGGGGACGCTGCATGGTCAGGGTCAGGTGCCCCTCACCCTCCAGCCGCAACCATACCTTAGAAGTAGCGCGCGTAAGCAAAATTGCACAATGCGAAAAATTACCCCAGTGGAAGTTAAGGAATGAGCTCACTCAGAGGGGTGAATTGCATGTGGAGGGACGGTGCGCAGCCACTGATAAAGACTAAATGCCTTTAGCCATGGGCTCAGACCCCGATAAAGGTCTGGTCTCAGGGGACGCTGCCAAAGTGCCAAAGTCAGTCATAATAGAGGTTACGTCCAATGTGGCCAGATAGGACGCGGTAAAACTTGAAGCATCAAAGGATTATGTGACCACTTTTTTGATCGCTGCTACTTATTTAAAGCAGACAAAGAGCCAATCTATGTTTTTCTTGGTTCTGCCAATTAATTGTCTGCTTTAAATAAATAACTGCGATCAAAAAAGTGGTCAGATAATCCTTTAATGTTTCAAGGTACCAAAGTCAGCATAAAAAATCATCTCCCTATGAACTGGGCAGTTAAAATTATAAATGGCACTGACACATTGCATGGCAAACTTATGGAAGGATGATCCTATTGGGTGAGGGTTTCCCGTGTGGTGTAGTTGAAATTGATTGAGTCGGGCACACCATTGCTGCAGTTTGATATCTCTGGTGCCACCTTAAGGTCAGGACACACAAAGAAAGTGACCCGTATAACCATATCATTATGAAAGCTAGCGCTCCTAATATTCAGCGGTACTTCACTAAGATCAGCATTATTCCAGATTGGTTATCCTCTGCACCACTGCCCCATAGGAGAAGGGTGAATCACTCTCAGTCATACGCTGATCGCCGCCATTTTGGAGTCAGGCCGCGTCAACACAAAATCACTGCGAAATTTAAAAAGCGGTTTTATTGTACTGAAACAAATAAAGAACAATAGTGGAGATTGAGACCGGTTAGAGCCTCAAGGATCAGGTGCTTGGGAGGGTCATCTGACATTGTTTATAATCCCTCGTCGTTATTGGTGTTGGTGGTACTTTGTACTTGCCTTTTTAGGCTGTCGCAATTACTCACTCAGTGGAGCCACGGGCGATTGGTTAGGCTATAATCCATGGGTTTCAATGATCACCAGCAGCAGTGGGAGCTTGCGTGCGGTGATTGGCAAGAAAGAGACTCGACGAGTGGCTGCTGCGGCGGGATTCAGCATCAGCTCAGACTCAGGAGGCTCCATACCGCTCCACTCTCGAGTCAGAAGGCATTCCCCGGGGAGCATTGTTGTCACAGAAAAGGACTTCAAGTAGATTGCAACCCAAATTCGCTTTTTTGCGGGGTGTAAAACAGAAGACTGCGTTGCAGATGAGCTTCTTGATGCAGGGATGTCGAGTGGAAGGGTGAAAGGGGGGCAGAAGCTGGGATAACCACAAAAGAGTGATCCCTAGCCACAGAGCTTCTTTTGCGAGCTCCACTGCGGCGGCCATCTTCCTTCACCACATTCTTTTCCCTTATCTTACTGTCTTTCTTGTATAGGATTAAACTGTATTCCTTGGTCAACCTGTTTCACAGCATTCGTGTATCTGCAATGGAATCTGCTCCCCTTACCTAAGCATGCTACTTTGCTGCTTACTTGCTACTCCCAGTTGGCTTTAAGTATTCATTTATACTGCTGCCATCTATGTCCGTCTCGTCCTCAGCTCACTGGGACCGCAATCAAAATTCCTGGTAGGAACTGGGCTTCTTGGCGAAATAAGGACCTGTTTGTACAGAGAGAATTGTAATCCGAAATAACCAACTCTACACATCGTACATCTGAATAAATCTCAGAGAAGGATAATTTTCAAAAAGCATTTGTTCTGTTCTCTTAAGAATATCCAGTAGTGGTTTTTTGATGGTCCAAAGTTGCAGTGATGCAATTTTGAGCCATTGTCTTTAAAGTTTTATCCTTTCACCATTTTTTCCCTAGTTCCTAAATACTATATTAATTATTCAGTATCCTGATTTGAACAGGTGGCCAATTGGCATTGTTGGCGCTTTTCCTAGGGTCTTTCTATCCTTTCCACATTCTTGCCACTACCCACTATACTTACCTACCGTAAGTACCATACCTATCTATCGTATATGATTTACCTTCTGGAGAACCTCCAATCAGGTGGAAAGAATGGGTCAGAGCATTCAATGAGTATCTGGGAGCAATAGATGGTTACAAATTCAGCCCAGATAGGAAATGAAGGCTTCTGGAGCACTCTTTTGGTTTAGAAGGTCAGGAAATTTTCTATCACCTACCAACATTAGTTTCAGATGATATTGAGGATGAACCGGATGAGTATGAAAAAGCGGTGAAATGACTTGCAAAACATGTTTCTAAACCACCTAACTTAGTGGTTAGGAGGTAAAACTTATCATAAGAACAACAGGCCAACACAAACCATAGACATGCATGTGGCATCTTTGAGAGCACTGACTTCCAAATGCAAATTCTCTAATTTCACAGGCAACTAATGAGAGACCAATAAGTCACCAGGTGCTTTAATAAGAAAATTCAAGAGATACCTCTAACTTGCAAGGATCCTGATCTGGATGAGACAATTGATGTTGCCAATAGCATTCAAATGTCTAAAGAATTTGCCCTGGTATTGAACAATTCATCTGAAGACACTGTATGTCTACCATGTATGAAATCTAATCCTAGAAAATATGCCATGTTTAGAAAGAAAAATATCAATTCAGAGACCATGTGGTTTAGATGAGGTTCAAAAAGTCATATTGCATCTCTACAATTGTGTCCAGCAAAGAAGGAAAGATGTATGAATTGCGGCACTGTTGGACATTTTGCCAGAATTTGACATTCTTTTAAGGTGCCTTTTAAAGTTAACACAGTGGTTGATTTTCAAGAAGACCAAGGGTTAAGTCACAAAATTAAAAATGTGGTATTGTGTCTGAATGTTCATGAGACATATATTCCCTTGGCTAAATATCCCATTGGGATTACTTTGTTGGAGGTGTTATTGTCCCTTTAACGACAGATTCCAGGACAAAGATCCCCATTATTTCATGGGCCACCATTGACAAGAACGGTTTACAAAATGATCTTATTCCACCTGATATAAATCCTGGGGGTTACAGTGGACCCTAAATTCATTGTGAAGTGTTCTTTGAAATTTCTATTAAGTTCAGAGACAGGAAAGTGCATACAAAAGTGTGTGTGTCAGTGGAAGGATCTGACATTCTTGGATGACACCACCAGGGATGTTTGGGAATTATTTTGAAACCTGGGTAATCCCAACAGGTTTTGTGGTTGGGGGTGATGGAGAATGGTATTCATGTGCTGAAATATTAAAAGAAAAGTTGGAGACAATAAAAGACTTTGAAAATGTCATTAAAGTGATGGAGGGATATGAACAGGTCAAACACAAGTCTCGATCAGCACCACTGAGAGTAAGGGGTGAATTGGCAGAGCTTCTAGAAAAAATGTGCACTGAAAGTGTGATAGGGCCGATACATTCTTATTTGTGGCTTTTGCCCATTGTGGTTGCATATAAGAAGAACAAAGAGTTGAGAATGTACATTAACTTATGTTGCATAAATAAGGTAATTTGGGGCGATCGCCATGCCCTGCCCAGAATTGATGACATGATCACGACTTTGACCTGAGATTACAACTATTCTAAACTTGATTTACGGTCAGTTTATTATCAGATTGCACTTGCTGAGGAATATTGGAATCTGTCTGCTTTTTTCACCCCTGATGGGGTGTTGCAGTTCTGCAGGATGGCGTTTGGTCTCACTTCGGTGGCGGCGATTTTCCAGAGATTGTTGGGTCAGATCATGCATGGTTTTGTCGGAGTCTTGGTGTTTCAAGATGATGTGCTAATCTATGGGGATACAAAGGAAGAGCACCTTGAGAGTTTCATGCTTTCCTGGAGAGAAGTATTAAACTCAGAAAGGACGGGTGTGTTTTCGGTGTGAATGCAGTTAAATACATTGGTCCCATGATCACTGGGAATGGGATTACACCAAGACCATGTGTTAGAAATTGGATGTCTGGTTGGCATAGTTATGCACCTTGTCCAAACAGAAACCATCACACTAGTAAGACTAAGCTAAATACACACTAAAATATAACCTGTGCTCATCCTCTGGTGGCTTGGCATGGAGCAGTCAGGCTTATCTAAGGAGGCAATGGGTAAAGTATTTGTTAAATGCACATACAATGAAAACACCACAAAAATACTCTATGCAGGGTTCGAAAAATACATCATATTTTTAACATTAAATCAAGACCAAAACAACAAAACTCTAATAAGTATAACTGGAGTTAAAAATTTGTAAAGATTAAATCAAAATATAGTACTTAGAGTCATAAAGTGCCAACCGGGGACATCTGGTCGCACTAGACCGGGGTAAATCCAAAATTCAGGCCGACTACGATGTAGGGCAGGGCAGCTATAGGACTCATGTAGGTCCTGGGGAAAAAGTACCTTGGATGGAGGAATCGTCAACATCGAGGACCTGATGCGAGCAGAGAGGAAGCAATATGTTGTTGTCGACCCCATGGTTGAAGGTGATACATTGGTTCTGATCCACACAGCCTCGTTGACGAACCCCTTTGCCATGCATGCAATGTATTGCTGCCGAGCCGTTCAGTCCGTCGTCATTGAGCTTCACAGTCTGTGAAAGCGATGTTGTTGGCAGCAGCTGCGCAGAAGGGCAATGCAACATTTCCACTTGGCGCAAAGTCACTGATGCGTGGGTTCTTCTGGATCAGCATAGAAAAAGGCACTTCCAAGGGCCCAGGACTGGATTGGCACCACTTGGCAATGCAGAACTCACAGATGGCAGAGTTCAGGCGCTGTTGCAGGACTGTAGAAAGTCTTTGATGGCCATGAGACTACAGAACGGGGCAAGCCAGCAAGCCCTTGGAGACAACCTAGATTCAAGTGAGATGGCTCCTGTCCTTGTACTCATCAGGGCAGGCAGCTCACAAAAAACAGCACATCAGAGCAGAAAAGCAGTTATTCCAGAGCAGCAGCCACAGCAGACCGACATTTCTTCTTCCTGGCAGAGTTCTTCACAGGTCCAGTAGTTTACTGCCTTGGTAGAGCAGAGCGCCACTACTTATATGCTTTGAAGTGGGGGTGACTTCAAAACAGGTCCTTGAAGTGCACAGTTCCCCTTTCACCCTATCCCTGTCTGTCAGGCTATCTGTAGAGGGTAATCAGCCCTTTTTTGTGAGAAACAGGACACTGCCTGTTCAAGTGTGAGTGCTAGCCCCCTCACTCTCTCTTCCTGCCCAGGAATAGCTATTAGAATGCATATGAATGCAGATGAGCACTCTGTCACACCCACTCTTCCTGTGTTTGTGGCTGTCTGGAAGGAATGCACAAAGTGTAGCTGTCACTCACCCTAAACGTTTATTGGTGACAGGCGGCAGGTGCACAGAGCTAAGTTAAGAGCAGAGAAATATCCACTTCTAAAAGTAGCATTTCTAATGCAGTAATGTTAAATCTAACTGTACCATTAAGGAGGATTTAGCCTTAGCATTCCAACGATATAAAACATGAGGTACCAACTCCTTTCTAATCAGGAATTACAGTTTAAAAGTATATTAAGGAGTTCCCAATGCTAGCCTATGAGAGGAGTAGGCCTCACAGTAGTGAAAAACAAATGTAGCTGTTTGTCACCTCTGAGATATGTAAAATTTACACAGCACCCTGCCGTTAGGGTTACCTAGGGCCTACCTTAGGTGGGCTTATGTGTAATAAAAGATGGGGTTTAAGGCTTGGCAAATGGTAATAAATGCCAAGTCGAACTGGCAGTATAGTGCGCACACAGGCCGTGTAATGACAGACTTGAGACAGGTTTGAAAGGCTACTTGTGTGGGTGGCACAAGAACTGCTGTATGCCTACTCTTAACATTTAGCTTATAGGCCCTTGGTATATGGCATACTACTTTACAAGGGTCCTACAAGTAATCAAAATATGCCAATCATGTTTAAACCAATGTCACCATGTTGAGGGGAGAAGCACATGCACTTTAGAATTGTTCAGCAGTGTTAAAGGACTCCGGGCCAGATGTAGGTAGCCCAATACCGGTCGGTAACGGCCGAATTTACCGATTTTCGGCCAATACCGACCGGTATTGGGCATTCGGGATGTAGGGGACCCAAAAACATCCAAATCGGTAAATTTTCCGAATCTGTAAAGTTTCCGAATCGGAAACCTTACTGAATCGGAAAATATACCTAATCGGAAAATATACCGAATCGGTAAATTTACCGAATCGGTAAAGTGTCCGAATCGGAAACTTTACCGAATCGGAAAAATTACTGATTCGGTATTTATCCGAATCGGAAACTTTACTGATTCGGTAAATTTACCGATTCGGAAAATAAGAAATGGTAAAATTGAATTTTGAGATGTAGGTAACCTTTTAAATACCGAATTTGCATGAAATTCGGTTTTTAAGAGTCTGTATTTACCATGGATTGAAATCAGGTGGTAACCAGGTGCAGGCTATAAAAAAGGCCCCAAAATGCAACAGTTTCACCAGAATGGCGGCATTCTATGTCATTGCGAGGCAGCTACGGCTACAGGCAGAAGGAGAGAGGGTCTGGAGGAGGGAGGAGCAGGTGTACATGCAGAGTATCACTCTATTCCAGATAACTGAGCCAGAGATCCTACAAAGGTACAGATTGGCTCCCCAAACTATCCTGGACCTTATCAGGGACCTCCACCCACTGTTGGACCATCCACCCCAAGGGCACACGCCATCCCACCCCATGTGCAGGTGCTGTGTAGCCTACACCTGCTTGCATCTGGGAGTTACCAGAGTGTGGTTGCTGCGGTAGGTGGGGTGTCCCAGAGCTGTCTGTCCCGTTTCTTTAAAAAATCCCTTGAGGCCATGTTGCAGAGAATGAATCACTACATCAGCTTCCCTGCAACACATGCTGAACTGCTCAGGACAAAGACAGACTTTTATCAGATGGCGCATTTCCCAAACATCATTGGCTGTATTGATGGTACCCACATACCAATATGCCCACCTGCTGCCACAGAGTACATTTATCAGAACAGGAATTCCACCCACACCATGAATGTACAGGTGATCTGTGATTCCAAGTACATGATCACTGACATAGTAGCCAAATTTCCCGGGAGTACCCACGACTCTTACATCTTCCAAAACAGTGGGATCTACGCACGCCTGACAGCGGGGGAATTCGGCGAAGGATACTTGCTAGGTAACACACTGTGTGAAACTCCCTTGATACGTATTGCAGATGGATGTGTGTGTGTGCATGTGAGTAATGTTTTTTCTTCTTACAATTAGGGGACAGTGCATATGCCCTCCGGTCCTTCATCCTCACACCCTACCTCAACCCTACAACACAAAGCCAGAGGAGATACAACAGGGCACGCAAAACAACCCGAAACATTGTGGAGCGCACCTTTGGTATGTGGAAGAGCAGGTTTTGCTGCCTACATAAGAGTGGAGGGGCCAGCCAGTACACACCAATCACCTGCTGCAAGGTGATTGCAGCCTGTGCAATGCTGCACAACCTTGCAGTTAAGAAGGGCACCGAAGTGGATATCTGTGATTATGAGGACCATGATGACGAGCAAGCACTGCCTGAACCACACACATCTGGAGTTGCAACACCAACTGATGGCAGACACAGTCGGGAAGAGGTCACACGCAACTTCTTTTAAGTAAGTAAAGAGACACAGACAGGTGGAGTACACACCCAATGTATTTTAATTGTGTAATGAAATAGGTTTTTAAAGCACAAATGTGCAACAACAAGTATTTAACTTCAATGATGTCAGTCCTGGTTCACTTCACCATGAACTGTAATAGTCATTTACGTCCTCGCTTCCCAGTGCCACTTGTCTGGTGCTCTTGCTGCTCACTCTCTTGCGTGGCGCCTGCTGTTCCTCCTTCTCTCTGGGACAAGGGAGCTTGCCACGCTGCTCCTGCTTGTGCTCTCCTAACTCACAGGCACATCCAGAGAAGCTGTTTGTGCAGTTTGGGCATTTAACAGCGCCTCAAGAGCACTGGTCATCCTGCCCATGCCCCTAGTGACCTCATTGCTCTTTTGGGTCATAGCCTCCTGCATGTTACTGCTCCTCCTGCATAGCAGGGATGTGGCTGTGGCCAGGCGGTTGATAGCTTTATTTTGGCCATGAGCACGCTGCCTTTCCTTGCGACTTGCCGCAGATTCAGTGTCCAGTTTCGTGCATAGCAGCTGCACCGATTGGCTCATTTTGCACATCCCTGCTGCCATCTCTTTGTTCACTTCTACAAGCTCCCTGATGCCCTTTCCTATGTCTCCTATGTTACTGTTCAGGGACCTCATTTGGCGTTGGCATGCCTGGATGGCTCTTCCCTGCATTCTCTGGATTCTCACCATGCAACCCTCCAGGCCACGTAACACACTTGGGCCCTCCACAGGTGCATCTGCAGCCCTTTCTAGGACTCTGCGGCATCTTGCATCAGTATGGCCCACCTCAGCACTGGAGTGCAGTGTGCCAGAGCTAACATCCACAGGCAAGTTGCGTGTTTCTTCCCCCTCCATGTCAGCTGCTGATGACTCCATTTCTAGAAGTGGGGCCACAACATGCCTTGTGCTTGGTTGTGATGCAGGTGTTGTGTCATGCTGTGATGCAGGCATTTCTGGTGATGACGGCAACAGAGGGGATTGAGATCTATGAGGGGACGCCTGCAACTCTGGAGCCATTTCTGAGTCTTTTGCTCGAGGATGGCTACTTGGTGCACCTGTGTCCTGTTGTACGTCTTGGGTAGTTGGACCTGGCTCCTGACTCTCCTCTCTCTCTGGTGGTGTGCCTTCAGTCTCCTGTGAACGCCTGCGAGAAGTTTCACCTGTAGATATATGAGCATACATTAGCTAAGCGCTACTGTCTCACAGTCACTACAATTAAATATTTCTCACTTTAGCTTTATTCTCTCTGCAATTATTTCCCTGACTTGGTGGTTGCTGTGCTGTATGACATGTTCTTGCATTTCCTGACTACATGTACCATGATGCATTGCTCCCGTTTAGTGCTAGCAGTACTGGACTGGGGTTCACTTGGCCACAAAGGGTACAGGTAAGGATGATGGTATGGGGGGAATGCTGTGCATGTCTCTAACCTTTTTTTCTTGCAGCTCTGGCTGAGCTGTCTACTTCTCCCAGTCCGCAGACACTGTCTGGTTCAATGGTTGAGGCCACCATCTCCCCCAGGTCAGTAAGGGGGGGGGTGCTGGGTTCTTGCTTCCGCCAGTTTTTGTTGCCTGCTTGTGGTGTTCAGCCAATTTTTTCTTGGTTTGGCCCCTGAGGTCGTAGAATCGCTTTTTAAGGTCATCTGTGTCCCTGGTAGTCACCCCAACTGCATTAACTTTGTCCAGTATGTCCAGCCAGAGTTTCCTTTTGGCAGATTCTGCCACAGTGAGGGACTGCCTGCCAAACAGTTTTTGGTGCACCTTCACCACATCCTCAACAAGGACCTGCAGCTCCATGCTGCTGAATTTGAGTTTCCTTTTCCTCTCTGCCTGCTCATTTTCTTTGCTGCTTGCCATTTTGCAGTTTTAAAAGTGCTCAGAACCCTTTCTGCTGCTCAGGGACTCAGCTCAGCGACCAACTGCCTTTCCAGAAGCTTCTAATTAGTTGCAGCTGCATCTGTAGCCACTTCCTGGTAGGGAGGGGGAGGGTGGTAGCACCTGATTGGCTGCCTACTTAAGTTTCACTTTTGTTTGCTTTCCAATTCGGAAATTACCGAATCGGTATTTACCGAATCGGTATTTACCGAATCGGTATTCCCCATCCATTCCTATGGGCCAAAAGGCCCATAGGAATGAATAGGGAATACCGAATCGGTAAATACCGATTCGGTAATTTCCGATTGTCCGATTCTGAATTTTACCGAATCAGTATTTTTTACCGATTTTTTATCTACATACCATTTACCGATTCTAAAATACCGATTCGGTAAAATTCGGTATTTTAGAATCGGTAAAATCGGATTACCTACATCTGGCCCTCAGAGTTTTAAAGCCACCAAAATGAAGGTCAGAAAAAGAGGAGGGAAGGAGGCAAAACATTTTGGGGGAAGACCACCATAAGGATAACCGGTCTAAAACCAGCGCTTTTGGAGGCAATCAAGAAACAGCCCACTTCCATCAACCATGAACAATTGTTAGCCTTCATGAGAAAATGTGAGTTTTATTAAAAATACATTCAAAATTTTGCAACTATTGCTGAGCCCATGTACAAGTTGCTAAATAAAATATCAGGTTTGCGTGGGATACGGAGCAGTGACTACCTTTTACCTTAATCCAGTCCTTGTTCAGGCTCCACTTTTGAAATGTTACATTCCCGGCATAAAAACTGTGTGTCACAGTTGATGCCAGAAGTGTTGGGCTGGGGACAGTTCAGTCACAGGGCAGAGATTGCAACTACCACACCATTGCCTTTGCTTCCCACTCATTGAAACACCATAAGCGGCAGTAGTTGATGATAGAAAGAGAAATGCTTACTTGTACATGGACAATTGATAAATTCAGACTATACATTTGAGGAACAAAATCTCTGCTACAAACAGACCATAAACTATTGGTCCAAATCGAAAATGGTAGCAATATTAGCTCTTCTAAAGCTACTGCAAAGTTGGTACTGTTAGGTTCTGAACTGCCTAAATATCATTTTGATGTGGAGCATCTACCTGACAGCAAAAACAAAAAAGTGGTCTGTTTCCCTCGGTTGCCTGTGAGTGAGGAATCAGAGTTAACTACTGTGCAATTACAAGTTGGTTCCTCCCTGTAAAATCTGTAACAAGTTGTTTGGTTTATCTCATGAGGGACATCTCATATGACGGATAATAAGAAGAGGTTGAGAGAAATGTTTTGGTGCCTACTATGGATGGAGAGATTGAACATTGGATTGAGAGATGTGTGATGTGTAGAGCAAATGGCAATGGTCTACAATGAAGCGCTCCTCATATGGGAAGGATAGAGTGTCCCAGCAGTGTATGGGAAATACTAAGGTCCTCATTTACAATGATTTGGCATAGGGCAGCGCAGCAAGTCTTTTTGTTGCACTGCCCTATGCCAAATTGAAAGGACAGTAATGCACAGTGTTTGCGAGACACAGTGCATTCCTGTTCTTTCAGCTAGCCCTGGCGCACATTATTTTGCCTAGCACCAATGCAGGCACCCTTCCGTCATGGTGCAAGGGTGTCTGCAATGCTGGCAGGATTGTTTTTGTGCTGGGGGACCTTCCTACACAGAAACATTTCATGGTGGTGTTGCCTTCTTTCTATGTGTGCTGCAGAATGCAACACACATAAAAAAGAGTTAAAAACGAGAAGAAATAAACATATTTCTCCTTGTTATGCCTGCCCTGGGGAGGCGTACAGTTTTGATGGATTTCCAGGTTTACAGATCTTTGTATATCCTGGAATGAGTCAAAACCCATGGGTGTTGCATGGGAACACCCACTGCAACGCCCATGGAACACCTCCCTGACGCATTGTAAGGAAATCCTGTTACTTGTGCTGCGTTGCCTTACACCATATCTACGAGGCCATGAAAATCCACACAAAGTAGCTTTGCATGTCCTCGTAGATATGAGTCTGCACTCTGCACTGTCATAGCATCATAAAAAGTCACACACCGGTATACAAGGGGCTTGTAAATAAGCGTGTGGATTTTCTTAGACCTTTCCATTTGCTTACATTGCATCAAAGGTATGCTATTGTCATGGTGAACTATGTTTCCAAGTGTCTGTAAGTAAGGTTTTTGAGGGAGCCTAATACTAGGAGTGTGATAGAGTTTTTACGTATATATTGTGAAGAGAAGGTTTTCCTCAGACAATGGAGTGAAATTTACATCACATGAGATTAATGATTTTTGGAGTCACGCTGGCATCAAACACAAAGGTGCAGCTTGTAAGCAATGGCCAGGTGGAAGGGATGAATGGGTTGGTCATTGAGTGCATCAGAGGTACTGTTAATTTTTGGGCAAATGTTGAAGATGCTGTGAGAGCTATGTTGTGGACTTACCTCAATACACCACATAGTGTCACTGGTGTTGCTCCTGTTATGGCTATGAGGACGCGTAATGTGTGTGACATGCTGTTCCTCTGGGTGTCTCACTAAGGTTAAGCAAGCAGTGAGTGTGTTTCCAGAAGAAGATTGTGCACAGATACTTGACACAGCAAAGAAAAACATAATGCGTCGTCATACCAACAGTAAAAATAGATATGATGTTCTTTTTAAGTTCAAAAAAAGAGTTTATTGAGAAAACATCAAGTGAAAGCATACAATAAAATGATAAGGGAAATACAATCATATGAGAGAGCAATTAAAACATTGGATGAAACCTTGTTTAACTAAAAAACTTCAAATACATATGAGTGGGATGGAATGCCTAAATAAACAGATAAAAAGAATCACATAATTCATAATATATTGTAGCCTTGTTGGAAAATACACAAACAGGAGATGCAAGAAGTATATAATAATGTTATATTACAATGAAGAATGTCACGGAGCTTGAGCAACTTCTTGTTGGATGGGAGACCTTGAAAAAGATTGTCTAGCACTCGGTTCAATAAATCTTGTGACTGGTGCCCACAAAATTAAGTGTTTTGTAGCCAGGGGAATAGGATAAACAAAGGTCATGTCCAATCTATGATTATAACACAATGCGTACCACCAAGCTTGAAAGGACAACTTGGAAAAATCCCTCAAATATTTGGTAATTTTCTGGAAGGCAACAACTATTAGCACATCTACAATCTTGACATTAAGAATATCATTATCCCAAACAAGAGAAATACTTCCTAAAAATATGTGGAAAAATAGAAAAAGGAATTCTAGTACCAAAAATCTAAATAATTTGAGACCAGGCGCTTCTCCAGAAATTGTGGACATGTGAACATGTAAACAGCAAATGCTTCAGGTCAGCAGACGAGGACGAACAAGTCCAACAGGTATCAGGGACATTATGGAGTCTCCTATGCAAAGCGACTGGATGCAATAGGAGTCTATTATAAACATAAAATAATGTCTGTGTGGTGTTTTGCTGCTCTGGATGATTTACTAATTTTGTTATGGTATTATTATTATTATTTCACACTTATAAAGTGCACTGCAACCCCACGGGCATCCTGGCGCTGAGACACAGTAAATTAGAATGATCCGCAATGCTAACTACCGGTTACCCTCTGGGGAACAGCCAGGTCTTAACTTTTCTCCAAAACGACAGCAGTTCCTGTGTCTGCCTCAGTTCCAAAGGGAGGCTGTTCCATAGGCGAGCAGCTGCCACTCCAAACGCTCTTCCACCCATAGTGGTTCGCTTGAACCTCTGGATGGTTGCCAGGTTAGCCGTAGAGGAGCGCAGATTGCGTATAGGGACATACCAACCAAACCTTCCCTGAAGTGGCTTGGGCCCAGTACCGTGAAGTGCCTTAAATGCAATACACAATGACTTGAACAGTATCCATTGGCTCAAAGGGAGCCAATGTAGCTCAGCTAATGCCTGGGAAGTTGATGAACCCCGAGGTCTCCTCAAGACCAATTTTGCTGCTGCCACCTCAATACTCTGGAGCCTCGATATTAAGTACCTGGGGGACTCCAGCAATAAGGCATTACAGTAGTCCAGGCAGCTGAGGATGACACTCCTAACCACTGTCCCTCTAGCCTGGGGGGTAACAGAGGTAGAACCTTCCGGAGTCCTTTGATGAGCATGAAGCAGTTCCTGACTACCTGATTAAGATGCGATTCAAGGTTAAGTTTATCGTTAAAACTAACCCCCAGATTACGCACCATGCTCACCGGTCCCATAGGCCATCTGTGGGGTAAGGCCAGAGATCTGAAGGTAAAACTGAGGGCACTCTGCCCATCCCGCAGTGTAGGATCTCTGTTTTTTCACTGTTAAACTGCAGTGCATTGTCTCTTAACCACGACACCATTTCCCGCATACACTTGTGGAAGGTATCCTGGGAATCCGCCTGATCACCGTCCAGGGACACTATTAATTGGGTGTCATCAGCATAGTTAACCACACTGATATTGTGGGCTTTGATGATATCCAAGAGCGGGCTCATGTACACATTAAATAGTATTGGGCTGATAGATGACCCCTGCGGTACCCCGTGGCTATTATTAGTAAAGTCTGACTGGAAGGGAGGGAGGGCAACGGCCTGCCATCTATCTGCCAAGTAAGACTGGAACAAGCTGAAAGCTATGTTATGTTATGTTATGTTATGTTACCACAACTTGTATAGCGCAACAGCTGCCCCAGCAAAGGGGCGTCCCGGCGCTGACAGCAGAGCAACTGACATATGCGGGTGGAACTGAAGGTATGACTATGGGGCAGGGAAAAGGTGAGTTTTAATGGCCTTCCTGAATTCTAGGTAGTCGTTAAGGCCCCGGATGTGAACTGAAAGTACATTCCAGAGGAGAGCTGCTCTACTACGAAAAGCTGGCTGATGAGGATTATAAATCCGAAACCGGTCCCAGGATGCTTGTTTCCGGTCCATGGAAGACATGGCTTGGCAGTTCGGGCTGGACTGTTCCCATGAGGCACAGGGTAAGTCTGATTTGCACATGGCCATGTCTGAAATGGGGTGGCTGAGTGGGCTAAAGAATGGTGATGGATTAAACCCAGATCAGTTGACCATCATCCCCTTTTGTATCGCTACTATGAAAAGAGCGGCCTCCAGTGCGGACTCTCTGTGTTAGGGGACCACTACCAGGTGTTGACCCTGTGAGCAGAGATGGCGTGAGGGAAAATTTTTCAAGAGGAGATTGGCCAAGATGTTAGGAGTGGACAATTTCAATGCTTTTGAAGGCGATGCATAAAGCCTTGAACTCAATTCGCCTGGCTACAGGCAACCAGTGAATACTCTGAATGGCGTTAAATACCAGGTAGGACCAATGCAGACCTAGAAAGGTTCTTGCTGCGTGTTCTGTGTCCTTTGCAGCCTCAGAATTTCAGCCTTACTGGACCCTGGATACAGAGAGCAGGCATAGTCCAGTCTTGACATTACAGATGCCTGAATGATGGCCTGTCGTGTGGGTGCATTGAAGAAACCCAATAGGGGTCGAAGCCCCCGAAGTAGTCCGATGCAGGTCCCTGCCACTTTTTTGGTTTGTAATTGGAAGTTGAGGGATGAGTCTAGCCACACCCCCAGATTTTTCACAGCCTGCTTGGGGCTGGGGACACTACCAAGGCTTGCGGGCCACAAGTGTTAACTCCACTGACCATGGTCCTTCCCCACCAGTAGTACCTCCAACTTTCTGGCATTCAGCTGGAGACACTTGGTGGTCATCCACTCGGCGACTGCCGCTAGGTTGCCCTGAAACGTAAGGGCGCCCTGCTCGGTGTTATTCGAGAGCGCCACCACCAACTGTGTATCGTCGGCGTAGGAGACCATGGTCAGTCCTGTTCTCTTAGCTACTCCGGCCAGGGGTTGGACATAGATTAATAAGCAGGGGGCTGGGAGAGGAGCACTGTGGCATCCCTTGTTTGATGGGGTGTTCGCCTGAGGCGTACGGGGGACTGTTACCATGAACTACCGCTCATGAAGGAAAAAGACAAGCCACTCCAGAGCCGGACCAGTGATTCCTGCCTCCTCCATGGGGCGCAGCAGTATGGCATGGGACACCGTGTCAAATGCGGCGCTCAGATCCAACAGGATCAGAGCCAACATTTGACCGGCGTCCAGTGCCGACCAGAGATGTTCTGTCACAGCTAGGAGGGCAGACTCTGTGCTGTGACCTGGTCGGAAGCCATTCTGGGAGGGACCCAGTGTGTTATTCCTGGTCAGAAAGTCCGACAGGAGGGAATTGACATATGCCTAGGTGATCTTTGCTGCCCAGGGGAGTAAGGAAATATGACGATGGTTCTCTGGCTTGGCAGGGTCGACTGAAGGTTTCTTGAGCAGGGGTATCACCTTGGCCTGTTTCCATGCCCTGGGCATGGTGGCCGTGGTGAGCGGCCCGTTTATCACCTGGCCCATGGAGGATATGATTGTAGGAAGCACTTTCCTGAATTGGTCTGGTTTGAGCGGGTCTGTCGGGGATCCAGACTTGACTTTATTGCACAGTGTTCACAGTAGGTCGGCGGGGATAGGCGGAAAGGTATCCAAGGTATTCGTCTTTTGAGGACCCTAGCCGCTTGCTTGCTACTATGTGTCGTTGGAAAGGACCTGTAGATGTTATTCATCTTCCTAACAAAGAAGGTGGCAAGGTCTTTACACTGCTCTTTGGACTTTATGGTCGGCCCAGCGGCAGTCTGAGGGATTGAAGGCTAGAGAGTATTGAGAACACGCTCTTTGCAGGGTTATCACTCTCGTGGATTTGATTGGCGTAAAATGCCGCTCTGGCCAATTGAATGGCCTTGTGGTACCAATTGATCGCCGCCAGGTAGATGACCTTCGTGGCGGGATTGAAGTCCCTTCTCCAAATACGCTCCAGCCTCTTACAGCTCTTGCGCATATTGGCCAAATCGCCAATATTTTTTCCAAAATAAAATTAACCATACCATTTCCAAATCATCTTCCCAGGAGAGTTCTAGGTAAGGATAGTAGATGCTTTAGGACACCAATGTAAGAAAATATTCAACCTATTGACTGAGTGGGATGTGGGGTGATTGAGAGACAAAACTTGAGTATAAGCACTCAGTATGGCTTGTTTTAGGAGTGTGTATTTAGGTTGATAAGAAGGTGGAAGATCAAAAATATAGCTTGCCTGCGAGAAAGACATAATCTCTTCTTGAATAAAAAGTTGACATACCCAAATTAAACCCTTCTGTTTCCATATATTCCATTAAAAAGGTTTCCCCCGCATCAGTAAATAATCATTGTGCCAGAGTGTGGAGTTGAGGTGATTTCATAATAGGTTCTAAAAGCTCACAAAAATGTTTAAGAATAGGAGTGGAGTCAGATTGTGGTTTGCGGGTGAAGGAAAGATATTCCTTAAAAGAGAAAGGGGAAGGATACAAACTTTTAAGTTCCACCCATAAGGGACAGTCTAATTGAGTATCCGAAAGCCATCTCAAGGATTGACGAAGTAGGAAGGATCTTTATAAGTACCCAGTAACATAACATAGTTATGATAATTGGGGAATCAGGAAAATTATTCCCACTATCTGCCTTTGGTTTTGTGAGTCGTAGTAATGACATAAAAGGTTTTTTAGCACTCCACAAAAAAGATGACAATATAGAGTTAATCTTCTTAAAACACTTTGAAGGGATAGATACTGGAATATTAGATATTGTATACAACACTATAGGGGACAGCATCATTTTGATGGTCTCAAGACGCCCCCACCATGACAGATAGAGAGGGTGCCAATTGGAAGTTGACGTCAAAATCTTCTGTATGCAGCTATCTACGCATAACGAATTGTTGTTGGAATGGAATGAGTGAAAAGTAACCCAGGAAATTTCATATGTTTAGATTTCCAAGTAAAATTTGATAAAGCAAAATCTTCTTTAAAAGTAAATTTGGTCAGAGGTAATATTTCGCATTTATCTCTATTTCATTTATAACCCAAGATGGAAGCAAATAGTTCCACCTCATTTAGGAAGGCAGGAATAGAGGAATATGGGTTGGATATAAATAATAATATGTCATCAGAATAGGCTGCTAATTTAATTTGTTTATCATTAACCTTAAAGCCTTGGGTATCAATAGTTTGATGTATTTTGTATAAGAAGGGTTCTAAAGCTAAATTAAAGAGGAGTGGAGACAGTGGACAGCCCTGACGAACGCCTCTTTTCAGATCAAAATAAGAAGATAAATTACCATTAGCAAAGACTGTGGCTCGAGGATTAGAATATAAGAGCAAAATCAAAGATATGATCCTTGAAGCAAAACCGAACCACTTGAGAACTTGAAAAAGATATAACCAATTGACACGGTCAAATGCCTTCTCCGCACCTAGCAGCTAGAGAATGAGGTATATGAGAAGACTTAGATTAGATGTCAAAAAATAGACGAGTGTTATCTAACATGAGACGTCCTTTTATAAAACCAGACTGCTTTGCCCCTAACAATTGAGGAAGACAGGATTCCAAACACAGTGCTAAGACTTTGGAGAATATTTTATAGTCAATGTTGACCAAAGAAATAGGCCTATAATTTTTACAATATTTCAAGTCCTTTCCGTCTGTCGGGATTAAACAAATTAATATCAAAAAGGGTATGCAACTTGGGAAGGAGCAATGAAGAGAAGTGTGTAAAAAATTCTACGGTATCCCCATCTGTTCCTGGAGCCTTGTCCTTCTTGAGTGTCTGAAGTGCAGTAAGGAGATCTTGATGTAAGATGTCAGATTCTAAAGGAGTATAATCTATGTGGGATTCAAAGGAACAGTGAACGCCTGAAAGGAGTTGTGAAATCTCAACCTTTGAAGGTGTGTTTTCCAGTGTATATCAATCCTTGCAAAAGTGGAGAAATTCAACCAGTATTTCAAGATCTTTAAATCTTAATGTGTCCTGTTGATCAAAAATTGACTCAATGTCAAGCTTGTTATTTGTAACCTTTACATAATTTGCAAAGAGTTTACCAGCCTTGTTTTGGCCACCATGAAATTTTGCACTTGACTTTAATAGATAGAGTGAAGCATTATCAGTTGAATCTCTATTAAATTAGAGTTTAGCCTCAAAAAGCTGAGACAAACATTCTTTGGATTTTTAGGAATGATATGAATGCTCCAGTTTCTTTACTTTTGGCAAGAGATTTTTTGTAATTTCACGTAAGATTTTATGTTTTTTAGACACAAAACCTATAATAAAATCTCTGGCAGCTACTTTAAATGCATCCTAAATAACAGAGAAAGGTAAAGTGTCAGTCTGGTTTAAAGAGAAATATTCATTAAAAAAAAGAAGTAAAAGAGGAATTAAAAGTATGATCTAGAAGGAGAGAGCTATTAAAATGCCATTTCCTGGGAGAACTGAATTTGATAAAATGTCCAATTTAAGAGAGATAGGGGCATGAACAGATATTAAAATTGTCCCAATATCTGCTTCTCTCAATGATTGAGCTATATTATGAGACACAAATAAATGATCTATTTGAGATTGTGACTGGTGAGAAGGAGAATAAAAAGTGTATTCCCTTGTGACAGGATTATAAATCCTCCAGGCATCAGTAAACTTGTTTAAACTTGTATTGTTTTATGACATTAAGAAAAATTGTACGGGATGTATGTGATTTAAAAGAGACTGGCGAATTACGGTCTACGAAAGGGTCAACAGTTTGATTACAAGTCTCAAACGAGGATACAATTATCGTCAATCCAAGACTAAATTTGTTGGGATATAGAGGAACAAAAAGAAGAATCACCATTAGTGGGAGCATACACACTGAGCAAAGAAACCGGAGCATTCCCAATTTGCAATCCACGATATAGCCATTTTCCCTCACTGTCAGATCATTGAGAGACTAATTTAACAGAGATCGATTTATGGCAGAGCGTCACCACACAATTACGTTTACCATCTCCTGGGGAAAAGAAAACCTCTCCCACCCAATTTATTTTTAATTTTGAAGATTCAGCTGCTATTAAATGAGATTCCTATAGTAAGCCTGGGCGTAGTTTGCGTTGCAGCACTACACATAACTTCACGTAGTATACTTTAAACTTCGCGTAGTACACGTAGTCTGCGTAGCGTAGCTGATGACACTCTGTACTTGTCTGCACTGTACAAAAATTGCAAAAAGCTTCCTGTACATGACCAGATATGATAAAATAGATATTTCTATCTTTATATGCTAAAGTGCATATAACACTTTCACAATAGTGAAACTGAAAAATTAGCAAGCAGTGGGAGATGTGATGATTTTGGGATCCTTCCTAACCTAGGGAGAGTACCAAACAGATGCCTTGAAAACAAAAAATCACATCTTATTGAACGATTTAGTTGTGGTCCCATCCTCTTAGGACAAACCTCAAACACAGTTATTGGCAAAAAAACATTCCCAACCAAAGGCCCTGCAAAGCATTATGGGATGAGATTAGCAGTAGGCAGTGAATATTATATAGTATACAATATCAAAAGAATTCTACAAAGAGCTGCAGTTCAACTGGTGGTTACTAGATGTCCCTCACGAGTCAAATGCAAATGCTTGATGAAAGGGTTTCAATGGTTTTGCATTTGACTCGTAAGGGACATCTAGTAATGACTTGTGGAACTGCAGCTTGATGTTAGAATAATTTCAATGCTTTGCATTTGACTCGTGAGGGACATCTAGTAACAACTAGCTGAACTGCAGCTCTTTGTAGAATTATTTTGATGTTGGATACTATAATATTCACTGCCCACTGCTAATCTCGTCCCATAATGCTTTGCAGGGCCTTTAGTTGGGATTGTTTTTTTGCCAATAATTGATCTTGGGGTGGTCCTAAAATGATGGGATTACCACTGAAGTTCAACAAAATTTGCTTTTTGTTTATGCTCTTTGTGTTCAAGGCATCTGCTTGGTGCTCCCCCTAGGTTAGGGGGGACCCCAAAATAATCAGCTCTCTCATTGCCTGATGTTTTCATTGTAAAAGTTTATTTTTGTGAATTGGTTATATGCTGTTATGCATGTAAAACTGCTTTTTCAAAGCATCTGAGAATATTGTTGATTTAGATGCTACGCTACGTGATTAAGCACAGTTTTGGTACTGTACTAGGTGCAAAGTGCTAATTAGTACAAACTTTGCATGCTCCGTTAGCGTAGTTTTAAGCCCAGGGTTATCCTATATAAGAGCAATGTCAGCTTCTAACTTGGATAAATGTGTTAAAACACGTTGTCGGCTAATAGGGGAATTCAAACCTCTAACCTTCCATGACACAATTTTCAGAGACACGAAGGCAGTGACATGGGTGTAAGAAGAAGATAGTGCTCTAGGCAAGCCATCCAATGACATTTAACAACTGTCACATCAACTAGGTCATGTACACTTTTGATATAGATATATGCAGATCCTAACAGAAAATAGTTCAAAATACAAACGCAAAACATAGTAGAACAAAGACAATATATTGAAGAAAGTCTTAGGGATAAACAAGAGTGAAAGGGGGAAAAGGGATAAAACAGACAAAAGAAAAAGGACAAAGGCTTAGGAACATACCTAAGAATCCGGTTGGGGTGGGGGGAAAGGCCACGTGGGAAGGTGAGGCGTCCAAGCATGATGAGGGGAAGGACAAGGAAGGACCACAGCTCACAAAACAAGACTGAGGACAAACAGGAACAAATATGAGCGAACCTATAAGGAAAGAAAAAATAGTTAGTCAATAGAAATAGCAATGCTATGAGTAGTAATGAATCTAATAAAACATTTCATAATAACCAACAATGTTCTGAGAGTAAGAAGATATTTGCTAAATTCAAGATAGAAGAAAAAAAGAAAGACTAAACACTCCTACAGGTCTATATAGTCTGAGATGAAGATGATCCCGAAAAATCCATTGTTTCTATCTTGCAAGAATTGATAAAGCTTTTCAATTTGATCGGGTTCCCATAAGTCATGGTTCTGTTCTTTTAGGTAACTTTAAACAGACAAGGGCAGAAGAGATCATGGCGAGTTTAGAGTGATCGGAGATCAGGTCTCAAGTTGAGAATCTCCCTACGTCTGTCAGCTGTGCTTTTAGAGTAATCCTGAGAAAAGTATATAGTGCTACCGGACCAAACAATGTGCTTGACTGACCTGGCTACTGAAAGAATCTTGAGTAAGTCAATATATTCCAAAAAACATAAAATAACACCTCTATGGCATCTTGAATTGGCAGAGGAGGCTTGCTGATGGCCCAAGCGATGAGCATGTTGGATATTAAGAGAGGTTTCTGATGGCATATTCAAAATCTTTGGAGCTTCTGGAGAAAATTGACTGAGATTGGAGAGAGTTAACCTTGCCGTCATTGAGCCCGAGTGAGGACACATTTCGTTCTACCACCGTTAGTCTTTGGTCTACCGTTGACCAATTTTCTGTGAGAAATTGTAGTTTGGTATTGGTATCCTTCATAAATGGTCATAATGAGAGAATTTCCTCCAATAACATATCTAATGAAACAGGAGAGGATGATTTCTGTGGTGTTGGTGGGTCTTTTTTCTTTTTTCTGACGCTTTGTGGAGACCTTCTCTGCAGTGACAGGAGTAGGTATCGAAGAGGAAGAGCCCCTTGATGCATATGCCAGAGATTCTTCCATTTTAGAATATTTTGAAAAAAGTGTAGAATTCTTGATGAATACCTGCGTCACTCTCCTCAGTCTTCCCTTAAAAGGTAGTTACTACAAAGTCTCTAAGACAAGCAGGGTACTGAGAAGGTACACCAGTTCACAACCGTCAGAATAGATTGATGGTGTGGACGATGATCACCATGGGAGTATATGCCTAATAGGCGCCAGTAACAAATTGTGTATATAGGTACACTGTTTAGTTTACGTGCCACAGAACTGATGTAGTAAAGCAGAGAGATGCAGGTTGGTTGAAAGAAAAAGCCGATACGTTGACATTCAAAAACAAATTATAGAAATAGTCATCCTTACATGCTTTTAATACTTCAGCAAAAATGTGAGTCGAAAGTGCATCCAAAATGGCGGTCACTTGTAACATTTTCCTGAAGGAAGAAAGACCAGGTCCAGAGAGTGCCAAAAAGCATTGTAAAGGAGCACAAGAAAAAAAAACCTCATTCCTTCCAGTAGGAGCAGGAGAAGCAGGGAAACTGATAGAGGAGGCCCAGAAACAAAAGGCAATTCCACTGTGCTTGCAATTTAATTAACTCAGGAATGCAGTGTTGCTTAAATGGCGGCTACGGTTTCCGCCGTTCCGAGGCGGAAATTTCAATTACGAGAAGCCATGTCCCGAGTCTGCAGCGGCATCCTCCAAGGACGTCTCGGTGATCAGGGTTACATCCGCAATAACGAGAAGTCCTCCAATTGAGGATAGAACAATATTGCTGTACGGTCTGCTCGAAACCTCCCGCGGAGCCCTACTCAAACGCTGCCATCTTCTCCAACAGTCAAGCCACACCCCCGATATGATATTCTTAAGAACACCAAAGACAGGTTTTGGGCAATAGGAGATTTTGCGCGCATCAAGTTACCCAAGAATCAAGCTGTGAAAGGTCTTCAGAGGTTTTGTCGGGTACCTAAGGTGTTGGAAAAAAGTGCTGATGGTTGTGCAGTGAGAATTGAGAATGGTCAGTGGTGTAATTGCTAAAGTGTAGTTAAAGTGAAGCACACTGGAGATAACTTGTCTGACAAAGATGATATTATTCAGCTTAATGACGAAGTTGGTGATACCAGCATTGGCAATAACCTCACTTTTCAGGCTGTAACCAAATCTTAGAAGGAGTGACTTACCCACTAGAGGAGAAATACGAATACAAGTCGTTGTTTTCCTTCAAAGTTTAAGGATTTTGTTTTGCCATAATTTGCAGTGTGTTGATGATTCTGTTATGTTTTAGGTGTTAAATATTATTTATTATCTTGTTCAAGAGGTGCATACCATATGGTCATGAGTCTTGATTTCAACTGTCCTCATGGACAGTTCATTTGGCTTAGGTTTCTTTGGGAGTAAGGAGGTGAGTTATGTTCAGAGCTCTGAGGGCATAGAGCATGTGGTTTCCCTTCACGTGTCAACCCTGATTGTGTGGTAATGTGGGCTCTGTAATGGCCAGCACATGAGGGTGACAGTAGGAGGTATAACACGGTGGAGGAAACAGCCTCCTTGTTGTAGCTGCTGCCTCATTGCATCATCACAAAATAAACTTACTTTTGAATTCATCTGGATGTACTCAATGTTGTTTCTCCCCACAACACATACCATCCTAACTTCACCTCTATAGCAAAAATATAACTCCTACCCTGAGATGGGGGTTTTGTGGATAGGGACTATGGGAACTCAAGTAAGGCCTTTAAGCACTGCAGCCTGCTACAGAAAGCGGCTCAAGAAGACTCCATACCAAGACCCAGCAGCCTGCATTGGAAAAGTGCCAATTGCAGTTTTTGAAGTGCATGAAAATGCTAAAGCCGCTACTCTTTTAAAGAGAGCAACACCTATGAGCTTTATGAATGCCTATTTTTATGCTAGATGCTATACTATCCATAGCCTCGTAATGTATTCCCAAGAATTGTCAAAAAAGTACCCAAGAGTTGCTTCCCGGTACTGCTTCACTTATAAAGAGAAGTAAATCTAATGGCAATCGAACCAAAACAGTGCATCAGTCTTGAACCGGGTGTTTGGTTAGACACTTCATAACACGGCCACCAGTGGCATTAGATGAAAGACACATTTAATGATGTGCTTTGCTTAATTTGAATAGATATATAAATGTGAAGTTCGGAAGAAGCCAAAAGTACTTTACATACACACAGCAGACTGATTAGCTAACAGCCCCTTCCAATTACACCCCAGTGTCAACTAAATGCTAATTTCCATTTCACCGCAGTATGTGAAGCGGTAAGTAGTTCTCTGTGTCAACGAATGACGGGCCTTTTATTTACCACATTGGAGCCATTTGAAAAGAGGCAAGGCAATCATGACACGCTTCTTTTATGTTGCGTCTCTCCTGTGCTCTGTGGATTCGGTCTGTAATTAAATGAGATTGTTCAATGAGCAGTGTGTGATTGTTTACTGAGCGTGAACAAGTGGAGCATGTCCGCTATTTGATGGTCATTAAAGAGTAACTCAAGAGGTGGTGTTCTCTCGATGCTCCCTGGCTGCAGGCCTGACTGTCCTTTTTGTCTCACTTACCGACGGATGAACAACTGTGGCAGAAAGAGGGAGGGTTAGGATGCTGTTGTGATGGTAATTCAAACCCTCTCTAAATAATGAAAAAAAGAGATTGCTTTCTGTCTTTTCGTCACAATCAAATTATAGTTTAAAGCCTAACATGAAAGCTGTAAGTGAATGCATTCCTTCCTGCTGTCAAACAGAACATAAAGCATTGCCAGCATTAAAATATATAATTTGTTCTATCAGAATATCCTGGAGACAGGGAGCGAGAGAGATAGAGAGAAAGAGAGAGAGTGCGAGAGAGAGAGGGAGTGTGTGTGTGAGATCCCCTTGACCTGTTTTCCTATTTTGATGACCTTGATGTCTTTTTGGTCTTCACATTCTCTCTCTCTCTCTCTCTCTCTCTCTCTCTCTCGTTTTATCTTTGATCTCTCCCTGCTTTAATCTACTCCTGGATAAAAAAGGATTTTGCAGTACCAATTCAAAATGTAACATCATAGGTTAGGTAAAGGATGCAGATAAGAGAGAGCATTCTTTATCACATAATTATGAGGTATACTTTCCGCTTTGTGAGGGGTATAAAGCACTATATAAATTACAATAGAAAATGTTGGTACTGGAGGATATCACATCCTTTGCTCACTTGTGTTTGATATTAGGATTGTTGCTGTTTGGGCCATCGATGTTTTTTTCCTTATTTAGGGCAGACAACAGTAGACTAGGGTAGCCGTGTGGGGGTCAATAGTTGCCGAGAGTGGTCTGGTGGGTGTGGGGTGGCTGTAGACATTCAGCAGGCAGGCCAGCAGCAGGCACCAAGGATGGGCTGGGTGGGTGTACCCTGAGCAAGCAAGCAGGCACCACAGCAGCAAGAAATGCTGGGGCACTGGGCTGGGTAGCAGCTGCCTGCCGAGCTTCATCACCAAGTGCTATGCTATGGAACTATTATGGAAGTCTAGACACTGCCCCTCTCTACCTGCTGAAAGTATCAAACAGTCAACAGGGACAGGATGCATAAGTCATGGAATGCCCCATCCTGGCAAGAAGTATTCATTCTCATTTATTCTGTGCAGAAGCACAGCAATAAGTGCACAGTTCTGATCATGCAAGTAACATTCTGATCGACCGTGTCGGACAGGCCGGCATCCGGGACACGGCGGCCTGCTGGCTGATGTCCTTTTTGGAGAACCATACTCAAGCAGTACGCCTTGGAGATCTAGCTGGCTCAAAACAGTCCATTACATGTGGAGTTCCACAGGGCTCCTCCCTGTCACCCCACTTGTTCAATCTCTACATCCTCCCTTTGATTCAGGCCCTTAGAGAGTAGCAAGTGAAGGTTTTTAACTATGCTGATGATTTACAGCTGCTATTCATGATCGATAATTCTGAAACTTCCATCTTGCATTTTCAATCGACCATGAGGTTTATTAAAGCATGGATGGACCAAAACCAGCTGAAATTAAACCCGGGAAAAACCGAGTTGGTCCTCACTGGAGACAGCGCCAAATACTGGAGTCCCCACTATTGGCCATCTGAGCCCCGACCCCTTCACCATCGGCTAAAACATTTGGGGTCACCGTGGACTGTGATCTCTCACCAAAAGCACAAGTGGGCCAGGTGGTCTCTAAATGCTTTTTCCAATTAAAAAAGATTCGAAAGGTCCGACGTCTTCTTACCTTGGATGCGATTACCCAGGTTGTGATCGCCACCGTTCTGACCCACTTGGACTACGCGAACTCCATTTATTTAGGTCTCCCCCTTTATTTGTTAAAACGCCTCCAAATGGTACAGAATTATGCCGCTAGATTGATTTTGAATCAACCTAGGTGGCATGCAGCTACTCCTTTACTCATGAAACTCCATTGGCTTCCTGTTGCTCAACGTTGTGCTTTTAAAACAGGATGTATGATTTTTAAAGCCTTGCACTGCAAAAGCCCCAAATTTATTGACAAACTAATTATAAAGTATGTTCCACCTCGCAACCTCCGCTCATCCCATCTTGGCCTCCTCCAGATGCCCCCTTTCAAACTTAAGCGCTCTGGAGGTCGCAGGTTTGCAACACTGGCTCCTTATCTGTGGAATACCTTTCCTCTTGAGATCCGGATCTGCCAGGACCTCCTCTCAGTTCGGAGAGCTCTGAAGACCTGGCTCTACAGACAAGCTTACCAATAACTTTCCATCCCTCATCCACGCTTCTGTTACTGTTGATCTCAGCGCCAAGAAACCAATCGGTGATAGTGCGCTTATAAATGCTTTATTAACATAACATTAACATAACATGCAAGTTCACATTACTATGGCCCACCATGGCACTGCACAAAGAACGTTTGGGCTTACAAGGACTTGCATGTACTGTGGACCTGAAATAAAATGGCACTGCAACATATGACATTTTCAATGGGCTTTGCGGATTGGTGGAACCATACAGAATGAGAGTCACAGAGTGAGTCCCAGTTCCCAAATGAGAGAGCCTTTGGAATTCACTAGCATTCAATGGCACAAACTAATCCCTGCCAACAACATCTGTTGGATGTAGTCATACAAATAGTATGCACTTTCTATGTCAATGGTTAGTGTATACAGGCTTCTTTTGGATGGCGGTTCTCATTTTATGGTTCGGATGGTAGTGGTAAAAACAATTGCAGTCTTACCAGCAATACCTTTGGACAAGAGAGAGGAGTATCCTTGGCAGGCACAACCTTGTATCCTTTACCACTGTAAGATTTTGACTTCCATTTCAGAGATTAAGTCAGAAGGCATAATCCTTGACCGGGATTACAAGCTATGTGTATCAGACCTCTGCTCCATCTTGGTCAGCCTGAAATCCTCAGTCAGCCTGAAATCATCCTGGTGGAAGGTTTACTCTTTGATGTCAGTGTGAAGGTCAAAGGTCTCTAGATGAGCCAGGCAGCAGGTTGAATCCGAAGAGGCATTCGGGGAAGACAAAGTGACCCTGCATGAGGCTTCGGGGTCCATTGGAGGCTGCTCAGCTGGGTTCGGCAATAAAGCCAGTAAAGCCTGTGATCAGGTGCTGATTGGTGTCGGAATCAGTCATCTTTGCTTCTGCTCTAATCTATGTTTAGCTTCTCTTATGCTGACGTGCTGACTCGGCTTTAAATTTGGCTGATGACGCTTCCGTAAGGTGGTGCTTTGCTTCTGCTCTGATCTATGTTTAGGAGCGAGAGGCTGCTTCTTAATTACTTTTTAAAAGAATTTTCTTAAATTCGGATTGTACTGTATTTTCTTGTGTTTTATTTTTGGGGGCACTTACGAGCTGTGTTGAATGCTCGGGGGACTTCACGCTATTTTATGTAATTTGGGTCATCATTCTAGCTTCTCTTACGCTGACGTGCTGACTCGGCTAATGACGCTTCCGCGCCGCTGGCACACCGAAGGAGCATCAGAGGCAAGCCCGTCTGCGCCAGTCCGGGCCCATGGGCCAGGAACCCTGCTAATTCCATTCTAGCTGATCATCGTTATGACAGGGAACACCTCATTAGATTTAGAGGTGAGATCAGGAGTGAATGTATGCATTTTACGTCCCCGGCTGAATGGTGTAAGTCATGTCCTCATTGTGATTTTAAATTTCATCCAATCACATCGCCTTCGATAGGTGCTGAGGCCAAGGAAAAAATTATGCTGGTATCACTTAATTGCCGCTCACTCCCAACGCATGCGACTGAAATTCACTTACTCCTTGAGGATTTGAGTACAGATATCTTCTTTCTGACTGAAACCTGGTTGAACAACCACTCTGATGTTGCTTTAGTTCATGCGCTCCCCCCCAACTATGCCATTGGCAGGAAAGACCGTGATACCGGGCTTGAACGAGGAATTGCGGTCATCTATAAAAATAAATCGATATGTAGATTCACCAGTAGTCCTGTACCTGATTGTGAGAGCTTAGCCTTTGCAGTTAGTTTTTCTTCCACCTGCACTTTTTCAGGAATTTTAATATATGGTCCGCCAAGAGTGTTTGACGATTTTTGTAAAGAGCTCCCTGATATTGCTACTAACTCTGCCAGTCTAGCATCTCATTTTTCGATTTTGGGTGATTTTAATATACACTTGGATGATCCAAATTCCATTGTCACTCAGGCCCTTATTGATGGTCTGGAAACATTTCAATTTAAGCAAATAGTGCACGGCCCCACCCATAACTTAGGGCATGAGGAAACTTAAACCCTTCCTCCCAGCCAAGGACTTCCAAACTGCAGTACAAGCCCTAGTCATTCCTCGCTTAGACTACGGTAGCGTCGCCCTTTGCGGACTCCCTCTATCCACAACTGCACCCCTGAGAGCCTCTTTGAACGCTGCAGCAAGACTCATCACTGGATCAAAAAAACACTCGCATGTTTCCCCTGACTTAAAATCCCTGAACTGGCTGCCTTTTGAAGCCAGAATACATCTGAAAATTGCCTGCATGATGCACAGAGCTGTACACCACAACTCACCCGGCTACCTCACTCAGAAACTGACAATATCTGGTGGCTCAAGAACCACTAGAAGCACAAAGAATCTTCTCCTGAAACCTCGTAGATTCCGGAAGGAAAAAACATATAAACGCTCTTTTTCAGGAATGGCACCCAGGATCTGGAACTCACTCCCTCCAGAACCAGACTTATCTCCTCCACTACATTCTTTAAAAAAGAAGTAAAAGCTATCCTCATGACTAAATTCACCTGAACTTGTACTTTGGATCTATTTGAGACTCTACACCTATCTGCACTATTGTTTGTCTGATTGTCGATTTGTATCATTGGTTTTAGTCGATTATTATGCTCCCCCCATGTACCTACCCTATTTTGCTATTCATTTTTTACCTACAACTATTCTTTGCTCAAAAGTTTGTTAATCACTCCCTTGTTTCCTTACCTCCTGTTTTTGTAAAGCGCTCTGATATCTGCAAAGATCATGTTCGCGCTATATAAAACTTTCAAATAATAATAATAATAATTTGCTTGACCCCATATTAACGAACCTTCAGGATCCTATAATTGCTGAGTCCACTCCAGTTCCCTGGTCAGACCACTTCTTACTCTCATTTACTTTGACTCCACAAGAGTCCCCATGGCCTTTCACTCTTAAACACTATGAAAATGAAATAAAAGCTGCTCAAGTAAGTTTTTATCAACAAAGGATTGTTTCCTCGTCTAATTCCTCTTGGGAAATTTTTAAAATCGTAAAAACTCTTACCACACCTCCAAGTCACCCTTTGGATTCTGATAGTGCCCAACGGCGTTGTGAAGAAAAAGCAAATTTCTTTTCCACCAAGGTCCATAATATCTACAGGACCTTTTTGGAAACGAATTCAGTTACTGACACCCCCCCCCCTCTTTAAGCAGCAAGCATTGCTGGAAGAGTTCCCCCTTTGACTCTACCCTCTCTGCAGGGACTTCTTAGACAACTTAAATAAGGCTCCCCTGCTAATCCTGCTCCTCCAGCCGTTCTAAATTTGGTTTCAGAATTAATTGCTCCAGTTATTCAGGACGTGATTAACACTTCCCTTCTACTTGGGCAGGTTCCCCTCTATGGAAACAGGCAAGAGTTAAAGCTCTTCTGAAAAAGCCAAATCTTGACCATGAGGAATTGGCTAATTATCGGCCCATTTCCCTGCTGCATGGAATAAGCAAACTTGCCGAAAAATATGCTAACTCCATACTGGCAGTTTTTTGGGAGGAAAACAACTGTCTTTATTTTACTCAGACAGGTTTCAGGTGCCAACAGGGTACGGAGACTGCTCTGCTTGCCGTGATAGAAGAATCTAGAAACATCTAAAATCAAATCTGATATGAATCCGCTAACATCTTTCTTCCCGGGTTCTTCAGCTCCGCTATACTTGCTATAAATCTGCATAAGCCTCTCATAATAAGTATGTACTGACTCTTACAGCTCTTGTATACCTCTCATTATATTTGCCCACTTCATTCTTTCTTTGGAACTTTGTATACCTTGCTGCATTGCTGCATCTCTGATCAAGCATTTCATATATGACATCAATCTATTTAAATCAACTGTTATCTATAAAGTTTCTCCAAGTTCAGTCTTTAAGAGTCCATTATGAATCTCCCTCTCTTTAGAAAACACAATAGGTTCAGGAGAGGCAGGTGCAGCAATAGGCACAATAGTAGGAACAGCAGCAAAAGAAAAACAGTAATAGTAGTTGAACACACTGCTACCAGTACTATCAATGTATTTTCAGGCAGAGCACTTGCACTGGATGTTGCATTCATACTTGTTACAGCAAGTGCTGTCAATCCCTGTACACTCGTACTTTGTTCACTCGATGCACCCATGTCAGGTACAAATGTCGAGATCACTTGTGCCTGTATACCTGACTATACAGAGGAGGTCTAGAATTCAAAAGATTATTTAAAAAGCTATAATTTTCATCTGAATCCTGCTATTTGTTTTGCTTCTCTGTGTCATCCTCATCAGCTTTCTTTTTTCTGTTGTTTCATTAATTATTGCATGAAAAACTCTCACACCTTCTATCATATCCTCTCTCCAGAATGTATCTTGATAATCCCACTTATTGTCTAGTCATCACTTCACTGAACCCTTAAACTGTTTCTTCATTTTCTTTCTAACATTTTCTGTTGCCATTCGATCAAAATTAATCAATGCCCTAAATTGTGAAGGTCTTGGTAGTGGCTTCCTCTAATTCATTGCTTGTCTCAGTAAATCTAGCTTTCTAATATTAAAAGTACCTTCTAAAGAAAACTTCAAGTCCTTGTCGCCAGAGGTACATTGATGCCAATCACGAATCCATGTACATGTAGAAAGTCCAACATCTATCTACATCTCAGACACAGGTGAGCCCTCAGGAGGAATCTTGTGTCCCTCCGTAGCAGGTAAGTCAGAAGATGTACGCTTTTAAACACAGAATCCATCATTTGGTAGTCAAAATAATCCAAAACCTGCACAAAACAAGCAAGCGACCAATAACCAAACACAGCGCAGCTATGCCAAAAGTCTACCAATCAAACACGACTTTGACAGCAACCAAGCAATGACAATGCAAATCTGCGGTAACGTCTCACCAATCCCAGCTGGACTACTCAACTGACTAACCAATCACAGCGTGGGTTTTCCCATGAATGAAAAAACAATTACTGCCCTTTCTCACTGAAAGCACATTAATAAACAAAATAAATTGTGCCTGCTCAAACTAAACAGGAGAAAATCCAGAGGTTAAACAAAAGAATGTCACAATCACTAGAAATAAGACTAGTATCTCTGTGGCACCTGTCTAACACAATACACACCAAAGTAGACTCTTGTCTCATACATTAAAATCAATGTAATCAAACCATCAATTGAACCAAGAATCAACATCACATAAACCTCACATGTAGCATAGCAATCCATCACTCAGAAAAAACTGCACTCTGAACTTCACAACTCACAATGTATCATGAGCACACCAAAACACTCTCAATCTCAAGAATCACTCTGCCTATTAGGATTTACAATCCAGCACTGGGGTGTCATGAATTCAGTAAATAATCTACTAGGATAACCCATGGGGGAAAGTTCAACGTGACAGGAACCAGACGGAGACAGGGCAAAGAGGAATTCCTAAAAACAGAAGGCAGGTTCTCTTATCTTGCAACAGTCCCTTGTTATCAATATTTTGGGGGCACAAGGAACCTCCAAATTCTTACATCACAAAAAGACAACTTAACCATACACCCACAGGTGGATGAATAAAGGGCCATGTTAAACCTCGATTTCATGAAGCAATATGTCCCAAGATATGGCACAACACAACATTTCAAACATACAGTCGATTGGGGGGGTGGCAACCGCCCAACAAGATGCTCGTTTGCTGGAGCAGCTCCTGCAATCCACAGGCCTTAACCCCTAACTTCCACCACAATATTTGTCCCCTGTGCTGGAAAGCCTGATTTGTTAGGGCTACTGGCTGCTGGGCTACCAGATTTCCCTTTATTTTGCCTAAACGACATCTTATCATCTAACACAAGAAGGGGTCTAGCAGATGAGGCTGAGCCGCGGCATTGCTTGAGGCTGCGGGGGTAGCAATGGCTTATAACTCAAAGCACTGCGTAGCTACAGCGGCCTGCTATAATTGAAGAAGGAAGATTGGAAGGTAAAGAGGACGTAAACTCTGCGGTCGCTGGTGGCTGCTTTCCTCCACAAGGGATACTGAACATTATGGAACATGCAGTGATGTTATATCTGCACTTTTAATTGCATAACAAAAAGCTTCCACATTCCGTTCCTTTGGGAGATACCAAAAGGAGTTGTTTGCCGGGGGACATTGTTCTTGCCAATACCTGTTTTCCTGGTGGTCCTGTGTCCCAGGATCTTTCGCTGCATGCCTGCATCTCCTCGCAGACTCCCAGCGCTCTGACACACTCGCGTTCTCCCTGGTGGGACTCCATGTCCCAGGGAGCCCCGCGCTGATTGCTATCGATCTCAGCTGCAAGAGGAGGAGTCACTACCTGCCTAAAAGCGGCGAAGCCCGGGCCAAAGGCGGGCCCGTCCTTGCCCGTAACAGCCCGGAAGAGGCTGGGCCACCTCCCTGACGTCTGCACCACAAACATTGGCTTCCGCTAACTTACAGTGCGGCAAAGGTACTTTTAACCCATACAGCGGAAGCCATTGTAATTGATTGTGTTATCAGAACACTCCCATTGACTTTACTTGAAACAGAACATAGTAGTACTTGCTAAGGGGAGGGCGTTTGCTTCAAGGGGGTTTATTCCATCTACCAGTACACATGGGTAAAAGGAAACTTATGGACCCTGTGGGAGGGGGCACCTGGCTTGATAGGGGGGGCGGTTAAAAGGAAAAAGGCCAGGAAAGTTTCTAAAAATCCTTGCACCTCGCAGACCCTCGTTAGAATTGAGACCCTAGTCAATGATTGCGAGGGCATCCTGTTACAAGGCCCTACACTGCCCTCTACCCCCACGAGCAACCTTATTACATGTTGCCCCAAACTACAAGTCCCATCCGACCACTGATTGTACCGTTGATGTTTCAAAAACCTCCAGTTAAACACACTGAAAGTAGGCCCAAGCCTACTTGTCCTATAACCATCCCTAATCATATACCTCTGGAGCCTCTTGTACTAATCGCTATTCTGTACTAGCTGATGCCATAGATATACTAGAAGAAACAGGGTTCGGAAGCAGATGTTAGAACTACTATGTCTGATGGGATCCTGGGGGAATCTACTAATGTGGGGAGCTTACACGATGTTGTCCAGTCTATTGCCTGCCTCAGATCGGAACTAGGCGAGATGAGGTTGTTAATGCAAGAACTACTAAGAGTTGTTAAGAACCCACCCAGTAATTCCTCACTTATGGGCGTTGGAAATAAAGTTCATAGAGAAGTGCAGCGGGGTCAAAATCTACTAATCACTAATACCAAAAGCGTTGAGCTGTCTAGTTTAACATCTTTATCTAATTTAGATAGTAATCACAGACAGCTAAGTAGACAAGTGGTTCGCAACACAAACAAACCAACACAGCAGCCTTTAGTCGAGAATCCCCGCCACCTTCCTAGCTAGAGCCACGTCCCTCAACGAGCACACATTAAATCTGGCCTTGATCAACCATCTTCATTACCACATAATGCTCAAACTTGGCCTGAGAACAGCCAACCTAGAGTTTATATGGTTAATGTTCCTAAATCTTGCTCATGAGAAGATGAGGGTTCCTTGATTAACAAGGCAACACACTGGATTCGCCATGTAAGGGGGTGCCGGTCTTTGATAAGGGACGACATAACAAGGGCTCAAAGAAGAAGTTCAGCTGACAATTGCACAGATATTATCGAGCTAACCCTTACTAACCATGTGCTTGCTGAGGGCTTATTAGCACTTGATTTTAGAACTTGTCCTCCAGGACGATATGCTATACAGTTTAGGCGGTTTCCCATTATTGAACCTACTAAGAGATCTGATCCTGTCCATGCTCCATCTACGATGGGTTATTCTGCTCTTGATTTAAATGATTGATTACCTGTCAGCATTCATTTTGTTAGCATGCCTGGTGGAGCCCCTAACGCAAATATAACATCTTTCCATCTGACTGACCAACTAATAGACGAAGCCATGCCACTTAATAATATTGATATAGGTGATTCTGTTAGAGCTGGGGGTTTCTCCCCTCCTGTTTTGGCCCCTAGCTGTAGTGTAATTCCTCAAAGGGCCACTCCTGCAAACCTCAAAATAATCTCATTGAACATAGCTGGTCTTTTAAACAAATTATCATTACCAGACTGGAATAGCTTCATAGATGGCTATGACCTATGTATTTTCCAAGAGACATGGAGTTTAGTGCCATTACACACATCTGGCTACTCGTGTTTCTTTACACCTGCAATTACGGTAAGGCGCGGTCGTCCGCCTGGGGGGCTTATGGTCTGGGTTAACATTGCTCTTAACTGCAGGGTTACCCATCACCTTTGTCCCATTCCGTATCTGATGAGATTAACTTTGAGGGGGCCTATTGGAGGAATCACTATTGAATTATTTAATGTTTATGCTAGGGGATCAAGAGGAGGAGCCAAATCCTCAATCATTTCCACATTATCTAATGAACTCCTCTCTTGTCCCATCAGTGCCCACGTCATGGTGGCCGGTGACTTGAACTGTACATTCGAACCGCTGGCCTCTAGACGATTTTATTGGAATAGAGGATGAGGACGCTAGATGGGGCATACCATCACTGACACTACCACCTGTTAAGAAATGGTCACCGTTGGGTATTCAATTAAATGCTTTAGCATTAGAATTTGGATTGAGGGCTGTCAACGGGCGTACTATTTCGGATGCCATATGAGCGAGCACATTCAACAGGGTTTCATGCCCCTCCAGAATCAACTATATATTGGTCGACAAGAGACTCTGGAGACAGGTGGTTGATATGATTATCGTTCCGTCAACTGATAGTGACCATAATCCATTATCCCTCTCTATGATGGATGTATAGCCCAGTTAGGTACACCGTTCCAATATTAGCCCTATGATGTCAACGAAAGAGGTCTTACCATCAAATTGTAAGCGGTTTCTGAAATGGCCAAAAGTTGCTATCAAAGAACGGAAAATGCTGGCCCTCAGGGAAATCTTGAGCGTTCAAACCCTTAAATTGTTTAAAGTATGTACGGAAAAGGTTGGGGCCTTAACTGCTGAGGATGTTTATGTTGTTGACACTATTGACCAGATAGGTCCCCTCCTTCTGGAATCTTTCCCTTCCAATAAGAAATCCAAGGCTCGTAAATCATCAGAGGCATGGTTCAATAGGGAGTGCAGACGAAAAAAGACCTCATTGATATCCGCAATCAAGAACCATAATACTAGTGAGGTCCAACGGTCCAGAAAGGATTATAGACGAGCTATGGTTGAGGCTAAGAGGGCCTGGGAGGAATCCCATTGGATAGACTTGAAGGCAGCTAGTCTGTCTAAAAATGGTGACTTGTTTTGGAGCCTGGTTAAGAGATCTAATGGTCGGGACCCTGACCTGATTCCAAACCATATCACCAATCAGGAGTGGCATGATCACTTTAAAAACTATATGAGGGAGTCACTGACCTGGAGTATCGAGAGCCCCACTGCTGCCCCCTGTCCCTTGTCCCCCACAAACCCTTTCAAGCAACAGTGGCGAGGGAGGTAGAGTTAGCCATAGACAAGATCATTCCAGCGAAGGCCCCGGGCCAAGATGGCCTACCAGGCGACCTATATCGCGCGAATCCTAAAGAATGGGCCACATATTTTGCCCTTTTGATCAATGCCCTCTTGGAAGGGGCCCCCGTCCCCGCTTCTTCGAAGGGGGCGGAGGTAATTCCCATTTACAAGAAGGGCCCCAGGGGAGACCCTGCCAACTATCGTCCCATCAGCCTTATAGATGCTGGCCAGAAGGTGGTTGGCAGGGTCCTGCTGGAGAGGATTCTTTCCTGGGCTGAGGAGAAAAATATCCTGTCGGATTTCCAGGCAGGGTTTAGGGTATGCACAAGCACGATCGATCAGGCCTTTAGGCTGGCCCTCCTGTACTGGAAGGTGGTGACCATCGGCAAAGGCAGTCTTTACCTCGCTTTTATCGATTTAAAGACTGAATTTGACCTGGTCCCCCGAGACCGCCTTTGGTTGGTCTTACAGGAGATGGGGATTCCTTTGCCCAATCTGAATCTCTTGGTCAGCATGCATGAGGATAACTATGCCCGAGTCAGGTGGGGTACACAGGAACAAAAAACTGGGGAAATTCCTGTTGAGAGAGGTGTCCGTCAGGGCTGTGTTATGGCCCCATCCCTCTTTTCTCTTTTTGTGAACGGGGTGGTCTCCTATCTACTAGAGATAAATGCAGACGTTCCAGTCCTGGCGGGCGATAAGGTGCCCGCTTTACTTTTTGCGGACGACACCCTATTAATCTCTAAAACCCCTGCCAGACTGCAAAAATTGCTAAATAGGTTTTATTCTTTCTGCAACTTGAAGGGCCTGGTAATTAACACTTCAAAGACCAAGCTCCTCTTTTTTAATCCTTGCAGGCAGGTAAAGACCACCCTCACACTTGATGGGGTGCCCTTAGAGTGTGTTAAAACATTTGATTATTTGGGGATCAGAATCTCAGATAAATTGACCTGGAAACCACATATCGATAAAATGGCTCTGAACCATAAGCGGGTTGTGGGTGGTATAGGTAGAGAGCATCGCTCTTCAAGATCCAGGCCAATTGCTCCAGCCCTTGTGATTTATGCTGCCAAGGCCGTAGGCTCGGCACTATATGGTGACGAGCTTTGGGGCTTTGAGAAAATCGATGATATGGTAAAGGCAGAAAATAAATTCTTTAGAGAATTGGTCGCTCTCCTTCAGGGAACTCCGACGAAGCCACTATTGAGTGATTTGGGACGCCGCTCATTGAAAGATCTCGCCATTTTACGTCTATTGGGCTCGCCTGTGGCGTACACCGGAGTTATCTAATTACACCGACGGCCTAAGAGAAGTGATGCGTCTTGAGGGATCCTATAAGATCAGTTGGCTTTCAAATATAAAAAAGTTCCTTAAAGCAGTGGGATTCAGAGAATCCTGGGACTCAGGGACCCCGCTGAACAAGACAGTCATCAAAAGTGCCTACTGGGCTTGGGTTGACAATTAGGAGACTAGAAACCACAGCCTAGGTAGGCTGACTGATGATTTTCGCTTGCATAAACAGGTTCCAAGCCTAGAACCCTACCTGGATTTTATCCAGAAACCCAGAGACAGGGCTCTTTACATCCAGTTTAGATTGGGCACACTTCCTGTCCGTGAACACACTAGCAGTTGGAAGCCCCCTTATCAGACGTATTCATTTTGCCCACACTGCGATGGAGTGCTTGAAAGCATTCCGCACCTTGTGTTCGCATGCATTGCTTATTCTAATCCAAGAGAAAAATGGTTGAATCCTGTTTGTCGTCAATTAGGAACCAGGAATCACTGTGAAGCATTGAGAATATTACGAACAGATACTAATACCACTCTGGCTTGCGGTGTGGCCAAATTTCTTAGTTGGGCAAGGGTGATCAGATCGAAAAAGATATGTTCTGGATGATGATCCTTTTAAATCTTGATTTTACTTTGTTTCAAAGCTGAGATAGTTTAATCTATTTTTAAAACATTTGTTTGGGAGGTATGGTGAAAGGAAATGGGAAAGTCGCATCACCTCGCTGTGTTTTTAATTTTTTTTGATACTATGGTACCCCTGCCCAAATTTTTTAAAAATATTTTGTACCCTCCTTGTATAATTTGTAAAATGCTTTTATGATATATTTATATCGAAATAAAGCTTTGATGATGATTGCCTCAGAAGGCTCTTGTGCAGCCGGCTGCTCCGAACTGCAGTGAAGGTTAGTGGCCACACCCTAGTGGAGTAAATCATGATCCGTGGGGACTGCACATAGTGGCTTGCTCCCCTCCTGTTGATGGAGGCTTAGCATTGGCACCGATCTGTGCAGATGATGAAGGTTTCGGCATCAAACTACTTTACAATGCATGCACTGTGTACTCATCAAGCTGCACTGTCCGTCATTGTCGAGCCGCCCAGTCTGTCGAGGTGATGTCATTGATTGGCTTCAGCGTCGTCGTTGAAGGGCAATGGGTCAGTTCAGATCAGCACAAATTCACACTCCATCTATTCTGATGGTTCTGGACAGCTGAAACCACCTTTCAAGGGCCCAGGCCTGGATTGGTTCTAGTTGGCAGGGCAGGACTCACAGATGGCAGAGTCCAGGTGCTGTTGCAGAATTGCAGGAAGTCTTTGATGTCCCTAAGACTTCAAACAGGGGGCAAGCCATCAAGCCCTGGGAGTCACTCTGGGTTTAAGTGAGATGGGTCCAGTCCTTGTCCTCAGGAGGGCAGAGATCAGCAAGCAGCAGAGCAGCTCAGCAAAACAGAGCGCTGTTCCTTCAGAGCAGCAGTCAGGCAAAGCAGCAATCCTTGTGGCACAGCAGTCTTTACTCCTGGCAGAGTTCTTCACAGGTCCAGTAGTGTACTGTCTTGGCAGGGTCAGAGCCCTAGTACTTATACCTAGTGTACCTTTAAGTTTGGGCTGACTTCAAAGTAGGACCTTGAAGTACACAGGTCCTCTTTCATCCTAGCCCTGTCCGCCAGGCTATCTGTGGGGGTTAATCAGCCTTTTGTGTGAAAATTAGGAAATTGCCTGTTCAGGTGTAAGTGTCAGCTCCCCCTCTCTCTCCCTGCTCAGGCCAAGCTATCAGAATGCAGATGAATGTTGACGAGTTCGCTGTCACATCCACCCTTCCTGTGTTTGTGGCTATCTAGAGGGAATGCACAAAGTGTAGCTGTCATCCAGCCCAGACATGTATTGGAGACAGGCTGCAGGGTCACAGAGCAGTGATAGCAGTGAAATGCCCATTTTCCAAATGTTCCCAGAAAAAAGGGGCAACCCAATAACCCGGGAACCTAGGTAGGACAATTATTATCAATGCAAATGGTCCCTATGGGGGAAGTGTAGCCCCTTTGACTTCCACAGTTCAATAGTTACAAGAAACCTTCTAATAGTATAGTTTATTTAGCGATTTGTGCATTTATTTTGGTTATTTGCAAGTAATTCTCTTTCAAAACAAGGACTTGATTTAACAAGTCCCACTATCAAATGTAGACAAGGCAGTGAAAGAGGCGAAGTGAATAAATAGTGCACAAGTGCTATGCAAATGCAACCTAGGTCTCCGGGTTACTGGGTTGCCCCTTTTTTCATTTTATTTGGTTTACATTAGCAAATTTGTAAGATTTATCACTATATGATATGTCAGACAAAGATACCCTGTCTTACATTGAAGACTATATTGAAAAAATTACTAAAGGGCCCCTCTTTCTTGGTACATACCAAGGAGACTAGTTGATGTCCTACAGGAAAAGTTTAAAAAAATTAGAGAGGATAAAGAAGAACCTAATAAGAACACAACTACATGGGCATTTAATGAAAGAGTATTTGAAGTCCAACATCATTAGATAAGGGCTGCAAGTCAGACAAGAACCTGCTATGTTCATAGAAAACCCCACATTTAGAAACTCCATTATTGTTGTGTCCAACCAATGCTCCCGTCATTAGATGGTCCTAAGCATGGACACAGCCCTTGAACATATAATCTAGTTAGAAAAAGAAATTGCAAAGTTGATAATAGTATCTGCTATTTTTGTTTGGGGCTGAATCGTGGGCCGGACATTGTCCCGCTGTTTCTTTTGGCCGGGCTTGGCTCCGCAGAGTCCCCTCTGTGACTGAATCCAGCCTGGGGATTGTGTTCCGGGCCGGGCTTTGCTTAGCTCCTTGACGGACTGGCCGGGCTTGGCTCCGCCAGAACTGCAGCTCCCAGCAACCCCGCAAGATGCCATTAGCAAGCGCCAGGAGGCGTATAAAGGAGACTTTGGGGCCGAGTCCCCTGGGTACCTGCTTTTTTTGTTTGGGGCTGAATCGTGGGCCGGACATTGTCCCGCTGTTTCTTTTGGCCGGGCTTAGCTCTGCCGAGTCCCCTCCGAGACTGAATCCAGCCTGGGGATTGTGTTCCGGGCCGGGCTTTGCTCCGCTCCTTGACGGACTGGCCGGGCTTGGCTCTGCCAGAACTGCAGCTCCCAGCAACCCCGCAAGACGCCATTAGGAAGTGCCAGGAGGCGTATAAAGGAGAGTTTGGGGCCGAGTCCCCTGGGTATCTGCTATTTTTGTTTGGGGCTGAATCGTGGGCCGGACATTGCCCCGCTGTTTCTTTTGTCCGGGCTTGGCTCCGCGGAGTCCCCTCCGTGACTGAATACAGCCTGGGGATTGTGTTCCGGGCCGGACTTTGCTCTGCTCCTTGATGGACTGGACGCGCCGGGAGAAGCCCGGGACAAGGGCGGGACCGTCTGCGGCCGTCCGAGGCCGAAAGAGGATGGGACGGGGCCCTTCTCTTTGACCCTTGCCACGGATTCCTTTGAAAAGGTCAGTGCATTGTGAGCATTAAGCTCTGACGTCACATGGATATGACCACTAATGGTGTGGGGAAGGGGAGGAAGTCCATTACAGGAAATGCTGTAGGGACCTTAGACCAGTTCCTAATCAAGACATCGTCTGTGTTACAACGGGAAATTGAACTCACTGAGAGAAGACTATCTATGAACCCAATCCCTGATAAGCGGTCTTCTTTGGGACAAATAGCTACAGCTCTATCTCCGGCACCAGAATCCACATTTTCACTGCCATTACCAGTAGTACATATAGGATCCGATACTGTACCGGCTAGACCGGATGGAGAGGCTAACAGTTTGAAAGAGGTAGTAGTCATGTTGCATAGCCCACCAGTTAACAGGGCTTTATTAGAGTCTGCGCTAGAAACACCCCTCCAAAGTTCCCGAACCACCAGATCCGGCCAGTCTACTCGGTTGGCCTTGGATATCAACCCCGGGGCGACAAGTAAAGTTTCGGATCAAGCAGCCAAGAGAAAGCGTGGGGGAGCTACACTAGTAAATAAGAAAACTAAAAGGTAAAAACGTACTACCAAGGACACTGAATCTCCTGTGGTTGAGCTAGATGGACAGCACTCTGTAGCGGACAGGTCACTTATTGAAGTTAATGAAGCTACGTCGCCACCAGAGAGAGGAGGGGATATCTGGGCTAAAATGGAACGGATATTTATAGAGTCTTGCATTCCGATCCATAAAAGACTGGACTCTATCGAGAAAAGATTGTCTTGCCTTGAATCGTTGTGTATACCTAAAGTGGGAGGGATGGGTAGAGGGGTCATGTAAACGACCCACAATGGTTCAAGAGCATCTGGCTTAAGTCAGACAGGTACTCAGAGTATAACTTTGGTGGATACAATTGTAGAGAGGGTACCACCTGTCCAAAGTGCCACAGCAGATACCCACCAAACCATCCAGCCAGTGATAGTGTCACCAAGCCCCCCAGTTAACACAAGGAATACGGGGGGTAGGGGGGAGACGGGAGGTAGTAGCTATGGCCAAGGATCAAGGCAGGCAATGAAGCTGGGCCAGGGGTCTAGACCGTCAGGTACTAGTAGGCCCTAGTTGCCCCGTCTAGCCTTGCCCCCGGAGTCAGTTCCCTATGTGGTGGTTCTTGTGGGTGTTCCTTCTTTGAGCCCGGGTAAGGTCGAGGAATACAGAGACCTTACAAATAAATGTATTCACTGGTTGAATCGTAATAGACCCCTGCCAAATGGGGGAACCAGCGAAATTCTATTAGCTAGACGAGTAGATTGGGTGGGGGCCAGAGGGAAGAACATGGAAGGGGACTGTATTGTGATTCATTTTAGAAATAGCTGGACAGTTAGGTATATTTGTAATTCGGAGTCAGGTAGCCCAGACACGCTCATTAAATCCCTGCCACTGACTTATTTTTACCCGGGCACACACAGCAAGGACTGCTTTGAGCATAAGTGGGAGGGGACAAACTGGGTGGGCGATGATAACCAGGGAGGCAATTATATTTCAGGAAATATTAACAGGAAATAAGCAAAAGGAAGAAGAAATAGTATTTTAGTGACATCCCTAAACAACAAAACTCAAGCAGTTAGCCCAGACTCTCTTTCTGCTAGCTTGTAAAACAAAGTTACATTTTACTGGCCCCCTCAGGAAGAAAAAAAATGACTCTTTCACTCTCCTTTTCCTTTCTTTGAATGGCATTTAGTTTGTGATTGTGACAGTGTTTTTTCAGTGTTTATATGTTTACTCTGGTGAGGGCTATTTCACTTTTGGTGGGTTTATATCAGTTATTATACGTTTAAACCTAAAACCGGACAGCCTACATATATGTTAGGCCCATCAACCTCAATTTCTGTTTAACTTACTCATAAGATTTCGTTATTTTATGTGGTTCAAACTAAATGTCCCCCATCACTCATTCTTCTCTCAGGATCCGATCAATGTCCTTAAAGTTCAAAAAGTGGAATATTTGTTGTCAGCCATTTACTTAGGAATCATTCAGTGTCTTCCCTTTCAGAGAAGCCCCCAAAATTAAGTTGTTCCACTTACCATGGTCCTCGGCATCAACAGCATGCTTTAGTAGTGGTCTGAAGCACTTTCTTCATGTACTTCAACTCTGAGATTCATTCCTTGACTACTGAAACCCATTTGACAACCTTTCAGAGATCATGACCCTAGAGAGAAACGTTTGATCTCACCTCTTTAACTGTATTGTTTAAGGGCTACCCTGGAGTCTTGTCCTTGTCACAGAATCAGGTGCCTTTGGACGGAGGAACTGCGATGTTGTGTCTTAGATGATCCCAGATATGTCCATTTTGCCCTGTTTCAGTGTTGGATTAGGTTTGTCTTTGCCCATAGATCACAATCTGTTCTCGCCTGTCACTGTCTCAAGTTTCATTATCTTAGACTCATCTGTTTTTTTCGTGACACCATTCAATGAACACACTTTTGGAGTCAGCTCTCTGGTATGAAGCATACATTGCAAAATTTGGCACACATATATTTAGCCTTTTTTATTTCAGGAGCCAAATAGGATCAAGTAAGTGGCCATTTTTCTTTCCATATAGCTGCCCTTAGTCATCTCTTTCCAGATCTTTGCAGAGGTATAGCGCACAGGTACATCTTTCAAGGGGGGTTTATTCTAACCTTAAGGTCATTGGGGTATATGTGCCTTCATTGATACTGCCAGTGGTGCCAGTAAGAGTGCACTTTCATAATGAGATCTGTGCAGAATCCATTTGCTGGCCTGGTTTTTAAAGGGCTCACACAGAGCCCTCACAACATCTGAATTCTTGAGTCAGTTGATCTGGATCATTATTACAGAAATAAGGCACTGCATGGCCCAACAGCAGAGGAAGCTGGGTGAGGCCCCCTCACCTATATGGCCCACTATTTCATACACTGGCCATACTGCAACCACTATGTCTCAGCCAGGCCCTAATCCAGTCTAACTGGCTCCAGCCTCTAGCTCTGGCCTCGTCTCCCAGGTGCCACAGTTCCACCCTGATGAGAATGCCACCTGGCTGGGGGGCTCCCCTGTTGTTCTAGCCACTCCTCAATCTTGATGGGGCAGTGCAAGACAAGGGCCCAGGGCTCTGCTACCTCATGCCACACTCCAAGCTGCAGAATCACTTTTTAAAAATCTTTTTCTCACCTTCATCACAGCAGTTGGTGCTGTTAAGTTTATGATCAGGCCACTTAGTCCACCATATACATTGGTGGAGAGCAATATGTTGAAGGATTTCTTTGCACAAGGGAGGAGTGTTGCAGAGATGTGCCACCATGTTGGCCCCTCAGGCAAAAAACTGCACAGATAAGAGGAGGCACAGATCTGGACCTTGGAGAAAAAACACATTCCCCTAATTCCATGCAAATAGAAGGAAAGAGCAAGATGGTGACCGTTTTCGGGAAAACAGAACTGCAATGCTAGCTGGCAATTGAGCTGTGATTCCACTGGAATTTGTTTGTTATTTGACATCAGTTTAGGTGCAAAGTAGTGCTCTGTCTTACTCCATGCAAACCTTTGCTTTAAATATGACAATGAGTCGGACCACATTCTCGGCAAGCATGGAAGGTGCATTTTAATCGACCAAAGATTTTGATTTATATCTGACTACTTCTAATTTTTAACCAGTTATCATAGTCCTGCCTCCTCAAACATCTAACGCTGTATTGCCTTCTTCATCCTTGGCTTTCAGGAGTCTGTTCTTTAAGGCTTTATCACATTTTTTGGCTCATATTTGATGGTGGTGCATCCTAGGCTCAACCCATCCTTGTGGATTTCATTACAAGACCGAGGCTACCATTATGCATTATTCTTTTAGTGCAACTTCAAGCGCAGCTGCTTTAAAGTTACATCATAAAGCAACGTTCTAGAATGTACAAAAGTAACGATGGCAACAGCACCACATGGATCTGCCTTTTTTAAATGCAATGAGAGAAAGGTAAAGTTCTTCCAAAGACAACAAAAAACAAGAGATGGAATCATGGTGGAAAAGGCCTCTCCTTGAAACAGTGAAGGATTTCATGTAGGAGACGTTGAGATGCTGAAACTTGCTTGAAGTGAATCGCGATGAGGAGCAAATCAAGTCGAATTGTCTGAAAAAGGATGAAATATTAGGCATTGTACTTAACAGCCTCTGTAAAGGAGAAGGAGAATTGGTGATACAATAAAAATACACATATTAAAGGCAAAGTACAATGGAATAAACTGAGTTATTTTCTTAACAAAATATTTACACAATCAAAACTCTAAGAACAAGAGAAATGCAATAAATTAATGAGATGTTAAACTCCACTCCACAGAGGGAGGGTTGGGATAATGTTAACCTTTGTGTCTTTAATGAACTCCCGGTTCTCTGGTCATGGTAATAGGAGAATCGCAATTTCATTACAAGACCGGAGGCTACCATTATGCATATTGGTATTCTATTAAACTATATCAGACATGTGTTCGACAGGTTTGCAGTAATGTTTTGCAAAGGTATAGGAACTGGACCAGTCAGAAGATGGCGGCCGCTCACTAGCGGCTGTAGCAGTGGTGCAGTGAGGACGTATCAGATCGGAGCTCTGAAGGTCTAGGCATGGCTCGGGACCCTTCGCACTGGTTGCTGCTCGATTAAAACCCAAAGCACGGCTTTCTAAAAAGTGATGCAATCTGTGCTTTCCTACCGCGGATCAGCAAAACAGCTCCTGCAGGACTTGGCGAGTATTCTTACTGTCCTATTGTCGAAGTGGAAATGATACGACACGGCTGGGAGGCGGAGCAAGGGCCGTAAGCATCCACAGCTGTGGAACGCCGTAGCCGTACCGCGACCTGAACTTGAATCCGGAACTAAGCTCCATATAAAGCGGCTGCCGCCTGAGAAGTATTGTGATAATCACATATCGGAGAGGAGCTCTATTTCCCTAAAAGCTATGGCCCCGAAAGTTAATCCCGTTGTCAAACTCCCTGGTGCCGAGAAGAAGCAGCAGGTATTGCGGGAGAAAAAAATGGCGGGGTCCGGTGGAGCGCATACACCCCCGGCTGATGAGCGCTGCAAGAAGAAACAGCTTCAGCAGCCAACAGGCGCACGGACCCGGCTAGCAACTGCGTCAATCGCGGAGCTTTTTTCTAAAGCCGGTAAGGAGAAGGGAGCTGAAGAGACCGGGAAGGCTGATGGGCTCACATTAATTGGGACGGATGTTGCTAACGGAGCTGCTGCAGCGCTACCCCAAGATTGTTTAGCGTCTGGTGGGCTCAATATTTCTGGAATACTCCCTGTAGAGTTGGAAACTACACAGCAGGAAGGTGAAGTACCAACATTGGCAGATGGGGTGATTAAGAATACGTCTAAGAAGATGGACATAATTCTAAACGAGGGGCAGGCGATTCAGGGACACTGCGAGGCACCGACTGATATGGGGCTTTTACAGGGCAGCGCTCAGATCCCGGTGCCTGCATTGTTAGATACTTGTCTGGACGCCACCGAGGAGACAGTAGTCCATTTGACCCCTACCGAAGAGGAAATGCGGGGCGAGGTTGTACCAATCGTCGGAGCCATGATCAGCGATGGGAAGGAGAGCGACCCAAGTGAGGCTTTCTTTTCAGCTTCAGATGGCCAAGAATGGTCCGAGGACAAAGAAGTATGCTCTTCCTATCCAGATTCTGAGAGCGACCCTGAACCAGATCAACCAGCTACGGCCCTAAAGATCTCAGAGGCTACAAGTAAGGGGGCGACCTCTATCGCCCAGCATGAGTTAAGCTGGGATCATCCCACGGATAAACCCCTACAGGATAGCCCCAGCCGGGAGTTCGCCCAGATGTCACTTTTAGAGACAATACACCAGGAGATTATAGCTCATAGAGAGGAAACCCGCAAAGACAACCAGAAAGCCCATATTGCCATGAAAAAGGTGCAGGGTGTAGTCAGAAAATTGTCAAAGGTCTGCGCTACCACCGGGGATAGAGTGGCTAATTTAGAGGATAGGATTGTCTCGACAGAAACCGAAGTGGCTGAAGCAATCTCCAAGGTTAATACATATGATGCACAAATGACTGACATTCATTGGAAGCTTGAGGCAATGGAAAATAGGCTTCGCAGGAACAATTTGCGAGTGCTGGGAATTCCTGAGGGAGCCGAAGGGTCTGACATTAGGGCATATATTATCAAGCTTAGGTAGTAGTTTCTGAGACGGAAAGCCGGGGACTTAGGCTAGTATTTTACCTCTACTGTCGTTCTGTGCTGATATAAAGATTTACATTTATGTGTTTGCACTATTAGCCCCTAAAAACAGAACTCTTTTAAAAAACCGCAATTTAAAAAAAAACGATTCATTATTTTAAAACTACTCACTGCTCCTATCCTTGGAGGTACAGGCTCATCCAGGCTGCCGATTTTGGGCTCCTGGACGCGAGATCTGACCGCGGGTGCCATTTTGGGTGAGGGAGGTTGGCGTGCTAGTCTCTCGCCAGCACACTCAACCCAACCTACAAAAGCTGCCAGACTGCCTCGCTCCTCGACTTAGGTAGTAGTCCCTGAGGAAGAAAGCCAGGGACTTAGGCTAGTATTTTACTCTACTGTCCTTCTGTGCTGATATAAAGATTTACATTTATGTGTCTGCACTATTAGCCCCTAAAAACGGAACTCTTTTAAAAAAACGCAATTTAAAAAAAAACGATTCATTATTTTAAAACTACTCACTGCTCCTATCCTTGGAGGTACAGGCTCATCCAGGCTGCCGATTTTGGGTCCTGGACGCGAGATCTGACCGCGGGCGCCATTTTGGGTGAGGGAGGTTGGCGTGCTAGTCTCTCGCCAGCACACTCAACGCAACCTACAAAAGCTGCCAGACTGCCTCGCTCCTCGACTTAGGTAGTAGTCCCTGAGGCGGAAAGCCGGGGACTTAGGCTAGTATTTTACCTCTACTGTCCTTCTGTGCTGATATAAAGATTTACATTTATGTGTCTGCACTATTAGCCCCTAAAAACGGAACTCTTTTAAAAAAACGCAATTTTTAAAAAAACGATTCATTATTTTAAAACTACTCACTGCTCCTATCCTTGGAGGTACAGGCTCATCCAGGCTGCCGATTTTGGGCTCCTGGACGCGAGATCTGACCGCGGGCGCAATTTTGGGTGAGGGAGGTCGGCGTGCTAGTCTCTCGCCAGCACACTCAACCCAACCTATAAAATGCAACACCCCTTCCGTACGCGCAGCGGGCGCGGCGTTGGCGCGCCAGAGGCGCGCCAGAGGCAAGTCCGTCTGCGCCCATCCGCGCCAGACCGGGCCCAGGACCCAGCACTATCTCCATCAGTGCTGCTCACCCAGCTACTTATACAAGGGAGGCTCTAGTCCAACTTAGACTAAGCTGAGCTGCTCCCATACATTCACAGCGTTGAACTCGTTCATACACTGTCCATCCTGTCCCTTCCAACTTCAAGGGCCTGATTACCGTCCTCCCACATGGGCCCCAGTTAACATGGCCCTACTTAACTGCCGTTCACTGCCCAAACACGCTTTAGAAATAAATATGCTGGTACAAGAACAACTCCTAGATGTCTTGTTTCTTACAGAGACATGGCTAACAGCTGATTGTAACCCAGACATTGCGCAAGCTCTGCCCCTGGGTTATTCGATACAGCGCATTGACAGACCACCAGGGAAGGGTGGTGGAATCGCTTTGATATATCAAGACCACCTCTCCTGTCGTATCACTGACAGCCCCATCTTGGATTGCGAAATGCTCTGTTCTCGATCCAACTGTACCCAGGGAAATCTCTCTCAGGCCTTCTGGGCCCCCGGGCCCCCAAGGGCGTTTTTTCAAGCTCTCTATTGGAAGCTACTCTGTCACTAGCCAGCACTTCTTCCAATTTGATCATTCTGGGTGATCTAAACCTCCATTTCGACAACCCCAATGATAAAGGAGCTTCAGAATGACTACTTGATCTCGCAGCTTACCAACTCCACCTCCTCAGTGACCAACCCACTCATAAAATGGGTCATCTCTTAGACCCCCTATTCTCGAACATCCCCAACTTAAAGATTCAAAACCCGACACCTTTACGTTGGACTGACCATTTTTTAATCGGCTTCAGTTGGCACCTGCCAGTTTCGTACCGGCGAAAATCATCCTCTCCCTGTCTCGAGCGTCGCTGGTCGAAACGGGATACAGAGGAATGGAGGCACCTCTTGGAACGCTCTAAGCCACCTAATGACTCCCTCATCCACATAGCAGACACCAAGTTCTCTGCTTGGATCGAAAATGCCCTCGACTAAATCCTTCCCAAGACCCCAGTCCGCATCGCTAGGGGTAAGCCGCGATCCCCATGGTTCAACCAGGAGCTTCGCTTACCAAAAAAACTATGCAAAAAACATGAAAGAGCTTGGAGGAAAGAACCCACTCCCCAAAAAAAGAAAGACTATAGATGCACTATCCTTAGCTATAAAAAAGCTCTTAAATCCGCTCAAGCAGCCTTCTTCGAGGAAAAAATTAGAACTCCCTCCAACCCAGCCAAAGAAACGTTCCGCATAATCAAAAAACTTTTAAAGACACTGGACCCTCCCCCACCTGATGACCCGTCTAAAGACCGTTGTAATGAATTCGCCGAATTCTTCAACGTAAAAATTCAAAATATATTAAAATCTCTTCCTCCCCTCACAGATGATACTTCTCCTGATCCAGTGCCCCTCACCCAGTTGCAACCGGGCTCCGCTCTGAACGCCTTATCTCCCGCCACAGAAGAGAAGCTTCTCCCTATTTTTTCATCCATCAAAAGTGGCTCTCCACGTGACCCGGCTCCCCCCTATATCCTTAAATCAGTCACACCAACTATTCTTTCACCTTTGGTCCAACTCATAAACACTTCCCTCTCTCAAGGCATTGTGCCCACAGGCTGGAAAAAATCTATTGTGAAGCCCCTCTTGAAGAAGCCACATCTCGACCCAACTGAATTGGGAAATTACCGCCCCATCTCCCTTCTGCCCATAGTGAGTAAAACGGCTGAAAAATTTGTCAACAAGCAGCTCTTAATTTATCTTGAAAATAACAACCTCCTTCACCCTTCCCAAACGGGCTTTTGCCCAGGTCAGGGCGCGGAGACAGCCATAATGGCTGTCGTCGAAGAAACGCGCAAAATCTTGGACTCGGGAGGATCAGTGGCAGTGATCCTCCTGGATCTAAGCGCGGCGTTCGATACCGTGAACCATCACATCCTGATCCATAGGCTAAGGGCTCTAGGTATCTCAGGGCTGGCTCTAGCCTGGCTGGAATCCTTCCTCCACAACCGATCCTTCCAAATTTGGGAGGGATCCTCTAAATCTCACTCCACTCCCTTACCCTGTGGCATTCCCCAGGGCTCTTCCTTGAGCCCTAACCTTTTTAATGCCTACATGTCTCCCCTCCAGGAAATCGTGTCCCCTCATGGACTCAAGCTAGTGGCGTGTGCGGACGACACGCAGCTTGTTGTATCCCTTAACCAACCTGACCGTTCCCCCGACAATCTCTACTCATGCCTCTGTGACATTTCTCGCTGGATGGACCGCTCCCACTTTAGGCTCAATGCCGAGAAAACGGAGATTATGGTACTGGGTAACCCAGCCTACTTTAATCCAAGCTCTCTGTGGCCCTCCTGTATGGGTCCAGCTCCGACCCCTAAACCTGCTATTAAAAGCCTGGGCTTATGGTTAGACCAAGATCTTTCCTTCACAACCCAAGCTAGGAAATCTGCCGGAGCATGCTACGGTATCCTCAGGACCACCCGCAAAATCCTACCTTTGCTTCCTCAAGACACTAGGAAACTCATCTTCCAGAGTCTTTTAATATCCAGACTCGACTACGCCCTTTATCTTGGCGCCCCAAAGAAAGTAATTGCCAAACTTCAGAGCGTGCAGAACTCGGCAGCCCGGCTGCTAACAGGTACTACCCGTAGGAGCTCGGCAAAACCAGCCCTAAGGCTTCTCCACTGGCTCCCGGTGCAGGAGCGGGTCAATTTCAAAGCGCTCTGTCTGACCCATAAAATCCTTCACAACAAAGGCCCACCCATTCTTAAACATCTTATCAGACACCATGTTACTAAAAGAAACCTGCGTTCCGCTCATCTCCATCTGGCATATGTACCTAAGATCAAAAAGGCCCGCTCGGGAGGCCGTCTTTTCTCTTTTATCGCTCCCAAACTGTGGAACTCTCTCCCCCTTACCCTCCGAGCAGAACCCAACCATCTCACGTTCCGCAAGGGGCTGAAAACTTGGCTCTTTCCCTGATTTCTTTTCTCCTCTGCCACTACCTCTGTCATTAGCGCTGGGACGCTCAAGGGCAGCCATGCGCTCTATAAATCCCTATTTCATTTCATTTCAAGCTATTTAGTCAGGCTTTTCCCGTGCTAAATGGATAGAACTGGTCCACCGAGGTGCAAAGAGATCACCGCACCCCTTTCAATATGAGAAGAAACACTAAGGAGGGGGATAAACCAAGGGCGGTGTTGATATTTCTTGGAAATTTTATTTTGCGGCAAGCTATATCAGATCTGGCAAAGCCAAATGCGAGACGGAGCGCTGAAGGGATTTCATTTTTTGTAAGGCCGGATTTCTGCCATACCACGGTAGAGAGGCGGTGGCGGTTGAGAGGATTGACCAAGCCCTGTCAGGACAAAAACTTGCAGGCTTTCCTGATAAACCCAGCACAGTTAAAGATTATCAATAATGGAAAGACTCTGTTTTTCTCTTCTGAGATTAAAGCGAAAGAATACCTTGATTCTCTATGGCTGTAGGTGGGTGTTGCTTAAAACATGTGGTAGGGTTTAGGTGAGTCGAGCGGCAGTGGTATGGGCCCGGGTAATGCTTGATCCTCTTTATATTCACGTTTTGGCAATTGCTTTTGGGTTTGTTATTGTTTCGAGTTTATTTCGGTTGTGGGCTCCATAATACGAGTAGATAATTGTATCAGTTTATATTCGTCCTCACTGCTGTCACCGCGTTCCATCACCCGCACAGACTAGGTCTGGGCGCCTCACTGAGAGGGGAGAGTATGGGGGTTGGAGGGGTGGGGTGGAGGTTGAAGGGGGCAGAATGGGAGGGGGGTGGGGTGAGGATGAGGATTGGGGGGTGGTTGGGTTGAAAAAGGGGGAAAAGGGAAGTGGTACAGTCTAGGGCAAAGTCATGAAGTGATGGATAATAATTTGTTGAAGGACTTAATTTTCTAGTTTAAAGCACAATGTAATGGCAAACATTAGAATATGTACTATAAATGCGGGAGGCCTGAACGACTGGAAGAAGAGACAGAGGTTGGCATACCTGGTAAAGCATGAAAGAATTGATATTCTCTGTATACAGGAGACCCATTTCCCATGGGCCAAATGTAGGCAACTTTCTCTGAGTGGTTTTGAATTAGTTGTATGCTCGACTCAGACATCTACAATTCGGGGTGTCGCTATTCTAATTCGAGCGTCTTTGGGTAAGGCAACGAAAGTAAAAGCAGATAGCAATGGGAGATGGGCAATAGCCGAATTAGAACTGAGCTTTACGTTATGTGTAACCTATGGCTCAAATTTGGACGAGCCCGAGATGTTTGACTTCCTTGAAGTTGAATTAGTGGGGTGGTCTACCCCGCTGATAATAGCAGGGGATCTTAATATTTTGGCTGATTGATCCGGCTCTACACCATATGCTGGCCGTAAGCCTAAGGATTTTCAATCTGTACAGTCCCTGCTGGGCTCCCATGGGCTACAGGATGTTTGGGGGATTAAATTTCCTCTGGATTATGGGTTTACTTATTTTTCTAACCCAGCTCAGAGGTATACAAAGTTGGATTATTTTCTTATCTCCTCGTCCGAAGTATCTAAAGTTGATATTATCAAACTCCCCAGAGTGGTCTCAGACCATAACCCCTTAATTGTATCTTATGATTTCGGCCGTTTGGAAAGGAAAAGAAACTCCTGGTCTTTCGAGAAAAAGCTGCTCGCTGATATTAGATTCACGGATCACTTGAAAAAATGGGTAATACAGTTTTTTGCGGCAAACAGATACAGTACCTCTAGGAATATGGTCTGGGAAACTTTTAAGGCGGCTCTGAGGGGCGAGACTATCAGCTGCTCTGCCAGGTTGAGAAGGGAAGATAGGGGCAAGGTTGATGCTTTAATGTTGGAATTGGTGAAAGCGGAAGAACAACATATAGCTATTGGGGTGAATAGTATTGAAAGTCAGAATGTACTCTTAGCAGTAAAAGCCGCACTCCAAAAAGAGGTTACCTCGAAGGCCATAGGGCAGTTTCAGACCAATAGGGCCAAAAGATATGAGACCGGGGAGCAAGCAGGGAGAGCGCTTGCTCTCCGGTTAAGGCAGGAAAAGGCTAGGAAAACTATCGTCCGTATTGAAGAGGATGGGGTAGAGTATACGGAAGTCAAGGATATCCTTAAGGTATTTGAGAATTTTTATCAGCGGCTCTATGATTATGAAGCACCGGGTAAAAAACCTGGGGAGAGACTTCGAGACTCTGGCCCGCAATTAGAGGAAGGAATTAAAAAGGAACTTGATGAGGATATCACATTAATTGAGATTACGACAGCACTGCGGGAATTAACTTCCGGGAAGACTTCAGGTCCCGATGGGATTCTTCTTGAAGTATATAAGGTTATCGAAGCAGAAATTGCCCCACTTTTACTAGATCTTTTTAACGAGGTCATGTATTCTGGTTTGATACCTGGCTCTTGGAAAGAGACAAATATTGTAATCTTTTATAAAAGGGGGAAACCGGTGGAAATGGCAGGATCTTATCGCCCCATATCATTGATCAATTCCGACACAAAACTCTATTAAAAAATTTGGGCAAAAAGGTTGAGCAGGATTATTGGCAGTCTCGTATCCCCGTGGCAGCATGGGTTTGTCCCCAGTAGGGGTACAACTGATCATACATGCAGGGCAATAACACTGTTCAACGCCCTGGCTGCCACGGGGGGAGAGATGGCCATGATCCTGCTCGACGCAGAGAAGGCGTTCGATCGTGTGGATTGGAGCTTTCTCTGGGGCGTTTTGGTGGCGAGAGGATTTGGTCCTAACATTATTGGAGCCCTTAAGGCAATGTACGTAGACCCTGTAGCCAGGGTGACGGCCATGGGTGAGAAATCGGGGGTGAATAACATCAAGGGGGGGACTTGTCAGGGGTGCCCCTGCTCCCCTATCCTCTTTGCCATGTAAATTGATCACCTCATTCAGGGTATTTTAGCCTGCCCTAGAATAGCTCCAGTGATTTGTAATGGCTACCCAAATAAAATCTTGCCGTATGCCGATAACCTTGCCGTGATAACAACTAATCCACAACAGTCCCTCCTTATTTTGGGTGAGATGGCTAAAGTGTTCGGTAATGAGTCTGGGTATCTATTAAATGAAACCAAAACTCAGATCATATGTTCCAAGAATATTATCAAAACTGACTACAGATTTGTGGATTCCGCCACATATTTAAGGGTTAAAATTAACGCCTCTGTAGAAAAAATTGTCACTGAGAATTACCTGCCGCTTGTTAAAGACATTGAAGTTGAATTAAAGAGAATAGACGTGCTCCATCTCTCTCTGGTAGGCAGGGTGAATGCTTTAAAAATGTCTATGTTTCCTAGAGTGCTGTATCTGTTCCGTGCCATTCCTCTACTGATAGAGGATAAAATTATGAAACTTCTGGAATCCGTCTTTATCAGATTTGTGTGGCAATATGGAAGGGTAAGGCGCTCCACTAACTTAATGTCGCTACCTAGAGAAAGGGGCGGGTTGGCTCTCCCGAATTTAAGATTATATCATTGGGCCTGTCTCCTGATCCAAATGACTACCCTAGTTCAGGCCGACTCTGAAACTGTCACAGGGCCCGGGACTTTAGATGGAAGGGAGCCCCCCCCAGATTTTTAGGATGCTTTTGGGCGACAAGGCATCAGGTTTGCTGCAGTGTGAGTTAGAGCGACGCTTTTATAAAAAAAACACAATTGAAGACACTGTATGGGGCTTGGCAGGCCTGGAAAGCTATCCTGAAATTCTTTAATGTCCCAAAATTAAATCCCTATCTACAATTGTGTAACTCGTCCATTTTCCCCCAATTAAAAACCGATAGAAATCTGCAGGCGTGGAATAGAATGGGGATCCTATCTCAAGGGATATGTTGGAAGGAGATAAGACCTTGGGATTCGAGATACTGCAGGATAGATATGGTATTCCAGGTTGCCATTGGCTCCTATATGGTCAAGTTGCTCGTACGATCGGGGCTGTTAGGCCTAGGGTCCCATCAACAGTTGACTTTCCGGTGATTGAGATATTACGCAGAGGCTGTAAGAAGATCAAAACTGTTTATGACTGCTTAGTGGAGCGAATTCAGGATGACATTGAGAAGGTGGAGTCTAATTGGGCTTTAAAACTGGGGGATCCAGATGTGGATGCGGATCTTGCCCTCTCACTGAACAAAAAGATATTTCGGGCTTCCAACCTCTGGGCGCAACATTATAAGACTATTTTTAATTTGTACCACACGCCTGCTAAGCTATGCGCCTGGGGTATAAGGGAAAACGACAGCTGCCCCAGATGTAATGAAAGTCATGCTGATATAACACATATGTTCTTTTTCTGCAATCGGTTGGATCCTGTTAAAAGTGAGATAATGACATTTTGGGAGGGACTGCTAGGTCATGCCATCGATCTATCCCCTACAATAACGCTGATCTGTAATGACTCTAAGCTGGGCTTGGGGGAGGACGAAAGGGCCTTAGTGTTTTTATCTGTTGCAGTACTCCGAATTTTTATCTCTGCAGCTTGGAAGGATGCGATTGCCCCGTCCTTCCAGATGTGGCTATCCAGATTGTTGGGAATTCATAACATCAAGTTATGCCTGTATGAATTTAAAGGTAGTAGAAATCGTGAGAAGGGTGAACGCCTCTGGGCCCCAGTAACAAACTGGAGGGCTGCCAGAGTATGATGGGTCTTAAAGTAATTGCTGTCTTATGTTGTGATAGGTTATTTCAATGAAATGTCTTTTATTACTAATCTTGTATTCCTTCCGTTCAGGTTTTATCGCAGAATTTGTGTAAATATATCAATTGCTCGATTTGTGCTTCGACCATGTATGTAATATTGTATGAATTTATGTCCTTTTATGTACCACACGCCCAATAAAAATAAAAATAAAACAAATAAAAAGATGGAGAGAAGAGGCAAAGCTCCGGCCACTACTTAACACACACCTCAGCATTTCTTCGTCTCTGCTAGACTAGGCACCATCCTGAATCCTGGGATAAGGATCCATCCCTTCAGGCACGTTTATTGTTGTATCATTCGATCTTTGCCTAGCTCATTCATAAACCATTTTTGAAACCTTACCTTCGCAGAGGCACAAAAAAAACATGCAAATATGGTTTCCACAATACGACTAGTCATCAAGTCTTCGAGTGACATGTATGCTTCCCCCCCCCCCCCAAGTAGTGCACAGACACCCCTACAACTGTGCTCAGTGGCCATCCCAAAAGCCAACTTGGTGCATTATAATTCAAGCACACTGCTGGGGTGGACAAAAGAGACTCAGCCATTTTATCCAAATATATATTTGTATGGCCGTATCCTAGTGTGACTCAGTGCTGCCACTCAAGACTTTGCTATTCGACTACAACCGCACACCACATCTGGTTTTCATAGTATTGGCGATGATCCACGTTGCTCAACAATGCATTCAAGGATGCCATTAATTGCACGGACATCCCACATAAAATAGATATGAAAATGCAAGAATGCAATCTACCTGCTCAACCTTTGACCAAAACTGTAAAAAAAAGCGTATAACAACCCTGCTGATTAGATTTTATGGGAAGGAGAGTGATATTAATATGTGAACTAGAGGCTTCCCTTTAAGCATTGGTTCCGCTTCACTGATATGGATTCCGATGCAAGTTCAGCAGAATCAAAGGTGTAATAAATGCTGGCTTCCAGTACTTGCCAAGTCAGGGTTCCCTGCTCGACAGTATAATATTCAACCTGGCGTACTCGACCCGCAGTGCAAGAGAGAGTGAATCTGCAAGGCAAACCCACCATGGTGGAGCCTCATCCACCAAAAAAAGCATGCGGTCACCCCCAGGACCAGCAGAGTCATACCTAAGCAGCCTCAACACTCTCCAATTTAAGCACACTAGGGAACAGAGTCAAGTTTCAATAAGCGATTGGTCTACGATTACACTATTGGGTCAAATGAGACATTGGATGAAGACCTGGCCTGGGTATCAATTTGTTAGAAGAGATGGGGATATTTGTGGTATTAGAAAGGTACCGTAAACATATGAGAAAGAGGAGAAGTTCAAGAAAACATGGGAAACTGCACAGAAAAAAAATTGTTCTAGGAGCGACTGGAGAACAATATTTAAAAAGAAAACTAGTTCAATATTGCCTGCACTTTTTTCTTTCAGACCCTTAAATGCATACAAAGCTTAATAGGCATATCTTGATAAAATAAGGATTTTGAAAAAAGAAATATATTAAATATAAAAGGTTTTTCAAGTCAGCAACTAAACCACACATCATCTCCCTGCCATAAAGCAACTACGCAAGTAGTTGGCTGGAAAGAAAATTCTATTTATTTTTCTGCTATTTGAAACTATTCCTTATATGTGGGATTTATTAGGCACCAAATATGCGCATCCAGGAGCTGTTTCGGGCAGTGGGCGAAACAAACAAGACAATATTTATGAAATAGTCGCAACAGAAGAGCAAATATAGATAACTGGAGCATCCAAATCTTTCAATAATATTCTCGGTCCGTGCATACTCATGTATAAAGTTTGCTTCAAAAAAGAATTCAAACAATACGATTATGACAGAATTCATCAAAAGGTTAGCTGAAAGCAAGGGCCTCCTATACCGACTATTCTGACCATATGAGCAAACAACTAACGGAGCCTGCGGCACTCGTACAGGTGCTTCTCCGTTTCAGCCATCTTCGAGGTTCACAAAGTTGGGCCTGTTTGATGCTTTTCAGCATCACTGTTTCAAAGTGGGGTACTGGGTGTGTGTATAGTGTTGGGTTTTAAGTGCAAGACTGACAAAATCAAATGCTGAAGCACAATTTGGCCATCTTGCTTTGGGTTAGTTAAATGTGTATCAATGTGGGCGTAATTTTTTTTAAAATAGTGAGTACATTTAAGCAACATCTGCAACTTGTATATGTTTACACTTTTCATGGTATTCAAATAATCCCAGGAACTAACATTGGAAAACTATTTTTTTTTAAACCTATTTCTGGAAGCAGACTTACAATGCTACTGGTCACACTTCTCTAGAACGGTAAACATCGTTTACAACGATGTTTTCACAACGCGGTACCTTTACACCGCGGCTGTGACAACGCAAGTCGTTACCACGATTTGCGCTGGAGGGCGCTCAAGGTCTAAAAATAGTTAATTTACTATCCTAACACCTTCCCTAGGGTCCACGGGGACTGGTGTTAGAATAGTAAATTAAACTATTCGAAATCCGCGCCCCCCCAACGCAAGTCGTGGTAACGACTTGCGTTGTCACGGCCGCGTTGTAAAGGTATGCGTTGTGACGGTACGCGTTGTACCGTCATATATCCCTCTAGAACATCTGCAGGGATGTAATTATTAGAAATGTGAATTTGCACTAGTCAGTCTTTTTACACATTTTCCATTTAGAGAACCCCCCTATTTTTATAGCCCTTCGTGAGACCATCCTAATTTGACACTGTGGATGTTCCCAGCATTCCCACTGGTCTCCACTGCACCATTCCCTCGGAACTCATTATTTCACCACATAACTAAATCTAGGATAGCGGAAGTCCCAGCTACCTGCTGGATGATCCCTCGCTGTGTACTCTCCAACTGCAGATCGTTTTTGCAGATGGATGCTTCCCTTGAAAACCTGAAATTTTCTGTGATTAGGACCCTAGTTGTTTGGGGAGCAGCTCTTAAAAAGGTCTCACATTGCAGGATGAAGCACTGGGTAAAAACAAAGTTAATGATATTGCTGGGTGCATTCCCTTCCACAGCAGCATTGTTGTGGTTCTTTCTCTGCTGCATCATTGTTCTGCTATTTGGAATGCTGACTTCATATATGGAGGGTTAGCTTGCCGGGGGGCAAGGTGGAAACCTTGAAAAAAAAAAAAAAAAAAAAAAGGAACTGGACCAGTCAGCTGCCTTAAGAATGTCATCTAACTTACCTCCTTTCCAAAAGGACTGGCTAGTCATAGTGCCTCTTAAAGAATGTGCCTGAAATCTTTGGAGATCAATGCTCGCCAAGTGCATAGCCAGTTTAATCCATCTAACTATGGAAGAAGAGGAGACAGGTTTGAAGGGTTCAACAAAGGAAATAAGAAGTGGACTTACACCCGCGTCGCAAAGTTGATTTATTCTTGAATCATACTCCTTCATACACTACACCACACATAATTTTTTACAAGCAGCAAATCTAGGGTAAAAAAAACATATCAGAAATTGTTTTAGTTCTCTTGGTAATTTCAAATCTGACACCAAAGGAGTCATAAGACCTGTTAGATATTTCCAGTGCTTTAACATCCGAAACCCTACAGCAGGATATTAATTATAGGAGAGAAGTTAGTTTAATGGAGAGTTTTTTATTATCTAGCAGGTTATTATTGCGCCAGTTACAAAAAAGGTCAGGTAATAATTTAACATCTCATAAGTGTCGTATTTAGGTCTGGGAGGTCTTTTAAGCCTGATGCTTTTCATAATTCTGCAAATTATAGGATTCTTCCCAATAGATCTACCATTTAAAGGGGAGTGACTCACAGAAATGGCACATCGTCAACAGTTAATTGACCTATAGGAAAGTCCTCTTTAAAATTGTTCAACAAGAAAATCGGCTACATTCACGATAGGAGCCTCCACAGAATCCAGATTCCTTTCCAGGCACCAACAAACCCATATTTTCCAGATGCCGTTGTGTTGATAGTGTGTACCAGGGGCCCAAGATCCTTGGCGAAGAGAAGAATCCTGCGCCGAAAGCCCAGAGATTTCATTGGCTCGCCTGACACTTTCCAAGCACGAAGGTTCAAAGTCCCCAAAGACAGGCTATGTCTCTTAGGAGGCCTGGTGAAGCTGGGAGTAGAAAGGGTATTTTATAACCGAATTCCAAGGTCGTTGGAAACCTGGCTTTGGACGGCCAAAATTGAGTTATTACGACTATTGATGAATGCTCTGTCCTCATCTTCTGAAGGACACGTTGGAACATTGCAAAGGGGGGAAAAGCATATCCCAGAATTCCTTTCCATTGTTGAATAAAGGCGTTCACTGCCAGAGCAACCGGGTCTGGCATCCAGCTGAAACATCTGGGAAGTTGGGACGTGAGTCTGCTCGTGAAGAGGTCTCCTTCTAGGGGATGCCAAAGATAGTCTAGACTCATGAACAGGTTTGCATTTAGTTTCCAGTCGGTGTGATCTGCGAGGAACCTTGAATTCCAATCCGCACAAACTTTTATTAGACCTGGAAGGTATTCTGCTCTCAAGGAAATTTGGTGCTCCAAGCAGAACATCCATAGTTTTTTGGCTAGGTTGGAGAGGTCTGGTGACCTGGTGCCCCCTAGACAATTTATGTAGGCAGTATCTGACATGTTGTCCAACTTGAGGAGGACTGATCTCCTCTGAAGAGATTGTTTGAGACTCATTAGGTCATAAAGCCCGGCGATTAACTCCAGAACGTTTATGTGGTGCAAACTCTCGGAATAGGACCATAGACCGTGTTCTGATTCTGAAAACAAGCGCCACAGCAATGAAAACTGGCTTCTGATTCGAGCATGTAATCTGAGGAAGTCCCAAAAATGGCTTTGCCATTCCATGCATCCAGATTTTCTAACCACCAAGTCAGTTCTGTCTTGGCTTCTGTATCTAGGTGAATTTTGTCTCCGTATGAAAGACCAGATCGGAGGGCCCTGCCCTTCAACCTTTGAAGGGCTCGGTAAGGTAAAGGACCCAGGAAAATAGCCTGGAATGAAGATGATAGGGGGCCCAAGAGTCTTGCTAATTCCCTTAGGGTTAGAAGTTCTAGTTTTAGGACATGACGTATTTCCTTCCGAATCTTGGAAATCTTTTTTGGGGGAAATAACAGCAAAGACTTCACTGTATCCACAGTGAGGCTCAGAAACTCTAAAGACCTTGTGGGAGTCATGATAGACTTGTCCCTGTTTATAATCAAACCTGCATTCTCTAATAATTCTACAGTAGAATTCAAGTCTTTCAGAATTTGAGAGAGGTCTTGAGACATAATGAGGATATTGTCTAAGTAAATTATAAGACAAACGCCCCTTTCTCTCGGGACCATGGTGATGACCTTCATTAGTTTGGTGTAGCACCAAGGGGGAGATAAGAGACCAAAGGGAAGAGCTTGGAACTGATAAAGGTGGTCGTTCCATGCAAATTGAAGGAAGGATTGGGATTCCCCTGCAATTGGAATAGTAAAGTAGGTGTCTTTTAAATCTTGTTTCACTAGCCAGTCTTTTTCTAAAAGCATGTCCCTGAGAAGGTGGATACCTTCCATCTTGAAATGATTGTAGGTGAGATATTTGTTCAGTTCTCTTAGGTTTATTACTGGTCACCGTCACCACCCCTTGTCCTTTTTTTCCACTAGAAAAATGTTGCTCAAGAAATTCTTGCGTTCCCAAGGAACTTCTACGATCGCGCCCTTCAATAACATAGAAATGACCTCCTCTGCCACAATAGATTGTGGCTCTAGAGTCAGGTTTAACACTTGGGGAGTTAAGACTTGAATGGGTTTTACCGTAAAGTCTATTCTGAAACCTTGAACAGTTTCTAGAACCCAATGATTGTGTGTAATTTGTTTTCAAACGTGTAGGAAATGTTTTAGATGACCCCCTACCCTCACTGTTGAAGACGAAGGAAGAGGAGGGAGAGTACTTACTTGGAGTGTTGGAGGAGTTGGCGCCTCTGGTTCTGAAGGCTCTTGAGCGGGAGGATCAACCTCATTGAGGGTAAAATGAAGGGTTAGGCTGGAATGGGTGACTGAAACCTCTTTGCCTGAAGAAGGGTCTCTGGAAAGGCAGCCGGCAGAACGACCCCTTCTGCCAGCCCTGGCAAAAACATTCGGATTGAAGACTGTGGGCGTATTAGCTTGCGCTTCATCCAAAGCTGTCAAGGTTGCCATGTATTTTCCCAAACCTTTGATCATATCCTCCCCAAAGAGGAGGCCATTGGGATTGGAGGAAGATTCCTTCTCTGCCATGTCTGAGAGTTTTGGATCAATTTTGGACAAAATCACTTTCCTTCTCTCTGTATCAATTGAAGCATTTGTATTACCGAGAAGGATTAGAGTCCCCTGGCTCCATCCTCGTAGAAGGTCAATGTTGGGTTGAGAACCCTTAATATAGATCTCCTCAATTAAGTCGATCATACGGCATAATGGGCCAAGTATGTCAAGCATGCAATCCTGACAGCTTTTGAGGGAGCGTTCCATACCTTTCCTGGGGTCCCTGCCCATTTTGAATAGGAACTTGATAAGTTCAGGGTCCAAATTGTGAGGCAGTATTTTTCATGGATAATGGGTCTTGGGCATTCTGCCTTCAGGATATTTCTCCCCTCTCTTTCAAGGGGGTTCTTGAGCCATCTCTTAATAAACTGGGCCACATTTTTGGGGCCACCAGTGGGAACTCATAGGGTGTTGTATATTGTCAGGGGAGAACATTTCCCCAACTAGGGGTTCAAAAATAATCTCCTTGGAGGAGGAGAGAAGTTCCTCTTCCGAGAGGTCAAAATCGTCATTGTTGTCAATTTAATCTAGGTCAAGAATGTATTTGTCCAAGGATTCATTTGAAAATCCATGTCATTGAATAAGAGGGGATCCGCTGAAGCACTTTGATATTGGGCATCCAAGTGAGTTGTGCCGTTATGGACACATGGTATTTTGGGGCGCGTAGGTCTCCCTTATTATTTGAGGAGCTTAGTCCTCCTTCAGTTTGTTACCTCCAAATGTGCTCTCTTGTTCCTAATCGTTGCATTTCCTTAGTCTTTTACCCCCACTTTTATTAAGGTCATCAGTTTGCCCTCCATAGAGAGCAGAGGGGTTAATAGGTTTGGTAAGAGATCTCTTACCGGCAACAATTTTACTTATGGTCTCCCTCATGCAGGAATGTAAGTCCTTATGAATTATTTTCTTAATTTCTTAATGAGCTCCCCGTTAGTATTAGGGGCGGGGGCCTGGGTCTGAGATCTGAGAGTCATCGGAGTCAGTGTCAGACATGACGAGGTGGGAACAAAAAGACCGATAAATAGAATAGAACAGTGGAAAAAAGGGGGGTCGGTCCAGGATCTAAATGTGGTTGGAGGTGATAAAAAATATATAATATATATATATATATATTTTTTAAATGGACAAGGAATTAATTGAAGTGCTGGATGGAGCCAGGAATCTGTTATTGAGGGAAAAAAATTAGAAAGGCAGAGTCGGGAGAAAAGAAATCCTAACGTTGTGTTAACCGTCGGGCAATCAGCTGTTAGAAGGCAAACGTTGCTTGGCAACCTCATCAGTAGAGAGGGGTCCCAGTGTATAGCGTTTAGCTAGAAAGGACATTCAAACAATTATTTATACATAAATACAAAGAACTTAATTGGGCACACTGTTATTTAATCACAATGAGTACAAAGATACAATTTATCATACAATTATTACATTTTCATTAGTGCCCCAAAGGAAAAGGAAAGGGTAGGGGGGTGAATGTGAGAGGAAAGTTTGTGCAAGGTTCAAATAAATACAAAACGCTGATCAATAGCTAAAGGTTGGTTAAATTAATCAATGCTAGCTTCAACATAGAGCCAGCATGCCACAGGAAGAGCAATCAATGTTCCAAGTACATTTCAGTTGAGCCATGCTACATGCCCATTGGGTAAATCTCCTCAGTATGGGTGGCGCAAGCTGATTGGAGAGTAGGCTGTCGACGTTTCGACCCCAAGGGTATGTTAGATATCCATGCGACTGAAAGACGGGGTCTTCATCAGGACGGTGGGGGTGTGGGTGAGGGCAGGGGCGAGTTACCTAAAGGGTGTAATAATATACAATAAGTGGATGTTCTTAGTGGTTAAAAAGTGTGAATCGAAAATATAGCAAATGCTATTTACCTTCAAAGAATAATCAAAGGTTGGGCCGTCCGGCTCCAAAACGGGGAGAGTAGAAAAGTCAATCTGCAAAAATTAATTAATAAATTAACGGGTGGCGGCTCCGTAAAATATTAATCTCGTGCAGAGCATTACATGATTAATCAAAAGAAGTAAAACAACACTCACTAGGAGCAAGGATGAATCATGTTCCTATAAGTTGAAATCAAGGCACAATGGCCTGCTGCTGCGTGGGTCAGTAATAACTAGGGAAAAGGGGAACACAGAGGAATAGTCATTAGTATTCACAAATGAATGTGCGGGACAATGTGCACAAGAGAAACTAAACCCTTGTATGCGCTTACATTGGTCAACAGAATGGCTTGATCCTCACCGGCATACTCAGGGAAAGGAAAGCCGCCGTCTGAAATCGGCACGATCTGTGGAGCAATAAACAGATCGGACCCGCCGCATTAGATGCGCGATAGTATCAAACAAAAGGCGAAGTAAAAGCAATGCACCTAACTGCGTGATTGCAGCATAACAGGTCAGTTACCTGACCCAAATGCTGCCTGAGTTGCCTCTATGGGTCCTGGGATAGTTGCTGTCCGGGAAACAGTCACCCGAGCAAGGGAACCGGGATGTTAATTAAGACGCCGGGTGGGGCGCATGCACGTTGTCCTAACGCGGGATGCGTAAGGACATGGTAGACAGACTCGAAGAACCGCCGCATACCTTTAATATGGTTAGTTTCCGATACGGTGTATGACAGCAAGCTTAGTGAAATCAATATAAATACGAAAGACTTAGAAACTCAGAATTGCACAAGAATGTAAATTACACAGATCGGGCTAGAATATGGTAGCACACAATCAATGCAGATACAAAAGACTTAGAGACTCAGAAATGCACAGGAATGTAAATTACACAAATCGTGATAGAATATGGTAACACGCACCTCTCCAACATGAGGGTGAAGGCGTTCCTGTGTTAAAACATGCGTACACTGTATTATGCATATTGGGTTGAATCAATAAACATTGAGCTAAGATAAAGAGTATATAATATATGCATGTAATCAAGTTGTAAAGTATTAGGTACTTGTGCATATGTTGAGGCGTGCACCTCTCCAACATGAGGGTGAAGGCGTCCCTAGGATTAGGGTCCCTCCTGTGCAATTGATTCAAAACCATCTCAGTCTTACAAGGGCCCCCTATGATTGGTGTATGGTGACACTTGGGTGCAGTTTTCTTAGCAAAAGTCCTCTGATAATGGTTGTGCATTGTGTGTAGGGCGAAGCCGTGGGGACAGTATTAATATGTTTGCCGGTTTATTAGAAAAACCGTACTACCTGCCTAATGTGGCTAATTGGGCAAGACTACTGTCAGAGTCATTAAGTCCATTGTTAATGGAGTCAAAGAATGTCATCCATTTGCATTCTCAGATGTTCAAAACAGTGCTTATGCCACTGTCTCTGGGGCCCAGGATGACTTTCTCCAAAACCAACCATCTCAAGCTATCAGGGTTATGGCTCAGCCTTTTGCAGTGTTTCACCAATGGGGCGCCAAGTACCTCGCACCGTATCCGACTATGGTGTTGCAAAATCCTTGTTTTTACTTTTTGCTGCTCTGCCCTATGTATAGCTAGTCACATTGGCACTAAATCACATATATCACGTTCATTGTGTCACGGTTTGTATGTGATTTGAGAGTCACTTTGCGTAGATTTTGTGTAAACTCTTTGGTCTGTCTGTATCTTTGTGGCGCAGGCTTTACATGATCCACATCTGTGGTGCCCTACAATAGGGGGAAGGTTCCACAGTGAAAGTACAGTGGTCGGTTTGGGTGAATCAAGGAAAGAGTGAACTACTTTGTCTCTGATGTTTTTAGCTCTTCAATACGAGTGGAGAGGAAGTGCATTCTGCTCTAAGTCATCTGATATAATGGTCCAGTGTTTGTTAATGATCTTTTTGATAGCATTGCTCCATGTAGAGAAGGTTGTCACACAGATAATCCTTGTGTTAGTCGAATCACTCCTGTCTTTGGGTTGGAGCAGGCATTCTCTTGGGCTGTACCATGCGTGCTCGCTTGATCAATCTCGAAGGGTAACCTCATTCAAGCAGGCGATCTGTTAATTCCTGCGATTCCGTCATGTAATCTGCCTTCATTGAGCAGTTCCTGCGCAGGAACTGGGTGAAAGGTAAATTATCCAGTAATCCCCTCGGATGATGGCTGTCGTATTTTAGGACGGAGTTTCGTTCGGCCGGTTTTCTGTAGAGTGTAGTGTAGAGCCGTTCATTAACCGTGTGGATGGTCATATCCAAAAAGTCAATACATTTAGCATTAGATTTGCAAAGTGAACTGTATGTCTGGGCTTTGGTCGTTCAGCCAGGTCTGGAAACGTGTTAGGTCAGATGTGGTTCCGGTCCAGATCATCAGGACATCATCGATATAACGGACCCACATGTCCATGTTTCCGCTGAATGGGTTCCGGTCGCTGAATATGAACCGCCTTTCAAAGTTGTCCATGAATATGATCGCCCATTGCTAAGCCTTTTGTTTGCAAGAAAAACTCATTCTGGAAAATAAAGAAGTTTTTCATCATCGCAATTCTAAGAAGATCAATGATGAAATCTGTTGGGACGGGCACCGGCGCCGTTCTTTGGTTGAGTGCCCTCTCAGCTACCTCCAATGCCTCTAGATGCGGTATGCTAGTGTACAAGGACACAATGTCACACGTGACCAGTAGTTGCTTGCTGGTGTCAAAAGGTCGCTCATCCACCATGTTGATCATCTGCATGGTGTCACGTAGGTATGCCTTCGTATTTTCAGCAATGGGTTTCAAGAAATGGTCGAAATACTTGCATAGGGGTTCAAACATTGAACCGCACCCGGATATGATCGGTCGGCCAGGTGGATCAGTTATACTCTTATGTATCTTAGGTAAGGTATATATTGTGGGGAGTCTGGGATGGCTCTGATTCAAAAAGCGAAATTCGTGATCGGTGATGAACCCCCGTTTTGGAGCCGGACGGCCCAACCTTTGATTATTCTTTCACGTTAAATTGCATTTGCTATATTTTAGATTCACCCTTTTTTTATCACTAAGAACATCCACTTATTGTATATTATTACACCCTTTAGGTAACTCGCCCCTGCCCTCACCCACACCCCCACCGTCCTGATGAAGACCCTGTCTTAAGGTCGCATGGATACCTAACATACCCTTGGGGTCGAAACGTCGACAGCCTACTCCCCAACCAGCTTGCACCACCCATACTGAGGAGATTTACCCAATGGGCATGTAGCATGGCTCAACTGAAATGTACTTGGAACATTGATTGTTCTTCCTGTGGAATGCTGGCTCTATGTTGAAGCTAGCATTGATTAATTTAACCAACCTTTAGCTATTGATCAGCGTTTTGTATTTATTTGAACCTTGCCCAAACTTTCCTCTCACATTCACCCCTACCCTTTCCTTTTCCTTTGGGGCACTAATGAAAATGTAATAATTGTATGATAAATTGTATCTTTGTACACATTGTGATTAAATAACAGTATGCCCAATTAAGTTCTTTGTATTTATATATAAATAATTGTTTGAATGTCCTTTCTGGCTAAACGCTATACACTGAGACCCCTCTCTACTGTATCGCCTTGTACCCAGGTCCCAGTGACTTCAATGGGTTTACCCTTTTACTGTAACATGGCAACCTCTTCAGGCATAATTATGCAGCAGGGTACGTAGTGTGTTAAAGGTGGTTGCCAAGGGACTCTACTCTAATGTGGGTGCGCCCTTGGTGCGACACTGACTTTCTCTCTTTTTTGTTTTTTATTTATGCAAGGAAAAGTGGTAGAGTAAGAGTAAGAAACTGATGGCCACGACGGAGGCATGACGCGGCCCGCACTCCGTAAATTGTAGATGCGAGACAGGGCTGCGCCGCACCATGCCTTGAATTTGGCGAGTGAAGTCAACCGAGGAATCCTGTGCGCATGGAGGAGGAGAGGTGTGTCTCTCTTCCCAAAGGTAGGAGAGCAGGAGTAATCAAGGAGTGGCAAGGATGGTAGAAATGGGCCGCAAGACCAAACGGTGTAATCTTAAGTTTGTGGGATAAGTGTGCAGGGGAGAAACCCGGGAATGGAACATCTTGGCACCCAAAACATGAATAAGTTCAAAGAGAGTCAAACAGTGATAGCGTTCAGACAGGGTAACATGGCATGAAAAATCAGAAACTAAATGGTGACAGCGTAGCAAGGTATAAGAAAGCGAATAGCGATCACAACAGCAATGCTAAGAAAGAGTTCGAAGATAATCCAGATTCTCCGGTCATGATAATCGGAGAATCGCAATTCTTCTGGTATGTCTGAATAAAGGTGTATGGTATGTGTATCGCACCAACATAGCCAAAGGGTAGCAGAACAGAACTGTATTGTACTCGTCATCATGGCATTGTTAATTTCGGATACAGTACATCCTTGCAGTCAATAAGTGATAGAGTAGTAATGGGCTGTGAAAGAGGAAGCAAACTGTTACTGCAGGATGTAGTGTTCTTTAAAGTTGTGTGCCTTCAGCTCTTTGTTCAGTTGTAGCATGAGGGGGGAATCCTGAGGGATACAGGACTGTCACTCCAGATCCTAGGTGACTAGATGGAAGTCTTGTTTTTCATTTGTGTACTTTTTTGCCTCCAGTGTGGTCGCATCCAGGCCATTAAGTGTGCAGAGAGCCCCTGAAAGTGGTGAACCTTTGTGGCGGATTGACAGGGTCACCAGTTATGATGGTTGTTTCAGGGATATGAGGAGCCTAACAGGCAATGAAGCAAGGTATACCTGCCATCCAGATGTTAGAGTGTGCATGAATGGCAGTTCTGAAGTTGATTACCTGGAGGAACAGTTTTCCTTTCTTTAGCAGAGAAAGCTAGTATAAGGTTGCGTTGTCCTTCTCAGCTGTGGCTCATTCCCCTCCAGAGTTAGGGAGTTGATCCCAGTTTGTATTCGTTTTTGCTTGGTATTCTTGCCAAATAGCAAGTGGGTCTAACATCATTGAGCCTGTATGGACTATCCTTCGTCCTGCCAATGTTTTATGTACTCTCAATCTTGAAGCACTTTGAGGCCATCAGAGAGTAGTTGGTGATTAGTGGGGCTTCGCAAAATCTCAAAAATACATAAATAAATAAATGAATTAACACATTGCAAAAATGATCAACTAGCTTATTTAAAAATTACTGAAAAGCCGCATTTTCAAATGTTTCTTTTTCTTTTTTTAATGCTTGTTGGTCTTGCCTTCATGATTCCATTCATTAAAAAACTCTTCCTGTCTATGAATAATAGAAACAGTTCAGACCAAACTGCCAAGTCAGGTCTTCCCTGGACCCGAAACAAGCATCCTGGGACCGGTTTTGGGGTAACAACCCTCTTCAGCCAGGCTAGCTTGAATTAAGTGGCAAAGTTGCTTGGCAGTTCGTGTTAGACTGTTCCCATGATGCACATGGTCAACACTGATTTGCATATAGCTGGGTCTGAACTGAGGTGGCGAAGTGAGCTAAATAACGATGATGGATTCAACCCAGATCTGTGACAAGGGGTTAGTGTCTGAAAAGTTTCAGCCCTCCGACCATCATTTCTCTGTGTTTGCTTTGTTCGCCATAAGTTGGCAAGGTATGCCCAGACGTGGGTCCATTGTTCACTTTGCCACTGGATTCGATCTAGCCTGGCTGATGACGGGTGGTACCCTGAAACCAGTCCCAGGATGCTTGCTCCCAGTTCAGGGAAGTCTTGGCTTGGCAGTTTGGGTTGGACTGTTCCAGTGAGGCATTGGGTCAAGACTGATTTTCATATAGTTGGGTCTGAACTGAGGTGGCGAAGTGAGCAAAAGAACAATGATGGATTCAACCCAGATCTGTGACTGGGGGTGAGTGTCTGAAAAGTTTAAGTTCTCCGTTCATCATCTGTTTGTGTTTGCTTTGTTCACCCTAGGTTGGCAGGGTATGCCCAGACGTGTGTCCCTTGCTCACCTGGCACTGAATTCTAGCTAGCCTGGCTGAAGAGGGGTGTTACTCCCAAACCGGTCCCAGGATGCTAGTTTCCAGTTCATGGAAGAATTGCCTTGACAGTTCAGGTTGGACGGTTCCCATGAGGCACAGGGTCAAGAATGCTTTGCATATAGCTGGGTGTGAACTGAGGTAGCAAAGATAGCTAAAGAACGATTATGGATTCAACCCAGATCTGTGACTGGAGGTGAGTGTCTGAAACCTTTCAGCGCTCCGTCCATCATCTCCTTGTGTTTGCAATATTTTTTAATAAGCAAAGACTCGCCATTAGGTTGCAACCCAACACTGTTCAATGTTTATGTGATCCCTCTGGCTCCCATCACCCACAGCCACGGTATTAGCATTGTCTCATATGCCAACAATACCTAGCTCATATTCTCCCTCATGGAAGACCAGACTGCACTTTATCGAGATTCTAAAACACCATGACAGACGTCGCCAACTGAATGAAAGCCAACTGCTTCCAGTTCAATACTGACAATACTGACGTTCTCTTCTTTGGAAGACCCCCCTTAATGAGGGATGACTCCTGATGCCTCTCTGCTCTCAGACCTCCAGCCACTCCCACCACCCACACCCACGATTATTATCGACAGTGAGCTCTCCATAAAATGCCACCACAACTTTACTGCCTCCTCCTGCTTCAACACCCTCAGAATGCGCTGAAAGGTTTTCAAATGGATCCCTACCGACACAAGGAGAACAGTCACCAACGCCCTCATCACCAGTCAACTCAACTATGGGAACACCCTCTACGCCTGTCCCACCAACCACTTCCTCAATCGCCTCCAAACCATCCAGAACACAGCAGCAAGAATCATCATGGATCTGCCCACATTATTCCCCAACTCTGTTGCCTGCACTGGCTACCTGTCAAGAAGCAAGGCCACTTAAAACTGCTGACATATGCCTGCAGAACCCTCCACAGTGCTGGAACAGAATAACTCAGCCGCCTGACCTTCTACCGGCCCACCAGACACCTGCGGTCTGCCACCCTCGCGACTGTCCCATGCATTCATTGCACCCAAACCAGAGGGCGCTCCAACTCCCACCTCACAGCCAAAACCTAGAATGAACTACCCACCCACTTCCGAACATCACCATCCCTCGGCAAGTTCAGGAGTGGACTCAAGACCTGGCTGTTCGAATAGACCCTTCTCAGGGGTGATAAGTGCTCTCTACAAATAAGTGATTGATTGATTGAATGATAGTCAATGATCGTGGTCGACCATGACCATGGTTCTATTTCAGACATACAGCGATGGCGTTTGGGTCAGATACAACAACTGAATTGATCACATTGAAAGCCAAGAAGTCCCACTGCCCTGGAGGAAAAGTTTTCATAAGGTTCTAAAGTTTCTTCTGGTCCTCAAACAAAAACGTTATTGCTCTCCTAAAGCCCCCAGGGCCACAAGGCAGTGGAGTCACTTAGAGTCTGACTCATAGAGTCTCATGCCGATGCAAACAGCACGGTCCATTCCAAGTACAGTTGCCAGCGCTACTGGCCATCTGGGTACTTCCAGGAAAGACCTCTTCCAGCTTGTCGCCAACAGGCCCTTTGAGTCCACTTATTTGTCCTGGGTACAAGAGGGAGCATGTCCAGTTATTCAGGGCTCCTTTCAGGTCTTCTGGTCTTCCTTAGGTAAAGAAAGTGTTATGGAGTGGGTGCCTGAAGGTGCCACGTTTATGCTTAGCAACAGCTAGTTGGTTGGGTTGACACTTAGTCTCTCCCTAACCAATGACATAAAAGTTCCTAGGGCCAAACCCTGCCACGTTTTTGGTAGTTCCTGTTTGCCTTACTGCAAACAGACCCAAAATGCCATGTGTCAGGACATTTTTATGATCGCAAAGGTCTTCGGCCACATTAAACGTGGGCTCTGTGGGCTGGGTGTATGTGTGAGGAGTGTACTGTAGTAATCACAATATCCTCCCACATCCAACACTAAAATCCAGTTTGAAGCAGGCACGGTAGCAACAACAAATTCAAAGGCAGAAGTCTGGTATGATAAATTCAGTGCGCACCAGCAACCAGACAGGTGATACACAAGAATTGTTTTGGCACCATTCTCTCCCCTTCAAGAGGGCCCCAAGAGTTACATGTGGCTCAACAAACCTGTCAAGCAAAATTTGAGAGTGTGCTTTTACATGAAGCCCACAGCCCTTACTCTGAATTTTCTCTGGAGTTCAGAGGAGTCATGTCTCTCCTTTCAGGTCAGCCTACTGTTTGCTCCTGGGAAGTGTTTCACACCTCTTTCACACTTATTCCTGAGCAGGGTGTGGAGTTGCTGAAGATTTAATGCAATTTAGCCTCCAGAGAAAAGTTAACGTTCTAAAAGTTAATTTTCCTTAATATGTAATACAATTCCCATATCACAATTGAACTGGATTTTTGCTAACTATAAAAGGTAGTTGTTTATTCTTTCCCAAATTGTTTATCTGCACTATGGTTTTCTACATAGGACAGCTAGGCCTGCCAGAGTAAAAATAGCTTTTGGGCTTTGTCTAGGTACATGATATTAATAATTTTCTTCACGCCCCAGTATTAAATAATATTCACACTACCTCGCAGGCTACAAGAGTTACATGCTCTTTTTAAAAGTGAGGTTTTTACCTGTCAAAAACGATTATTTTACTTGGGTGCACTGCAGGTTTTGCACTGCAGTAGTCAGGCTACAGAGGTAGGTCTTTAGCCATGTTTGCACTGCCACTATAGCAAATGGCACAAAAGTGTCATTTAACTGCCAGGCCCTGGGTGCACCTTCTACACATATACTGGAGACTTACAGGCAAGGAGGTAAATGTACCAATTAGGAATATGTGCACTCTATTCCTGGTTGATATGTGTAAAGGGCTCAGAGTTCTAAAGCCAGCAAAGCAGACAGGGTAACATTCAATTGTGACGATGCAGACAACAGGAGATTGCCTACATCAACAAAGACCTTAGCCTTGTTGGACATCCACTGAAAGCCGTTCTGGTGTCCATTAGCCAATCTGGTGTTCATTATTGAGGACACCAGATTGAAATACCAGTTAATCATTGCTCGGCCACCAAAGCACTGAGAAATTGTGAGCCAAACACAGTGCTCAAGCAGATGCTGATTTTTGCTTCCCACTGGTCTCTAGATACTAGAGTTGGAATTGTGGCTGATGGGCTTCCGTCTCACCAACAATAGTTTTTCACTCTCCTAGGTTTTTACAGACCCACAGGAGGAAAGTGAAAGTAACTGTTGCTTTTACAACACCAAACTCTGTCTCTCCATTCAGCTACGGGCCTGCTCTGACCTGGGATTGACAGGAGATTGCAGTCCTTGAACACAGAGTTCCTGGCAGCACAGAACTAGCTCTTCATTCTTGACAGCAGAGGGTATGGCATATAGCTGGAAGGATGAAAGGAATAGCAGTTGGCAAGGTATCACACTTTCTTTTATATTTGGTGGCTGTGGCCAAAGTGCGTTAAAAATTTATGAGAACTGTGATACTTGACTGCAATGGGGAGAGATCAGTATGTATTGGAACAGGTTCATAGGCGTGGCTAAAAAGAACAGAATATGCTGTAGCTATTTTATTTGGACCTTTCACCTTCAAGTAAGGGGATATAAAATAACACGCCTTACATTTAAAATTAACGTGAGCTAAACTAATCAGTGAGAGATACACTTGTTTAGATAATGAAACTTCTATTGGTTAATGTTCACTGCACATGTTTGTGTAAGAACTGAATTGCACGATTTTAGAGTTATTTGGTCCCAGCCTGTAACAAAAAGCATAGTGAATATGTAAGTCATTATTTTAAGCTTGAATTACATACAGTATAAGATATGCTGCCACAAAATGTGCAGAAAAGTTGTAGGTATAAGATTGAAAGAAAATGTTTCCCAAATGTAGAATTTAGTAATACTCTGGCTAAATCCAGTCCAACTATTTCTTATTACTGTCTACTGAAAGCATACACTCCACAGGTCAGTTGGGAACACCCTTGCAATACCACTCAAAAAAAATGTTTATATGTTATTAGGACTGGTGCCCCATGAATGAAATAACTAGAGGCATCTTTTCTGTCCCTCTGTTTGTAAATGGTGTTTATATAAATGTTTTTCATTTATATTGTTTGTAATATGTTTTTGTACTACCGCGTCAAATGTGAATGTCGCTATGAGAGTGATCTTTATTTCTGGATGTACTGAAATGTTTTTGTAAAATTATGAAACAAGTAAAAAAATTACTAACTGAATAGTTTGCCCGCTTAGAATTTTTGGCTAGGTGTGGTGGCAATATATTGAAATAATCTATCTGTCCATCTTTGTTGTTTAATAAATAAGAGTGGTCTAGGCCAGGTAGCAAACAGACCCAAGCCTTCTTTGGTCCCAATACTGACTTCCTAGCAGCTCATAGAGCATGGATTTTATCTTTCGTCTACTTCTTTGAATTCACCCTGGAAAAATGATTTGTGACATTTATTTTTGAACATGACAAATTTGTGCTAGGCTACCACGTTTAGGAAAATGTATGAATGAAATTAGATTGAGATACTGCATCGTAAAAGCATACAGAAATGTTAGACGTAGGTTTGTGGTAACATTTAACCGTAAACAAACTAATGAAAAGTGTTTTAAAATATTGAGATATGTTTTTCTATATGCATGAATGAACAGAATAAACAAACAATAACATGGAAACTCTATACAAAAATAAACTGTAATGTGTTAGGAAAATGGTAAAAAATATTAGAATGTGTAATGTGAGCACTGAAATTGAAGAGAAAATAGATGCTATAATAAATTGTGCACTGTAGATGTTTATTTTAAATGTGCCTATGCATCTTGAATGATGTATTAACCCATGATCTGAAAAGAGAACCCATGATGTGAAAGAGGAAATTTAAATCAACTGAATTTACATGAAACAATGCTGAAGAATCTTCTGGGAGAAGGAATTTTTTTTAGGATCTTTTAAATTTAATGTTAAAAGAACTTGAGTGAGGGGACCATATGCAACCTGAGACTGAAGAGTGAAGAGTGAAATAACTCCTTGATGTAGAACTTCCTTTAGAATTTAAACGTAATGTGTATTTCACAGCTTTCTGGCAGCCCTGAGCCTCACCAGTGACCAAGAGACGGAAAATGTTTTTAAAACCTCTTCTTAAAAAAATTAACTTTGTACAAATAAGACTAGCACTACTTTATCTTCAAATGCTGCACTGTGAAAGCACTTTGTTCACATGTAATTTTTTAAAGACAGCCCTGAAATTCAGAAAAAGCATGGAAGGCTAATCCCTATTTGAATTATTCTACCCCTGTAAATATGTTTCTGATTAACAGTATACCTACATTTGTCTGAGAACTTATATCCTATTTTGTGATCTCTTGCTTCTGACGAACTGTCTTTTTAATATTTGAGTTGTATATATATATGTGTATTTTATGGTACTTTTATGACTGTATTGCACACAGTCGAATAAAGGAATTTTGAAAATGAAATTGACTGCTGTGTTTCTTCATGGACTATTGGTGTGGACCTGCGGACAAACTACCAGCCTGGGCATGCCTACTCTAAGTGTACTCTTATGAACTCAGATCTGCTGTGAGTTGTACAAGACCATCTCTGTTATGAATTAATTTCCAAAGGCAGCAGAAGATGATGACAGCTAGCATTAACAAATTGCGGTTTAGTAACTTGAGGACTGTATGTGAGCATCTTCGTACCGGTCTTTGCCAGCAATACGTGAGTACAGTACGTGAGTACATGGTCTGCAGTGTAATTACATGTGCACTGGTAGTTTCTGTTGTACAGATGGAGATTTTTCCAGCAGACCAGTGGAAATATATGGACTCATTTCTGCAGTTTTATCCATAACATCCTATAAGTTCACATGTAACGGTAATGAGGAGGGCAAGTTATTTGAATGGTCACTTGCTGCGCGTGCCGCAGCTCGAGCCCACATTGAATTCCCTATTGAGAGTGTGCATGCTCCTTTACCTGGTCATCGGCCTCCAACTGTCTCCTCTTGAGTAATGTGTCCAGTGCGAGTCTGGGCTTCAACAGCTCCCACAGTCTTGAGCTGCTCCTATGTTGTGTCCTTCTTTGTGTAGCAACTACGTGCCTCGAGCCACCGGGCTCTATGTCGTTTCCCGCCATCTTCCCCTGGCATCTTTTGTCATGAAAGCCTCTCGTCTTTGTTCCCATTCTGTTTGAGTGAACATTATCGCACTTAAAGGTGCTGTGCCTGTTGTAACATGAGGAGCATTGTTATACAGTGTGCGCCATACAGAAGACTAACTAAACCGTCATGCATCATTATTTATGAGTTGGGTGTGTCAAGTGAAATTCTGGAGTTCTTCACCTCTACTTGACTATGTGCGTCATTTCAGCAAGACGGAGTCCCGGTTTTCCTTTATCTTAACGTGACTGTGTGCTGCTTTCTCTTTCACACAGAGGCACAGAACTGAGTGTTTGCACTCTTTTCATTTGGTTGAGTGTTCGCTCACCGGCGGAAGTGTGTTCCTGTGCTGTACCTTCTTCTTCAATTGACATTTGAGTTTTAACTAATATTTTACACTTACAGAGGAGAACTGTGTATTGTAAGAATATTTCCTCACTTGTGAGAAGTTTTTTGTATTTTTTCAGTTGCCTTCATATTTGTGCATTGTTGCTGTGACACCTGGTGTACATGCTTTCTTTTTATTACCCGTCCTTTCTATTAATAATGGTACCCATTCTTCTTTTGTGTTTACTGCTGCTGTTGTTCCAATGTGCTGTTGGTACTCTACTTCAAAACAAATGGAAGGTTCCCCTGGTTATTAAACACAGGTAGGGGGAGATACAACAGAAAGAATGAAGCCTGTGGTTTGTACTTCGCTCAATGAAGTCAGAAATATTAACTAGGACAAGATGATATAAGGGAAAACTAGCTTCTAAGCTGGTCCTTGAGTATCACATCATGGTGTGATCACAGTGTAATTATCAAACACTTTCCATCTTTGTATATCCACAGAATTACTCAAATCTAACAGGTAAACAAAACCACCAGAAATGTAAACAATATAAACACAATTTATTAAAATACCTCCCTATCAGGGTTACAATCTAAAAAAATGCAATTAAAATATATTCACATAGGTGAATCAATCTAAAAAAGTCAAAGGACAAAGGTCGACGCTGCGTTTCGGTGTTTGTTTGTAGTGTTTACACCTTCTTCAGGACACTTTGACAGTTCAAACATAGTCTGATATTACGAAGTTTCTCTGTTTATCAATTAGAGAACTTCTGAAGATAACCGGATGTCTGTATACCATCTATTTCTTCTATTTGTTTCGTACCTGTTATCAATTCACGGCAAAAGGTTAAAAAACACACGGAGGAGCCACCGGACTTTTCTCTCTGATAAAATCTTAGACGGGGTAGCCTTAGGTCCTTTTCTGAATTTAGGATCCCACAGCTATATGTCCGTTTTCATATCGCTGTGTTTAAATTTGTTGATTGTATTTCATCACATTTAAAATTGTGGTCGGCCTCCCTGCTCCTCCGTGTTTCCAGATGACTCGAAACACGGAGGAGCAGGGAGGCCGACCACAATTTTAAATGTGATGAAATACAATCAACAAATTTAAACACAGCGATATGAAAACGGACATATAGCTGTGGGATCCTAAATTCAGAAAAGGACCTAAGGCTACCCCGTCTAAGATTTTATCAGAGAGAAAAGTCCGGTGGCTCCTCCGTGTGTTTTTTAACCTTTTGCCGTGAATTGATAACAGGTACGAAACAAATAGAAGAAATAGATGGTATACAGACATCCGGTTATCTTCAGAAGTTCTCTAATTGATAAACAGAGAAACTTCGTAATATCAGACTATGTTTGAACTGTCAAAGTGTCCTGAAGAAGGTGTAAACACTACAAACAAACACCGAAACGCAGCGTCGACCTTTGTCCTTTGACTTTTTTAGATTGATTCACCTATGTGAATATATTTTAATTGCATTTTTTTAGATTGTAACCCTGATAGGGAGGTATTTTAATAAATTGTGTTTATATTGTTTACATTTCTGGTGGTTTTGTTTACCTGTTAGATTTGAGTAATTCTGTGGATATACAAAGATGGAAAGTGTTTGATAATTACACTGTGATCACACCATGATGTGATACTCAAGGACCAGCTTAGAAGCTAGTTTTCCCTTATATCATCTTGTCCTAGTTAATATTTCTGACTTCATTGAGCGAAGTACAAACCACAGGCTTCATTCTTTCTGCTGTTGGTACTCTACTGCATTTATTCCAATACAGCACATTTTGGAGATGTTGGACAGTCTGTTCTTTTTGATTCCTATGTGGTGGTACGTATTTCATTTTCTTGTTCCAGAGCTTGTAATGTATTTGTGCATTACACTTTCTTCCCTGACACGTCAATGCTGCATTGGGAGAGTGCATGGTGTACATTTCAGAGAGGTTATTCAGGGCAAGGTTGAAGTCAAATGATGTTTGTGAAGTTTTATTTCTCCCTTACTTTGTTTAGGGTGAAGGGTTGTGTTAGCACTCTGAATTTTGATTGCAGAGGTTTTTTTTTTAATGATTGGTGTGGAGCCTTGTTACACACTTCAGCCCTTACTACGGGTGTGGGTGAAGGGCTGAAAGGAAGCCAGAGTTTTTAAAAGGGTGAGTGTTTTTTTGCTAGGGATGAATGTTTTCTCTTACCTCGTGATGGGTGTGGAGTTGTGCTCTTTTACATGTTCTGTGTGGAGTGTCTTTCCACACATACCACCCTAACTTTGGGTTTGGGTGTAGGGCAATTTTTTTATGCCATATGTATGGTGTGTAGTTGTGTTTCACATGTACCACCCTTACTAGGGGTAAGGGTGGAGAGGGCAGCATTTATGCCGTTTGTTTGGTGTGTAATGATTTTCAACATTTTCAAAAATTTTTTAATTGCTCTTGTTTGCATGGTTCCCTTCCGTGCCTCGCAGTCTGACCCTTCGTACCACTTTCTTGTTAGCCTGTCCAACCAGCTTGTTTTTGGTATCTGGGTTTGGTTTGTGTTTTGTGGTGTGGTAGTGTGTGCGTTTCCTTGGTTTGGGTAAAAAGGAGATGATGTGTGTATATTCCTTTTATTATCTTTATGGTTTTGTTTGCTTGTATCATTTTATCAATTGTTGTACACATACATGAAATGTTTCCATCTTTTATCTGCATGCTTTCTTATCGGCAATTGGCTGCAATGATTATTTGCTTGCATCTGTTCTGATGTCATCGTGTTGAATGTAATAGTTTTATTGTCATCCTTTGCATGCACTATTTTTATTGTTATTCTTTCTAGGGCTTCCTTGTCATTTATATAAAGAAAGGGGATGTGTTATACCTGCTGCTTAGCCAGTGTGACTGTGGTGTGGAATGTTGGATGAGTTTGGGTGTCAGTTGGAGGATGGGCTGAGCAGCAGGATGGCTGCTCCTGGTGGGGCTCTCTTCTTACCATCCTACTTAATAAATGGAATTAACCAAACTGCATGGAACTGGGCCTGCTTCTTTCTACTACAGTATGATTAATTTGCCCAATTAAAGGACTAATGCATGGTTTCCAATAATGTGAAATTCATATTTTACCATAAATTCATCATTCATACGTTGTGTTTCATGAAGACCTCAAAACTTGTTTTTTTTCTAGAATGAACTTATGAACTGAATAGTCTAAAGGTTATGGGAACCTTTCGTTAAGTTTCTACTTGTGCTCTAACACTCAATGAGTCCTTTCATGTTTGTAGCTCACTCGACTGGACTTGCAATTACATTTTTACTTCCTAGAGCACATGCTTGGGAAAAAACTGACAAAGGATGAGAACATCAACTTGCTTACTTTCTATAATGACACAATCCATTGTATGACTAAGGTACAGTGGTCTTTAGGAAAATGCAAAGTAATAGATTACTTAAATATTCTGGATTTGTATACTTTTCCCCTACTACAACATCGCATCCTACTGAAACTGACCAATGGGACAGAGTGGACTGACAAATTGGTGATATCAAGGGGTATAAACAAAGAATCAATGGAGTATAATTCCTTAAAGTACGGAGAAGTGCGGTCATATCTTGTCCACCTTCTCAACTGACTTTGCGGTACAGAGACTTATGAGTTTGGACTTCCAGAAACAACGTGAACTGGGCCGATATACTGCGTTTGCTGCCGGTTTCAATGCTTGAGTAGGGGAATATTTCCAGCTGGGAGCTTTTCCAACAATAGCTGTGGCATTGACGCTGCAGTACGGACGGGGCAGATAATCCTGTCCATGAACTGTAACTGGTCATTTGACGACTACTGAACTTTCATCTATACGGATTGTTTGGGGAATATTTACTTTCTAAAGACTCACTTCTAATGATACAATCACCTTCGGCTGAGTAAGATAACTCCATGCTCATTGAATTTCACAGTTGTTAACACTTATTAAATCCTTTCAATTAATAAATTAGATTGGTATGTAAATTATTTAAAATTCGATAAAGATACAATCCGATACAAATTATTCTACTGATTCTGTTTCCTTATTGTTGTAGCCAATTCATTTGTTCAAATGTTATTGACCTAAAGAGTAGGGTTGATCCGGGAAATTTGGCACAGTATTGAATGAATGTTAAAAATCTATCTTATTCTAGGTCCTCATATGATAATTGTTCATCCCCTAAGTATTCTGGTCCCTTTCAGCACAAAATAAGATCCATTGGAGGATCTAATGAGCATAGTGTGGTAGCTGAGGTTACGCTGGGATAAATACCTTGATCCTTTTGAAATAATAATTCATGAGGTCCAACCCGTTTGCGCTACAACACAAACTTTATATTCACAGATTAACCAATTGTGCACATTCTTTCCAGCAGCATGCACCCCGGAAAGAAGGCAGGTTTCTTGTTTAACTGTCTGTTCCTTCTTCGGCTTCACAACACTAGAGGGACCCTCACTTCCACTTCAGCTGATGTCTCTCAACTATCAGAATTAACCGACTCAGGATTTTGTCTTTTGAGAATGGGTATAGGAACTGCTTTTGTCACATTAAAAACCCATGCACATGTCATACCCCCAGATTCCACCCATTTCCACCTCTATTTGGAGGTCGATGAAGTCCCCACCAACTTCTTTAGTCGGCACATCCTTCCCAAATACCAATGCTGCAGGAAGGGGATGGCTGAGTGTCAGGTATTTTCCTGTGTTTTTGGTTGGAAAAGGAGGGAGTAAGAATATGTGCAATGTTTAATGCATAATTCTGTAGAAATGTGCTGAGAGAGGAGAGACCTTTATGCTCGTTTCTCCCCTATGAGTCATATGAACCAGCTTAGCTGATCCATGAGCAGGAGAAAAGGATATGGGGAGTAACAAAAACCCATTGGAGATGTTATAGCTGTTTTTCACAGGGTTATTTTCCTCCTCAGGGTTCCAAGTAACATTATAGAAACCTGAAACTTCGCTTGAGTTGTCTATTTGAAATCACTTGCACATCCTGGTGTCAGCCTGATAGAAAACATTAGGAAAGGAGAACTATATTTGGGTATGATAAAACGCCTTGAGTCATGAGGGAAAGTGCCTGGTAGCAAACCTCTCAGTTAAGGCAAGACATTTAAAGGGTCAATATCATATGTCAACATTCGTAAGCATCTTTTTATCTAGAAGTTTTATAACGTGATATGAGTAAACTTTCAGTTACTTCTGAGATCAAATAGAAACTGTAGGAAATTGGGTTAATATCTGTGTGGTCTGCACAAGTAATGGGTTACCGTTTTGGACATTCTTCCTTCGCTGGCTGCTTCCTTTTGCTGTTGGGACTCTGCTGGGACTCCACTGAGCAGTTTATCTGAGCCGCCGCAGACCTCCGGATCGCGGGCCACGACTGCCAGGTGACCACACCTCCCAGCAGGCAGTGCTATCCCACGAGAGGTGCGGTGAGATCCATCGCGTTACAGCTGCTACCCGGAGATAAATTCGGCAGAGGGCTCCCGCGGCATGGGACGCCCTTACCGTTTTGGACATTCTTCCTTCGCTGGCTGCTTACTTTTTCTGTTGGGACTCCGCTGGGACTCCACTGGGCAGTTTAGCTGTGCCGCCGCAGACCTCCGGTTCGCAGGCCGCGACTGCCAGGTAAAAACACCTCCCAGCAGGCAGTGCAGTCCCACGAGAGGTGCGGCGAGATCCATCGCGTCACAGCTACTACCCGGAGATAAATTCGGCAGAGGGCTCCCACGGTGTGGGACAGGTGGAGGCTCGCCCGGGCAAAGCCTGGGCCAAAGGCAGACCCGTCCGCGCCCGTCATAGCCAGGAGTAGGCAGGGCAGGGCCACCCCCCTTTAATTTGGACGGACAGCCTTTCCACGGACTTGGTTAGTGGCACTTGCTTCCAGACTTTAATTGATGTTTATTTAGTATCTTATTGTTTGGTGTGTCTTGTGCTAGTAATGGCTGCTCAACAAATTTTGCTGGGTCAAAAGTTGGGGGTATTGTGACAGGTACGTTAGATGCTTTCCTTTCAAGGGCTGAATCGGTTCTCCAGCGTGAAATTCAACTAACAGAGAAAAGACTTTCTTTGGGGTCCTATGTGGGTCAAATAAGATCATCCTTGGGGGCAATTAGTACAGTGAAATCACCAGTAGTTGCCCCGCAAACTATGTTGACCCCTAGTATAGAGACAGGGCTTCCAGGGGTGGCGAGTCTCAATGCTCTGGATATTACTCCATACCCAAAATTGAGTCCATGTGGGGCTATGGTGGTTGTTTCTCAAGTACTTGATCTAGACTCCCCCTTTGTTTCAGTTCTACCCCAAGCACCTTCTACGAATGTAACCTACCCAGAAGGAGTGGAACGAGTTACTAGATCGAAAAGATCTGCTAAAGACATCGAAGGGGCGGGAAGTATAATCAAATTGGGGTCTGGCGTTAACAAAAAGGGAGGACTCAGGGAACCACTCGCTAAGCGCCCGAGGGGTGGGGCTGTATCAAGGTCCAAAGCAAACATTAAAGTTGAATCTAAACACCAAATCGCAGGAACAAGTGGGAGTTTTTCCTTGAGACCCAACAATGGGGCCCCTTTTGTTGCTAATTCTGACACGCCGCTGTTGGTGGACTATGGAGGTAATCCGGACTATTGGAAGCGTCTGGAGACCCTAATTACTGTTCTTTTACCTCCCTTTTGGAACAAATTAGGGGCAATTGAAGAAAAATATCTCTCCTTTCACAGGGTGTTCAAACAATGGCTTCTTCAGAGGCGACTAGGGGTCACAGCAATATCGAAAGAGGGCGTGGGTCCCGTGGTGCCTGATAGGCCACATACTAGTGGCCCTGCTGAACCTTGAAATAGGAATATGGTGTGTGGGGTAGTGGAAAATTGTCCTGGCAATGTCTGCACAGACAGCTTGTCTGTGCCACGTGCTTTGTCAGGCTCAGGGGCGCCAATTCCGCAATCTTGTTCAGGTCTGCAAGGGACAGGTGGGCAGGAAAATACGGTTCGATTGGGTGATCAGACCTTGTCCATGTCAGAAGCACCACAAAGGACATTAATGGCTGAATCAGCCCAACACAGAGATGGCCCCAGACAAATACAGCCTGTGGCTCTAAAGCCAGCATGTGATATTTAAATTTGCCTCCGGCGGCTTGTCCTCTTGTGGTGGTTCTGGCTGAGGTCGGATCAAACCAAATCATGGACCCAATTGAGGAATAAAACTGTTGACTGGCTTTCCAGACATTAAGGCTTTACAGCAGCCATGACTAATAATATCTTAATGGTGCGTAGAGTAGCATGGGTGGGCCAGTCTCCAAAGAATATAGGGGGGGCCTTGTGATTGTTAATTTACGTAGCCCAGCAGTTGCCCAAACGATCTTAAAGACAGAGGAACATTGTTCCTTATCTGCAACTTCTATTTGGGTAATTTTTATAAACCCCCATTGAGAACCTCGAGGGAGAGAGCCTCATTCATCCCGACTGTAAATAGGTTTGAGGCCTTGTCTGGTCTAGATACCCAAGACTGACTGATTTCCACCAACCCAGCCATAGTGGTTCATTAAATATATGGAATGGGGCCGACGAAGTAACACCAATCTCTGTGTCCAACTTCTCAACGGTAACTACTCATCTGGCCGCAGAGCCTTGTCCCACTCTATCTAGTTCACCTAATTTTAATACCGATTCCCCATGGAATTCACCTACCGGAGCTTTTCTAAACGTTTTATCATGGTATATAGCCGGGCTTAGGGCCAAAAGGGGAGACAGTAATTGGGAGCAGCTTCTTGCTAGTTTTCACATTATAGCCCTGCAGGAAAATGGAATCCCAAGGAATCGTACTTCCTGGATGGATTCCTAACGTTTTGTATACACGCTATTCCGTCTCCCATGGGAAGAGCTATTGGGGGGCTTTTGCTGTTACTTAATCTCAAATTATCATACAAGGCCAAGCAAATAGACTCACGCTCTCCCACCATTTTGGCTGTAGAACTAGCAGGGAAGGATGTCCCGACCCTATTAGTGGTCCATTTTTACAATTCTTTTACTAGAAGTGATGATTTAGAGCATTTAAGATCTCTAACCGCCCTTTTGACTGATTATGAAACAAATGCTGACATGTATTATTATATAATAGTCGTGGGAGACTTTAACATTCATGTTTGTTCTCTTAACTCTTTTTTTAAATTTGATGAGGAGAATGGCCCGTCGGGTCTCGCTCACTTTGAACATACTCCCTCTGGGACTTTTCTAGAGAGTCTTTTATCGAACCATAATTTGATCTGCCCATCACAATTGGATACGTCTTCCCCCATACCCACATTTATTGGACAGGGCTGTCAGAGCACCATTGACTTCATTTTAGTCTCTGGATCGCTGACGGACTCGTTAGGTAGTCTTGGTGTAACACACAATTGCCCAAGTGATCATAACCCACTTACACTAAATATTAATATTTTGGTAACTGATTAACTTAGACCTATGGCCCATGTAACTAACTCCAATATTGCCCCAAAAGATCAATCCCGCAGGCGAAGATGGGAATCAATTACTCCAGACAGTTTTATTGAAAATCTAACTACTGTCTATGCAGAGGAGTTTGGAATTTGCACAGATCAGGATTCCAATCCATCATTAGTCCTGGGTGCTTTTGATCGAATTGCAAGGACAGTGGTGGCTAACCTGACGGTGCATTGTAAATGTAGGCCTACAAAACATAAAAAATGGTTTGATGACACTTGCTTGTGTGCCCACAAAGCTTTGTTGGAGGAGTTAAAGGGGAAACCAAGATCTGCTGAGAGGTTTAAGCTTGCTAGTAGGGCCTATAAAGTCGCAATAGAAGATAGGAAGAAACAATTAAGAGAGAAGGCCTGGGATGAGCTCACCCGAGCTACTGTTTTGTCAAATAGTTCAGAATTTTGGAGTGTGGTTAATAGTCCCACATTTGACAAAACATCTAACGTCGTTACAGATTGCCTTATCCACCCTGAGAAGTGGGTTCAACACTTTGGGGGCGTTTATAGTGATGTGAACCGTGGAACTTTGCCCTGGACAGCTGACAGTGGCTGAGTTTTAAATCCTCTGTCTTTCACTGCGGAGGAAGTCACAGAGGCGATTGTGTCAACATCAAGGGGGAAAGCCCCAGGGTCCAATGGTGTCCCGGCAGATGTTTATAGGGCAGATCCTATTTTTTGGGCAAAAATTTTAACTTGTGTATTTAACGCTGCGTGCCAAGTTGGCTTTCCCCCTTCATGGGCCAAAGCAGTTATAGTTCCTATCTTTCAAAAGGGTGCCAGAGACGATCCGGCATGTTATAGGCCAATTCCACTTCTGGACTCCGCTGCCAAAATTAAGGGGAAAGCTGTCCTTGCCCGCCTTGCGGATTGGTTAGATCAAAACTGTATTATTTCAAATCTCCAATATGGTTTTAGACAGGTAAAGGCACATTGGGTCAATGTCTAAATCTCCATTTAGTAATTGGGAAGTATACGGTCGCAAAGCATGGGGATCTTCATTTGGCCTTTATGGACCTATCCTCAGCTTTTGACCTTGTTAATCGATCAAAACTATGGGCTACCCTCCATACCATTGGCCTTGATGCAGATGTGAATTATTTTCTGTCGGCTATTCACGAGAACACCTCAGCCGCTGTACGTTATAATCAGGAAGGTAGCCTTACAGATTCTTGGCAGGTCAAAAGAGGGGTTAGACAGGGGTGCATTCTAGCACCCCTGTTGTTCACACTCTATATTAACAAATAAGAGGCCGCTTTGACTTCCAGTTGCAAAGACATCCCAAGAGCTAGTACAAAAATGATCCCAGCATTGCTCTATGCGGACGATGCTATATTGGTGGCAAGTACTGCGAGAGCACTGCAAACTCTTTTAGACTGTTTTATTGATTTTTATGGATTCTCTGGATCTGGTCACAAATGTTAAAAAGTCTCACTCTATGTCCATTGGATCGGGTAGAGCTAGGAAGGCTAAATTCTATTGTAAGAATATGGAATTGACTAAGGTCCCTGCTTTCCCATACTTGGGGGTTCTTTTTGACGATAGGCGCACGTGGTTAACGCAACGCCTAAATAAAAGAAACACACTAGCAAGAGCATCAGGGGTCATTGTAGAATTTGCTAAAAGAATTGGCTCCAAACCGCTCCCCGCCCTTATGAAGATCTATAATGCAAAGTGTATCCCCATGGTGACCTATGGGAGTGAAATATGGGGATATACTGAGTCTCGCGAAGTCCAGGCGGCGGAAAAAAACTTTTTTCGTAGACTGCTGTCGCTCCCGGCTTCTACCCCTGTTATTAATCTTCAAAAAGACCTAGGAGCTGGCTTCATTGCAGACCAGATTGTGGTCACCCCCCTAACATTTTGGCTGAGAATTTGGGCGCAACCGTCCCCTAACTTAAACCAGTTGATCATCCAAGACTGCATCTCGTTAGACAAGGGACTAGATATACCCTGGATACATTACATTAAGTCTCGGATGGACTCTTTGGGCTGTCCTGACCTCTTTTTGAGCCCTAGAGCCCTGGGCAAGTAAGCTATTAGACACTTAAAGAGGCAGTTTTTGGATAGATCAATGCTGATAAGGGAGGTAAGGGAACTAGTAAAACCTACAGTGAAAAGTTTTTTCACTTTGAGTTTAGGTAGAGAGTTGCAGCCGTATCTGTCGTACATAAATAAATCTTTTCATTTATTTGTCTTAACTAGATTTAAGCATAATATGGATCACTGGCTACAAGCCTTCCTGTAAGGGTTTTCTTAAAGAAGGATCGTTGAGTCCTTATCCTTGTGACAACTTCTCTGAACAGAATATTCTTCACATGATATTTTTCTGTGATTTTTATGTGTCATTACGTAGGAAATTCATCATCCCCCTCCTAAAAGACCAAAACTTTGAACAAGTTAGGCCAGCGCTGGGGTACTAGCAAATGCTGTTATCACCCCAGGTGTGTTTTGGGGTTGCAAGTTATTTAACAGGTGCAATAAAGTGAAGGAATAGACTTGCGGAATCGTAGAGTGGACTGTGTTTTAAATGAGATAATTTATTATTGTCATGTACTTTTTAATACTTTGCTATGTAAATAGTCAACTTTTGATGAGCTTAGATATGTATTTTATATAGTTATTTAACTCCTGTGAACATGAGTAGGAGTGCCTAATATATATGGATTATTATATATATTTTGTCTTGGCGTAAGAATCATGTATTAATGTATTGTTTACATTTTAATGCTCCATGTCATGCACTTTGATGGTTTTTACTTAACCGAATAAAGTTATGTTTGACTTGGGTCCACAATTTCATATTACTGTTAACCAAGCACCCCATTGTAGTGATTGATTCTCTCAGGGTAGTGAAGTAGAGCAATCCAAGGCCTATTCACTGGCCTTCAAAAATAACACTCAATAAATAATTATCCAGTCAGTGCTTTTTCTTTACCAAAAGTTAAAGTACACTAATTATACACACACTACTAAATACTACACATTCATTTACAAATGCATACATTAGGCAGATTAGAAATGCCATGTATGACTTTGTGTGATCACCTTTGGCCCTCCTAAAGGGTCACACATATTAGTTAAGTCTATAGGCTTGGTCGAAAGGTTCAAGATCAACAAACTACATGTTAAAGAAATCATGTTGTACTGGAAATGCAATCATCAATAATACTCACATACAAATGCACTAATTAATGCATTAAGTGTGTTCACATAGATCAGCAATGGCAATCAATATAATTATATCAATAAAACATTTTAAAATGAACAAAACATGAGTCTGTCTGTTTTTTTTAATATATTTTCAAACCATTATAAGGCAATCATAAAAACAACCCCTAGAGAGCATCACTTTCTGATCACATAAAATGTAACCATAAATTCAGGCCCTAGATGGCACCGTACGCAATGCACCTTCCTTATTCATCCTAAGGCCACAATAAATGCAGAGGGCTCTACACTCCTAGCTGTAGAGTACTTTGAAAGATTAGCTAAAAAAAATCAGAGAGGGGTCCTGATTTTCTTGACCCACAGACATAGGGTCAGTACTTTTAAAACTCCTTAGGGGAATCTTCTACACTTCTGCATCCCCTCTTCCCCCACTCTCAGAGGAATATGCACATTAAGGAGCCCCGCATGGCTTAATGGGCGCTCATTCCTCAAGCCATGAATATCAGATGAGTAGCTCTCCCACTGCACTGGTGAGAGCTGCTATTTGTTTTCTCCAACCCACTGCATCATGCCACATGCCTACTTTCTCCTTTTTATGTTGGGGTGCCCGGTCCCACACACGCACACCTGTGCTTCCAATACATTGAGGGCAAGCACATGTCACTGCATGAGCTGGCATTCTTGTTTCCCTACCCATTCCTGCAAGCAGGATGTCTTTGGTGGAGGTGGCTGCTCATGATCTGCCAAGGCATGGGGTGTGGGCAGGTGCACCACCGATGGGGGAGTGCAGCAGCACTCCCTCTGCCATCTCTATAAAGGTCCAGAGTTAGGATCCTGTATCCCACCTTCATTTATCCCACTAAAGGGAGAGCAATGGCATTCCCTCAGTCTCAGCTCAATAGAGGGTCAACCCTCCTGCACAGTATACTGGAACAGTTCAAGGTGGCGTCATCCACAAGTTCCTAGTCACATCTCATCTTGGGGCCTCAGCTTCGACCCTCACTGACATCGTTGTCAGGGCCTTTCTCACTACATTGTATATTTATTTATTTAGAAGTTTTGTATAGTGCTAGCTGGACCTGAGGGTATCAGAGCGCTTCACAACAGGTACAATTCTGAGCAATTTTTGGCAAAGACAAAATCTGAAATGTACCCACTCAAGAGCAATATAGATATAGTTACCATACAGATCTTCAGGATGAGGGGTTTCAAGAAGAGGAGTTAGTTGCACTTTCCAGAGTATCATGTGGATATCTCGTTACGTTCGAGAGCGCTCTAGGAAGAGGACTTTGAGTAGGATCTTGAATTTCGGGAAGGAGGTGGTCATTCTGATGTGGGGGGGATGGAGTTCCAGATCTTCAGTGCATTTCCCGCGAAGGATTTATTTGTGGTTTTGTGTTTCCGTGATTTCAGTGGGATGACTTGAAGTGTGTTGGAACTTCTGAGGTTCCTGGACTGGCCGGCCCTTTTGAGTTTTTGCGGCCAGGTATTCTGGTTTACCTGTGTGCAGGGCTTTGTGCGTGAGACAGGTTGTACGGAAGCTGGCTCATTGATCAATAGGGAGCCACTTAAGTTCCTTGAGTGCCTGAGAAATGTGTTCGAATTTCTTAGTTCCTGCGACCATTCTTGCTGCGGCATTGAGGGTAGTAGTCAGGGGACCTAGGTGAGATTTTGCTGTCCCGGTCAGGACTGCGATTCCATAATCAATTCTGGAGAGCACCAGTGCCTGGGTGGCCTGTATAAGATCTTTCGGGGGGAGGAAGGGTTTTATTTTGTATAGCAGTTTCAGATTTAGGAACGCACTTTTGGCGGATTTTGAGATGTGTTTTTTCATGTCCAATTTGGGGTCAAGGGTAATACCTAGGGATTTCACCGAGTCTGTTGCTGCAAGGGCCCCATTGAGGGCGTCAATGGCTTTGAGCCATTCCTCGATTTGGGGGTTTTCGTCCCTGTTGGAGATGAGGAGACCTTCTGTTTTCTCTTGGTTGAGTTTAAGGTGGTTCACTGTGAGCCAATGTTGGACTTCTTTGAGCGTGACATTTAGTCTGTGTATGTCTTTAATCGAGGTGGTTTCCAGATAAAGTTGTGTGTCATCCGCATAGAGGTGGAAGGGGATGTTGGAGTTTCTGAGAAGTGTGGAGAGGGGTTCCATGTAAATGTTGAAAAGTTGGGGGGAGAGTACTGACCCTTGTGGAAAGTTATTGATTTTTATTCTTTGCGTGCGGTTGTGAAGAAAGGAGGAGAACCAGTTAAGTATCGTCATTTCAATGCCCGCTCTTCCCTGGAGGACTTTGAGGAGCAGGGTGTGATCAACTGTATCGAAGGCGGCCGATAAGTCTAAGAGAATGAGAATGCTGCATTGGTTTGAGTCAAGTGACTTGTGTAGATCGTCTATGACATTTAGGATTGAGGTTTCAGTGCTACATCTCTTTCTGAATCCCGATTGGTGTGGGCCTAGCAGCTTGATATTTTCTAGGTGTTGGGTTAGCTGTGGAAGTACACATCTTTCTAGAGTTTTGGATAAAAGAGGGAGGTTCGATACCGGTCTAAAGTTGTTCATCTCCTCGGTGTCTAGCACAGTTTTTTTTAGTAGCGGCGTGACTTGCCCTACTTTGAGGCAATCTGGAATGATTCCCAAGCTCAGTGAGCTATTGATGATCTTGCACCAAATTGGACTTAGATAAGCTTCAAGTCTTTAGCCAGGCTCATGGGCAGCTGATCTAGGGAGTGGGATGAGGGTTTGGTGGAGGCGGTCAGAATGACTATTTCTGCTTCCTGGATGGGGCAGAAAGAGGACCAGTGAATAGGTGTGTTCACTGGGGTGCTGTCATTTGTTGCTGGTGTCTTGATCCCTGTGCTAGCTTCAGAGGCCTAGACTCCCTCCTTTGTTTAGTGGATTTGGACGTGCCCATCTCTTGCACAGTGCAACAGCTTATTGATTGATGCAGATCCTTCATCCCTGCCCCTTTCCTCCTCAAGAGTTGAGTGAAGCACTTTTAAATGTCCCCTGTGTGTAGAGACCTTTGTTCCTGCTACAGGAGAGAAATGATATTAACTTGACCAGCAGGGTAACAAAAGACCTAAGGGCTTATTTATGAGCCCCTGCGTCACATTTGCGCCACTGCTGCATCACTTTTTGTGGCGCTCCAGTGACGTAAAAAATGTGCCATATTGGGCCAAGTTGCACCATATTTACAAAGTGACTCATCTAGGTAGATGTGTCACTTCGTAAACCCCTGCGCTAAATTATACCTGCACCAGGTATAATGTATGCAGGGTGGGCGTTCCCCCGCAAGAAAGAGTCGTAGGAGTGGCGCAGTGAAATCTATGAGATTTTGCCACACCACTTCTAGGACGCCAATGCATCAAAACCTTACGCCTGCCTCAAGGCAGGCATAAGGGTGACGCAGGTCCTTTCACATGGGGCTTGCCCCATGTGAAAGGAACATTGCTGGAGTGGCGTCAGGCTTCCAACACAACTCCAGCAATGCGCCACTTTTTGCGCTGACAGATACGTCAGTTATACTGACGTATCTGTCCTTCCTTATGACATAATGCGTCATATTGTAAATATGACGCCTCATTGGTGTCGCAAGGAGGGCGCACTGAGAAGTGGCGCATCACTACTAACACGCAGCAATGCGCCACTTCTCGTAAATGAGGCCCCCTGAGTTTGGTCCTGAGCTGACAACAGAAATATGGCAATTCTGGATGACCCATAAGTTGTACAGATATCTTTTTGGAACTCTGGAACTGATTTTTATACACAGTTTCCACACCATATCGATATGCCACTGGATTTTGCAGGCCAAAGGAAAGTGAAACTTCTCTCTAAGGTAGTTTTCACCCCATGTGGTTTGGAAAGTGTCAGTACAGAAAACAGTAAATCACAGTGACTTTTCCTATTATTGTACTCTAACATTCTAAGGCCTGCCCCAGCTCAATAGCTAATTCTGCACAGTCCTCTCTGTGCCATGCTATCTGTGCACAGTTATAGGACTTCAGACGATGTAGCCAATAGTTTATTTTCTGCCATTGTGCACCCGTGAGTCCGAACAGTACATTTAGAAGATAGCTTGAATGTCACTCTAGTATCTCCACAAAGAGATGCAACAATTAGCAATAGAAAGATAAAGATTGCCTCTCGTTTTCAACTGGGCAGGAGATGTAGAGTTGTAAGAAGTACTCTAAGACCAAGCTATAATAAGTTCTATTATCTGCACAGCTGGATATCACTTTCTAAACCAAAGGATGTCAATTCAATTCATAAAGCTTTATTCGGAACGTTAAAAAACATGTCCATAAAAGCACATACATTTACAGATACAATCATTTCTTTAAAAAAGAAAAGAAAAACACATGATACATATATTATCCAGAGGGGGATGGAATAAATATTTAAAAAAGCTTAAAAACACATACTTTTCCTTGCGCTAATTGATTTAAGCAAAAATGTAGCAGTAAAAAAGCAAATGTCCTGATTGTGCAAATTAAAAAGCAGTTTCATAGAGTCCGTGATTGTTCTCACTCCAAATCTTTTCAGCATTGGCTTTAAATAAAGTTTCCGTAATTCACTATACAATTTGCATGATAAAAGAAAGTGCTTAGTGCTCTGTTCCGTTTCATTATCACAAGCGCAGGGTCCTGTAGGACGCAATTTAATATCTGGGCACGCAACAAGATAATGTACTCTTCCCATCCTCATTCTGGTTAGTACAAACTGATGCGAAACTCTGGTTACCTGTGACAAGTACGGATGAAATCCAATAAAATCATTCATGCTATTGTACAGTATACATGTGGATAATTTAGAATCCTCAAGACAATGCCTTTCATTGCAATGATTCAAGAAAGTTATTTTCATATTTAGTTTGGAGATATCGGAGGCACTGTATGGATCATTGATCACATTAAGTCCATAGATCTTTAGGAAGCATTCAATAATGTATCTAATCCACGGGATTTTAAGATGCTGGTCCAAAGAAAGGCAATCCTCAATAATAGCTCTGTTCAATGAGGTGCCATCGCTCAACCAAATAGAGCGCCACAATAGTAGTGGTCTCAACAAAATCATGTCATTTAAAGGTTGAGACCCTGTTTCCTTGTGAACCAAGGTGTTGGAGGTAGATTTGGGTAAACACAGGAGTCTTTTCAGGAAGTTATTCTCTTCTACCTGAAGGCTCGCTGCTGGTGACACACCCCATACACCTGCCCCATATAGGGCTACAGAAAGACATCTAGATTGATAGATTTTTAACATGTCTTTGATGCGTCTACTCCCCAGCTTCTTGGCAAATACAAAAACCCCATTAGCGCTCCTGATCATCTTTGTTTTAACAGATTTATGTTCGATATCCCATCAACCATTATTCGAAAAATTAATTCCCAGGTAGCAGAAGTTTTCAACTTTTTGGACCGGTTCACCATCGATAAAATAATGGGATTTATTTTTCATTTTAGCTCGACCAAGCCCACACTCCATCACATATGTTTTGGATTTATTAATCACCAGTTTCCTATCTTTGATGAACTGCACAAAGCTGTCCATCAAACGTTGAAGACCTAAGGGGGTCCTAGACAGTAGCACGGCGTCATCCGCATAGAGTAACACGGGTATGTTAAGATTGTTAACTCTAGGGGTATCCGCCGTGACTGTCTGCAGGACGGAATCCATCTCATTTATGAAGAGGGTGAAAAGCAGGGGAGCTAGAACACACCCCTGTCTAATTCCCCTCCCGATCCTGAACTTAGTCGTACACTCCCCATTAGGTCCATATCGGACACTGGTACTAAGCTTTTCATATAGGCGGGCTAGGAAATAAATAATACCTTTGGGAGCCCCCATTTCTATCAGTTTGGCCCATAGTATAGCGTGGTCTACCATATCAAAAGCGCTGCTTAGGTCAGCAAAACATAAGTAAAGCGACCCTTGTTTGGCCTGGGTATATTTCCCTACCAAAAGCTCTAAATTCAGACACTGCTCAATGGTGCCACGCCCTTTTCTGAACCCATACTGACAATTAGTTAAAATCTCATTTGTTTCTGCCCATTCCTCTAATCTTACTAAGAGGACCCGACTCATAATTTTGACAGATGAGTCCAGTAAAGATATTGGTCGGTAATTCTTGGCATCTGCCCGGTCACCTTTTTTATAAATAGGAACAATTATTGATTCCTCCCAAGTAGACGGTATTTTACAGCAAATAGCTGCATTGAAGATTTTCGCCAACAATGGGCCCCAAATCTCCGGTGCAGTCTTATACACGTCTATGGGTACTCCATCGGGTCCCTGGGCCTTTCCTCCCTTACTGGCTCTAATACTGACCATAACCTCATCTATGGTGATGTTTAAGGCTGTAATAGGCCAGCCTTCTCCATTGGGGACAGGTCTATTACTCGTATCAAAAATAATAGAAAAATGTTGGATCCAAGATTCCATACTCACATTTGATGTGAGTTCTGGAACCTTTTCATCTTTTAGGAATTGGCTATTTACCGTAGACCAAAACAGAGTGCAATTCTTCAATTCTGCTGCTTGGTTCAAATTGTCCCACGCTTCCTGCTGTAATTCAGTTTTTCTACGTTTATGGAGCAAATTATAATCCTGCCTAAGATTAGTCACCATGCTCCTAACTCTTGGTTTAACTGCCAAGGCATTTTTAAGATTCCTTCGGGCAATAGTGCACGCATGATCAAACCACCCCCTTTTATATCTATCATTGTGCCCAACCTTTTTGGTAAACTTCTTATTAATGGTTGAATTGATTCTATCAAAGTGGTCGATACTGTCGACCGAGGTGTCATCCTGTTCTAGAATTGCCGTAATATCTATTAGACAACTTGTGATGATAGCCTCAGATGTTATATCCGCTTTGTCTCCCTTCCACCTCAACCTATGACCATTCCGCCTATGAGGTTCAATATTAACAATACTACCTTGTTCACATATAGGGGCACGGTTCCATATTATTACATCAGTAGTTAAACAGTTATGATCACTTAGCATGACATCAACCACCTTGATCACAGAACATAACGGGATAAGGGTTGAGGACATGCATATAAAATCAATAATAGTATTAGCGCCCCTTCCTTTAAAAGTCGGTATATTCTCGCCCTCATCATTTTTGGCATTATCCATAATTTCCATATCATGGTCTATCAAGAAGTTATTCAGGGTTTCTCCATAGGAGTGATGGGGAAAATGGACTTCAGCATCCCCCAGACGATTATACACACCACATAACTTCTGAGATGATAATGGGCATACTGAGACATTAAAATCCCCCACAAAAATAAATTCGAAAACACCATTAAAATTATTGACACAATTGGTCAATGCCATATCTAGGTCATTAATAGCAACATGTCTAGTGCCATCAAATATGTTATTGTAGAAATTAATCAAAAGTATATTTCTACCCGCTTCTTGCGCTAGCCATAGAATTTGTGAATGAGCCCCCACTTTTACATATTTTTTCACCAGAATAGGCAACTTTACTGAAATCAGCATCAGCAACCCTCCTTTAGCTCTGCCGTGGGTTGAGGCCAAGGCAGGAAGTTCATAGGATACAAAGCCATCAATGCCCTTAAAGTTTTTACACCAGGTTTCCTGAAGGCAAATGATGTCAAATAAATTCACAAAATCTTTCCATCCCAACATATCCTCCTTGGCCACTAGGCCGGCAATATTCCAACTGGCAATGTGGCAAGTTACTCTATCACTCTCATGGCTAATAATAAGCGGTTCATCACTGAGTATGGGCATGTTATCCTCTAGATTAAAAAGCTCTATGTTATGCATTGTATTTGAGACATCTCCCCCTACTAACATACACTCTACATTCACTTTATCATCTGGTTCATTCACGAGCGTAACTACTTTTCCGCAATTATTACTAGGTACATCATCCCGGGAGGGGTCAGTCTCATGTCAATCATTCTGATCCAGAAAGCTCAACGACTGATACCTGTTCTGAATAGGGACTTGGTAGACCATCCCATTGACAGGCGGAGAGATGATACCATAGTTGGTGAAAGGATTGGGGGTGTAAGCTACAAATTTGTTCCCCAAATTGTTCCCACCTGTCGCAGAACTCATTGCATGCATCGGCGGGATAAATGTACCATCATGGAAACCAGGACGGGGATTAGGCAACACAGGTCTATTTACAAAGGGTGGATAGGTGAAGTTACTTGTTACCCCCTCCCCGCAATTAACAGAGGGCGGCCTGCTAAGATGGTTATAAAAGTAGCCCAGAGGTCTAGCAACTACATCTGTCTCTGACTGCGTGAGTGAGGCTGCTCTAAGGAGGACAGTCGCAACGTGTTGCGGATGTTTAAAATTAATAATCACGCAGTCCCCCCCACATGTTTTTCTTGTATTACCAATCCAATTGACTCTTCTGATCGAAACAATTTGATCAGAGTAGCCAACTGGAAAACCACAGTGGCGGTTTAACCAGGAAATTGTTTTATTCATCAAAGATTCCGCTGACTCCTGGGTAATAGGGACCTGGGTTAAAATCGGAACATTAGTTAGTACCACTACATAAGGTACACATTCAGGTGGAAGGTCAACTGGGCGCCTACATGTCCGCATGGGTACACCATTCGTTCCCCTTGTTGCAGCAGGCAAAGATAAACCAGCTGATACCGGAGCTGCCTTTACTCTATTTGGGGCCGGTATAGGTCTAACATCATTCTGTAAAATACCCGACCCTGAGCTTGAGCTTTGTCGACCCAGCGCTTAATTGCTGTAAAGGTCGGCCTGCCTCCTGAGCTATCATATGACTAGGTGTAGGTGGCTCATTGGGCTGTTGTTTCCTAGTATTAGAGGACGGGGCACTATTAGTAGGTCGTAATTGTGATAGCGCCCTGTTAGTAGTAGATACAGTGGTTGCACACGCTGGCATTTTGAAATTGGATATAGATTTTTCCAATTTGCCGGCATGCTGGTCCACCGCAGCCCTTAATCTTACTACTTCTGCCTGCAGATCATCAATTTTAGTTAACAGGGGGTCTACTACCCTATTAAATTTATCATAAATACTACTCAGTAACAGGTCAATTTGGTCAGGCATAATAGAAACAAAATTGTCATTTGATAATGACCCCATTTCATCGGCACTCTCCTTATGTATGGCATCTTTTCTATTCTTTCTGTTAGAGTAATTTCCCCGCTTAGGTGCCATTTTCTTACAGGCTCGCATAAATTTAGTAGCCCTAACAGATGGCTGTGGTGTACCTTCGGGATTCTCACTTGGATCACCTTCCCCCCTGATTGAATTATCTAGTGCCGTGGTTAAATCAACATCAATGTTATCATGCTCCGCTAATGCAACAGTCTCGCTGACAATGTCAATATCTGCAATATTTACATCTGTAGATGGAATCGATGAAAGGTCTGGAACAGTACTTTTCCCCAATGATTTCCTTCTGTCACATTTAATTCTGGAAACTACTTTCAGCAAATAGTTATCGGGTAAAGTAGTTTGGACAGACATTTTAGGGTTGATCAGGTGCCTCAAATAATTGTTATTCAATAAAAACAAAGTTTCATATGTAATATTCACCTACGGGTTCTCAGCGGTCAAGCCAAGGGGGGTGGCCCGGCCCGTCCTCGATCGTACCCGGATGGCCACAGACGGCCCCGCCCTTGTCCCGGGCTTCTCCCGCGCGCGACTCGCGTGGCGAGAGGGGTGTCAGCCCTTTTCAAGCGCCTCCTGGCGCTCCCGGTGCGTCACGGGCACGCTTGCCCCAGAGGATGCTGGGCAATGTGGTCCGGTTTGCGGTTCCGCCTCCCGCGTCTCCCGCTGCAAAGCCGTTCACCTCACGGCACCGCCCGATGGCGTGGCGGTCAAGTAAGTGGTCCGCTGGTGTTCCCCACTGGGCTCCCGGGGGTCAGCCCTTTTCAAGCGCCTCCTGGCGCTCCCGGTGCGTCACGGGCGCGCTTGCCCCAGAGGATGCTGGGCAATGTGGTCCGGTTCGCGGGTCCGCCTCCCGCGTCTCCCGCTGCAAAGCCGTTCACCTCACGGCACCGCCCGATGGCGTGGCGGTCAAGTAAGTGGTCCGCTGGTGTTCCCCACTGGGCTCCCGGGGGTCAGCCCTTTTCAAGCGCCTCCTGGCGCTCCCGGTGCGTCACGGGCACGCTTGCCCCAGAGGATGCTGGGCAATGTGGTCCGGTTTGCGGTTCCGCCTCCCGCGTCTCCCGCTGCAAAGCCGTTCACCTCACGGCACCGCCCGATGGCGTGGCGGTCAAGTAAGTGGTCCGCTGGTGTTCCCCACTGGGCTCCCGGGGGTCAGCCCTTTTCAAGCGCCTCCTGGCGCTCCCGGTGCGTCACGGGCGCGCTTGCCCCAGAGGATGCTGGGCAATGTGGTCCGGTTCGCGGGTCCGCCTCCCGCGTCTCCCGCTGCAAAGCCGTTCACCTCACGGCACCGCCCGATGGCGTGGCGGTCAAGTAAGTGGTCCGCTGGTGTTCCCCACTGGGCTCCCGGGGGTCAGCCCTTTTCAAGCGCCTCCTGGCGCTCCCGGTGCGTCACGGGCGCGCTTGCCCCAGAGGATGCTGGGCAATGTGGTCCGGTTCGCGGGTCCGCCTCCCGCGTCTCCCGCTGCAAAGCCGTTCACCTCACGGCACCGCCCGATGGCGTGGCGGTCAAGTAAGTGGTCCGCTGGTGTTCCCCACTGGGCTCCCGGGGGTCAGCCCTTTTCAAGCGCCTCCTGGCGCTCCCGGTGCATCACGGGCGCGCTTGCCCCAGAGGATGCTGGGCAATGTGGTCCGGTTCGCGGGTCCGCCTCCCGCGTCTCCCGCTGCAAAGCCGTTCACCTCACGGCACCGCCCGATGGCGTGGCGGTCAAGTAAGTGGTCCGCTGGTGTTCCCCACTGGGCTCCCGGGGGTCAGCCCTTTTCAAGCGCCTCCTGGCGCTCCCGGTGCGTCACGGGCGCGCTTGCCCCTGAGGATGCTGGGCAATGTGGTCCGGTTCGCGGGTCCATATCCCGCGTCTCCCGCTGCAAAGCCGTTCACCTCACGGCACCGCCCGATGGCGTGGCGGTCAAGTAAGTGGTCCGCTGGTGTTCCCAGAAGTGGCGCATCACTACTAACACGCAGCAATGCGCCACTTCTCGTAAATGAGGCCCCCTGAGTTTGGTCCTGAGCTGACAACAGAAATATGGCAATTCTGGATGACCCATAAGTTGTACAGATATCTTTTTGGAACTCTGGAACTGATTTTTATACACAGTTTCCACACCATATCGATATGCCACTGGATTTTGCAGGCCAAAGGAAAGTGAAACTTCTCTCTAAGGTAGTTTTCACCCCATGTGGTTTGGAAAGTGTCAGTACAGAAAACAGTAAATCACAGTGACTTTTCCTATTATTGTACTCTAACATTCTAAGGCCTGCCCCAGCTCAATAGCTAATTCTGCACAGTCCTCTCTGTGCCATGCTATCTGTGCACAGTTATAGGACTTCAGACGATGTAGCCAATAGTTTATTTTCTGCCATTGTGCACCCGTGAGTCCGAACAGTACATTTAGAAAATAGCTTGAATGTCACTCTAGTATCTCCACAAAGAGATGCAACAATTAGCAATAGAAAGATAAAGATTGCCTCTCGTTTTCAACTGGGCAGGAGATGTAGAGTTGTAAGAAGGACTCTAAGACCAAGCTATAATAAGTTCTATTATCTGCACAGCTGGATATCACTTTCCAAACCAAATGATGTCAAATGAGGAGGTATATTTATGAACAAGGTCCTTAGCGAGCACACGGTCGAAGTCAAGCTCCCCCACTAGTAAAGGGCATGTCATTAGAAAGGAGTCTAAAAATATAGCAGTAACAAAATATTCTGGCTTTTTTTTATTCCATCACCCAGTATGCTAGGAGCAACGTTCCGGATCGGACAGGCCTCTCTGGCCTTTACCTGCTACATCTATCACTGATGGATGTACTGGCTGTTCTTTGTGAGAGAGGAGAGAAGGCACTAAGGTCACTGTAGTTCAGTCATAGCAGCTATCGAACATAGCAAAGTTTTACTATTTTTCGTGGATACTTACAGTCATATAGGAGGCAGAGGAGTGGTGATGTGATGATTGCAGCGAGTTTCGGGCTGGCTCTGCCCTTTCTTGTGTCAGTAGTGGGGCTGTAAAACATGGTTGTCATCCACCATTCAACCAACAGTTCTATGGGCCGTATTTATCAAGAATTGCTTTTGCGATTCTTAAATAGCGAATTTTACCAATTTGCTATTAAAGAATCAGAAAATGCAATGTATGTAGGATTTGCAAAAATTTCAATTACCTATTTTGCGAATGCCTTTTGGGATGGGAAAAATCTTGATACATCTGGCCCTAGATCACTTATGCCTCCGGAGATCCATAAGGGGCAGTGAGACAGCCCAGTCCATTCACTGTCACGCTTCACTTTTTGGTAATGGCCTGGAAATGTTTTTTAGTATTTGTTCTTGAAGTCCAGAAATTCCATGAAAAAATAAACTCTGATAATTCTGCCAATTAAAAAAAAATTGTGGACGGATTTTATAGTCTAATAAGCAAGGCTAGGCTACAAGAAAATATTTTACATGGCAGAAAAGATAAAAATGCAAAATTATTGCCACGCTGTCTGTTTTCACTCTTATACCTTGCTACATGAATCATATTACAATACTGACCAAGCACACTGTAGCAAATAGATAGAGGTTAGACTTGAAATATTCATTTTACGATTTACAAGCATATATTTTCTTTTCCTGAAATATTAAATATGCTGTAAATCACTAAAATATTGTTTCCCATATTCATATTGTCTGTCTATATTGCATAAAGCTGAGAAACTATAAGCTTGATTCACTAAGGTTTAATGTACACATTTATATATACTTGGGTGTATATTTACTCCTAGTCCTAAGTGTAGCGCTCCACTGTTTTTTTACTATTTACCATTTTCGAGTGGACTTCCATCTAGATGTAGGCTTAAATGTCTCCACCACCTCAGATGAGAGGTAGGAGTCTCATTTACTAGAGTTCACAAATGTAAAGCTACTACTAGTAACTTTTCAGCTGTTGTTGGAGATTTTGCCACCAGGGTGGCGATTCCCTATTGCAAATCTTATTCTGTTTTTTTTTTTTTTTAAATAATTAAAAATATTTTAATTTATAAAATAAATGTAAACGATTTAAAAAATGTATTTTTATCCTGTAAATACCAGAATAAAATATTGCATATCAAAATAATGTAAATAAAGCAATGACATTTATAAATCCTACATTTTAAATAATAATTTAAAGAACTTTTACCATCACTAACATTTTTATTTTGATGTAAGATTTAGAAAACTTAGTTAAAAGGTTAAAAAAATTAAATGTTTAAAATATTTTGTCATTGCATTAATTAGTAAACATAATAAATAAATACAAATAAGTATAATTTTGAATAACTTTACAGTATAAAGGAAAGAGTGTGCAGAAAACGTTGTGGCGTAGAAGGGTTAATTAGCTGAGGCATTATTGATTAGTGGGAATGCATGCAGAAAACTCATGTACCACGGTGAGTTAGCAGATGAACTTGTGATGCTTTTTTTTTGCCAATCCTAATAAACACAATTATATATGCTGACAAGGTGCTGTGTTTACTGTACCAGGCTGGGGCATGTGGATCAGGGGTGACATACTGTTGGGGTTGTACTTACTACGAACAAACCTGGGAGTAGTTTGAAATCCCTAGGAGGATGATTGATTGGCACCAGTGAGAACAAGAGGTGAATTGAAGTATGGATGATCTTGGGTTTGCAAAAATACTGATAGTATCACAAGAACCACTGGTGTGGGAAAGCAACATGATGTTGTGTAAGCCAGCTTTTAGTTTATAAAAAGGAGGGGTGCAGATGCCTCTTGGAAGCTCACAGAAAGTGTTGTGCACACTGGCTCTTGCGCCCACCGGTGCTGCCCCTATTGCACCATTCCCCAGGAGAGATAGAGAGAAGTCGGAGCGGGCTTTCCGGTGCTTGCTGCTAAAGTTAAGTTATCCAGAGGGGAAGGGCCAGGCTCTCCTGCTCTATCTTGATTTACAAGTCATTATTGTGCTTTTGATTTACTGCATTAGAATTGATTCACATTGCTATTGTTGTGCTAGCATTACACTATACAGATGCATGTAACAATTTCTGCTAATGCTTAACTAGCCTTCCAGCCTTGCTAATTCACTTAATTTTTCTGTTGTGCTTATTAAAGTCATAGTATGTCAGCTACATGTGTGTTGCTCCTTACTGAGTCCCCCTATTGATTTGTACCTGATTGATGTTGCTTGGGTTGGTTGTCTTCCTCTAGTCCAACACAATCCCTAAAAATATTTACATATATAATCTTATATGTCGAACTAATTATGTTAATTTAACAGTAGTTCCTGTGGGGGTTTCTTTTAAATTCCTGCTGCCATTCTTTTCTTTTGGTGTTAGTTGCCGTACCAGCCATTGACAGTGTGTGATGGTTGACTTAGTCAAAAGCTGGCGTGGAGTACATATGATCTATCTTTGGCACCTTTAGGACTGTAGTACCTTTGGCTATCCTTAAACCCCTTCCATTTAGTAGTAATTATTCTGCATTTTCTGACCACTTGCAATTTTTTCTCCCACATTTACTACTCATTCACATACCTACATGTGCAGAGATCACATCAAAGAAAAGTTGGGAAAGGTGACAGGGGAGGGGGGTCTACAGCCAAAGCTTTGAGGTATGAATTTGGTAGTAAATGTGTAGTAATAATTTACATACTACAAAATACAGTTGTGAATTGAGTCCGATATTTAGCAATTCTATGGTGACAATCAGGGCTGGACTGGGAACAGAAGCTGGCCCTGGCAAACTGCTCGGCTGGCCCCCCTGGGAGGGAAGGGGGTTGCGGCCGAGCTGTTTGTTAGGTCTGGTTTTGGCTGATTTTGTTACAGGGGGCTGATATTGCCAACCCCCAGTAACAAAATGCCCCCGGGTCGAAAACCGACCCCCACCCTGGCGGCCCACCGGGGAAATGCCCGGTGCTCACTGTGGCCAGTCCGGCTCTAGTGAAAATACTCAAGATTATCACCACCCAACTGCAAATACACCATCACAACCAGGAGCCACTCAAACCTTCAAGGAGAATCATATCAGTCCTGAGTTAGGAAACTCGCACAAGCTCCCAGTTCAAACAAGAAACATCTTCAGAATGGACATTTGTGGAGATCACACATTTACCATATGATGGAAGCTCAAAACTAACCTACCAAGCAACCTTTGAGACACTCATCCAAATATCTACATTCGCCAAATCCTCTACACGGGGTTCAGCTTCACCCGTGAACTATCCAGAAAAGACAAAAAAAATTATATTATCAATTTGTCTCAAGAAACTAACTCAAGATCCAGCTGTTCTTGTATTACCACGATTTCTCTCCATCATCCAAAAACCTCGATTCAGAGCCTGGAAGCTCAGTTGACTAAAGCATCCATCAGGAATCCATGTGGCGTCATGATCAGAGGTTTGACTTCTGGTTAGTGCACTCAGTTTTTCATTATTCCAAGGTAAGTAAAATGAGTAGTGTTGGGTTTGGTAACAATAAAGTTTTTGTTGTTCAGCACAAGGATGTCCCAAGGGTTAAATGTGTGCTTACAAATACTTTTGTGAATCTCTACTAATTGTTAGAGACACATACACCTTGTTATTTCAAGACTGGCACTGCTATCATAGAATAGGGTTAGTAGAATCGATGACCCAGAGCCTCTGATCCAGCGGCCTATAGGAAATATGTCATATGTCATAAGCTAACGCTACCCAACTTCAAAATATTCACCATTAATCATGAATCAAATACAAGGCCCATAATCTAACATGACATATATTGACCAACTGAATCATGTGACCTAATTAACCTATTCACAAATTATATACATTTATATACAACCGCGGTAAATGAATTCATCATATTTTACAAAACCCTACTAATTAATTAAGCCACTGTGGCGATAAGATCTTGCTAATGGCAACCTAAACTTATGAAATAACAAGACCAGCTTGAATTTAAAGTAAGATTTTTATTAGCTATTTGTTTAATAAATGCATTAGAAATCTTTATTAAAGCATTTTTATTAATGTATTGGTAAATAGTAATGAATGATTTCAGTAAAATTCAGTAGCATAAATCATTTAGAAAATAACAGTATTTGCATTATCAAAATCCTAAGTCCCTAACTAACTTACTATAATAAAGAATAAAAAGTCTTTTTGGGTTTCTTACGTGCTCCAAAAGAGAATCATCAGCACGACATGCCCATCCAAAGGTCAGCAAGAAGCCAGCCTCCTCTTCCACGGGGAAGAGTTTTTATACCTTTCTACACTAAGCTAATATAAGTAAAAGTATAATTTTCTGCTGAACACAGAGTCCCATTGGCTGTCAAATGACACCATCTTTTAGAACATCAGTTCCGTCACTTTCTTAGAGTCCATTGTCTCTAGTTTTCGAACAATGAGGCTTCCTCCACTTTGCAACATTAACCGAAAGAAAACCATTGCTTCCTCGGATATGAAATTGTCGCACACTCCTCTGCCGGTTCCTGGCCTTGGCCTTGCTTGACTGCAGAACAGTTAGCTCATCACAATATTTTGTTTCAGGCAGCAGGAATTTTTCCATCATGGACTCTCTTTTGCTCCAAGCAGAATTTAGCAAACACGAATGCACTAGGCCCAAAACCACTTTCCAATAACTATTATATAAACAAACACAAGAAAATAATTAAGGCGAGAAATACAGTTTGTTCTGTTGCCACCCACCACAGCTAATGATTAACCCATTAGACTAAATTACCTAGCTGAAGCACACAAATAAAGCAGCATTTATATCTACCATTCTTCGTTTAATCCAACAGGATTCTTTATGAACCTGTAAAGAGTAAAGAGACACCACATAGACAAGAAAGCAAAATAAGCTCATGCCATTATTTAAAACAGCTGCTATTAGTTATGACATAACAATAGACAAGATTAATTTATTATTTTCCACATAAATGAAAATGCAACATAATGCACGTTTATGAGCACACATGTTAATAACCCTCGTGTCTTTTGTGAATGCAATTCTTTAAAACTAGGTTGAATTAATACTCACACAGCACAAATTGTTAGCATAATTAATTAAATTATGGAAGTGTAACTTCACGAGCTGAAATGAAAACATTTCTGAATCTCGCTCCATCAACTCCCTCATTTGGTGATTTCCAAATCACCACACCTTACCCAAAATCTAGTAAATTTATCTAAAATGAATATGGTTCGATTTCACTGTGTTAGTATTTCTAAAGACTTGTTTCAGCAAAATCTTTACAACTATCATATCGAGCTCTGTGTAACTCCTCTAGCTCTATCTCTCTTTCCTGTTCCTTTCTGATTTTGTAAATTCTTTTCTTTTCCTTTATGTCCTTCTTTCTCTTGTGTAACATGCTACTGATCTTCGTCAAAACTATCACAAAAATTATAACAAACAAAGGTGTTAGAATCTTGCCAAGAACTGAACCACCAATTTCTTGAAACCAGGTTTTAATAGCTTGAAATCTTTTTGAAAGACGTTCTGTAAAGTCATTCTCTGCTAAGGGAACTATTTCTGAATGCATTTCAGTGATGTTTTTAATGTACATTTCAATATTCTTGCTCTCGTCAGGGATGTATGTACAGCAGTGCTGAACATGTAAAATGCCACAGACTCCTCCCTCTTTTGCTAGGAGTATATCTAAGGCAAGGCGATTCTGCATCACCATTGACCTAACCGCAATCACCTCGGTATCCACTAATTGGAAACCACCTGCTGTGTCAGTGGACAATCTGTCAACAATTGTGGATAATTTTCTGATTCTTCCTGCATTCAGGGTTATACCTACTAAAGGTATCACTGCCTCAAAAATGTCTCCCAAAATTTCAAACGAACCTTCTGCATTTCTGTCAACATGAAATATTTTTGGAAAAACAGGACCAACATAACATGTCCCGTACCAATGGTCCGGGAGATTATATTAAGCTTTGTCTCCACAGATAAAATAAATCCCAGGAAAAATTGGATCTCTGCCACCTTTGCATCCCCAACCTCCCATGATTTGGTAAGTGTCCTCACAATTGCTAGCACCTACAAAGAAATTATCAAAAAGAGTATTATCTCTCCTAATGCAAAGCTTGCCACTAATTGGTTTATCTATGTGAATTGCAACATTGTCAAAAGATTTGCCATTAAGCTTCTCATCCTCTTTCTGCCAAAACTTGGATTTGGTCTGTTTGACCTTTTCATTTCTTTTATAAATTGCCCTTCTCTCTTCAACTAAATTCAGGAAAGTCTTTTCCTCTGTTCTCAATTTGCATGTTAGATTATTTCTGTAAGCATACTCATAGGTGAGTTCATTAGTAACTAAAAAGAAATCCCTCATCTGTTTAGCTTGCTTGTGTTTATTTAAAGCATTCTCAATTTTCAGGTTAGCAAAAATCTCATCATAATTTGAATAATAATACTCCAAGCGACCAGTCTGATAAAATAAGCTAGCTATCACACTGCAGGTCATGCCATAAGTAAGAGGAAGCATATTGTATGTCACTCCCTCAGAAACAGAAGGAGGTAACTTTACACAGATGTAACAATCTTTGACACTCATAACCTTAACATATTCTCCCAAAAGCCTCGAAAATGTATTGCTAGAAAAATCACTAACAGACCTATCTTGATGAGCCTCTGGTCTGTGATCAATAACTTTGTTAGCTTTATTTGTTGCACTATGTTTGTCTTGACTAACGGAAGCTTTGCTTGTCATATTGACTTTGTACATCTCCTTATCGATCACGAAAGGAAAGATGACAGCTAACACTAACCAGAGCAGAATTAATATGAGCATACATATCAGTGTCATCTTACAGCAATTTTTAAGAATGGAACATTTTGAAGTACTACGCTTCAAAACAACAGGCATTTTAGCTAACCTTAACTTAGAGAAAGAAAAGAAAAATTAAAATTATGTCTAATAAAAACCTGAATCTTTAAAACACCCCCCTTTTTCAATTTCTTTTTTTTTCTAACAACTTTTCTTCAACCTTGTGTCACAAGTTATTTTCCAACTAAACACAATTTCTTCGACCTTGTGTCACCTAACACAATTTCTTCAGCCTTATGCCAAAAACAGTAACCTAAATTCTAACATATTAGTACTTCAATCATTGTCACTATTGTCTTCAACTTCTTCCTGACTACTGCTATTTATCTCAATTACAGGTGGAATTATAATATAAGCCCACTCAGGAGACTTATACTTCTGATTTGGTTTCAAAACTCTCTTTGTTTTTCTAGAGATAACCTCTATCTTTTTTCCTTCCTCTGCTTTCTTTTCAGGATCCTCCTGACTAGTTATCTCATTTACCTGCTCCTTTGATCTTTTTATTAACCTGACTCTCAACTCTCCGTTTTCACTTGGCCAGGTTTCACCTTTTCTCAGAATTTTCCTTTTTGGTTCAGTTACATTAGATTCTGTTTTCCAAGATCTTTTTCTCACATTTTCCCTTTGATAATCTTCATCACTTTCTCCAGAATCACTGTCAGAAATTTCAATTCTTGACTCAGGATCTTTTCTAATCGGCAGCTTCACTCCGTTAGGAACTGTACTTTTTATTCCATCACTGGTACATGGCAATTCGTCTTCCTCCACTTCATCAATTACCTTCAACTTCCCAGTTCCGGATTTCTTGTTCCTGCATTCAGAGCTTATTTTCTGCTTTTCGATACTCTCCTGGTCTTGCTTCTGAATTTGATCAGATTTTTCTCTTTTCTCAGCTTTTCTTTCTTTATCTTGATTAGATTCTTTTGCTGATTCTTTTTCTAGCAGATCTTCATCATTTTCAGAATCTATTTCAATAATTTCCAAATCCTTTCCATTCACTGAAGGTTTTTCCAGATGTCGACTTCTCTGTCGATCTTCAGAATCTGGATTTACTTCAGCTTCTCCTTCAGAATCTGAATCAGCTGTTGTATCACTCTCTTCATCAGAGTTTTCAGGTGTAGGTATTGGAATAGTATGACTTGGATGAATCCACCTTCTTATTCCCCTACACTTTACTGCATTTGTCGTCACAGGTATCACCTGCCTTGCTTTCTGCCACCTCGGGACCAGACAGTTTCTTCTTCAGTGAACTTTTGTTCTGACCCAATCTCCAGGTCTCAGATCATGTGTTTGCACTTTGTCTTTCGACTGTACTTCAGTTCCCACCTGATTAGACACAGAAGTCACGACGTCAGACAGCTTTTTACAATACTCCAAAATTGCACTGTCATTAATGCTCAACAGTTTTCCCACTGGTATGAATGCTTGTCTCATGACTCTACCCATGACAATATCATGAGGACTTAGACCTGTCTTTTTATCTGGTGTACTTCTCAGAGTCATTAAAACAAGTGGAAGAGCATCTGTCCACTTTATGCCTGTTTCTAGACACATTTTTCCAATTCTATTTGTAATTGTTCCATTAATTTGCTCTACAACTCCAGTTGCCTCTGGTCTATATGCACAGTGCAACTTCTGCTCAATGTGTAAGGCTTCACAGATCAATTTTAACAGTCTGTTATCAAAATGTCCTCCTCTATCACTCTTTATGGTCACAGGAAATTCGTATCTTGGAATAATCTCACGTAAAAGCAATTTCGCTACAGTAATTGAATCACTATGTCGTGTGGGGAATGCTTCTACCCATCGTGAAAACAGACAAACAATCACCAAAACATATTGTAACCTGTTGTGTTTGGGCATTTCGATAAAATCCATCTGTAACCTGGTGAAAGGACCACCCTCTCGACCTATTATTCCCGTTCCCACAACTGATTTCCTGTTTGGGTTCATTTGTGGACAGATCAAACACCTTTGACAGAGAGACTCTGCAATTGTTCTAAACTTGGTATTAAACCAAGTTTCCTTAAAAAGTCTAATCATTGAATCTCTCCCAACATGACCAGGGCCATGGTACATTCTGGCCATGTCAGCAATCATGCAATTTGGTAAAACTATTCTGCCATCTTTATAAGTCCAAACTCCATCCTCATCTCGCTGTCTACATTCTGCCTTCAACCATGTGTTTTTCTCATCATCATCAGCTTCATTTTGTAAATCTCTGATATCCTGCCATGTCTCAACAATTGATGTTAGCATCAGTGAACTCGAAACAAATTCTTTGTTTTTCTCCCGATTAAGTGCACAATTATTCCTTGCACAGTACTTTGCTATTTCATCTGCGTAAGCATTCCCTTTGGTGATAAAATCCTCACCCTTTCCATGAGCTGCACACTTTACCACAGCAATTTCTTTTGGCAACTGTATGCCATCAATCAATCTTTTGATGAATTTTGCATGTTTAATTGGTGAACCTTCTGATATATATAACCTCTCTGAGATCATAGCTGTCCATAATCATGCACAACTCCGTATCCATATTGACTATCAGTAATTATGGTGACTCTCAGATCTTTTGCCAATTCACAAGCACGAATTAAAGCAATTAATTCAGCCACCTGTGCTGAACGAATTCCTTCAAGACATGATGCTTCTTCAACATCAGCCACTGTGCAGACTGAATATGCTGCTTTCAAAATACCTCCCTCTGATCTTAGACAGGAGCCATCTACAAAGTAGACATAATCTGATTCAGGCAATGGTACATCTTTAATGTCCTGTCTTGGCTTGGTACAGTATTCCATAACATCCAAACATTCATGTTCCACATTATTTTCATCACTAATTTCAGTATCCGGTAATAGTGTGGAAGGATTTAAATTCACACACCTTGTAATTGACACATTGTCTGATCCCAAAATTATCTTTTCATATTTGGTCAATCTATTGCATGTCAGATGTTGCGTTTTACTTCTTGTAAGAAGAATTTCAACTGAATGGGGAACATAGGCTTTTACAGGAAATCCCATTATGATCCCTTCACTTTGCTCAAGGCTAACACTAGTTGCTGCAACTGCTTTTAAACAACCTGGTAAGGCTTTTGCAACTGGGTCAAGAACTGCTGAGAAATAAGCAATAGGCTTTCTCATGTTTCCATGTCTCTGAATTAACACAGACAAAGCACATCCTTCCCTTTCACTGCGGTACAGCTCGAAATCTTTCTCATAATCTGGCATGCCCAGAGCTGGAGCTTCACATAAACTTCTTTTTAATTTTTCAAAAGCTTCCAACTCAATTTCATTAAGAACAATTGGATATTTTATGTCTGATTTTGTTAATCTCTGTAGTGGTTTCGCAATTACTGAAAATCCACTAATCCCTTGACGACAATAACCAACCATTCCCAGAAACATTCTGACCTGTCTTTGTGTTTTTGGAGGTTGCATTCCCTGAATCATTTTTATTCTCTCAATCGTCACCTGTCTCATTCCTTTTGCAATTCGATGACCAAGATATTTTACTTCTTGTTTACAAAACTGCAATTTTGCAGGGGACACCTTATGTCCTTCATCTGCCAGATGATTTAAGAGAATAATCGTATCTGTCACACAGTTGTCTCTTGTTTTAGCTGCTATCAACAGATCGTCAATATATTGCACTAATGTCGATCTGCCAGGTAGATTTAAATTTTCCAAAGATTTCTTCTCCAACGCATTAAAAATAGAAGGACTTTCTGTATACCCTTGAGGAATTTTACACCATGCGAGGGTCCTATTCTGGAATCTGAAAGCAAAGATTTCCTGACTCTCTGGATGTAATGGAACAGTAAAGAACGCATTGCAAAGATCAATAACAGTATTCCATTCTGCATCATGTGGAATTTGGTGAAGAATGACTGCTGGATTTGGAACAACTGGACAACAAGGAACAACAATTTGATAAATTTTTCTCAAATCCTGAACTATTCTGTACGTTCCATTTGACTTTTTGATCCCCCATAATTGGTGAATTACAAGGACTGCTTTCAATTTCTTTTAAAACACCTTGTTTAATGAATTTTTCAATCACAGGAATGACACCCTCAATTGTTTCAGCTTTCATTTTATATTGAGGAATGTTTGGAAATTCTATTCCCTGCTTCACTATAATTTTTACTGGATCGACATGTTTCATTAGACCCATTTCATTTCCAGTCAAATCCCAAATTTCAGTTTTGACTGTCTCTTTTAATTCCTCTGGTAAATTTTCTTTTTCAAATGCAGAATATAATTTTGTTTCTTCTGATTCGACCAACATCATTGTTAATCGATATAACCCATCTTCTTCCATGGTTTGTAATTCAATTCCATCAGGTCAACAATATATTCTGCAATTCATTTTTCACAATATATCTCTCCCCAACAAGTTTACAGGACTACTATTGCAAACTACAAATCTGTGTTCATCTTTAAAATTGCCAATTTCAACCTTTACAGGATCAGTCAGATCTGTTTTAATCTGTTGATTACTTACTCCGACTACTTGGATGGTATCCCCAGAGAGAGGCAGGTTTTCAATTTCCACTGATCTAACAGTAGAACGGGTAGCACCAGTGTCCACAAGAAAAGTGATTTCTACATCATTCACCTTTCCATTTACAAATGGACCAGACTGGTCAACCTCAAGAGTGGCTCCAATTACACACTCTTCCCCCTCTCTCGGGCACCGTCAGAAACAATCATCAGAATCACTTCTTTGATTCTCTGTTAACAAAAATTGTCCTGTTGCATTTTGTACATCCAATCTTTGAGTTCTAATTACCTGCTCACCTCTTCCGAATCCCACACCTGGATTATAAATTTGACCTCCCCCACAATTAGGATATGGAGGTTGTGGAATCTGATTCTGTTGTTGCGCTAACTGATGCTGTAGCTGTCGCCGAAGACTCAGGACATTCAACTGTCGCTGTAGCTGTAGCTGTTGCTGCAGATCAACATCGTTCTTCATCTGTGGGTTTAACGATGCATTTTTTACATTTCTGGGTGGGTTTTTACACTCACTTTTCCAATGCCCGATTTTGCCGCAATTAAAACAAGGCAATTTCTGTTTTAATTCTTCAATTTTAGCATTATACTTTGACTTGTTGAAATTAATTTTAAATTTTCCTTGACCCTGATTATGATTCTGATTCTGAACAAAATTTACATTTTTGTTCTCAAGATTTGCAATCTGTTGCTCAGCCACTTTCACTTGTGCCCACATTGCCTTTTCTTTTAACTTTTTCTATTTCACTTCTAACTCATCACTGCAGTATTTTGCTTTTCTCAAAATATCATCAACTGAATTTGATTGCAATCCGACAATATTATTTCTAATCATTTCTCCAATTTCTGGTCTGAGACCATAAACAAATCGATAGATAAAATGACTCATATGCTTTTCATCCAATTTTTCATAACCACTGTACTGTTTGAATACCAGTAATAATCTTTCATAAAATGAGTGAACTGATTCTTTTGGTTCCTGATTTGTCCTATCTATTTTTACCCAATCAACTTCCTTTGGCGCAATTTTATTTTTCAACCAGTAAATTACTTTTTCATACAAATCCATGACCACTGGGGCGGGAGCACCTGTTTCTTTAATTCGCTCCGGTTCTTCTTTTGGCCAACTTACAGCAATTTTACATTCTGTCCAAAGATCTGATGGGACAACAATGTCAAAAAATCCATCCAGATCAATCCACAGAACTTTTGAAACTTTGATAAATCTGTCTACCTGTCGCTACCATTCCACAGGTTTTTCTCTTAACCGAGGAAAGTCATTTGTAAAAAGCAAAATATCCTGTCTTGACCATGGGACATGAACATATCCTCCACCTGCACTTTCTCTCATAGGGAATTGTTTAGACAGTTTATCCAATTTATCCAATCTTTCATCTTCCTTCTTTTTAGTCCACTTCACTCTCCATTTACTCAAGTCACCTAACTTTTTGATGTAAACAATTAATTCTTTTATATGCGTTATTCTTCCCATTGTGTTAAAGTTTCCAATGTCCCTTTCTGTAAAATCTAATCTGTAATGTTTTCCAAAATTTTTTTGTTTGCTCAAATCGATTTCCAGTTCAGCTGCCAGTTCTTCTAACTGATCATATTTATTCTTTGTTTTCCATTGAATGCTCTTACAGATAAATAAGAGTTCATCATCACGATAACATTTTAAACTATCAGGACCAATTGTGCCAATTATTAATTCTTCTAAATCTGCCTTCAATTTCGCAACATCAAATTTTGAATTTGAATCTCTTTTCTCAGAAACCTCAGCATCTGATTCTGCACCCATTGGTGACTGATTAAAAGAACCTTGATTAAAAGTCAAATCAGGCATTTTTGTTTTATCACGATGAATTTCAGATAAGTCTGAATAAAATTTCTCAGCTACTCTTTGAATTTCTGCATTTAATGGAATTGTCAATCCTGGTTGTTTAATATCTTTTTGATCAAAAACAGGCTGAACAGGACCAATCGTTACTGGAACTGTCACTGCTTCCATGCCTTTAGTAATCTGTTGAATTAATTTTTCTTTTGATCCTAAATATTCTGACGTATTTACAACTTCCTCATCTCTGGCAGTTCTTGTTAAATTTTTATGAGCTTCTCTTTCCATTGGAGTTTCTGAAAAAATTCTGCTTTCATTATAAATACTAGAGTTAGTTCTGATTTCTAATCTTTCTGGAGATTCAAAAGATTCAGAATTATTTGGGTACAATTTTGGTGATTCATTTAATGGAAGTGCACTTGGTGTGGCTCCTGTAGAAACCATCGGAGTAGACCATGAACAAGGCTGTCTAAGTGGAGTTTGTTTTTTATTAGAGGTGAAAATTTCTTCTAAGACTGCATCTTCTGATTCACTTTCTACTGCAACATTATTTTTCTTTTCAGTTCTCTTTTCACCTGGAGACCCCAAATCCATTTCTCTAATTAAATAGAGACCATCGCACATATCTCCCTGTCTCCACATACGCATTCTATCTTCATGCGTTTCTCTTCTGTAACTCAGTATTTTTGGAGGTCTTTTTATCCCACTTGCTTCCTTTTGAAGTTGAAACATCTCATCCTCCCATTCAACTAAAGCTTCAAATTGTGTTGGTCTAGGTTTAGGTATAAGAGCTGACATATTTTCTCTTATATTAAAAGAACCATCGTCCGGCCAAACCAATACGCCGTCATCTTTTGTATAATGCTTTCATACATCCAACCACAGAACAGTATGATAACCATATTCACCTTCCATATACGCTGCAGGTGTCTTGTATTTATGAAGTAATTTACCACCTCGCGTTTCAATTTTCTTGTCAGGTGAAAATAAATTTTTCAATTTCTGAAGCATTGTAAGCTTTTTCTCAACATGTTTATAATATTAACTCATTTTTAAATCAAATCTACTTAATTGAAAATGATCGTAAAAGTTTCCTGGTTGTTTCGTAACACCAACCAATCTGTGCGCGAAACACACCAACAAGCCAATCAGGTTCGAGCTACGTCACTACTTTGCTCAACCAATAAGAATGGAGCTTTCCATAAAAGCCAATCAGTGTCTAGCTCCACTAAGTCACGTGAGCCAATCAGAGAACAGCCTGTGACGTATGATATCCAATCACTGCGCGGACCGTGTGATGTACACAGCCGCTGCGGTTTTTCGCGTCTCACTCTCAACGCTCACCTGATATACGACGATATCACAATACTGAAACAGATAAAATGTACTGTGTGACTACACTCTCGTCACACTACTCTGTACCCGGTACAACTAGGATTTTTCACACTGCAGGAAGAAACCTTTCAACTACATGAAACAAGAGAACAAACTCAACGTATGTTAGACATTGATCCTATGTAATTACCATGTAACATGTTGGTTACCATAGCAACCATCAATCTGCTACCAGGAAATTGATCCAGCGGCCTATAGGAAATATGTCATATGTCATAAGCTAACGCTACCCAACTTCAAAATATTCACCATTAATCATGAATCAAATACAAGGCCCATAATCTAACATGACATATATTGACCAACTGAATCATGTGACCTAATTAACCTATTCACAAATTATATACATTTATATACAACCGCGGTAAATGAATTCATCATATTTTACAAAACCCTACTAATTAATTAAGCCACTGTGGCGATAAGATCTTGCTAATGGCAACCTAAACTTATGAAATAACAAGACCAGCTTGAATTTCAAAGTAAGATTTTTATTAGCTATTTGTTTAATAAATGCATTAGAAATCTTTATTAAAGCATTTTTATTAATGTATTGGTAAATAGTAATGAATGATTTAAGTAAAATTCAGTAGCATAAATCATTTAGAAAAAAACAGTATTTGCAATATCAAAATCCTAAGTCCCTAACTAACTTACTATAATAAAGAATAAAAAGTCTTTTTGGGTTTCTTACGTGCTCCAAAAGAGAATCATCAGCACGACATGCCCATCCAAAGGTCAGCAAGAAGCCAGCCTCCTCTTCCACGGGGAAGAGTTTTTATACCTTTCTACACTAAGCTAATCTAAGTAAAAGTATAATTTTCTGCTGAACACAGAGTCCCATTGGCTGTCAAATGACACCATCGTGTCATTCCATTTTTTAGAACATCAGTTCCGTCACTTTCTTAGAGTCCATTGTCTCTAGTATTCGAACAACGAGGCTTCCTCCACTTTGCAACATTAACCGAAAGAAAATCATTGCTTCCTCGGATATGAAATTGTCGCACACTCCTCTGCCGGTTCCTGGCCTTGGCCTTGCTTGACTGCAGAACAGTTAGCTCATCACAATATTTTGTTTCAGGCAGCAGGAATTTTTCCATCATGGACTCTCTTTTGCTCCAAGCAGAATTTAGCAAACACGAATGCACTAGGCCCAAAACCACTTTCCAATAACTATTATATAAACAAACACAAGAAAATAATTAATGCGAGAAATACAGTTTGTTCTGTTGCCACCCACCACAGCTAATGATTAACCCATTAGACTAAATTACCGAGCTGAAGCACACAAATAAAGCAGCATTTATATCTACCATTCTTCATTTAATCCAACAGGATTCTTTATGCACCTGTAAAGAGTAAAGAGACACCACATAGACAAGAAAGCAAAATAAGCTCATGCCATTATTTAAAACAGCTGCTATTAGTTATGACATAACAATAGACAAGATTAATTTATTATTTTCCACATAAATGAAAATGCAACATAATGCACGTTTATGAGCACACATGTTAATAACCCTCGTGTCTTTTGTGAATGCAATTCTTTAAAACTAGGTTAAATTAATACTCACAC